>NC_039358.1:75370669-76042420 GCF_003573695.1 Papaver somniferum
CAATTACTATCCACATGCGCACCGGTCATACGAGCAAGAAGACTATAACACTAGTTCCTCGTCTTTGGAGGATGCAATGAAACTATTGAAAAGTAATCCTTTTTATGATCCTTCTGATAATTCCTCTTTACTAGAGTCAACACGTAAATTAGTTGAGTCAACACGTAAGTTAGCAGAGATGAATAACTTAGTTTTTGACGAAAGAGAACTTTCTATAGAGGAATCCCTCAAGTTGATGGCTGAGACGAACGAAAGACTTGCTCAAAATAATCTTACTTTCCAATATAGTGTTTCCAATAATACCCTTAAAAATTAGGATAGTTATTTGCATAATCAAGATGACGAGGTTAGAATTGGTAACACTACTTGTTTTGATGAGGTTCGATCATTTTCATGTTATTATAATGATGATTATGATGAGGATAATATCGATGAAGAACATAAAATATGTAGGCATAGTGATCAGGAATTTGTTACACCGATTGAGCTTTATAATGATAGTACTGTTTCTAGTACAAATCCAAATAATTTTACTAATTATTCACCTATTCAAAAGGACGAGGGTTTGACTAGAGATACCCCTGTTTTAGATGATGTAGTATTTCCTGTCTACGAAGCTGATGATATTTTTGAGGAACGAGTTTATTCGGAGAATATTGTTTTAGAGTCTAGAAATTTAGAAACATTAGACTTAGAAAAAGAAAATGAACTCGTAGAAATGAGTGAGGATGAACCCGACTTAGAAGAATCAATTGACCATTTTCAGGAATCCGATGACCTAGAAATTAGGGAAGTTGTGACTAGTCTTTCTAGAGACACAGAAAACTCTAAGTTTGGGGGTGATTATCAGTCTCCGTGTGCTTTAACTCTTAGAAAGTTCCCTCGTGTAGGACTTGACATTTGTTCCTCAACCATCTTACAAGATTATATTCGTACACTTTTCCAGAACCTAATGATGTCCAGAGAGAAGCTCAGTTGTTAGAAACCCATCCTATGGTTGATGTGGTTAACCCAGGCTATGATACCAAGATTGACTTTGTTTTCCCACCAAATATGTTTCTTCCAATTGTGGGAACATTTGATTTTAAGATGTGTCGGTTATTAAGTTTTGAGACTAAACCTAATTACTTTAGGAGAATAGGGTCGACACATTTGCTTAAGGAAGACCAACTCTTTCATTGTGGTCAGTTTTGTGAGTCAAGTCTAATTGACTTTAAGGATCCGCAGTTGTTCAGGTTATTGTTATGTGCTTCTAAGTTCCTACTTGAGTATTTCCAGACTCTACAACCTGATCTTAAGAATCCTTCTTTTGAGGAAGTCCTACCTATGAAAACATTTTATTTAGACCCTTTTATAGAGCCTGAACCTGAGTCACAACTAGAGATAGTTGTCTTAAACAAAAAGTTAAATAAGGGTATATTCGGTATCTTCTTGGTCTGTTGCAGTTTCCTCTTCTTGTGGTTATCACTTTTTGATCCAGATGACCCACAATTATTCCGGCTACTTCTATATGATTCTATGAGGTGACTAATTCCTTCCGATGTCTGGCTGAAGACTTTAAACTTAGCACTTCTTGGGAGGTAACCCAATCTCATGCAATACGGTAATATCTTTCCTTAACTCTTTTGCTTCAAATGGTAACCGTTTCTCCTTTTTCATATGCTTTTAATTTTATCTTTAGAACATTGAGGACAATGTTAGATTTAGTTTGGGGGTATGGGAGAAACTTTTTAGTTGCACTTTTGAAACTTCTAACGTCACATGGTATCCGGTTAGCTAAGTTTACATACTGTTTCTCACCGAAAAGATAGAAATTGGAATGCTAGGGATAACAACTTATTGAGACATTAGAGAAAAAGACATTGAGATCTTTGAAATTCAGGAGAGAACTTGTTCCTTTTAGAGGGTAACCGTGATGGACCTAACCATCCATGATGGAAAGGCAAGTAGGTCAAGAAATGCCAGAAAGACAAAGCAACCTCACAATGTAATCATAGTTACTGGATTACGACTCTCTCAGTAGAAACTTATCATTATCAACAGACAGAGCGACATCAAAATCTATGAAGAAAGTTGAAGACGTTTAAGGTTTAGAAGCAACAATAGAAAAGAATAATTCAAAAAAAATCAAAGTTGAAGACTTAGTTACAAGAAGTTGTAAGAGAAAATGATATAAGTTGTTGGAATTCATGATACCAAGACATCTTAAGTTGCGAAGATCCAAGTTTTTAAAGTCCTTCTCTCATGGCCTTGTAAATTTTTGTCTTGTAATTTTTTGTACTCAAAAAAAAAATGAAAAATGAAACATCATTACGTTCTTTTTGTTCAATAAGGCCATAGGGAAGAAGAAATTTATAAGTCAAGCAAGAAATCTAAGAGAAGAGTTAATTGTCAAGGTTATATGAGGTTCGAGAGTTTATCATCAACAGTTGAAGACCGAAGAAGGCGTTGTTTCTACTGAGCACTGTGAGAGAGTCGAAGAAAGATGCATTTTAGTTGCTTTGTTAGTCTGCTTTCAATCTGGCACAAGATCTTTCTAGCACTGGTTTAACTCATCACACGTAATTAGTCCAGCTGTGTAGCAGATGTCCATCTCATTTTTATCTATCTCCTAAGAGGAAATCATCACCATCTTCTTCACTGTTTAAAGAATACATTTTGGCGGGAAAATAGTTTCAGATTGCGTAACTTCCTGTGTCGATTTCTGGGCTGATTTGTTGGGATCTTTTCGCTGGAATTGATTGGGAATATCCTGTTGCATTAAAACATGAATGGTATGCAAGAAGATTTCACGTGATAAATACTTGATATTCTGGAATTGATTATGGGAGATACGTGAACTGTGAGAGAAGATTTTACTCTCTGGAATATATTCTATTGATTGAAAGAGATTTCTTTGCCAACTCAGAAACGTGTGGAAGTGTAGAACATAGAAGAAGGAGTTCTTGTTGGTTTTGGAAGTTTAAAAGGTAAGAAGATATTCCCGATAATATTTTCCTTAATGCCGAGTAATGAAAAATATTTGTAGTTATGGAAGAGATTTCTTGTGCATGAGAGGCTATATAAGGTGCTGAGGAGTTTTAGACGGGGGGGATGAAGAGTAAGGGGTGAGAACAGAGTGTAGGAATTAGAGTTGGAGAGAGTTGTTGTTGTTGCCATGAGAGAAGAACACGAAGAACAATAGACTGCAAAAAGCAGTCGTTTTCTAGTGTCGAAAAAATCGTTACGTTTTCTTCCAGATAAGACTTTTGTTTTGCGACAATTTTGAGCTATAGTTTTCTTGTAACAACTACTTTGTAACAACTCATTTGTAACAGTAGGTTTTGTAACAATTATAACTGTTACAAACACACTGCTTTATATCTTTTCTTCAATAAAACATCTTTTTGAGCTATGGAAAATTATTTTGAGCGTATTTTGAGTATGAGGAGCTAGACCCCATCGCTGGGACGACGGAGGAAGCAACTTTTCATGATTTTGGTAAATGAATTAATTCTTTTATTGACTTTTTGCATATATTTAATTGCTTTATGATTCCTATTAATTATTTGTTATTTTGTTAGATGCCGCATGCTTAGTTCTAAATACTTTAGATGCGTCATGCTTTTAACTTACAAATAATATTTTACGAAATCTATTTTTGGCAAAGAACTAGAGTCACAACTTCTTTTGTTTGAGCTATATTGTCTAGAGTTAATGACTGAACCATAAAAATATGAAAAGTAATGGAATCCCGCGTCTCAGCATCTCTTCATCTTGTGACAAATTGTATATATATATTTTTCCTTATTTTCTTTATTAAGTCTTAAAACAAATTCTCAACAAATCTGAGTGAACGAATCATCTTACTACAACATCATTGAAAAATACCATCTAGAGCGTTCCCTTTTTAGTCTTCATAGTGGATATCTTTCTTTTGACTGTTTAAAGACTTTACTTCAATTAGACTTTTCTTCTGAATGATGAACATTTTGTTAACGTCGATTTCTTATAATCCATAACATGGACCAATGTCCATATATCCAAATTCATTATGACTTGTCGATTTTCATGAGAAGTAACATAACACGGCTGAGAATTCATGACGTGTACAAGGCCGCGTGGCCTATCCTTTGACCCGTGATGTTCAGTCCCTAGTGTGTTATTTTCCTCCGCGTCTTTGGTATCGATCCTTGAAGCCTAGGGTTTCATTGAAACTCGTAATTGAGTTGACTGTATGACTATCGCCTCATATATATATCTTCAAGACTCCAAATCTATGATCCACATAAATATTTCTTCCATTCCTGAGCTAGCTTCATTGTGCAGAGAAGTTTTGATCCTACCCTCTTGCCGCCATGTCGAGCAATAGCATTTCTTCTTAAGATGATCTTCAGTCGAAGCGTGAAATAGAATCGTCTATCTCAGTAAGTTGTGCACTTCTTCTTCTTATCCTTTCTTGTCTCTGTTCAATCGAGATTGTTGATCACAAGAGAATGATTTGTCGTAGGACTGTAAGAAGAATGCTACTCCTCATAATGCAAGGCCTAAGCGGACTGTTAGAGCTCTGCCCGGTATGGATTGGATCGTGCTGAAGCTGGATCGTCTGTAAGTAAACCTATGACTCTTGAGATTATACTGAGTCCCGGGATTAACACTCCTTCGTTTCATCGTAGGCGGATGTCCGTGTCGTCGTCGATGCTAGACGAAGAAAGAGTGGAAAGTCTGTGACCGTGGTTGAGGTTGAGGAAAGCAGTAACCAGGCATGTGAAGATTCTGTAGGATCCGTGAAGACCGGAGACGGTGTCCATGCTCGTGAATACCCAACCGCTGGACTTTTATTCGAAGCTCCATTGATTAATACCTTCCCAGACAATGAAATGGTCGACGGATTCGTGGTTCCCAAATGTCATGTATCTCTGTACACCAAGATCTGGAAGAAGTATGGTCACATTGCCACCACAGAAGTGTGGAAAGGTTTTCTTCCAACCCTTTTAACCACAGTAGCGGGGTTATTGCCGATCATCGAGGAAATGAATCAGATGCACTTGCGATACGTCAAAAACCATGAGCTGCACCAATGGGATGAAATGATCTCGAATTGTGAGATATTGCGATTCAATGTAAGCTGGCTCCGTCGTCGTCTTGAGATAATCAAGGTTCATAAGGCAGCAGAGGCTGCTGATGCAATTTCCATGAATGCAGCTTTACTGGATGAGGAGAGGATACTGGCTCTGGAGTCAGTAAGGGTTGAGAAAGCAGTCGAAGACTGAAGGCAAAGACCAAGATTTTTCAGAAGAAGCTTGACGAGGCTTCTTACAGGGATTATCCGTTGCTAGACGGTTTGCTCTGAGTGAGCATTTGTGGTTGTTGTTTTTTGAGTAAATCTGAGTTTCTAGTTAGGTGAAATAGTTGATCATGGTATGAACGAATTTTGCTCATTTATGAAATGTTTAATGAACAAAGGAGTATTCGTATGCTCTTTGGAGGAATGAAATTACATTTTTGAAAATGCTTGAAATGATGAAGAGATAGCATAATAAGCTTTGAGCCATTTTTCATTGATGATGTTTCCTTCCTTTCCTCCATTGATTGCTAAAATTTTGTAGTATCCGCTAGACACTGCTTTGAGAACAACATATGTCCCTTCCCATTTAGGAGAGAACTTAGGAGCGGACATGTCTTGTTGAATGTGCTTTGCCGTCTTTAATACCAAATATCCTACTTGAAATGTTCGAGGTCTTACCATTTTGTTGAAGGCTCTGGAGATCCTCTGTTTGTAAGCTTCCACATATTTTTCCACCTTGGTCCTCCTTGATTCCAGCATATCTAGCTCAGCGATTCTTGATCTGGAGATTTCGGCCTCATCCCATTGTACACCACTGGATGTTGCAATCCTGGCTGAGGGAACTTTGATTTCTGCTGGAAGTATGGCATCGGCTCCATAGACAAGGGAATATGGCGAAGTACCGATCGAGCTCCTTGGTGCAGTTCTGTAAGCCCATAGAGCCATGGGTAATTGCTCATGCCATGATCGAGGATTGTCATGAATCGTCCGACTGATAATCCTGACCAAAGTCTTGTTGGTACTTTCTGCTTGACCATTTCCTTGTGGATAGTAAGGCGTGGAGAAGATTTGTTTGATCCCATATTTATTGAGCAGCTTCTCAACATCTTGATTGGCAAAAGGAGTTCCGTTATCTGTGATGATATGCTTAGGAACTCCGAATCTGCATATTATGTGCTCTTTGATGAAGGAGGCAATCGTAACTCCAGTGGTGCTTCGAAGAGGAATAGCTTCGACCCACTTGGTGAAGTACTCTGTCGCAGTGATGATGTATTCATGTTGTTTTGAAGATGCTGGATTGATCTTCCCAATGATATCTAGTCCCCAGCTGTAGAAAGGCCACGGACTATTCACAGAATTCAATGGGAGACAAGGAGTGTGGATGAGATTACCATGAGTTTGGCATTGGTGACACCTCTGAACGTGTGCGGCTGCATCATCTTCCATGGTTGGCCAATAATATTTTCATGAATTTGAAGAAATAGTTTCCTCTTTCCTTGATGTTCTCCATCATGTACTTCCTTCAGGATTGTAGGGATTTCATGTTCGGCTAAGCACCAGTAAATTTCCACCAAAGCTTTTGCGGTATAAGATCCCATCGAGATAGACAATCTCTTAGCTTTCTGAATGAGTTTGACTGCTTGCTTCTTTTCCAGTGTGTAGTTCGTTGTCCCGGAGGTATTTGATGTAAGGCTCCTCCAGTCCCCAGTGTGGTGGATGTCAAAACCTCTAAGTGATGAGGAGGTGTTTGGCAATCAGGACAAGATCCTTGTAAAGCTCTTGACTGAGTCTCCATGGATGGCCAGTAGTACCCCATTCTTTGAAGCTTTCTGTAAAGTGTTACCACTAACGTTTGCCCACAGACTTCCTCATGTATGCGCTTGAGCTTTCTTCCGCTTCGTCGCTCCCAAGACATCGTGATAGAGATCCATCAGGGTTTCGATAGTATATCCCTCCATGAAGCAAGAAGTAGTTTTCAATTCCTTGAGGCTGACTTGGCCTTCTGAAATAGAGCTGCTCAATTCATGAATGATGGGTGCTCGCCAATCGTTCGCTGGAATGTCTTCGATCTGAGTGAGCCAAGTTGATGATACTACGTCTCTGTACAGTGATCGTTTTCTGTGCTCCTTCGAATTGCAGCTTGGAGGCGAGAGTTGCTAGGCAATCAGCATGCCTATTGTTAGTCCGTCCAGTATGGACGATCGTTGCGTCAGCAAAATAGGTCAACAGTCGCTGAGCTTCGGTTCTGAATGGAGCAAGTGTGATTTCTTTGAGAGAATACGTTCCATTCATCTGGTTGACCAATAATTTTGAATCTCCCCTTATCTCGAGGTGTGTTGCTCCTGCTTGCTTGGCCAAGGATAATCCTAATAGGAAGGCTTCATATTCCGCTGAGTTGTTGGTGCAGTGGAAATCCAACTTGAACGAATGTGAGAAAACTTCACCAGATGGAGACACCAGCACTATGCCCGCTCCTCCGGTGTCACTACTAGGGGTGGCAATCCATCAAAGTATAGAAGCCATGTTTCTTCCTTGATGACCAAGATGTCTGGGAATTCGCCGGGCACTTCTTCATGTAGTGTTGTTGTGTCTTCCCCTGGAAAAGCGGAGCAAGTCTGCGACCGCTTGACCTTTGATGGCTTTAGGTGGCGTGCAAGCTATGTCAAATTCTGACATCTGGAGTAGCCACTTCGCTGGTCTTCCTATCAAGGCTGGCTTTGATAGCAAGAACTTTATGGGATCAGCTTTGGAGATGAGTACGACCCTGTTAGATAGTAAGTAATGTCTGAACTTCTGGATTGCATGTACCAATGCCAGGCATGCCCTTTCGGCCTTTGGATATCGGAGTTGAGCATCTCTCATTGTGCGGCTGAAGTAGTAAATCGGTCGTTCGACGCCTTCGTCGTCTTCCTGAGCGAGGAGTGCGCCGATGGCGACGTCACTGGAGGCTGTGTAAAGAATCAGAGGTCGTCCCTGCACTGGAGACCTCATGACGGCCGGTGACAATAATATCTGTTGTATTTTATGGAAAGCTTCTTGTTGAACATGTCCAGGTGAAGCTTGCTCTCTTTCTTCAGCAGAGGTGTGAACGAAGCAATGAGTTGAGCTAATCCAGGAATGAAGCGTCGAATATAATTTACCTTGCCCATAAAGCTCTGTAGTTCCTTCACGGTACGTGGAGGAGGCATGGTGGTAATAGCTTTTGCCTTGTCGGGTCGACTTTGATCCCTTCAGCCGTGACCAGGAATCCTAAGAATTTTCCGGAAGAAACTCCGAATGCGCACTTTAAAGGATTCATTTTTAATTTGTATTCTCTGCACCTTTCAAACACCTGCCTTAGAACTTCGAGATGAGATGCTCGAGTCTTCGATTTTACCACCACATCATCAACATAGTCTTCTACTTGCTTGTGCATCATGTCGTGGAATATGGCAGTCATGGCTCGTTGATAGGTGGCACCAGCATTCTTTAATCCAAAGGGCATCACAGTGTAGTGAAAATTCCCAATGGGAGTACGGAACGCAGTCTTGTTGGCGTCATGTTCATACATCTTGATCTGGTTGTACCCACTATAGCCGTCCATGAATGAGAACATACCGTGACCACTGGTTGCATCGACGAGCATGTCAATGTTGGGTAGAGGAAAATCATCCTTTGGACAACATTTATTCAAGTTCCTGAAGTCGACACAACATCTGATTTGACCATTTTTCTTCTTAACAGGTACCACATTTGCTAGCCACGTTGGATGAAGAATAGGTTTGATGAACCCTGCTGCCAACAGTTTCTGGATTTCGACCTTGATTTGCTCCTCGACTTCGTGTCTAAATTGTCTGGGCGGTTTTTTTGACAGCTTTGGAACCAGGGACGATGTGCAGGGATGGGTGACGAGTTTGTCATCCAGACCCGGCATTTCTTCGTACGTCCAGGCGAAGACATCTTGATATTTTTCAATAATTTTACCAGCTCGGTCCGCTCCTCTGGTGATAGCGCTGAACTGATCAGGATTGGCCTTGGATCGTCTTCAGTCCCAATGTTGATTGTTTCAAGATCGTCAGTGGTAGAGTCAGTCGTCCTGTAGTTGTCGTGGGGCATCTTGGACTTCTTCTTCAAGTGATGCTCACTCTGACACGATTCTTCATGGTGGGGAGACTTTTCATCGTTCTCCCCGATTAATTGCTAATCTTTCCGTCGGCGATAAATGACTCTCCCTTCTACGTCTCGATCGGTCGTGAAGTTTGTCCCTGGAGTTGAGACTTGATCATTATGGCGTTTAGTCGGTGTAGTAGGTGACTTGATCATTTTAGCAGCTGAGGATGACGGATCGTTATCAGCCTTCTCGATAGTCTTCCAGCTTGGAAGTGGAGTACTGTGAATCCTGCTTGGAGGTTCCGGGACGCCTTTTTGAGATTCAAGGAACTCAGTATCATAGACGGGAGCATAAGGAGATGATGAAGCCGGAATGCGAACGATCTTGTTGTCGAGCAGGGCCTTCATGCATTGATGGTATGTTGAAGGAACCACCTTGTTATCATGGAGCCATGGGCGTCCCAGTATTATATGGTAGTCAGGTTCTTGCTCGATCACATGAAACTTTGCTTTCGATCGAATCGGCCCCACCCTCAAATCTATGTATGCATATCCATATGTATGGCTTTGACTTCCTTCAAATCCTGTCATTAGGATGGGATAGCGAACGATTTTACCTTGTGGGAATCTGGCCATCCTGAGAGTCTTCATAGTGACAATGTTGGTGGAAGCACCGGTGTCAACAAGAGCTCTTCTAAATTCGGTGCCTTTGATGAAACCAGTGACATACAATGCTCGGTTGTGTCCTTCATCCGTCATGCGATCTTCTTCTCCAAAAGAGATGTTGTCGATCGAATGCCCAGGCACTAGGGAGACTTCTTCAACTGATGGTGTTGGTGGCGTTATTTGCACGCTGGATGATATCTGGTTGAGTGCTGAAAATGTGTCTGTGCGCTGATCCCTGGAGAAGTGCAGGAGTTCACATAGATTTTCAATCAAATGTGTGACCTCTTGTTCCACCGGCTTCTCGTATGTGGTGAAGCTGTTGATTTGAGGGTCAGATGACGCTTCAGTCCCCGGTGTTGAGGCTTCTGGAGCGGAGATACCGCCTAACTCGGATGTTAATTTGATGAGAAAGTCGAGGATGTGGTTTATCGTCTCCTTCATCAGGTCCATGTTCCTGGTATGGACCTCTAGGATTTGAGCCAACTCTGCCAAAGTCGGGATCCCTCTGCCTTCCATGCCGCCAGGTGTAACATGAGGAATGTTGCCGTTTGAAATATTCTGATCTGAATTAGTTGAATTAGTCCTAAGACCAACCATCTTGTGAGATTGTTAGATTGCAACCGAGAGATTAATCTCCCACTGTGGTCGCCAATCTGTAGATGGGGAAAAACGATTTGCTGGTTTTTAAGGAATTGAGGAGACGACCGTACGGAGGAGACTCCTCGAACCGAGCGAAATGTTAAACCTCACACAGATGCACCGCTGCAAAGGGGGTGCTTTAGATTCGAGAGATCAATCTGTAGTACTCCGGCCTAAATCAAGACAATGACCGTTCCAGAGTAAATTCGGTCACAAGAGAGGATGGGTTGATCTGTAGGAGGGAAGCTGAGAAATGTGTGGAATCAATGGTAATCAAAGATTGTGGGTGTGTGAATTCGAATACGATAAGCTCTGAGTGATTGAAATTGCTCAATTGAGAGTAGTTGCTCAATTGATGAGTTGATGATCTCGTGTTGTCGATGAGACGTGAGATTGATGATACTGTGATGATGATTCAATCATGATTCAGAGACTTATTTATATTGCTGGAATTTTAGACACCATGATTCCATGAAGTGTGACAGTGGGGAAGTGGAGATCGTGTTTGAAACCAGTTGCTCAACGTGTGGAGACTTGGTCGATTTTCCACCCACTACCTCGTGAATTCCTTCAACTGATTGCACGACTTGCTCACATTCCATCGTGTGTTTGAACACACGTGTCGTAGACCGCCAGACCAAAACCCTAAGTGATATCCCCCAAGTGACACGATTGACGTCTCGTGGTTTGTTAGTCAATTGATGACTTCGTGGTTTGATGGGACGATGAGTCCATGTAGTCGTTGAGTTGAACATGATGTTCTGAAACTCATGAATTGAACATGTCATGAGACAGAGGTATAGTTCTTACGATGAAGTGAGCAAGTATTGCTCATTCGATGGATCGTTGAATATTGATTGTTGAACCAATATTCCTTGGTTTGAAATATTTATCATCTGAGCAAGTGTTGCTCATGTGATGAATTGTTGAATATTTGATCGTCTGAGCATGTGTTGCTCATCTGATGGATTATTGGCAGCGTACCAAAAATATTAATTAGTACTGGTCGTTGAACCGAGCATAATTAATAAAATTAATGACCATGAGGTCGTTAAAATTATTAAGGTTGGAATCTGGAATGATGATCCTTGGATTCAGAAACCCTAATTTGATCAATTGATGATCAATTCATGGTTCGTCAGAATTTAACCATGGGACGAAGGAGGGAGCGACTACATGGGACCGTGGATCAACCATGTAGTGTCCATATGCTCACGTGAGAAAATACGAAGAACTCCTGAAGAGTTGACGATTTTTGGTGAAGAATGATTAAATGCTGGCTTAATCATTTATTCGAAAATGCTCGTCTGAGCCTTAGGTGAGAAAACCTAATTAATTATGACGAGGCGAGGGACCGACCATGGAGTCATGAAACCGGCCCTGGGTTGTCACGTGACCGCCTGACGATCACTTCATGAAAATCCAAAGTGTTTGGGAGAGTTTTGGACCTAATACAAGCAATTGTGCAAATTAGGTCAAAACTGTGAAAATTGATGGGACCGGCTTCCGTGAGCCAAAGAGCCAATCTTGGTCGGTCAAGATAGCGTGTTCATGTCCCCAAGGCGTCCGCGTCTCAGTCCTGAGAATTTTGATATTTTCTGGCGTGCAATTAAGTACATTCGAGAAAATATGCCAAAATTAGGGTTTCGACGAAACTGAGGAAAACACCATGAGATGATGAAAAATAATTATAAAATAAGGAATGAGGAGGTGTGGGACCGCCGTGGTCAAGGCATGGCCGGCCGGTCGTGACCACGGTCCCGTGGTGCCTTTTCCTTAATTTTATAATATTTTGATGATTTTATGAAAAATTCATGAATTTTGAGAAATTTGATGAATTTTGGGAGTTTCCATGAATTGAAGGAGTTTTCATGAGTTCAAAGAAGCAAAAAATATTAAAATAATAAAAATAAGGGCGTGTGGGACCGTGGAAGGCATGTCCGTCCGGCTAGGGCCCGGTCCCACGAGTTTCCCTATTTTTTAAAATATTTTTAAGTATTTTGATGATTTGAGGGAATTTTTCCTAATTTGAGAGAAATACCATGAAATCAAGGAATTTGATGAATTCGAGGAAAACTAATAATAATAAAATAATAAAACAAAGGGGCATGTGGGACCGGCTAGGGCATGGCCGGCCGGCCAAGGCCCGGTCCCACAAGTTTTCATAATTTATTTTATTTTATTATTATTTGATGATTTGTGCAAAAATACCATGAAATCAAGGAGTTTTTTCATGAAATTAGAGAAATAATAATAATAATAAAATAATAAAGAACCGTGGGTGTGGAGCCGGTTGGGACCAAGGCATGGCCGGTTGGCCAATGGTCACGCCCCACACTCCTTTCCTTAATTTTATATTATTTTTTATGGATTTATGGAAGTACCATGAAACCGAGGAGTTTCCTCGAGACGAAGGAAATTTGATAAAATGAGAGAATTTTCATCAAATCATGAAAAATAATAAAAATGCATTAAAAATAGAAAACTGGTGTGGGATTGACCACGACATGGTCGGTTGGTCGTGTGTCCGTGCTCCCAGCACCCTGGTCAATATTTTTAATTATTTATTATTTTCTTCTCTATTTTGCATAGGTTCATCGTTTCGTTGTATTTTTGAAATACTCGTTCGTGCGGTGACTGTTAGTGTATCGTCGTTGGATACACCTTCACCATTTGAATCGGGGCTTACTTAGAGGTAGCTCAGATGCCCGGTTGTTGATTATTTATTACTAATTGTGGAATCCTGTGGAGAATAATTCACAAAACTGAGTAATAAAATGTTTATTATTAATTCATAGGATCTGCTGAGGATTCGACTACGAATTCAGAATAATAAAGTGAACATTACCATTCCATGGGATTGTAGATTCGACCATAGAATCAGAGTAATTAAGATTTATCTATTACCATTTATGAGACCAGTTGTGGATTCGATCATGAAATCGGAGTAATGAGATAATATAGTTATTGCTATTCTATGAGATCAAGTCGTGGATTCGATCATAGAATTAGAACAATTGTTATTTCCATTCCATGGGACCAGTCGTGGATTCGACCATGGAATAGGAGCAATTGTAATTAGGAATAATTAACTTTGTGGCTCTATACTAGCAGCGCAAGCTGTCTAAGAGCATTAATTATCCCGATACAAGCTTGTCGGTAGGTCATATCCTTTATATAGTCAGGGTAAACTTGTTGTTTGTTCCTGAAGACGTTATCGCTCTATACTAGCAGAGCAAGTTGTCTAGGAGCCGTCCATCACGTGATGCTATATAGAAATAATCACTGAAAGTATTCAGTATTCATGAGATATGTCGTTGTCCAGTTGTAAGACTACATATCCACATGTACTCTGAGAGAAGGTACTCTCCGTTGAGAATTCGATGAGAGACCCGTGTCTCGATACTCACGTCTGATTGCTGAATCAGAGCTTCGTATAATTATGAGTTTACGGATTTATCCTTTGTCGAAAATCCACCATTTACAATATGACAAACTACGGTTAACTATTATCGAGCCAACTCAATATACACGTTTAGGTACGATTGCCCATATCTAAATGAAGGTATATTTCATTTGTGTGTAACAAGCTAAGACCATCTAACGATGGAGAGATAATGCTTTGGTTTTAAGCAAACTTAGCTTGAATCTTAAATCAGGTTTTCATCTAACGATGATATTGATTGCTTTGTTACTAAGCTAACTTAGAAAGCAAACCCTGATTTGAAAGACTATATGAGGAGAACTCTAGCAACTGGAAAACCTAATACCGACACTTTCCCGTGTCCTAGTTGCGACTAGAGTCGATTCTCCTTTAAACTAATTTTTTCCAAAATCATTATAGTTTAACGACTTGAAGACTTCATTTGGGATTCGAGAAGCTAGACCCAACTATTTTCTCTGTAGTTGCGTCTTCTGATCTTACTTGTTCTATCTTATTGAGTACTATCTTCTCTAAGATTTGCTCGAGATTTATCTCTGATAGGTAAGATATAAAAAGTAATCACAAAGCTCTTCATCTCATTCTTTGTGATTCCACAATAACTTCTTCTACTACCATATAATTAAGTTATTGTGAGGTGATTGATATTTCTAGGTCGTTCTTCAGGAATATAAGTCCGGATTATCAATTGGTTCATGTTCACCTTGATTTATCAAAAGACGGAATAAAACTTCATAGGTACTTCTGTGGGAGACTTATTTATCTATCATAATAAATTTTCCTGTGGGAAACATATTTGTTTATAAGTCTTCGAATTTGGGTCGTAGCAACTTTTAGTTGTGGGTGATATTAGATAAGGGAATCAAGTGTGTAGAGTCATGTTGGGATTCAGAGGCGTAAGGAACGCGACTGTACCTTAATCGGTGTGAGACTTGTTTAGGGCTCAACTACATTCCAGTCTGAAGTTAACTTATGGTAGGCTAGTGTCTGTAGAGGATTAATACAGTGTGGTGTTCAAATCTGGAGGTCCTGGGGTTTTTTTACATTTGCGATTTCCTCGTTAAAAAAACTTCTGGTGTCAGTGTTATTTCTTTTACGCATTATATATTGTTTTTATATAATTGAAAAATCACAGGTTGTGCGTAGTTCAATCAATTGGTAAATCTGACCTTTGGTTGTTGATTTAAATTGATTGACACTTGGGCATTGGTCTTTGGCATCGTCCAAGTTATTCTCATACCAATCAGTTTACGGTTTCATTCTTGTTGGTTTACTGATTGATTTGAGAAAGAGATATAACTCTTGGATATCTTTCCTTGATTGAGTCTCACTGTCTAGTTGATTCTCTTGGAATTATATTGGAGTTAGTCCATACAGATTGCCGAACGAAATATTGTGTGTGGTTGTTGTAATCCCGCTTTTTCAGTTAGTATCAGAGCCGGAAAAACGCTAAGACCTCATAAGTCTATGTTTGTAGCAATCCGACTCTATGGACAGAAGTGTTATCTCTATAAACGTACCGCTAGTCTTCGATGGATCGAATTACTTATGGTGGAAAATTGCTACGCGCGCCTTTCTTCAAGCGCGTGATTTTCAATCATGGGTTCGTGTTGTTAACGGCTATGTTCCTCCAATGGTTACAGTAGACGGTGTAGTTGTTGAAAACAATATTGGTGAGTATGAGGATTATGAGATTCTTGCTTCAAAGAAAAATTCTGACGGTTTGAATGCTATCATCCATGCCATTACCCCAAATCTTCAACACCATTTGACTACTTGCACTCGGTCTAAAGATGCTTGAGATATCTTAGAAACTGTATTTCAAGGGAATACCTCTAAAAAATAAGCTAGGCTTCAAAACCTAAATTCTGATTGGGAAAACCTTCATATGGCTGATGAAGATTCATTTGATGAGTTTAATCATAAAGTGTCTGAAATTGCTAATGCATCTTTTGCATTAGGTAAGACTATTCCTGGAAAAGACACTGTGATGAAGGTTCTCAGATGGTTGCCATCTAGATACGATTCTAAGAAACATGCCATCGTTGAGGGAAATAACCTTGAAACACTTTCCAGAAATACTCTTGTTGGAAAGGCTAAATATTTTTGATCTTGAACTAAGTAAAATAGAAAAACTCCACATGTCTTGCAATCCTGTTGCTACATATGATGTAAAGTCCCTATGTCCTGTATTGATTGATACAAAAGATGAGAATTGCTTTAATTCAACTCTTTCACTGTTTGTATAACAGTTAAAGAAAACTCTTAGACATAGAAAAAGAAAGTCTCAAAAATCGTCTTCAATCAATGATAAGGATAGAAAAGTTCACAAAGACTATGATAATGGAATTTATTCCAAGTGTTATAGAAGTGTTCATAATGTCCATGGTTATCCTAATAAGGAGGTTAGTGAGTTAACCAAGGCATGGATAGCAACTCTTGACTACTGTCCTGAGGAAGATGTCTGTGAAAGTTCTCTCACCTACTTTGCTGATAATCACACTTGTCTATCTAACAACTCTGATTGTTCCATGATAAACGATCTAACTTCCCCAGAAAAGAAAATTGATACTTTTACCAAAAATCTATACTCAATGAAGAATATTTTTGAACTGGAGAAGGAAGCCTGGATTAAAAGGATTGAAAATATAGAATGTCAACTGAAAAATTAAGACAAGAGAATGCGACATCTCCCAATCGTGATTTTATGAAGACGAATCGATTATATTCGATAAACTCTTTTAAACCTAATCAGCATATTACTCATAAAAATATGTCATGTTCAAACCTCTCTAGTAATAAGAAAGACATGATAAAATACAATGGCACGACAAATCATATGTCTTCCTTGTATATGAAAACTAGGATCTCCCAGAGACGGTCTGCACAAAGGTTCTTAAAAAATCTTCTTCTGTTAATTTACCTTATCAGAAGAAGAAGAAAAAAACCTCATAAGAAATCTACTTCACTTTCGAAAGAGATATTCAGAACCTTTCATAGTTTGCGAAAATCGATAAATAAGGCTTTCGGAACATTGCAGGAAAGGAATATGTTTATTCTTGATCTTCCCTCCATAAAGAGAAATCAGAAACAAGGAATAATGAAATCATCCTCTTCTCATGAGAAACCACCTGATCCTTTATTGGATGGGGGTTATTACAATCTGTAATAGGTTTAAGATTGTTCTTGTTTTTCCCTTGAACAAGAACCATAATCTTCAAGAGGGGTGTGAAAATATTTATGTTGCTCTTCTGCTAACTTGTTTATGTATCTCTTTCTTGTGCTCTAATTTCGGTTATTGAGCTAAGAACCGTTTCTGTATTTTTCCTAATAAATTCCTTTTTGGGATATCCAAAATTCTGTTATGGTTTTGGTCAAAGGTCTTTATGGACATTTATCTCATATCTTCTCCCTTTTAAGTTGGAAGATTTCAATCCTTGATGAAAGCATTACTGTTTCTATCATGTCCTTATCAAGTCTATCTAGTAAAGAAGATGATGTTTGGATTGTTCTTTTTCCCTCTAAGAAAGTTCGTTTCGATTCTTCTGATAGTGAGATGTGTCAAGACAAACGTGATTCCTCCTTTGATGTGAAACCTAATGTCTCTCATTTTGATAAGCTCTCATTAACCATGAATCTCGTCTTGGAACAAGTACGTGCCTTAAAGAGTGAACTCAAATCTTCAACCAAAATACTTGAGGACAAGATGGATAATCTCGAATCCAGGATTGATCTAATCGAAGATGAGCTTGATGATTATAGAGAATATGAGAAAAGTATTCAAAGTAAGTGAAATGCCTTTTACGTTCGTCCTAAAATAATGTATATGAAACTTCTTATGATAACGATCCTTACTTCCATTATATTACCAGTTAATTGTGTGGAAATAAGATTATTAATTTGTTGAGCTTACGACACCCATCAAATTTTGGCGCCGTTGCCGGGGAGCAGTCGGTAGCTTTAGATGTTATTTCTTTTAGTTTTATTATTGTTTTTAGAATTTCTTGTTAGTTTTTAATTTCGTTTTCTAGATTTTTATTTTCAGGTACTTAATCTCTAGCACCGAAAGACTGGAAACACCATAGGTGCGGTATTCGAACCCGTAAAGGAACAGTACTTCAAGCACGTCAGCAAACGCAACAAGAAGAACCTTCTACATCAACAATGGTGAACGACGGAGCTCCACCTCAACCTCCTCCTCCGGAGAGGAAAACGTTGAGAGATCTAACATCCCCATGTTTGGATTCTCAACCCCTGTGTATTACTCTGAATGACACAGTGGATCTTAAGTCAAAACTTCTTCATTGGGTTCCAAAGTTCAAGGGACTACTGGGTGAAGATCCTAATCGACACCTGCAGCAGTTTCAGAATACAGTAAGAAGTATGAAGAAGAGAGATGATGATGATGATGATGATACAGCTTTTCTACAAGCTTTTCCATTTTCATTAACGGACCAAGCAGAATCATGTTTATATTATCTCCCTTCTGTAAGTATTACTACATGGACCGGAATCAAAAAGCTATTTTAGAGAAGTATTTTCCTTCTCCCAAAGCTGCAGCTATTCATAAGGAAATCAGTGGAATTGTGCATATTAATGGAGAATCTTTGTACGACTATTGGGAGAGGTACAAGAGATTGTTGGCGAGTCATCCACACCATCAGATACCACCACAACTGATTATCACACACTTCTATGAAGTGTTACTACCGCATGAGAGACACTTAATTGATGCGGCTAACATTGGTGCACTGGCTAATAAAACCATTGATGAGGCTACTAGTTTGATCGAGAGCATGGCTGTAAATACACAACAATTTTATACTAGAGATTCAACGGTGGTTAGAGCAAATCCTATGGGTAATGTCACTCTTTCAAATGAAAGAGTGCACTACCAATTTGAGCAAATTTGAGGCTGCTATGGGTAGTCTTTACCCCACTTTCCCCCCAAACTCGTTCATGCACTCGTTCAGATGAATGAGTGGTTGGGAGTGTAACACTAGACGGGGGACTGTCCCCCGTCAGGAAAAATAGGGCTACACGGGGGACTGTCTCCCGTGTAGCAAAAATATTTGCACCAAACGGGGAACAGTCCCCCATTTTAGAAGTTTTTTAGTTCCAAACGGGAGACAGTCCCCCGTTTGGATAATTTTTTTTTATTTTGGACGGGGGACAGTCCCCCGTATGATTAAAATTCCAATTTTTTTTACTTACACGGGAGACTGTCTCCAGTGTAGTGTCTCTTTTTGTATTGGCCCATAGTGGGTTCTCTCGTTCGTTTGATTGAGTGGTTGTTCATTTGAGCGAGTTAGTCTCTATTTGGAGACTACCCATAGGATATGCTCTTAGAAGAGTCAGTGAGATGGGATATTCTTCGAATATTGAGCAACGAATGGGTAATGTGGAAAAGATGGTTCAACGGATAGCTTTTGCAGTCATTCCTACATATGAAGATGATGCTGAGGTGAATGCTATATTTACAAATCAAAGGCAAAGGTATGATCCCAACTCTAATACCTGCAATCCGGGTTGGAAAGACCACCCAAATTTTAGTTATGCTAACAAACAAGCTCCAACTACTAATCCATATGCGAGACAAAATTGATTTCAACAACAACCTCAGAATGAGGAATCCAAGTTTGAAGCACTCATCTCCATAAATCCGAACAGAATCAGTTAAAAACTGATAACGCTATTAGAGATTTACAAACTCAGTTGGGGCAAATGGAGACAAATATGAATCAAATGAAAGCACAAGCTTCAACAAAGTTGCCATCACAACCTTTTGTGAACCCAAGAGAGCACGTTAGTGCAGTAACTCTAAGAAGTGGGAGACAAACTGAAGAGCCACATCAAAAAAAAGAGGTTAGTAACGACATCCAAAAGGAATTAGAGGAGGAAACCATCCCAAAGGAAAATCCAACCTCAAACGGCCAACCTAAGGACACGGTTCCCACTTTTACCATACCACCTCCTTTCCCTAGTCGTTTTGCCAAGTCGAAGAAGCAAGCTCAAGACAAGGAGATCATGGACATTTTTAGCAAGATACACATCAACATTCCATTTATTAAGGCCATCAGAACCGTACCCAGGTATGCCAAGGTCTTGAAGGATTTGTGTACAAGGAAGGATAAGTTGATTTCTAATGAGATTACTCAGGTGGGCGAAAGTGCTAAAGCTATGTTACTAAAGAAGATGCCTACAAAGTGTAAAGATCCTGGCGTTTTCACGGTACCAGTTACCATTGGTAACCGATGATTCGAGCGTGCTTTGCTTGATTTAGGAGCATCCATAAGTGTTATGTCAGCCGATGTTTATGATTCTTTGAATCTCGGACCTTTAAAAGAGGCAAAGATTACTATTCAATTTGCTAACAAGTCCAATATATATTCTAAGGGATTCGTGGAGGATGTGTTAGTTCAAGTGAATCGGTTAATCTTTCCGGTTGATTTTTACATTATGGATATGCACAATGGAGATAATTGTTCATCTACTTCGTACTTCTTGGGAGACCATTCATGAAGATTGCAAAGACGAAGATTGATGTTGATAGTGGTGCACTCACTATGGAATTCGATAAGGAGATCATACGGTTCAATATTTTTGAAACTATGCGCTATCCTAGTGATGTTCACTCAGCTTTCTCCATTGATGTTATTGGTTCGTTAGCGCAACAAATGTTTGATTTGAATAGTGAAGATGAACTTGGAATTGTGCTATGGAATAACATTAATTTGGACGTTCATGGGCAGCCGAACCTGGACGTTGACTTAGCCAAAGAGATAGTGGAGATGTGTGGTGCTTTAACAACACTACAAGAAGCTAAACCGGGCAATATTTCTTATATTTCTTTACCCGTAACTAATGAGGTTCCATTACCTTCTATTGTGCAGGAACCGAAACTAGAACTGAAGTCGCATCCAGATCACTTAAAATATGCGTACTTGGGTGATAAAGAAGAACTTCCGGTGATTATTGCAAAGAACCTCACCCCAATACAAGAAGAACGTCTACTTAGGTTCTAAAAGAGGACAAAATGGCTATTGGTTGGAAAATTGCTGATATTAAAAGCATTAGTCCATCCATGTGCATGCATAGAATCCTAATGGAAGATGATTTTAAGCCAGTACGTGATGCTCAGCGTAGGCTTAACCCCCCAATGATGGAGGTCGTGAAGAAAGAGATCCTCAAATTACTAAGTGTGGGGGTGATTTACCCAATTTCTGACAGCAAATGGGTTAGCCCGGTATAGGTGGTACCTAAGAAAGCAGGTTTCACCATTGTTAGAAATCAAGATGATGAACTTGTTCCTACAAGAGTTCAAACAGGATGGAGAGTGTGCATGGACTACATAAAGCTTAATGCCGCAACCCGAAAGGATCACTTTCCTTTTCCTTTCATTGATTAGATGTTAGAGAGGTTAGTGGGACATTCACATTATTGCTTTTTGGATGGTTATTCGGGATACAATCAGATTGTTAATTGCACCGGAGGATCAAGAGAAAGATACTTTTACTTGTCCTTTTGGTACGTTTTCCTATAGAAGGATGTCGTTTGGTCTTTGCAATGCGCCTGCCACTTTTCAGAGGTGTATGGTTAGTATATTTTCTGACTACGTGAAATGCATAATTGAGGTATTTACGGATGATTTTAGTGTTTATGGTGATTCATTTGATTTTTGTTTACAAAATCTTGAACTTGTGCTTAAAAGATGCATAGACACTAACATTGTTCTTAATTGGGAGAAGTGCCATTATATGGTAAACCATGGCATAGTGCTAGGTCACATTGTGTCCTCTCGAGGGCTTGAAGTTGACAAAGCAAAGATAGACTTAATAAGAAACTTACAATATCCCACTTCGGTGAGGGAAATTCGTTCTTTTCTTGGTCATGCAGGTTTTTACAGGCTGGTTATCAAGGATTTCTCCAAAATCTCAATGCCGATGTGCAAATTATTGCAAAAAGAGGTTATTTTTGACTTCAACAAGGAGTACAAGGATGCCTTTGATAAATTAAAAGAGTTGTTGACAACTGCACCAATTATCAAGTCACCAGATTGGAGTTTACCATTTTAATTAATGTGTGATGCAAGTGACTATACAGTTGGAGCCGTTTTGGGTCAAAGAGTAGACAAGCTGTCTCATGTGATTTATTATGCATCTAGGACCCTAAACGATGCACAAATCAACTATTATACCACCGAGAAAGAATTTTTGGCTATAGTGTTTGCACTACAAAAATTTATATCCTATTTGGTGGGTTCAAAAGTGCTTGTGTATTCTGATCATGCAGCACTTAGGTACCTACTAAATAAGAAAGAAGCTAAGCCAAGACTTATACAATGGATACTACTTTTGCAAGAATTTGATTATGAAATAAAGGATAAAAGAGGTGTTGAAAATACTATTGCGAATCATCTTAGTAGACTTGTTGTTTCTGAAGAAGAACTTCCTTTACAAGATCTTTTTCCGGACGAACAACTTTTCTCAATTGAAGATTCAACACCTTGGTATGCGGATATAGTGAACTACTTGGTTACAAGACAAGTACCTAGTACAATGTCTAATTTTCAAAAGTTTAAGCTTAAGAAAATAGCCAAGCAATATGTGTGGGACGAACCCTACTTGTGGAAATACGGTTCTGATCAAATCATCCACAGGTGCGTACCAAATTCTGAATTTCAATCTATTCTTACTTTTTGTCATACTTATGCATGTGGTGGTCACTTTGGTTCTAAACGTACCGCTTTCAAAGTACTTGAAAGTGGTTTTTATTGGCCTACCCTATTTGAGGATGCATATATTTTTTGCAAATCTTGTGATAGATGTCAACGAACTGGCAATCTAGGTGCTCGAAATCAAATTCCACTCAATTGTATTCTCACTGTAGAGATTTTTGATGTGTGGGGTATAGATTTTATGGCTCCTTTTGTCAATTCTAATGGAAAATTTTATATACTTCTTGTTGTGGATTATGTTTCAAAATGGGTGGAAGCTAAAGCCACCCCTACTAACGATTCTCAAGTTGTTTGTGAGTTTGTGAAGGAATATATTTTTTCGAGACATTGTACACCAAGAGTAGTTATCAGTGATGGAGGTTCCCATTTTCAGAAATCCTTCCATGCTCTACTCAAGAAGTACAACATAACACACAAGGTTGGTACACCGTATCATCCACAAACCATTGGGCAAGCCGAAATCTCAAACTGTGAGATTAAATCCATTCTTGAGAAAACTGTAAACACTACACGAAAAGATTGGAGTTATAAGCTTAATGATGCATTATGGGCTATAGAACGGTGTACAAATCACCGATTGGTATGTCTCCATATCGATTGGTTTATGGCAAAGCTTGTCATCTTCCGGTTGAACTTGAGCATAAGGCTTATTGGGCGATAAAGATGTGCAACATGGATTATGACAATGCGGGGAAACAAAGGATGTTACAACTTAACGAGCTTGATGCTTACGAGAGCTCTCGTATTTACAAGGAAAAGACGAAACTTTTCCATGACAAGATGATTTCTCGAAAGAGTTTTGTTGTGTGTCAAAAAGTTCTTTTATTTAATTCTCGTCTTAAATTATTTCCTGGGAAGCTAAGGTCCAGATGGATTGGACCGTTTGTTGTTACTAATTGTTTTCTCTTATGGTGCAGTTGAAATTTCTAGTCTTAGAGATGGAACAACTTTAAAGGTGAATGGACATAAATTGAATCCATATTATGAAAGCATTGTTTATGTAAACATGGAAGAAATTGAGCTTCATGATTTACTTCCTCTGGAGAAGTAGTTTGGAGAATGCCAAGTCGGGCTGAGGACATGAAACTAAGAGCTACATGGGAGGCAACCCATCGGTTTTGTATCTCTATCCCTTTTGTTTTTAATTTTCTTAGTTTTTCATATCATATTGTTAATTCTCATCTTAGATTTTACAAAGTCTTATATCTATAATGAAAGTTTTGACGAATTCTCGTCAGAAAATTCTGACTGCGCACTTGTTACGAAAATAGCTCTCGAGACTTCATACGAAGTCCGATTTGAGTGGTTGATCCCAACTTTTAAAGAGGACAGACATATATTTATTTTTCAAAAAGAAAATCTGAATTCGAAGTCTGTTAAGTTGGAGCGATAGGCCTGGACATTTGAGTTTCAGAATTTGTTCAGAACTTTTTCAGATTGCATGTCAGTCAGTCCGGAGGCCATAAAAGTCAGACCATTTATCGAAACACTCTGCCCTTTTAAAACCTTATTTAAAACATGTAGGCGAACAACTTTCATTTAGGATGTTTTTCCTAGTTCCATACCCATTGGTACAGTTTTGAGTTTTTCAGAGCTGTTATGTCAGAAATCAGAATTTTCGATTTTGAACATTGAGGACAATGTTGAGTTTAAGTGTGGGGGAGCATTCAGTATCATACTATATGCATATGCACATAATAAATAATACTCTTTGATTTCTTGCATTCTTGAAACTTCAGCTTTTAGAGTTAATTATGAGCTGTTTAAGATGACACTCTAAACCTTTTTAGGTTGAAACAGTTCTTCCAGCTATAGATTATCCATTTATTTCAATCCTTAAATATATACGTTCATAATTGAATGCGAAACTAAGATATGATAGTCATTTGAAAGATTTATCCTCGCAATTAATCATTACTGAATCACTTTCTTTTTATTTTTGCAGTTATATGTTTCTCTAAAGTGATTTGGTGGGATCCTGATACTGCCGTGGATGTTGTAGCAAGGTAATCATTGGTTGAGTATATAAAAGCCCCATTGACAATTTTCTTACACTTATAAGGATTGAGATTAAAAAAAATGAAAATATATATATGTAAGGCTCCTCTTCATTTATCGACACTTGGATGGCAATACGTGTGAAACGTTGTCCCTGTCTCCGTCGCCTAAGCAAGCGTGGAACGAGGATCCAAGGAAACTATCACGTATTTGCTGAAAAGGAATATGCTCTTAGAGTATCTAATCATGTAGTCGATAAAAATAAAAACCAATCATCATTATATAGCAAGTCAAAAAACTATTGATGAGGTTCTTGACGCTTAGATAGTAGTATGTGTGAAACGTTGTCCCTGTCTCCGTAGCCTAAGCAAGCGTGGAATGAAGGATCCAAGGCAACTATCACATACTTTCTGAAAGGAAACACGCACTTAGAGTATCTAATCATGTGGTCAAGCTAAATGGGTGCTTCTCTCAACTATTGCGCTATAAATTGAATCCTTTGACGACATTCTTACAAGTATTGTGGGTAACATCTTTCACTTCAGTTAACATTTGCACACTTCACTTTTTTATTTCCATTTTCTTATCTATCCATGTGAATTCAGTATGCGAGTGTTGTGACAAATGTTGCAACAAGTACGATGACTATCTTAGTAGAGTTTTGTAATCAGGTTGAATGTCATACGTAAGTAATTACTTATGTGTGATGATTGGAATGTATGTGGGATGTTTGCAGCTAAAGAACTTATGCAAACTAATTATTTGGCTTTCTACTTTGTGTCTATCCTTAGCGGTTCTTCCAAGGCGAGAAATTGGAGTAGGTTTTGTGGGTGTATACCTCTTGTAAACCCTCATGAGACTATAAGTCGTCCACTAGGGACGCCTAGGGGTTTAAAGGCTTGTTATACATGCTAAGTGTAACCGTTTCCTCACGACATGGAGTTTTTGTATTTATGATTAGTTTTATTTAGTTTGCTCGAGGACTAGCAAAAGCTAAGTGTGGGGGAATTTTATAAGTGCATAATTCATATGATTTTAGTATCCATTCCATAATTGTTTTAGCTACTATTGTTGATGTAGTTGCAGGAAATCCTACACTACATCCCTCATATGATTTCATTGTTGATCAACTCATTTTTAGGTTTATATTCTTAATTTTATTGATTTATTTTTGAATGTTCTTACAAGAAAGATAAAGAAATCAAGAATGATCTCTGCTCTGAACTTTCTCTCTCCTATTTACTTGTTTCTTACTCAAAAAAGATCTCTTTATTTCCTTTACCACTCGAATGACTATTTATAAGGAAATACATAGTGGATGATAGCTAATTTGTCCTTTATTTTCGGATATGGTTTGCGACATTCTCGGAACCTTACAAATGTTAATTTCGCAAGATCTCTAATTTTCGCAAGACTATCACATCTTTCTCATGATCCTTGCTGACGTCGTTTCTGAAATTATTCTGCGACGCTATTGTGCTGTACCATTGATAATTTCGCTGAGACATACTTGTTGCGAGATTCTGATCCTACATCTTGCCTCTTCTCATATCTTCTCTGCAAAGTAGAGAATGATGTGAGAAATGCCGCAGCTGCTTATCTTTTCACATTCCACATTTATCACACGTACTCTCTCTTCCATTTATTTCTTGACACGTCTTCTGTAACCGCTACTTTTCAACCGCTCACGTCTATTCGTCTTAATGGTGTTTATTTCTTCGAGTAACAAATTTTCTTTATATACTCTTCTTCCCCCCTTTTTCCACTTTTCCTTTTACTTTCTCTTCTATTTTTATTCTCTCATCTCTGCAACTCTGTTATTCTTCTGATAATTCTGCTGCTGTAATTTTTTCTTCCTTCAATCCTTTTACTTTCCATACATTCCCATACTCTATATTCAAACATGGCTCCAAGTGGTCATAGATATGAGAATAATTTACAAGATGTCCAAAAAGATCTTGCCGATAAAGGTTTTACACTCTCCACCATTCCTGGTGAGAATGCCAAATCAAGGTTTTCTCTAATCAAAATTGTGATGATCAACCAATCATAATTTCGCTAGGTCAGATTCTCGCAGGTCTCCCTATTCCTATTTATAACCCAGATCTTCCTTTGTTTTATGAAATTCTTGCTCATTCGGGATTTTCGCGAGCCATCTTCCAACTAAGTGGGGACTGCATCCGTCTGATGCTAGAGTTCGCTAATCGTGGTTCTGGTAGAGGATCTCTTTACTCCAAAGAACTTAGGGATCCAAAATTCGCAAACCTAGAGATAGTTGCTGAGAAGTATACAATGGCGAATTTCTTTGAAAACTACGAACTTATCTCCATGAAGAAAGAGAATACTCGCTGGGGTATTCGATTAAGAAGAAAAGATAACATTGATGAAGCCAAAATTCTTATGCAAGATATTGACTGGCATTCTAGTAAAAACACAACTCCTCGCCAATCCAAAGACGATAAATGGTGCGTTTTTCCTTTAATGCTAAAGGGACCCTACATTGCTGGATCAAACGTTCTTCCTGCGAATCTCGCTGCATATTAACCTTGGGTTTTCTCTTGGACCGAGAAGGAGAAAGAGGTATGCTTCTCCCCTTTAACTCATTTTATATTTCTTTATTGATTTTTACTATTCTGTTCGCTAACTCTTGCGATATTTCGCAGATCCAAAAACTAAAGGATAGTTATAACAGGACTGGGAAATCTAGTACTCTGTTAGCTCTTCGCTCATACACAGATGAGGTAAGAAATTTTCTCTTATGACTTCCATGCTTCCATTTATTATTTCTATCTGTGTGTGAAGATTATTGCTGAAGTAGAAGGATCTGCTGATGCTGCGAAGATTGGTGATAAAGGTAAAGGTACTCTTCGCAGGGAAAAATCAACTGGTCCTCCTCCAAAGAAAAGAAAAGTTCGTTCTTCTTCTCCTTCAAATGTTCTTCCTAATGAAAATTCCAAAAGTGAAAAGGGTGATGAAGATAACGATGATCTTGCGGCAACTGAAGATTCTCCACCTGAATCTTCTATGGCTAAGCTTTCTGGCCTCTTTTCTGATTCTCTACAAGGAATGTGAGATAACAAATTCGCAAATACCTGCACAGCTATCGCTACCATTTGTGATGTCCCTTTACTGGATGGTGATAACTCTCTTCGTGGAGTTTCTAGATCAGCGACTCCCGACTTCTTGCATTCTCTCAATAGTCTGGTATACTTTTATCTTTTTACTTTTTCATTGTTATAACTCAAAATCTCTTTATATATTGATATTTTTTATTTCTTTTCGTAGGCTGGAAAAGCTTCTTTTGCTGTTGCCTCAGATCTAGAGAGAAGACGCGAAAATCTTGAAAAGAAGAATCTTCAATTTCGCAAAAAGAATGAAGAATTGGAAGATGAAGTTAAAGGTCTTCGCGAGAAAAATAGACAATTAGAAATTGATTCTTCCTCGTATAAGAACAAAATTTCTAGTCTTCAACAAGCTAATAATCAGCTTTACAGTATGTTACTTTTCTCTTTTCTCTTTATTCATTAATCCTGTTGTTTTATCTTATTTAAATGATCTTTTTTGCAGACATTTATGGTCTTTCTGATGAAGCTACCCTTCTTCGCTCATTTCCTAATGCCTTGGATAATGATACCCTTCTTGAGCGTCTTAACAATTCTTTAAATAGCTTCTCAAATGATAGAATTTCATCTCTTTCTCTAAATGAACTTAGATCGAAATTTCGCCTCTTAGAAATTGATCATAGATCCAGTTTAGGCTTAGCCAACAGATTTAAGCGTCTCCTTATTGATTCCAAAGATAAAACCAATGAGTTAAGAACCAAAATTAGAGGTCTCATAGATGATAAGGATCGTATCTCTGATCAAGGTGCCAAGGCTTTAACGAAATTCCAAGAGGCTCTCCTTGAAGTTCAACTTGAGCAAGATGAAGCTAACCGCAAGAATATTGAACTCTGCGAAGGGGGAAATCAAATTCGTTCTCGTCTTCTCATAAGTAGTGAAGATGAATTTGTCTGGGCTGCGAAAATTTTAGATGATGCTAGAAAAGATTTAGGCGTAAATTTTAGTCTCCAAGTTGAACATACAGCCTTGATTACAGACATGATTTCTGACAGAGAAGGTTGCTAATTGCTCTTGTTTACTAATCTTTTGCTTCTTATGAATTTTCATCAAGTTAATAATTGGTTGTCTTTTGTTCGCAGATTTTGAAAATAAATATCGTGAAAAGATTGAAGAACTTGAAGCTGAAAAAGAGGAACTCGCAAAGAATCTTTTTTCTCGCAACGACAAGTATTCTAGATTGAAGAATCAAATCAAAATCACCGTTGAGAATTTTAAGAATGACGTTATGCATTTTCGCAATCAAACCATCCAGATGGTTTGTGATGATCATAATATCTCACATTCTGATTATCCTTGTCTTTTAGAAGAAATCCCATAGAATACTCCCAGTTTGATTATCTCTGATAGCGAAGCTGACGATGAAGAATCTGATAGTGATGGAAGTTCTGATGGTGATGAAGATTCTGACGCAGATGAAGAAAGAAACAAGTCTGATGAATCTAATGAAGGATTAACCAAGAAATAGTCTTTACTTGTTTCTTTGATTCTTTGTAATACTTGTACATTTATTCCTTATTTCTGTATATTTTTGTTTCTTCCATTTTAACCTGCGTAAATGAAAACAATTCTTCTTTGCAATACAGTTAATCAATATAATCATTAATTCTTGAATTTTTGAGTAAATCTCTCATATGGAGATAAATAACATTTTCTAATTTCATACATTCCCATACTTGCCTCTGTTATTTGAATCCAAATGAGAGATTTCATAAAAAATTTCTTATTGTATAATTTCGCAACCTTTTGCGAAGTGAATTTTGTTTCTTTTCAAAATATCATTCCTGTGTGGTCTTATTTTGCCTTCCTAATTAAAGGTCTTATTATGCCACCCCTTGTCATTGCGACAAAATCGCAGGACGTCCTTGCATTTTCATGCAAAAACCCATTGATCTTGCCTTAACTTTTTCTTTTGTATTATGGCCTCTTCAGGAATGTTGCGACAATATGACAGGCCTAAATATTCTTGCGAAAATAAATCCCCATGACATTGCCGTCTTGCGACGAAATCGCAGGACGTCTTCGCACTTTCATGCGAAAACCCATTGATCTCGTCTTATCTTTTTCTTTTGTATTATTGCCTCTTCAGGATTTTTGCACAAATATGATAAGCCTTAATATCCTTACGAATAAAAAGCCTTATGAAATTTGCGTCTTAAGACACTTATCAGCTCCCTAATGGAGGGTGCCGCCCTTATCTCCCCCCGGTTGCCCCTTCAAGGAGGCGTACTTATACCATACAAGGTTATCTCCTCCCATGCAGTCTTAACAATAACCAGTTGTTTTCGAAGCCTCTTATCCCTTTTACCTATAGGGTTTATGGTTACGAGACTGCACCCTAAGTGGGGTTTTCTTCAGGCCGAGTGCAGTATGAGCCAAAACTTGTCAAGAATGGCAAGGACGCTTCAAATGCACCCGACACTATTGACTCAACCGTGTACCTCGGCGCCTTGATCAGATTCTGCACTCTTTGGGAGAGTCCTTATTACCTTAGTCGCCCAACCTAAGTCATATGTTTAAGTTGAGAATCCAAGGTGCCTCTCCCGGATGGGCTTTATTGACCCCAAATCTCCATGACTCAGGTTCCGGTGGCGGTGTAGCCTTTCCCCGAATCATGCAATAGGTACCCCCTTATATGACGTACTTTAGATCTTACATCTTCCTCTTGCGAAATTGTATTCGCGAACTAGGGTGTACGCCATATAGGTTCGCCTCATTCTTCTCTGATTATTTTCTGTAAAATTCATTATCTCTGCGAGAGTCTCGCAAATCATTATATTGTATCTGAATTTCGCAATCTCAATTTTGTTGTTCAATCAAATGCATTTTTGAGAATTTTACTTATTGCGAGATTATCGCAACAACTTAATCATTCATACATTTCTTGTTTTTATTACCTTTGTCATCCTCTGCTTCTTTGTTATTTTCTGCTACTGCTTCCTTGGTAGTGTTATGTTCATCCTTTTTATTCTGAGCTAGCATTAATTTCGCAACATCTCTTCTCCTTTCTTTTCGATTGTGTCCACCATCAACCTCTCACTTCTTTGTACGTCTTTGATTTTGTGTCGCCAGTTTTCCTTCTTGTTTGCTCTTCCTTCGCAAGATTCTATCTCAGTTTCGTAACATCTCTTTCCTTCAACCCAATCTCCCTTTATGATTCCTACACCATTGGGGTGAGGGAATTTGATGCATTGGTGGAAAGTTGAAGCTACACCTAGAATCCCATGTAGCCAAGGTCGACCAATTAATGCATTGTAGGGTGATTCTACATCAACGACACAGAATGAGATTTCAGAAGATATTCCCTTCAATGGAATTTGCATAGTAACCTCCCCTTTAGGCTTGTTAGCAGTACCATTAAAACCATATATCTTATATGTTGATGGTATAAGATCATCATCTCTTCCACCCATGGTTTTATAAGTATGATAAAATAAGATGTTCACAGAGCTTCCAGTATCGACTAGAATTCTATTGATTGCCCATGAATCTTCAGCTTCATCATCCTCATCTTCTTTCGGTTTTGGATTAATTTCTAATTTTATTACCAATGGATTGTCATGCACCTCTTCTCCTTCGGGAATTTCTTCTGCGGTAAAAGAAATGATCTGTTTCTGCCATTCCTCTAGTCGCGAGATTTTCGCAATATTCATAATTTCTCTTCCATTATTATCTCTTGCGAACACTCTACTCAAACATTATCATGAAAATCTTCAATTGTCTTATATGAATGTACGATAGAGTGACAGAATAGATTTTTTGCTTTTGCACCAACTTCTATGAAGAATGTTTCTTTCTTTTTCATCGTATTCACTTTGTGATTTCTGGCGGTGGTGGTAATGGTTGAGATTGCGGATGCCCTACCAGAAAGTCGTTTAGTTTTCCTTGATCTATCATTCTCAAAATAATTACATTTCTGCAATCGTGGTATGTCCATGAAAATGATGATAAGAACAAAATTCATGACTTCTGTGGTTTGGTGGTGGTTCCGTTCCCATGTTCCATGGTGTTGGTATCCATCAAAATTATAGCTTCCCATATCTTCTCACACTTGCCTTTTAGAGGTGGCATCTTGATTTCTTCCCATATTACTTGTGACCTCCTTGTCCTCTATTAAAGTTTGGTCTTTGACCTCCATAAGTTTCTTGCGGTTGATCGAGTCTTTGAATCTTGTTATTTCCTCCACGATTGTAGAAATTTTTTCTCTTTCATACTCTTCTTGATCTCGGCTCCCCATAGCTACCAATTCTGCTGATTGTTACTTGTCACCTTTTCTTGTTGTACTTGCGAAGTATTCGCCACTGTGTTTATTAGCTTGGGTAATAAGCTTGCATTCGCTGTTTGTGAGCTGGTGTTCGCAACTGGATATGATTCCATTTCATTTTGTTTTTTCTAAAGCAATGTATTCTTCTTGAAGTTCTCGCAATTCAGTCATTGTAATCGTATTCTTGACTCTGAAAATTTGGACATACAACAGGTTTGTTGCAAACATAGCATTGATAAATGATAATATGAGATATCTCTCATCTACACGGCCAGCCATTTCGCTACACATAGTTCTCCATCTTTTAGTCAAGTGTTTCAAACTTTCGCCAATCCTTTGTTTTAATCCAAACACATCTTCTATACCAGGTCGTGAGGAATTATTACTTATATATGCTCCCAAGAATGTGGTCTGCAAATGATTGAAGGAGGTTATTGTATTCTTTGGTAAACCTTCAAACCATTTTAACGCTTCTCCTGTTAAGCTGGATGCGAAATATTTGCACAATACCGCATCATGATTTTCCCATTGTAACATGCACCTCACATAAGCTTTAATGTGTTGAATTGCACAAGTTGTTCCATCGAAAATGCTGGTTAATGCGGGCAAATTGCATTTCGGTGGTATTCCTCCTAATTGTACTTCCCTTGTAAATGGAGTTTTCGCAGCTTCTTCTATTGCTTCATCCAATTGTCTTCTACCTACTTCTCCTCTGTTATTTAGCATTCCTCTTTCTTCTAATTCTTTCAAGATTTGTTTATTTACACCTGAATCTTGACCCATTGGTCTCTTTAATTTTGCTTCTCTTCTTCTGCGTTCACGTCTATCTTCTCTTGCGAAATTTTGTATCTCTTCTTCATTATCCTCATCTCGTCTTCTTCTGCGATTCTCTTCCTCATCCCTATCTTGAATTCGCAAATGATGATGTCGTTCATTTTCCCCTCCATAATTTTGTTCATTTCTTATCAATTCAATTCGCTGTCTTTCAGCCATTCTCTTACTCTATCATACTCCTCATTGAGATTATCGTTATTCCGGTTTTGTATACGCCTTCTTTCTCGATTGTCATGATTGTTCTGGCGAATTGTCTCCTGAAGCTCTTGTTCTTCCATTTCCGCTCTCAATCTTTCACGTTCGCAGATTAAACGTGCTTGTTCAGCATTATGTCTTTCAATTTCTTCTTCAATTGTCTGTTGATTTCTTTGAGTTTCTCTCACATGTAAAATTCTTCTTCCTTCCTCTTGATTTCCTTCGCCATCTTGGTTATTTTGTCTCTGATTTTGCCCGTTCTCTTGATTTCCTCCAATTTCCCATCATCAAAAGTTTCATTTTGTGGAATGTAACGATCATCAGTTCTTTCTCTATTTTCGCGATATTCTTCATTAGGATTTGATATTTCTTCTTGAATATTGTTTCCAGCATTGATGTGGGTGAATTTGCCTCATTTCTCTTCTAGTCGATCTGAATATGATTTTGTAATACTTCTCGATCTTCTATTCTGCAATATATATTCTCCATCCTTAATTCGTGATTTTGCCTTGTTAAATTCGCACGTTCTTCTGCCTCACTCTTCTTTCTTCATGTATTCTTCGTCTCAATGTTTCTAACGCTCCAATTTCCTCATTCCATGAATTATTCCTTCATCTTCTTGATTTCTCTCTTCCTGTCTATAATTTCTATTTTGTTGCTCTTCTTCTATTTCTTCTGCTGAATTTGATCGCCAAGTGTGTACGCTCACTCTGTCATAATCTGTATTCCTCTCTTGAACTAGTGTTTGTTGAATTGGCGATTGAATTAGATTTTCTCTATTATTTCTCATTCTAGTAGATTCTCCCATTTCACTTCTTTCTCTTCCAGCAATTCTTTTGCTTCTTCTAATAGTAGTCGGTTGTTCGGATGTATTTCTTCTTCTAGCCATTTCTTCAATGCTAATAGTATTGCAAGAAATTATGAAAAATTCTTAATCAATCGCTTTAAATTTTCACAAGTCTCAATATCAATATTTATCTTTTTCTAGAATAATCTTCAACTCCTCCCTGTTTCTAGCGCCATTATGTAGTTGCAGGAAATCCTACACTACACCCCTCATATGATTTCATTGTTGATCAACTCATTTTTAGGTTTATATTCTTAATTTTATTGATTTATTTTTGAATGTTCTTACAAGAAAGATAAAGAAATCAAGAATGATCTCTGCTCTGAACTTTCTCTCCTTTTTACTTGTTTCTTACTCAAAAAAGATCTCTCTCTTTCCTTTACCACTCTAATGACTATTTATAAGGAAATACATAGTGGATGACAACTAATATGTCCTTTATTTTCGGATATGGTTTGCGACATTCTCGCAACCTTACAAATGTTAATTTCGCAAGCTCTCTAATTTTCGCAAGACTATCACATCTTTCTCATGATCCTTGCTGACGTCGTTTCTGAAATTGTTCTGCGACACTATTGTGTTGTACCATTGATAATTTCGCTGAGACATACTTGTTGCGAGATTCTGATCCTACACTTGCATATTTTCGTATTATTACTCTTGTTTTCTATTGTTTGCCTCTATTAGGTGAATCATCCAAAAAGTACCTACAAAGTGCTGAAAAGAGCTATGAATATAAGTATTACAAGTGCCCAAGTCCAAGATAAGTGGAAGAAGTGCGACGAAAAGGATCAAAACGATCAAAATCAAGAGAAGGACCAAAGAACGATTTTAACTCATCATCATCTTGAAGAGAATTGAAAGATAAAAGGAATTCAAAAAGAATGAGGTCATTCTGAGTTCAGATGAAGAAGTTGTGGCCAAAACAGTTTTTATCGAATACCGAAGACAGTAAAGTTCGCGGACGGGTTTCATACTTTAATTCCGAAAATTTCTGATGGAATTTGAAGTTCGCGGACTGGGTTCGCGAACTTAGCAAGTGGAAAACGTGTATTAATACCTTGGAAAGCCTAAGGTCACGTTTGGATTCGTTATTTCGTTATCTCGGGTCGGGTTCTTAAACCAAACTAAATACGTGAAGACCAAGCAATGTAAACCTATAAATAGGTGTTAGGTTATGTAAAATGATATCATATCATTAGGTCAAGAAATTTTTAGGGTTTGGAAAGAAATATCATACCGAGCGATTATCAATCGTAACGTTATCTCTTTACTTTTCTCATATGTATATCATGGATGTTTCTACATCCATGAGTAGCTAAAATCCTATTGATTGAGGATGAATTCTAAGTTGTAAACAAGATTTGAGTTATTATATTAATCTACTTTGAATTTCTTCATATGATTATCTTTTGTTTATATTATAACGAATATTTATGATTGATTGATAGATTGTTTAGGTGGCCAACTAAATTGATTTGTTGATTCAATCTATTTCTAATATTGAGTTAGGAGATAAGTAATCGTCGAATAACCTTTACACAAGTAGAGAACACAAAACCTTGCAAAGGGATTTTGTGGAGTGATTGTGGGTATAAACAACACTAAAAGGTGGACCTTGAGCTAAGAGTCTAACTATTAGGATCAACCTATAAATTCACAAAAGATAAAGCATTTGACCAAATTACACCTTGAGTGAGCTACTACTAGGTGGTTAGGCGAATAGAATCTGGTATTGGAGAGCTTTCGTACTCAGTGATAAAAGGAATTTAGGAAACAACACTGAGCTAGCTGTTATTCCACGGTTGGTGATAATCTACGATTAACGACGAGTAGGCAATTATAATAACTCATTGCCGGTTTATTAACGAAGAAGGATTCCTCGATCATATCTCTCTCTATTGATTACAATTAAACTTTATTTATTTTGATTATTTATTTTGTTTAAAATCAAAAACAAAACCCCCTTGGTGACACTTTGACAACTAAAACTCACTTCTCTTCGTGGGAACGATCCTTACTTCCATTATATTACCAGTTAATTGTGTGGAAATAAGATTATTAATTTGTTGAGCCTACGACACCCATCAGGGAGCGACACCTCTGTATGATCGAGGAATCAACTTTTCATTCAAGCAGCCTATCTCCGTGCGTCCCTTAGCAGTTACTGAAAGGGCCCATGAGTCCCATGATTTCTTATGGCGTCGAGCTTTGAATTTTTTTGCGTGAATCGTCTCCTCCCTGTGACTTGTCTGTTCAAGACCTTCGATCACTTCATGCATCTAGTCGAATTAAAATTAATGATGCCATAACTGTTGAACATCGCCTTGTTCCAGCCAATAAAGGTCGCTCCTTAGAGCCTTTAGTGACTTCTTGGGATCCTCCTGAGGGTCATGAGCCTGCGAAGCCGAAGAAAGGGTCGTTTTCCGACTGTAAGCCTCTGCGGATAGATGTAAGATCATCCGCTAGTCCTTTGGCACCACATGTACTTGTTGTTTCTTTTGCATTGCATTTCCGTTACCTATGTTACGCCTCCTCCCTTATTTTGATAAAATGAGTGGCGGAAATTACTTTCTCAGGAAGCTCCTCCTTCCATTCGCTAGGGGTGGAAACCCCCTTCTTACGTGATGGAAGAGTACCTGAACACTCCCGAGTGTGATTGGACTGACAAGAGTCTTAGGAAGAAAGATAGGCGAGAAGCAGCCCAGTCGTCTGCTCCGCGCCCTTGTTCTTCTGCTAATATCTCGTCCTTGCAGCCTCAGCAGAGCCATCGGAGGATCGCGTCGCAGCCTCCTGTGGGTGCAAATAGCAGTCCAACTCCTTCATTTGTAGACCAATTGAGGAATCTAGGGGTCAACCTTCCCAAAGGGACTGGTTGGCTATCTCCGCGCCTTCATATATCTTCAGTTCATCCTCTTCGGGCTGAACCCGTCCGTGTCAGGGGCGAACTTCCGGTGTCTCCTGGTGTCGTTCTGTAATCAGTGAGCCCCTTTGGGTCCAGCCGGTCAATTTTTGGTGGGTCCTCATCCCACGCGCGTAGGGGATGATCCTGTTGACGCAGCGACGTTGCGTGGCTGGGAAACGACTGTGCAGTCTGCGGTTAATGTTAAGTTCCCGATAGTGTGGTTGGAGGAATTGCTGGAAAAGGTGAAGGGCCGTAATGACCCTCATGGTCGGCTTACGAGTCAGATCTTCAGTTAGAGGGGGAGCTGAAGAAGTGCTTGGAGACAACTTCTAGCAAGAAGGAGGTTCTGAATCTGTTGCTTGTTGATATTGGAGTAGCTAATGATGAGGTGCTACGGGACGAGACCTCGGTTCGTACTGAGCTTGAGAAGAAGCGTCAGGAGTTGGCTAGGCTATAATTTGCTTACAACGTTTCGTCTTTGTGTTGGCTTTCCTTTCATCTTCCTTTATTGGACTTGTTTTTCAAATGATATGTTTGTTTGTTTGTTTTTGATTGTGGGATATTTTTATGGTGGTTGATTAATTATTTATCTGTTGTTAGTGTTTTCTTTATCCTTGGTTCCATGTAGCTTTGGTTATTTATAATTTTCCTATTTTTTTTCTTTTCTTTAAGTATGCCATTTGCTGGGGCGCCTACTCCTTCCCTCTTTTTTTTGTCGGAGGGAAGTAGTGGGAAGAGTGGGCGTTGGATAAACACGCTTACTCCCTCCTCTTTTTTTTTGAAGTGTTGGTCATTGGATAAAGGCGCCTACTCTCTCTTTTTTTCTTAGAAAGGACTGGTGGGGTGGGTGGGCGTCGGGTGCACGCGCCTACTCTCCCTTTCCTTTGATGGGGTTGGTGGGTGTTGGATAAACACGCCTACTCACTCTTTCTTTTCTTAGAAAGGAATGGTGAGGTGGGTGGGCTTCGGATGCACGCGCCTACTCCAATTGTTATTCATGTTATTCTTGTAGCCTTCTGCAGAGGTTTTTAACCAGTCGACTTCTTTTGGCGTACTCATGATCTTTTTTCAATCGATCAGGCGCCTTCGACATTCCTGAGACTTTGTAGATTTTTCAGATGTTTGGGCGCCTTTGGCGTACCCGTAGCTTTTGTAAATTTGTCAGTCGATCAGGTGCCTTTGACACTCCTGAAACCTTTTGTAGATTTGTCAGTCAGTCAGGCGCTCTTGGCATTCCTGAGACCTTTTGTAGATTTGTCAGTTGTTAGAGCATTGCTCGGTTGAACTCGCATGCGTTGCTATCTCAAGCATGTTTGTCAATATTAGTGATCAAAACTATATGTCTTGATTTCTAGTTTAATTATGACTAAGTTTCGGTCTAGGATAGTTAAGTGTGGTTGAGCTCCAGACTCCATGGCGATCATCTTACGAAGACGAAGAACTAATCGAGGAACCAGCGGAACTTCATCCGACTAAAAACGTATGTGGAGACTTGAACTTATCTATCACTCAAAAGTCTACTCTATCTCCTACTCTTGAGACAATAGTCGAATAAGTATGATAGTTTTCATACATACACATTTGCTATTTCGAGCGGAGTTTACTCGCCTATCTTTTTCTCGAAATATGTGTTGGTAAGCTTTTTCTTTAACCACTTTCATCTTTACCCGTGACGAAATTCATGATGACGTTTCAATCTTGAAAATAGCTTTGATGACGATAGTCGTGAATAACGATTGTTATAACATTATAGAAGAATGTTTCAATGATTTAAATGTAGAGTTGAGATTACCAACTATGGATATAAGCATATATAGTGTGTTCACACATCAGTGTATAAATCCATGTGCCGGAAACCAAGTGTGTGCATATGTGTGCATACGGTATTGGTGAAGGAGACAGGTTGGGTACGCGTACCCGTACGCGTACCAACGGAAGTTTTCAACCGAAAATTTCTGCTGAGTTTGTAGTTTGCAAACTAGTAAACCAGTCACCTTAGGTACGCATACCCGTACGCGTAACCACGTAAGTTTTCGAACCGATTTTTTTTGATGAGTTTGTAAACTCAAATCCGGTAGCTAAGGTACCATACCCGTACGCGTATCCAAGCTGGTTATTTCCCAAATCGGTAGTTCATGAACTTAAAACAATAAATTATGCAATCTTTGCAAACCGTGGGTATATTGTTCATGAATTGGTTCAAATGGATTAAACCGATTTTGTTTCAATTGTGTCTATGAATAAAGACCTAAGCAATTGAACAACTCTTAAACTAGTTCTTATGAGTCATTTGAACTAGTTATGTGAAGAAGATGAATACGGTTAATATGAAAGTGCTCATATGGCTAACCATTGGTTAACTATTTGTGAACCAACTAAGTGTACGCGTTTAGGTACGGTTACTCAAACCTAAATGAATACATTTCATTTGTGTGTGACAAGCTAAGTTTCGATCTAACGGTTGAAAGATATTAGCTTGGTTGAATCATATTTTTCATCTAACGGTGAATATTGAATGCTTTGTTACCAAGGTAACTTGGATTGCAAACCCTGTTTTGAAAACTATATAAAGGAGACACCAAGCAACTGGAAAAACTAATCCCCACACCTCCTGTGTGATACTAGTTGGTTTTGCTAGAGTCGATTCTCCTTTAACCTTAGGTTTCTTCTCAAGACCCTGTAGGTTAACGACTGAAAGACTTCATTGGGATTGTCAAGACAGACGAAACTACTTCTCTTGTAGTTGAGCGATATGATCTTGCCATTTTCTATCGTACGAGTTCAATTGAATAATTGACTTGAGATTATATCTCCGATAGGGCAAGATAAAAAGAAATCACAAACATCTTCGTCTCATTGTTTGTGATTCCGCAATATCTAGTTTCGCTACCATATGATTTAGATTATTGTGAGGTGATTGATAATACTAGGCTGTTCTTCGGGAATATAAGTCCGGGTTATCAATTAGTTCCTGTTCACCTCGATTTATCAAAAGACGGAACAAAACTCATAGTTTTATCGGTGGGAGACAGATTTATCTATTATCGTAGACTTTTCTATGTGATACAGATTTGTTTATTAAAGTCTCGACTTTGGGTTGTAGCAACTCTTAGTTGTGGGTGAGATCAGCTAAGGGAATCAAGTGTGTGGTATCCTGCTGGGATCATAGACGTAAGGAGCGCAACTGTACCTTGAATCAGTGTGAGATTGATTAGGGTTCAACTACAGTCCATACCGAAGTTAATTTGTAGTAGGCTAGTGTCTGTAGCGGCTTAATACAGTGTGGTGTTAAATCTGGACTAGATACCGGGGGGTTTTCTGTATTTGCGGTTTCCTCGTTAACAAAACTTCCGATGTCTGTGTTATTTCTATTCCGCATTATACTTTTTTTATATAATTGAAATATCACAGGTTGTGCGTTGTATCGATCAATTGTGAAATCCAACCTTTGGTTGTTGATTGGAAATTGATTGATCCTTGGATATTGGTCTTTGGTACCATCCAAGTTTATATCTCTAGTATTTGATAAAGACTCGGAGATTTCCATTTGCTTGAGTAAAGATCAAATCGAGAGATTGAGATATTAACTCCTTGATATACTTTTTTATTAAGATTGAGTCTGACTATCTAGTTGATTCTCTTAAAAGTATATTAGAGTTAGTCCATACAGATTGCTAATTGAAATATTTGGTGAGGTTGTTGTACCCCCCGCATTTTCAATTGGTATCAGAGCATGCAAACACGTTCAAGACCTCAAAAGTCTGTGTTTGTGGCGATCTGACTAGATGGACAGTAAAGTCTCTGTAAACGCTTCACCAGGAATAAACCACAATCTTATGGAATGTTCTAAAACCCTTGTTATTCTCCAAATGAAGTTGTATGAACAAATCCGGATCAACCGTGATCTTGCTGCAATAATTGCAAAGCATAAGGATTTGACGTCTGTCAAAAATTCTTCAGTAATGATGAATAACTCTTTTGATTCCTCTCTAAAGGATCATATTAAGTCAAGTGTTAAACAAAGTTTATACTTTGAGAAACTTGATAGAAGGAAGAACTTCTCAAATAAGATTACGGATGTTGGCCCTTGTATGTTTTGTGAGTCTCACAATCACAATCAACATACATGTACACGTTTTCAGAAAAGTATAAAAGTTGCGAGCAATCTCCACAAGAAAGTTGAACAACTGTTTGCTTATCTAAAAAGGTGTATAATACTAACAAGAAATCCTAAACAGGAAAGTAGTGCTAGTATGGGAGCTTTTGCCTTAAGATCAACATCACCCTTCCAATGGTTTCTTGACAGTGGTTGTAGCCGACATATGACTGGTGACCTTTCGTGGTTTGTCTCCACAAGTGACTTTGAAGGAGGACCAGTTACTTTCGGAGATGGGAGTTGTTGATACATTAGCAAGAAGGGTACGATCAAGCTTCCCGGTGTTCCAGAAATCCATGATGTAGTATACGTTAAAGGTATGACTGCAAATCTTCTTTCTATTAGTCAAATTTGTGACAAAGGCCATAGAGTCGTCTTCAATGCAAATGGATGTGACATTGTAGACAAAACTGGAAAAGTAATTTTTCGAGGAACTCGTGGTAAAAATAACTGTTATCTCCTTGATACTTAGTTTAGAAATTGTTGCAATTTGACTAAGGTGGAATCTAGACATTTTTGGCATGAGCGTTTTGGTCACATCAATTATCGCCTCTTAACTAAGATCATTAACAAAGAACTTGTTAGAGGTGTTCCCAAAATCAATGCAAAGATTGACGGTGTATGTGGTGCCTGTCAAAAGGGTAAACAAACGAAAGTTCACCATAAGTCATCTCGAGATATTCTCACTAAGACTCCACTTGATTTAATTCATATGGATCTCTTCGGACCAATTCAACAATCTACTGTTGGAAGAAAGAAGTATGCTTTAGTTATGGTAGATGACTACACCAGATTCACTTGGGTAGCTTTCCTATCTCATAAGAATGAAACCCTTGGTGAATTTAAGATTATTGTTAATAGACTCCAGAATGAACAAGGTCGCAAACTAAAGAAAATTAGAAGCGACCGTGGCACCGAATTCAAGGACACCAAAGTATTTGAACTTTTTGACAAACTGGGGATTATTCAACAATACTCACCACCTACTACTCCTCAAGCCAATGGAGTTGCAGAAAGAAAGAATAGGAATATTCAGGAAATGGCCAGGGTTATGCTCCATAACAAAAACTTACCTCTAAGATTTTGGGGAGAAGTTGTCTTCACAGCATGTTACTTGATCAACCGTGTCTATCTACGGTCTAAAACCCTAAACACTCCATATGAATTGTGGTATGGTAGAAAACCCAACTTACACTATCTTAATTAGAGTGTTCCGAAGTAAGTGCTACATCCTAAAAGATCGAGAACATAGAGGGAAATTTGATACTAAAAGCGATGAAGGTATCTTTTTGGGATATGCATCTGATAGTCGTGGTTTTCGAGTATTTAATCTCAGAACCCAAGTGATGATGGAATCCGCTAACGTTATCATTGATGATATTAGCGACTTTCATCATGATTTTTCTCCTGCTGAACTTCCTCCAACTGAGACAACTGAGAAAGTCAAAGAAGTTCCGGATTCAGTTGAAGTTGTACCTACAGTCACTGATCCCGATATTTCTAGTGACGAGGAGAAAAACACTGATCAGACTGTGCCTGTTGAATAAGAACGTGTCCCTCAACGACACCTCTGGGTTCAAAGAAACCATGATCCCAACAGTATCATTGGAGGAAGAGATTCTACTGCAAAGACTAGAGGACAACTTCAAAATTTGTGCAATTTTGGTTGTTATCTTTCACATGTAGAACCAAGGAATATTGATGAAGCTCTTAGCGATCCCTTATGGGTAAATGCAATGCATGAAGAGTTAAATCAATTCCAAAGACAAGACGTATGGAAGCTTGTACCTTGTCCTCCAAATGTGAATATAGTTGGCACCAAATGGATATTTAAGAACAAGTCGGATGAGTTTGGCACAATTATCATAAACAAAGCAAGACTTGTCGCTCAAGGATACTCACAAATCGAAGGAATCGACTTTGACGAAACCTTTGCTCATGTGGCACGCCTTGAGTCCATTAGATTGTTATTAGCTCATGCTTGTTTTCTTAAGGTAAAGCTATTTCAAATGGACATCAAATCCGCTTTTTTAAAACAAAACCTTAAGGGAAGAAGTCTATGTAGCTCAACCTAAGGGATTTGAAAACCCTGACTTCCTAGATCACGTCCTTAAACTTAATAAGGCGCTATATGGGTTGAAACAAGCACCTCGTGCCTGGTTCGAAAAACTGACCTCATCTCTTCTTAGAAAAGGTTTTTCGAGAGTAGGAGATGATAAAACGTTGTATACCAAGTGGAATGGAAAAGATGTTATGATCGCTCAAGTTTATGTAGATGATATCATCTGCGTATCAACATTGGATAAACTTGCACAAGATTTTCAAGTGTCTCTTGGAAAGGAGTTTGAAATGAGCAATGTTGGTGAACTAAAATTCTTTTTGGGTTTACAAATTCAACAACACAGGGATGAAATTTACTTATCTCAAGAAAAATATGCTAATGATCTTGTCTCAAGATTTGGCCTTGATAAGTCCACTCCTAAACTAACTCCTATCCCACCACTGGTAAACTGCATCGGGATGATAAAGGTGTAAATATGGATCAAAAAAATCTATCGATCTATCATTGGAAGTATTTTGTATCTTACAGCTACTCGACCTGATATTGCTTTTAGTGTTGGTTGATGTGCTAGGTTCCAGGAAAATCCTAAAGAATCTCATCTTGCAGCCGCAAAAAGAATTATACGTTATATTAATCACACTGCAGGGTATGGTCTATCTTACACTTTTGATACTAACACTGATCTTACTGCCTATTCAGTTGCAGATTGGGAAGGATGTGTGGAGGATAGAAAAAGTACGTCAGGGGGTTTCTACTATGTAGGACTGAATCTTGTAGCTTGGCATAACAAGAAAAAAAATTCACAATCCCTCTCAACATGTGAAGCAGAATACATCGCTGCAGGCTCATGTTGTACTCAACTTCAATGGATGAAACAAATGCTTACGGACTATGGAATCAACACTGGAATAATGAGAATTTTATGCGACAACACCATTACAATTCGCATAACAGAAAATCCAGTTGATCACTTAAGGACTAAGCACATTGACATAAGGTATCATTTTATCCGAGATCTTTATGAAAACGGTATCATTAATATGGAATATGTGCCCTCAGAACAACAATTGGCTGATATTCTCACCAAACCATTAGATATTGCTACGTTTCAACACCTACGATAGTCTATTGGTGTCATTCTGGTTCATTAGTCTTCCATAACCCTTGCCCCTGCTCTTATCTAGATCCTTTGGGCAATTGAGTTTAGAACTTCTTGAGGTGTAAAGTTTTTTCACATTGGTTTCTAAGTAGATGTATCTTCTAAGTATCTTAGTGTTATCTTATAATCCTTTTTTTCTCGTAAAAGTAAGGTCGCTCTTGTTGTTCTTTCGGGAATGACATCAAATGGGGGAGAGTTCTTTTGAACTTGCGCTTAATTTCCATATCTTTGTGCGGGAGTGCGGCTGTGGAATATTTGAGGAGTTATCTTGTATCTTTATAAACTCCTTGATGAATGCATTTAGCTTCGGATTTATGATTGCATCTAAACAAAGTTGATATGTACTTTTCTTCGGTCTTGAAGTGTCTTCATGAAAATTTCATTAGGCTCCCATTTTCATACCTTTGCCAATTTTATTGACAAAAAGGGGGATAATTAATATGTAGTTCACACTACAAATACATATGGTTTTCGGATCATTATGTAATGGGGAATGGTTTTCGTGTTGAGACGAAGTATTGACTAAGGGGGAGTGATACATATCACCGTAGTATTATTGTCGAAGTTGTGATATAAGAACTTTGATGTTGTGTAATAATACTATGACACTGTATAACAATGATCGAGAGCTTTTGTTTTCTCATTGTTATGGTTACGGAACTTCAACAACTATGATGCTGAACTGAACATCTATGGAATCATGGGAGTACTTGGAAAAGACGAAGTTTTTGAGTAATGTTGAAGAACCAAGGAGATCAAGCATGTGGACGAGAAGCTACAAAGTTTTATCTATTTTGTAATCCATATGTATTGATAGTTTTGTCATTAAAATTGACAAAGGGGGAGATTGTTAGAGCATTGCTCGGTCGAACTCGCATGCGTTGCTATCTCAAGCATGTTTGTCAATATTAGTGATCAAAACTATATGTATTGATTTCTAGTTTACTTATGACTAAGTCTCGGTCTAGGATATTTAAGTGTAGTTGAGCTACAGACTCCATGGCGATCATCTTACGAAGACGAAGAACTACTCGAGGAACCAGTTGAACTTCATCCGACTAAAAAGGTATGTGGAGACTTGAACTTATCTATCACTCAAAAGTCTACTATATCTCCTACTCTTGAGACAATAGTCGTATAAGTATGATAGTTTTCATACATACACATTTGCTATTTCGAGCCGAGTTTACTCGCCTATATTTTTCTCGAAATATGTGTTGGTAAGCTTTTTCTTTAACCACTTTCATATTTACCCATGAAGAAATTCATGATGACGTTTCAATCCTGAAAATAGCTTTGATGACGATAGTCGTGAATAACGATTGTTACAACATTATAGAAAAATGTTTCAATGATTGAAATGTAGAGTTGAGATTACCAACTATGTGATATAAGCATATATAGTGTGTTCGCACATTAGTGTATAAATACATGTGCCGAAAACCAAGTGTGTGCATATGTGTGCATACGGTATTGGTGAAGGAGACAGGTTGGGTACGCGTACCAGCAGAATTTTTCAACCGAAAATTTCTGCTGAGTTTGTAGTTTGCAAACTAGTAAACCAGTCACCTTAGGTACGCATACCCGTACGCGTACCCACGGAAGTTTTCGAACCGAAAATTTCTGCTGAGTTTGTAAACTCAAATCCGGTAGCTAAGTTACGCATACCCGTACGCGTACCCAAGCTGGTTGTTTCGTCCGTCAACCAGGCGCCCTTGGCATTCCCGGGACCTTTTGTAAATTTGTCAGTCAATCAGGCGCCCTTGGCATTCCTGAGACCTTTTGTAGATTTGTCAGTCAACCAGGTTCCCTTGGGATTCCTGGGACCTTTTGTAGATTTTTCAGTCAATCAGGCGCCCTTGGCATTCCTGGGACCTTTTGTAGATTCGTCAGTCAACCAGGCGCCCTTGGCATTCCTGGGACCTTTTGTAGATTCGTCAGTCAACCAGGCGCCCTTGGTATTCCTGGAACCTTTTGTAGATTCGTCAGTCAACCAGGCGCCCTTGGCATTCCTGGGACCTTTTGTAGATTCGTCAGTCAACCAGGCGCCTTTGGCATTCCTAAGACCTTTTGTAGATTTGTCAGTCAACCAGGCGCCCTTGGCATTCCTGAGATCTTTTGTAGATTTGTCAGTCAACCAGGCACCCTTGGCATTCCTGAGACCTTTTCACGTATTTCCCACGAATTTCAAAAAGATAAAGTTGTTCTTACCAAAAAAAAGGGTTGTTTACAACTTGTGGTCTTATCATTCACATTCTTCCTTTCTATCTTTTCTTTTGAATTAATGGCGGGGAAAAGGGTCGTACTCGATTGTCTGCTTGGTTGCCCCGAGCTCCCCAGATGCACGCTTACATTCAAATATGCTCCATATGGCGAAACATTCTTCTATCGGGTGTCCCATACTTCGATGGTAGTGGCAGTACTTGGTCGAGTTCTTATCCATTTTGTTGATGTATATTGCATCGGGGGTAGCTGAATTTCCATTCCAGCAACCCATTGATTTAGTAGTTCAATCGCGCGCTCCATGATGTAGGGAAAAGGGGGTGGTGGTTTTGAGTCACGCCTAGTCTCCCTGTTCTTTCCTTGGTTCCTACCATCAGTTTGGAATTGGTCTCTCCTTTCCCTATTGGTGTTAGGCTTTACGTTGCGTGGAGTTTCAGACACAGTGCTAACTGTGGTGCGCCAAGCAGAATCCACAGGTGTCTCTCCCATGCAGTCGGAGATTCTCTCGGACGCTTCTTCCAGCTCGACAAAAGTCTGGAACCTGAAATTGATCATACTCCCTCTGAAAGTTGGGATCATTCCGCGTACACAAATTTTGACGAGCGCCCCTCGTTGATATCTTCGTGGCACTCCAGTGCCAAGCGCCGGAACCGTAAGATATACTTTCCTATTTCTTCCCCCATTCGCTGTGCACTCTTGCTTAGATCTATCCCCGTGATTTTCCTTTTGGCTGAATAAAATTTCCCGAGAAAGAGTGTGGACATAGTTTGCCAGGAGTCCGCACTTTCCTCTTTTAAGTTTTCATACCAAGTGAATGTCATGCCTGTGAGTGATTTGGGGAATTCTTTTAGGCATAATTTTCCATCGGCGGATTTATCATTCATTGCTGATAAGAATCGGCTGAGATGCTCTCGCGTGTTTCCTTGTTCATCATATGCTTTGAACTTCATAGAAGTGTAGTCCTCGGGATATTGGTATTCTTGGATGTGCGTGGGGTATGGGCTACTTACACGGAAGTGATTGTCTTGTTTTACCACATGATAGTTCTGCTCCAAGTATTTTGCCATTTCTTCTTGTGACATCGCTGTTATCTTGCCGCCTTTATGTCCTTCGCTCTCTGCTGCTTATTCGGGAGTGTCTTGTCCTGCCATCACCGCTTGTGTTATCCGGTCTTCAAGCTCCTGCCTCCTACGTGAGCGTTCGTCAAATTCTTCTTGCATGATTTGCAAGGTTAATGACATGGGTTTCAAAAGTTGAACTACCTGTGTATTCTTTTCTTGTGTTGCTACTGCCTCTCTTTTTTGGGATCCATGGTCCGATGATTGCTTGATAACACCTAGGATCGGTGTTTCTTCTTCGCTGTCATCATCCTCCATTGTTACCTCGTCGAGGTTGATAGGCTGATTGGGCGCTTGGTTTCATATCGCGCCTGAGCTGGCGCCTTCCGGGTGTGTCATGGCGAGTTAGGCACGAGCCTCCGATTGTAGTCACCAAATGTTGAGGGGTGATTTCAGGTTTAGGTTCTACCCGTCCTAGCTACACCAAATGACCTCACTATACCAAGAATAGTAAGAGACAGATTTTTCTTTCTATTGTACCTTGTCCTTTCTTATATAGGCTTTCCCAAAAGCCCCTCTTTTTATTACATCATGACACATGTCCTATCCTCCCTTAATTACCTCTAATGTCATTTCTTAATATAACCTCCTTCTTCTTTGTTAATTCATTCCTTGTCCTTCTTTCCCCATGGGTACTTTCCCGTTTGGGCTTGGGTTTAGTCCCCAAGTCCCCATATCTCATACTAGGCTTGCCTCCCTTCTTAGGGGCACCCCAGGCCCGTTAAGGGGTATTTTTCATGTATCAACATTAAGCATTTCCGATTATATTAATCATTAAGGTCTTCTTGTGGTTAATTTATTCGAGTTTTCTGGATACAAATTCATGTTTCATGTAATTTGTTAATGTCCAAAGAAATCCTCCTTTTCTCGTAAAAGTAAGGTTGCTCTTGTTGTTCTTTCGGGAATGACATTTTTTGGGGGAGAATTATTATTTGAACTTGTGCTTAATTGCCACATCTTTGTGGGGAGTGCGGCTGTGGAATATTGTAGGAGTTATCTTGTATCTTTACAAACTTCTTGATGAATACACTAAGTTTTGACTATGTGAAATCATCGAAACAAAGTTGATATGCTTTATTTTAGTCATGAATAATCTATTTGAGAATTCCATTATGATCCCCTTAGTTTTCATACCTTTACCAATTTATATTGACAAAAAGGGGGAGAATTATTTTATAGTTTAAACTAAATACATATGGTTTAGGGATCATTATGTACGGGGGAGCGGTTTTCATTGTGAGATGAACTATTGATTAAGGGCCGAGTGATACATATCACCGTAGTATTATTTTCAAAGTTTTGATACAATTGAACTTTGTTGATGTGTAGTAATACTATGACACTGTATAACTATAATTGAGAACATCTGTTTTCTTATTGTTATGGCTATGGATCTTAAACAACTATGATGAGTTGAACACGTTCAAAATCAGTGGAGTACTTGGAGTGACGAAGAATTCAAGGAATATTGAAGAACCAAGGAAATCAATCATGTTGGATGAGAACCTACAAAGTTTATTTATTTAGTAATCCGTATGTATTGATAGTTTTGTCACTAAAATAGACAAAGGGGGAGATTGTTAGAGCACTGCTCGGTCGAACTCGCAGGCGTTGCTATCTCAAGCTTGTTTTTCAAGTTTAGGTGATCAAAACTATAAGTCTTGGTTTCTAGTCTACTTATAGCTATGTCTCGGATTAGGATAGAATGTGTAGTTGAGCTTTAGACTTCAGGTCGTTCATCGATTGAAGATGAAGATCTACTGAGGAGATCTTGGACGAACTTCATCAACAAAAGGTATGTGGAGACTAAAACTTATCTATCACTCAGAAGACTATTATATTCAATCTCCTAATGAGACTGAGTTGTATAGCTATATTGACTTTTGTATTATACACATTTGATATTTCGAGCTGAGTTTAACTCGCTTATCTATTTATCGAAATACGTGTTGGAAGATTTTTGCTTTAACTACGTTCATCATTATTCTTGACGAGTTTAGTTGGAAACAATTTATTTGTTGAAAACTAAATAATAAGTCAAAATATGATCATGTGAAAATTGCCTTGAAACATCTTACATGATTTGTGTGAGACAGTCATTTGATGTCGACTTAGAATTTTTCGTATTGATCATTCGATCGCTTGAAAATTACTTATAAGCTAATATTTTTTGTGAGAAAGCTATTGTCGTATTCTAATGATGTTTCAATGATTGAAATGGGAGTTTAGAACAATTAACCATTGTCTAAATATAGCACAGTATGCATACCAGTATGCAAACTGTTGTGGTATGATTCAGGCCCGGAAACCAAGTTTGTATACCAGTATGTGAACGGTTTTAACTGTTAAAGTATACAAAACAAGTTTGCATACCAGTATGAGAACGGTTCTACCTGAGTTACGGCCTGGGACAGCAGTATGCTTACCCGCTTACAAACTGCTGGACAGGACCAAAGTCCGGAACTATAGTTTGTGTACCCGTTTACAAACTTAGTTGGTTAAGTTCTAAGATTGATCAAGTATGTTTTCGTACTCATGAACAAATACATTTATAAAATAAGGAATGCAATCTTTGCAAACCATGGCTTAATGTTAATGAGTTGAGATGTATACAATTGAACAACTCTATGAGTAATCACAAAGTTCTTCATCTCATTATTTGTGATTCCACAATAAATTCTTCTACTACCATATAATTAAGTTTTTGTGAGGTGATTGATATACTTCTATGAGATGTATACAATTGAACAACTCTATGAGTAACAAAGTTCTTCATCTCATTCTTTGTGATTCCACAATAACTTCTTCTACTACCATATAGTTAAGTTATTGTGAGGTGATTGATATTTCTAGGTTGTTCTTCAGGAATATAAGACCGGATTATCAATTGGTTCCTATTCACCTTGATTTATCAAAAGACGGAACAAAACTTCATGGGTACTTCTGTGGGAGACAGATTTATCTATCAGAATAGACTTTTCTGTGGGAGACAGATTTGTTTATAAGTCTTCGACTTTGGGTCGTAGAAACTCTTAGTTGTGGTTGAGATCAGCTAAGGGAATCAAATGCGTAGAGTCCTGCTGGGATTCATAGGCGTAAGGAATGCGACTGTACCTTAATCGATGTGAGACTTGGTCAGGGCTCAATTACATTCCAGTTTGAAGTTAACTTGTAGTAGGCTAGTGTCTGTAGCGGCTTAATACAGTGTGGTGCTCAAATATGGAGGTCCCGGGGTTTTTCTACATTTGTGTTTTCCTCGTTAACAAAACTTCTGGTGTCTGTGTTATCTATTTTCCGCATTATATATATTTGTTTATATAATTGAAATATCACAGGTTGTGCGTAGTTCAATCAATTGGTAAATACGACCTTTGGTTGTTGATTGAAATTGATTGACACTTGGGCATTGGTCTTTGGTGCCATCCAAGTTATTCTCATACCAATCAGTTCGCAGACTCATTTATGTTGATTTACTAATTTATTTGAGAAAGAGATATAACTCTTGGATATCTTTCCTTGATTGAGTCGGACTGTCTAGTTGATTTTCTTGGAATTATATTGGAGTTAGTCCATATAGATTGTTGAACGAAATATTGGGTGTGGTTGTTGTACCCCCGTTTTTCACATTCCCGTTAGACAACACTTAAGAATAACACAATCACTACTAACCTAATAACCCCTGATCTAAATAACTGGAGTGGAATACATGATAACGACCAAAAACCATTACTATGATGATGTCTTCAATTACTATGATATAAATCTAATGACAGACTACATAACCATAACTTAAATTATATGATGATGCCTTCCAAAAACCATTCAACGTTTGGAAAAATATCATCGTTGTCCATTCATAATTTCATTGCCGGTGCAATGTTAACCACCTAGCAGTATCTACAACATACCGCTCCCTAGTTTGACATCAATCGAAGAAGTTGATCAGCTTTCATCTCCAACACCTACAGGAAAAACAAAACTCTAAAATCCATCCAAATCGCCCAGGTTTCATCCTGCCAAGGCTCTAGTCAAGAGAAGACATAATTTTGTGACCAAACACGACGCAGAAGGAAAAGTCATCTACCTTCGACGACGAGATTAGTAATTAACAGGGGAGACCGGTGGAAGATCTCCGTGTCCATAAGAGTGCTATCACATTAAAGAGTCGTGTAAAGATGAAGCCCAGGATTCTCCATGAAAAGTGAAAGAAAGTATTGATTCCGCAACTGAAACTCTCGAAATAATTAATATTGTAAAATATGAAAATCCAAGACCCATCTCAATCAGTTCAGTTTTATCGCTCGAAGAGCGGGAAGGATTGGTAAACTTGCTAAAGGAATATCAATATATATTCTCTTGGACATACGAGGAAATGTCGGTCCTAGATGAAAAGATGGTCACTCATCATCTCACGCCACCCCTGGATCTAGACCTGTCAAAAAACTGCCTCGGTGATTTCGGCATGACGTTGAAGAGCAAATCAAGGTCGATATTTAGAAATTGTTAGTTGCTGGATTCATCAAGCCCATTCAACACCTGACGTGGCTGGCTAACGTTGTTCCTGTCAAAATGAGATGGCTAAATCAAATGTTGTGTAAATTTCAGAAATATAAGCAAACGCTTCCTAAAGGATGACTTCCCTCTACCTAAAATTGATATGCTCATTGATGCAACTAGTAGTCATGAGATGTTCTCATTCATGGACGGTTACAACGTCTACAATCAAATCAAGATGTACGAGCATGATGTCAGCAATACAATGTTCCACACTTCAATTGAAACTTATATTATATAGTAATATCATTTGGTCTGAAGAATGCAAGAGCCACCTATCAGCGAGCCATGACCACGATCTTCCATGACATGATGCATAAACAAGTAGAGGACTATGTCAATGATGTTGTTGTCAAATCGAGGACTCGGTCATTTCACTTGGAAGTTTTACGTCAAGTCTTCGGAAGGTGCAAAAAATACAAATTGAGAATTAATCTATTGAAATGTGCCTATGGAGTGTCCTCTGGAAAATTTCTAGGATTCCAGGTGACTGAAGAAGGAATAAAAGTTGATCCATTCAAGACACATGCTATTACTACCATGCTTTTAGAGCATAGCTCGGTTGAACCCACCAAGCATTGGTATGTCAAGTTTGGTTGTCATATTTTAGTGATTGAATCAGAACTCATGTTAAGAGTTGCTTGATTATGTACTAGAGTCAACTTCGCATAGGTTAGCTTGAAATTATTAGGATATGAGACGTTACAAGTATTGCGAAGACTTGAAGATGTGAAGAACCAAGGAGCTACAACGACAATAATCATCCTTCCACTTGTGGTTAGTGATATTTGACTTGAACTGTTTCATTCCCTAACGTATCTTTCAAGTCTTGCATATTGAAAACAAAACTGCGATGCATATTTGAACTCTAGATAGACATAGTATTAAGGAATACAATACGAGGTTTATTGCTCAACCATTAAACTTTGTAGATAAGACATCGCCATAATCATTTGAATGCTATTGTAATTATGTATGGGTATGAGGTGAGGATTTCATCATAGGGAACAATGTTTTACATGTGTTCTAAGGAAGCAAGTTCATAAACTTGTTTGTGAATCGAAAAGGAAATCGCCAGGCGTTATTGGTTTTGTTATTCATTGCATATCTTATGAACAACCAATACGTGTGATTGAGTATAACCGTTCACGACTTGTTGTGTTCTTGGTAGAACTATTCACAAAGGCCTGACGTATATATTGGTATGACTTTTATTAGTGAAACTGATCTTAAGTAATCACATGAGATGGTATGATCGGGTTTGTGATTTTTGTCTGACCAAATATGGGAAAGGGGAACCGATCCTAGTAAGAGGTTGATAAGATTTTTAATTTATTGTAGTAATAAGTTCGTTGAGGCTTGTGAAAGCAAAAGATTCTAGACTTAATAAAACTTAAAATTACAGAAAACTTACATCAAAATTTGATTTCAAGATATTAGGAATAACCAAGACACTGATTCCACTATTACACATGAATTAATTATGATAAATAATCCAAAACTCTAATTATCTTTTAAGTCCCTTATTTCTTAATTCACAAATAATCAGGAAAATTCTCAAATATTAATTGTATCCCTTAAGCATAGATTATCTAAACAAAGTATAACCTATCTAATTGAATCACAACTAATGAAGAAAATTATGCAAACAATTAAAAACTCTGCAAAAGCAGTGATTGAGTGAATTATAAATTATAAATTAGAGAAAATAAAATAGTTACCAATTATTAATGCGTAAATATCTTCCTCATTTCCTTGAAACACGCTCAAAAATCATTATTATTGCTCAAAGGGTGTTTACAAAGATGAAATGGAGAAAATGATGAAAATCGGGTGTTTGCAACGTTTATAGTTGTTGCAAACACTTTTACAGAAAACGATAAAGATGAACTGTTGCTGTTACTGTAACTCTGCGACCCTCGTGTGAACGTCGTTGTCACTGTAGAATGAACGACATTCTCTGGTGGTCTTTGTACTTCGCAGCAGCAGCAGAAATGGTGGTCTTCTGCAACTCGATTATCTCGACTTTCTGATGCTCTGAAACTCTCCCAATCTCTCTGTCCCCCTTCTATGAACCCCGTAATACCTTTTTATACTCCTCAGCACCCCCAAAATTCTCCCAATACTCGGAAGTAAAAGAATATATTATGGAGATATTTTTGTTTCCAAATTTGTCTTCTCACGCTGTTTTATCGTGTTTAAACACTCCAAGCATGCTTAGTCAACATCCAAGAAGTGGTTACACACGCTGTAGGCATACGCAAACCTCTGTTACACATACAAATGACTCGGGAAGAATAACAGAAACCCGTGTCGCTCTGTTTACTTCAATCCTAATGTTCAGCCAATTTCGATCAATTCCAACAACCCCGCCACGCCTGTTAACCTTAATAGAGTCTTCCTTAACAATCTGAGCCATTGAGTCTCTCTAAAATGCCCCCAAATCTCGAACGAAAATTCTGCAGGTGAGAACTAAGTTTTCCCGCCAAAACTCGAATTTGGAAAGTAGAGGATGAAGTGCCCCGATCCAAAACATGGGTTCCTTTAACATCTGGGATGCCTGAGGTGCCCTTATCCAAAATGGAGGTGCATTTAGTAAGTTTCTCCGGGGATCCAAATAGCACTTTTCGAGCAACTTTTTCCACACAAGCGTATTTTTCCAAAAACACCTACACAAACATAAAAACACGATAATAAGTACAAAATCAAGCACTAACAATAGAGACATTGAGGACAAATCAGACACAAGAATGTGTCTATCAAATACCCCCAAACTTATTATTTGCTAGTCCTCGATCAAAACTAATCAATAAAAAACAAAAACGAGTTAATCTCGGGAGGGTTTACCAGAGGTGTACCCAAAAAACCATGACTTCTAATTGGTCACAAGTATCCAAAGAGCTATGAGGACATACAAAGTCTCAACCTATCTCCAAGTAACTAGAATGCCAGAGAAATTAAAGGTGCCAGCTCTAAAGCTGACTAAAGAAAAGGGGAGACACATCCACAACACTGTTAGATAAAGAGTCTGCTACACAGCTAGATAAATATTGTAAGATGCGTCCGCTGATTTACAGCTGGATAAGATTAGGAGAGTGATAAAGATGAGAGGGACATCTGCTACACAGCTGGACTAATTACGTGTGATGAGTTGAACCAGTGCTGGAAAGATCTTGTGCCAGATGGAAAGCAGACTAACAAAGCAACCAAATGTATCTTTCTTCGACTCTCTCATAGTACTCAGTAGAAACAACGTCTTCTTCGGTCTTCAAATGTTGATGATAAACTATCGAACCTCATAGAACCTTGACAATTAACTTTTATCTTCGATTTCTTGCTTGACTTAAAAATTTCTACTTCCCTATGGCCTTATTGAACAAAAAACTAATTATAGAACAAAAAGAACGTAATAATGATTTTTTTCTTTTTTCTTTTTTCTTCATTTTTTTTTTCTTTTACAAAAAATTACAAGACAAAAATTTACAAGGCCATGAGAGAAGGACTTTACAAACTTTGATCTTCGCAACTTAAGATGTCTTGGTATCATGAATTCCAACAACTTATATCATTTTCTCTTACAACTTCTTGTAACTAAGTCTTCAACTTTGATTTTTGAATTATTCTTTCCTATTGTTGCTTCTAAACCTTAAACGTCTTCAACTTTATTCATAGATTTTGATGTCGCTTCGCTTGTTGATGATGATAAGTTTCTACTGAGAGAGAGTCGTAAGCCAGTAACTAAGCCTACATTGTGAGGTTGCTTTGTCTTTCTGGCATTTCCTGACCTACTTGCCTTTCCATCATGAATGGTTAGGTCAATCACGGTTACCCTCTAAAAGGAACAAGTTCTCTCCTGAATTTCAAAGATCTCAATGTCTTTTTCTCTAATGTCTCAAAAGATTGTTATCTCTAGCATTCCAATTTCTATCTTTTCGGTGAGAAACAGTATGTAAACTTAGCTAACCGGATACTATGTGACGCTAGAAGTTTCAAAAAATGCGACTAAAAAGTTCTTCCCAACTCCAAACTTAAATCTAACATTGTCCTTAATGTTTCTAATGAAAGAGCAGTACCAAAAGTAAAATAACACGAGGAGAAGTTGGAAAGATAGTAACTGGGTGAAGAAAATCAAAAACTAATATACAACATACAACTGCCTCGATGGTCAATCAAGAGTAAACAGGGTCCTCCATAGGGACCTCCTCAAAATCAGCTGTAGGAAAGGGCTCTAAAAAGGGTTTCAATCTCTGACCGTTAACCTTCGAAGAACTACTACCATCCGGTGTCTCAATTTGAACAGCTCCATGAGGAAAGATAGTGCGAACAATAAAATGACCCGTCCACCGAGAACGTAACTTCCCAGGGAAAAGATGCAAGCGGGTATCATACAGAAGAACTTTTTGACCTGGAGAAAATGACTTCCGTAAAATATTTTTATCATGCAAAAGTTTCATTTTGTTCTTATACTCATTCGCACTATCGTAAGCATCTATACGAATCTCGTCCAACTCATTGAGCTGGAGTTTCCTATGGGCTCCTGCCTTGTCAAGTGAAAAAATTAGCTGCTTAACATCCCAATAAGATCTATGTTCTAACTCAACAGGTAAATGACATGCCTTGCCATACACAAGCCGATAAGGCGACATTCCAATGGGGGTCTTAAACGCAGTACGGTAAGCCCATAAGGCATCAGTAAGCCTAGACGACCAGTCTTTCCGATTAGGATTAACTTTTTTCTCTAATATACGTTTTATCTCCCTATTGGAAACCTCTACCTGACCACTAGTCTGTGGATGATACGGGGTAGCTACCTTATGTGTAATACCATATTTCTTCATCATAAGCCTAAAAGGCACATTACAAAAGTGCGACCCTCCATCACTAATTATAGCTCGCGGTGTACCAAAACGTGTAAGTATATTATTTTCCAAGAACTCAATCACAACCCTATGGTCATTGGTTTTACACACAACCGCCTCAATCCACTTAGAGACATAGTCTACAACGACAAGGATGTATAGGTTACCAAAAGAATTAGGAAACGGACCCATAAAGTCAATACCCCACACATCAAAGACCTCAACAACTAGAATCGGGTTCAAGGGCATCATGTTCCTACGGGAAATGGTTCCTAACTTCTGGCAACGTTCACAAGTAATACAATAACTATGGGAGTCTTTAAACAACGAAGGCCAATAGAATCCACACTGCAATATCTTAGCAGTAGTCTTCTTAGCACTAAAGTGACCCCCACAAGCATGATCATGACAAAAGGAAATAATATTGGACTGGTCACTCTCAGGTATACATCTCCTAATAATCTGGTCTGGACAATACTTAAACAAATAAGGATCATCCCAAAAGAAGTGCTTAACCTCGGCTAAAAACCTAGAACGATCTTGTTTACCCCAATGTTGGGGCATTCGACCAGTAACAAGATAATTCACTATATTCGCATACCAAGGTGCTTGGGTAACAAAGAAAAGTTGTTCATCAGGAAAACTATCCCTTATAAGAAGGGAATCATCAGGGGAATCAACAACTAGCCTAGACAAGTGGTCTGCTACTACATTTTCGTCACCCTTTTTGTCTCTAATGTCTGGAGAGAACTCTTGCAACAAAAGGATCCACCTAACCAATCTAGGTTTCGTATCCTTCTTAGACAAAATATATTTCAAAGCAACATGATCAGTATATATGACGATCTTAGAACCTAAGAGATAGGGTCTAAACTTGTCTAAGGCAAACACAATGGCTAACAGTTCCTTCTCGGTAGTGGTATATTTCAACTGGGCATCATTCAGGGTTTTGCTAGCATAGTAAATCACATGAAGTAATTTGCTTTCTCGCTGACCTAGCACAACACCAATAGCATAATCTGAAGCATCACACATGATCTCAAAGGGTAAGTTCCAGTTGGGTACCTGGACTATGGGGGCGGTAGTGAGTAAAGTCTTAAGCTTGTCAAAAGCCTCTAAACAAGCATCATCAAAGACAAACTTAACATCTTTTGAAAGAAAATTGCAAAGAGGTCTAGAAATCAAGCTAAAATCCTTAATGAATCGACGATGAAAACCTGCATGCCTTAAGAATGACCTAATATCTCTTACGGTTTTTGGGACCTGTAAAGTCTTGATAAGGTTGGCTTTATCTACCTCTATACCCTTAGAAGATACGATATGCCCTAAAATAATTCCTGATCGAACCATGAAATGACATTTCTCCCAATTAAGCACTAGATTCTTTTCCTTACACCTAGTCAACACTAATGACAAATGATGCAAGCACTCATCGAAAGACGGACCAAACACTGAAAAATCACCCATAAAGACCTCTAAAAACTTTTCTACCATATCGGAAAATATGTTCATCATGCAACACTGAAAAGTCGCAGGGGCGTTACATAGCCCGAAAGGCATGCGTCTATTCGCAAAGGTACCAAAGGGACGGGTAAAAGTAGTTTTTTCTTGGTCTTCTGGGGCAATAACAATATGATTGTATCCTGAGTAGCCATCTAGAAAACAATAATGACTATGTCCATCTAATCTCTCTAGCATTTGGTCGATAAAGGGAAGAGAAAAGTGGTCCTTCCTAGTGACCTTTTTCAATTTCCTATAGCCAATACAAACACGCCAACTCGTGGTCACTCGGGTCGGTATTAACTCATTGTTATCATTCTGGACTACAGTAATACCGGATTTCTTGGGAACAACCTGAACGGGGCTGACCCACTTACTGTCTGAAATGGGGTAGATAATGCCTGCATCTAAAATATTAAGAACCTCGGTTCGAACTACTTCTTTCATATTAGGGTTTAATCTTCGTTGCATCTCCCTATAAGGTTTGGTATCTTCCTCTAAATAGATTTGATGCATACAAATAGTAGGACTTATACCCTTAATGTCTGTTATGGTCCACCCTAAAGCTTCCTTGTTGTTTTGAAGGACAGTCACTAGCCTACTTTCCTGATCACTATCCAAGTCGGAAGCAACAATCACAGGTAAAGTCTCAGACGGGACTAAAAACACATACTTCAGGGTATATGGCAATGGTTTTAGGTCAAACTTAGGAGGCTCTTCTAACGAAGGAACTAGGGTAGACTTAGAAACTGGTAGTGGTTCGAACTTAGGTTTCCATCCATTACTAGTGTCTAAAAAAGGGTTTGAATCTAACAAAGCATTCACCTCATTAATCACATTATCATCATCGAAATCAATCTCAAAGTGAGCTAGGCATTTCTCTAATGGATATTATAACAAAGTGTTTGGTAATGACTCCTCGACTAATGTTCCTATCATGTTTACCTCTTCTATGCTCGAGTCATCTAGTTCAGAGAGTAGCTTACTAATATGAAAGACGTTCAGCTCAATAGTCATATTACCAAAAGACAATTTCATAATACCAGTTCGACAATTAATGATCGCATTGGTGTTGCTAAAAATGGGCGACCTAAAATCACCGGTATCTGGTTCTCTGGGTTAGGGACAGGTTGGGTATCTAGGATAACAAAACCCACTGGATAAATAAACTTGTCGACCTCAATAAGAACATCCTCGATCATACCACGAAGAATTTTAACGGACCTATCATCTAACTGAAGTGTCATCTAGGTAGGTTTCATCTCACCAAGTCCTAGCTTAAGGTACACATGGTATGGGAGTAGGTTCACACTGGCTCCTAAGTCAAGCAACGCTTTCTCAACACGGTATTTACCTATTGTGCAAGAAATGGTAGGGGACCCTGGGTCTTTATACTTAGGAGTAGTGGCATTCTGAATAATGGAACTCACGTGACTAGCTAGGAAGGCTTTCTTTTGGACACTAAGCTTATGCTTTCGTGTACACAAGTCCTTAAGAAACTTGGCATAAGCGGGAATCTGCTTAATCGCATCCAACAATGGTAGGTTGATAGTTACCTGCTTAAAAACCTCCAATATATCATTAAAGTTTGACTCCCTCTTAGTTGGAACTAGAAGCTGTGGGAATGGGTCTCTGGGAACAAAGCCAGACTCATTAGGACCCTCATTGGTCTCTTTAGAGACTCTATCAGTCTCCTCATTTTCTGGCTCAGAAGGGTGAACTACAACATGTTCACTTTCAGGCATGGAGACCTATTGTCAACTTTCTTTCCACTCCTAAGGGTTGTAACAGAATTCACATGATTGTACGATTTCTCTCCTTTAGGATTGGGTTGAATTTGACTAGGAAACTTACTTTTTTCCCTCAAAGATTCATTTATCTGACTAACCTGGTTTTTTAACTCAGAAATAGCTTGGGAGTTAGCATAACCTATATTTTTACTTTCTTCTATCCCTTGAGCAACCATTTGGTTGATCTTCTCAGAGTTTTTAATAAACGAGGCTAGAGTGTCTTCTAAACTTGTGATCTTTTTATCCGAAGAGTTCTGAAACTGGGGTTGACCTGAAGAGTTCTTAGCATAACAAAAACCCGGGGGAGGCTGAGGATTACTAGACTGCCCTTGATTCTGACCCTTAGACCAAGAAAAATTAGGATGGTTTCTCCAACCAGGGTTGTAGGTCTCTGAGTATGGGTCAAACTTCTGACGATTTTCAAACCTAGCATTGTTATAGACAGCATGGGCTTCCACTTCACTAACATGACCTTCCCAAAACGAGTTATTGGGTTCTACTCCACAACTAGAGACTTGAAAGGATCTAATCCTATCATTAGTTTCAACAAGAGACCTATGTTTAGGCTGATTCAATTCCAAAGCTTCTAACCTTCTAGATAAAGCAGCAAACTTAGCATCTGACTCGAAGCTTGTATCTACCATTGGTGCTACTTCTATTGACCAAGAGTCTTTTAGGGGGTTCAACACAAGACTCCCACTGTTGGGATTTTTCAGCAATAGCTCCTAAGAAGGTAAAAGCATCATCAGCATTTTTACTGGTGAACTCACCAGCGCACATAGACTCGACCATGGCTTTGGTCGAATAGTCTAAACCATTATAAATAATCTCAACAAGTTTCATCTTATCAAATCCATGGTGAGGACACTGGGATAGGAGATCATTGAATCTCTCTAAAAACCTATAAAGAGACTCTCCCTCTTGTTGCACACTAGCACTAATTTTCTGCCTAACAGCTGCAGTTTTATGCTTAGGGTAGAATTTCATATAGAAAGCAGCAACAAGTTCCTGCCATGTTTCAATGGACTCAGGTGGTAGGTTGTTCAGCCAGGTCTTGGCTTTATCTCTCAAGGAAAAGGGAAACATCTTAAGTTTCAAAACTTCATCAGTGAGGTCTTTTATTCTAACTGTCCCACAGATTTCCTCAAAGTCCCTAATATGAAAATAAGGGTTCTCATCATCTTTTCCTAAGAACATAGGGATCATCTGAAGAATACTAGGTTTTATCTCGAAATTAGCCGTACTGGCTGGCAATTTAATGCACGAAGCTCGGTTGGTCCTAGTTGGGAACATGTAATCTTTCAAAGTTTCCATCGCTGGCACAGCTGAAGTACTAGGGGTACTTTCCTCACGAAGAGACAGATTCTCAAAACTGAAGTTTCCAAAAACGGGGCTCTCAAAAGAAGAGTCTTCGAGCTCCCGCCTTTCACAAGAAGAACTACTAGGTTGTCACTAATCAAACGACCTAGAGTGTTTCTTTTCCAAGCCCGTCTCTGTATCGGGCATACACTAGAAAAACAAAAGAAAAAAATCCTAAAAGGAAGGGAAGTTCTATGCAAACACAAACAAGGCTGACTCCACCACAGCAAACCTACTGATTTCTAGCAAACAAAAAGCATGATGGCTCCACTTAGATTGTTTCTAGACCAGCTTCTAATCCTTCGAAAGGGAATTCGTTACAATTTGAGCAAACCCCTCTGGAATCAATCTGAGTTAAAGTAAGTTGAATAGAGGCGAGGGAAGCTCAGTGGAGCTTTGATACCCAAGGCCTCACCGGCATAAGGCGGCGCAGTCACGTATTCAACTTACAGAAACCATCATGAACTTCGAAGTATGCTTCAAAGAGCAACCAATATTTTTCGAATGACTTTCCTATTAAGGTCGTTACCCTATAGGTCTCGTTCTATTCCAAATTTTAAAGCTTAGGTTCGCGTTAAGTATCGTTTTCCTAAAGTGGGCAAGAAGAGAACGGTGATGAAATCCGAACCCTTATCTTGTATGGCCAGGCCTTTCCCTTTACTAGGAAATTAAATCAGACGTATTCAGTTCCTCGACATATATGCAAATGAAATAATACACTAAACCCGCTGACAGGGGATTCGCGGGTGTTTAGATAAACTTACCTTCCGTTCCAGACGGGGGATGAACCGTTGTAGTCGACACGGGCCACGACTCCTATGTCATGCACGAACCCGAGGGGCCGAGACGATATCGTAATCGTCATCCTTCTCTGCACACAGTTTATATTTAAACTACCCTTCCGTAGGGTTTAAAAAAAATAGTCCCAAAGTTTAAAGTCCAAAGTCCAAAAATGAAGTGCAAAAGAAAAGGAAAGCCTAAAAAAAAAACTAAAAAATTAAAATGTCTCTCTTTTTTTTTCTCTTTTTTATAAAATAAAAAAAATATCTTCTTCTTTCGCTCCTTTCGCTTTGCCTTTTACTCCAAGTCTTTAAGTATTCACCAAAAGCTTTGGCAAAATTTTCTTTCGCTCCAAATTCCAAATTCTGTAAGGAAAAGGCAAAAAGCCAAAAACGTAAAGAAGAACAAATAAAATAAACACAAATAAAAATCTAAAAAAGAAAAAAAATCTAAAAAAACTCTAGCCTAAATACAAGCCCGCGTCGGCGGCGCCAAAAATGATAAGATTTTTAATTTGTTGTAGTAATAAGTTCGTTGAGGCTTGTGAAAGCAAAATATTCTAGACTTAATAAAACTTAAAAGTAAAGAAAACTTAGATCAAAATTTGATTTCAAGATATTAGGAATAACCAAGACACTGATTCCACTATTACACATGAATAAATTATGATAAATAATCCAAAACTCTAATTATTTTTTAAGTCCCTTATTTCTTAATTCACAAATAATCAGGAAAATTCTCAAATATTAATTGTATCCCCTAAGCATAGATTATCTAAACAAAGTATAACCTATCTAATTGAATCACAACTAATGAAGAAAATTATGCAAACAATTAAAAACTCTACAAAAGCAGTGATTGAGTGAATTATAAATTATAAATTATAAATTAGAGAAAATAAAATAGTTACCAATTATTCATGCGTAAATAGATTCCTCATTGCCTTGGTTGAGAGAGAATTAGCTCATCATCATGTTGGAAACACGCTCAAAAATCATTATTATTGCTCAAAGGGTGTTTACAAAGATAAAATGGAGAAAATGATGAAAATCGGGTGTTTGCAACGTTTATAGTTGTTGCAAACACTGTTACAGAAAACGATAAAGATGAACTGTTGTTGTTACTGTAACTATGCGACCCTCATGTGAATGTCGTTGTCACTGTAGCATGAACGACAGTCTCTGGTGGTCTTTGTTTTTCGTGTTCTTCGCAGCAGCAGAAATGGTGGTCTTCTGCAACTCGATTATCTCGACTTTATGATGCTCTGAAACTCTCCCAATCTCTCTGTCCCCCTTCTATGAATCCCGTAATACCTTTTTATACTCATCAGCACCAAGAATAACTCCTCATTACTCTCCAAAATTCTCCCAATACTCGGCAGTAAAATAATATATTCTGGAGATATTTTTGTTTCCAAATTTGTCTTCTCACGTTGTTTTATCGTGTTTAAACACTCCAAACATGCTTAGTCAACATCCAAGAAGTGGTTACATACGATGTAGGCATACGCAAACCTCTGTTACACACACAAATGACTCGGGAAGAATAACAGAAACCCGTATCGCTCTGTTTACTTCAATCCTAACGTTCAGCCAATTTAGATCCATTCCAACAACCCCGCCACGCCTGTTAACCTTAATAGAGTCTTCCCCAACAATCTGAGCCATTGAGTCTCTCTAAAATGCCCCCAAATCTCGAACGAAAATTCTGCATGTGAGAATTAAGTTTTCCCGTCAAAACTCGAATTTGGAAAGTAGAGGATGAAGTGCCCCGATCCAAAACATGGGCGCCTTTAACATCTGGGATGCCTGAGGTGCCCTTATCCAAAATGGAGGTGCCTTTAGTAAGTTTCTCCGGGGATCCAAATAGCACTTTTCGAGCAACTTTTTCCACACAAGTGTATTTCTCCAAAAACACCTACACAAACATAAAAACACCATAATACGTACAAAATCAAGCACTAACAATAGAGACATTGAGGACAAATCAGACACAAAAATGTGTCTATCAGAGGTGCAGTACATCGCAAAGGGGAACCGATCCTTGTATGAGGTGCAACAAGGTTTATAGCAGAAAGGGGAACCGATCCTATGGACATGTGCAACACATATAAGTTAGATGCCATATGTATGTGGGGAACCGATCCTAGTACCTAGTCAACCGAATTTTGGAAAGCTAGTGTTACTATGCACAGTACTCACATGGAAGGTAGAACCGAAACTTGTTTTGGTAGAACCGTTAAACCTATGATTGTGATTGAATGTTATTTGATCAATTTCATAGTTCTTGAAAGTCAGATGAACCAATTCTAAACTTGTTTGGAAGTGTGGAAAATCGGTTTCAAGGTTGTAAGTGTGAAAGAGAACTTACAAAGTTAAGATGTCGACATACTTTGAACACGTGCTATGAATGTTTATTTCTTTAATTGTTCAAAGTTATTCCTTAATATCTAAGGGAAGAGAATCCCAGGATCGAAACATAAATAAGTTAAGAATCTTTTAATTAAGGTATTTAACTTCATTTTGTAGGGAAATAAGAATTAGTAATGTGCATTTACTAATTAGAGATTTTCCGAGAGATTTCGATCATTATTTTTGGACAGAGCATTTCCAGGAATTATGGAAACCGAATTTGTGATTTAATGAATATCTTGAGAATATTTTCGGTTTTGGAAATTCCTTGGTGTCCGAAGTTCATTGTTTATAAATACTTGAAGTTTGCCTTTCTTGCAAACTAATCCTTGTAACAACAGACTTCCTCTTTGTTGTGTTGTTACTGGTGTAGCCGCCTATTCGGAGAGGAGAGTAACCTAATGAGGCGAAATCTCTTACGACCTCTCAGTTTAAAGTCTTCTTTGGGATTGAGAAGCTCTAGTGTGTACCGTTGGTGGGAAACTAGATAATTGCGGTTTATCTTTTGTTTTCTTTGATTTGATTGACTAACGGCGGTTGAATTTTGATTGCACCTAGTTTGTTTATGCTTGAGAATCTTCTCTTCTGATATAAGATTCACTCAAACTAGTTCAGAGTTTCGACAAGGATCTTTAGACTGTTGTTCGTTCTAAATACGATCTTGTGATAATCCATTGTTAACAGACTCCTTTCTGTGTGTGATTGATCACAAAAGATTCAAGTGATTGGGTGAAGGTGTTTATTGAAGATCTAAGAAGATTTGAAGACGAAAAAGATATTAAAGATTTCTGATTTGTGGGTTCATAATCTTTAGTGTGCACAATACTTGTTTCGGTAAAAGAGGATCCAATTAATAATCGGTTTATCTTTGTGATAAATTGGATTGATTAATTGAGTAGATCGGCATAAACACAATTCTTTGGACTAATAGTGTTTTTGGCTTAGTCTTAAACGATTACTTCGGTAATTGAATATAAGATAGATCTAAGAACCTGGCGAAGGAGTTTATGTTAAGATAAACGGAAGAGCCTTTGTCCGACTCCTATTACTTGGTTGAATAGAGTTTATACCAAACAGATTTGTTGTTCCTTTACTGTTTGGAATACGAACCAAAGGAATTATTCCAAGTGCGTGACTAAGGTCGGAGGCGTGGGAATACAGACGGAACTAGGTGAACTATAGGTTTAGTTGCTTGTCTCAACTATACGAAGTTAGGTGTAATTTTGTGTAGCGGCTTAATCCTGAGAGTATTCAATTCTGGAAAAGGTCTCGGGGTTTTTCTGCATTTGCGGTTTCCTCGTTAACAAAATCTTGTTGTGTCAATTACTTCATATTTCCGCATTATAATTATTTTATTATAATTAAAGTAAATTACACAAACGTTGATAAGTGAATCCTATTTTGTTTGGTTAAGTCTGAACCTCTTTATCAAGTAACATACTTCGTTTTTGTACTGTTTCGATCTCGTATCCATAGACGATCACACGAAGTGTGAACCGATTAGTTGAATTGTCTCGACTCAGTCCATAGACAATCACTTTCGGAGAAAGGACTTATAGGTAGGAAAAGTTTTAGCTTGAGGTATATTTGGGTACCCTCGCCTTTTCAATTGGTACCAGGGCAGGAAAACACGAAAAGATCTAACAATCTGTGTTTGGTGCGATCCAACCTATAAGAATTGAATCTAATGTCTGATTCAATTAACGCTTTGCAAGAGTAAGAATACTCAAAAGTTGAAGATGTTACTACTTCGTTGACTCATGATCCAGGAGTGACGAAAACATCTATGTCTATCTCTGATGAAATAGAAGATGCCGATAAAGAGTTGGTAAAACTCCTAAAGCCTATACAATCTCTGTCTTCTAAATTACTTATTTTAAAGACAGAGTCAAATCTTCTTAAACAGGAGATCCGAGAAAAAGACATTCAACTAAATTGTCTAGCCAAAGAAAAAATGGATCTCACTGTCAAACTAGAGTCTCTTGGTAAATCTCTTACAAATAAAGAGACACGTCATATGATTCTAACTAATGATGTTGTTGTGATTTCTTCTGATGAGGAAACTAAAAGTCCTTGCTCGACTTTTACAGATTGTGACAAAACCGGTTTAATCACATCTGAAACATATCAAGATGATGGTAGTTTGCCTAACTACATCAAGTTAGAAGAGAATGAGAAACCAGCTTCTAGATCTACTGATGATCAAATGAAATCTTGTCCAAAGGAAACTTTGAACTGATTCTGTGGTGATTGTAAGGAATACAATTTGCAGTCACTTGACAAGAAACTTATACTTCTTCAACATACAGTGGTAAAAATTTTGAAGGAAGTTTCTTGTCTTAAAAAATTGAAAGATTATTCCTTAGTAGAAAGACATATTATACCACATCCCGATAAGATCAATTCAAAAGAGTCAGAGGAAAGAGTTGATAATCGCTTCTGGAAAAAGGTTCCTCCGCACCCATATCGAAACACTTCTGGTTTTGATAAGGAACGACTTCAGAAGGAAGGGAAAGAGAGAATCTCTGCCAAAAGAAACAATCAGGAATTTCCTATAGTTGTTTCAGATAATCATGCTAATGTGGATCATAAGGAAGTCCTTAGAATGAGAAAATCTTATGAAAATCTCATTGAAAGAATTAAGAGAGATTTATCTATCTCTGAAAATTCTCACATTAGTACATCTTCTCCACATGATCATATCTCTCTAGTTAGAAAAGATCATCAGTCTTGGGAGAAAATATTTTAGGTTGAAATTCCCGAAAAGAAACATGAACTATGTTTCTGATATTCATTGTAAGCTGGAAAAAGCTTACTCCGATACAACTTAGTTGTATCGTAATTGTGCATTCTCATCTCTTTCGTGCTCATAAACTTGGATAGGAAAGGCAGAATAAAATAGGAGCACATTTGTTTTGTGTAGTTGTTTATCAAAAAAATCTGTGACAGTATATGGGTAGTTGCGAATCCATGGTTGTTAGAAAAATGTTCATGTTTAACATGATCTTCCAAAAAGAGGTTTTATTTAGAATTTTCGAATTTTAATAAACCTTCCTGCTTGAGAAATTCGGACTAAGGAAACGAAATATATTCTTTTATATTTTCAGATTCTCCAGAGGTCTTTTGGTCTGAAAGTTGTCTCTTTTAAAAGGAGAAACTTTCTCTTACCTGTATTCGGAATCCCTGATCAATCCTTTTATATTTATTTATTCATAACCGAGCATGCCTCCAATAACTCGTAGTGTCTCAAAGGCTAATAAGGAGGAATCTCAAAAGGTTAAGGATTGTCAACGAATCAATACAGAGAGGAAGAAGAAGAGCATATCAAATATCATGTGTGACTATGATTCTGATAGTTCAGTTGGATCACAAGATGAGTCATGTCTGTTGGCTTACAACCTACAAGATCCAACCAAAACCAAGTGGATTCGTTCTGACAGTGTGATAGACTATATCCAAGGTTTTGAGGAACTAAGAACCAATCTCATTATAATGGTTCGAAATCAAGATTGACTCAAATATAAGATTGAAGAGACAAAAGATGATATTGATGACATGAAGATTCAAGTCGAAAAACTTGAGAAACAAGAAGTGGTTGCGGACAAGTCTCTTGAGACATGCTTTAAGAGTTTGAATATTGAAGAGACCTCAGTGAACAACAAGAGCACTACTAGAGATTAAGTTATTTGTTGTATTACTTAATCTAGAATAATAGACATCAATTTTTGATTTCTTTCATTGATTGTATTGGTCTATTATGAATAAAATTATTTGATTTATAATTTTTCTTGTGATAGTTTTCGGTTTACATAGCCTGTGCGTGAATGCTTTTATCTTATTTCTATGTATGTTTATGGGATGTTTGATTTCGGTTTTACTACCTTAATATTCTATCTCATATGTTATGAACCCTTGTGGTTTGGGTGACTTTTTGATTTAGCAGTATTAAGTTCTAGCCCATGTTGGTAGGCTTTATCAAAGAATCATGAGGGGTTCTGGTAGAAACAATATGTGAAAAAGTCACAATATGTTGAATCGGTTTTGGTTTAGCATAAACGCATATGTGTTTCGACGGTTTTCAACTTTTGCTAGCAATTGTTAAAACCGATTTTCAAAATTTATCTGGTAAAGGTTGGTTTGTGTTGTTCTTTTGTTTTTGCATAAGGATGACGACATGATGATATTTCGATATCAATTCTCCCTGGACGAAGATGCAATCATATTGGAGAAGTGGATGCGAAATTTGAGGTAACAATCTTGTTAGTTAGTTGTTTTCCTGTTTAAGAAAAGCCTAAGTTTATTTCATATATATTTATTGCTTTTGCTTAACAAAATTTCGGTACAATTGATGTTTATTCCATTATGTGTGTGTGTGGATGTGTGTGATTCAATTGGTTCCGGTTAAGAAAAACTATTGTTATCTTGCTTTAATGTGTGGTATCAATTGTTTAGGCTTACAAAATTTCGGTGCAATTGTGGTGCTTTTAATGTCTATGTTGTTTCAATTGCTTCTGGTTGAGGTGAATAATTATGCAAGTTGATTTATGTTGGTTTGTATGAATTATTTATGGCTTAATGAAATAAAAGGTGTATGGGATGAGTTGCTTAGTCCAATTCGATTCCGGATAAGAGAAACTAAGTTAATTCTGATCTTAGTTAGACTTATCGAAGTGAGGTTTCGATTATTCAAGTCTAATCGAATGCCTTACAAGAAATGCTAGTTAACTCACCTAGTATTTGTCTTGTTTAAAATTGAAAGGTCTAAGTTTATGGATAATTAGAACCTGATGAGAAAAATAGAGTTATCTTTATTTTGGTCTTATCGAATTAAGCGATTGTTTTTGTACAGTAGGTTTAGCAAAGGGACTAAGGTGCTTAGTTGATTCTTGGTTTGCTAAACTAAAATGGAAAAATTGTTTCGGACAATTGTTTCCTTGGTAACATATCAAAATAAAAATACTTGTAGTTTCGGTTTGATATTGGTTATCAGAACATGATGTGTGGAACCGTCGTGCCTAACTCTATAGGTTGCAAGTCTTTTGAGATTTGTAAGATTCTTTTCGTGTTGTCCTTTATTTTTTCGTTTCTTTGTCATTTTGTAACAAAAAGGGGGAGAAATATATGGAGTAAACAAGTGATACTGGCATTGATTTTATATTGATTGGTATCGCTAAGGAAAAGAACATTGGTGCTTAAACGTTTTACCTAAATGAAAGAGTGAAAGCACAGACTAAGGGGGAGTAACATGTCATATGAAGTGGTATAACAAAGACGTGCGGATTGAATACCTACCTATCTTCCTTAGGGGGAGTATTTTCTTTGTTATTATAATGTCAACAACGGCATTTTTCAAGGATTGAATGTAAGAAGTTTAATGTGCTGTTGAATTCGGGAATCAAGCATATGTGTAATGAATTATTGTAATTTGTTTATCCATATGATGTAAGAGTTCACTAAAATTGACAAAGGGTGAGATTGTTAGAGCATAGCTCGGTTGAACCCACCAAACGTTGGTATGTCAAGTTTGGTTGTCATATTTTAGCGAATCAAAACTCATATTAAGAGTCGCTTGATTATGTACTAGAGTCAACTTCGTATAGGTTAGCTTGAAAGTATTAGGATATGATACTTTGCAAGTATTGCGAAGACTTGAAGATGTGAAGAAGCAAGGGGCTACAACGACAACAATCATCCTTCCACTTGAGGTTAGTGATATTTGACTTGAACTGTTTCATTCCCTAACATATCTTTCAAGTCGTGTATATTGAAAACAAAACTGCGAAGCATATTTGAACTCTAGATAGACATAGTATTAAGGAATACAATACGAGGTTTGTTGCTTAACTATTAAACTTTTGTAGATAAGACATCACCATAATCATTTGAATGTTATTGTGATTATGTATGGGTATGAGGTGAGGATTTCATCCTAGGGAACAATGTATTACATGTGTTCTATGGAAGTAAGTTCATAAACTTGTTTGTGAATCGAAAAGGAAATCACCAGGCATTATTGGTTTTGTTATTCATTGCATATCTTATGAACAACCAATATGTGTGATTGAGTATAATCGTTCACGACTTTTTGTGTTCTTGGTAGAACTATTCACAAAGGCCTGACTTATGTATTGGCATGACTTTTATTAGTGAAACTGATCTTAAGTAATCACCTGAGATGGTATGATCGGGTTTGTGATTTTTGTATGACCAAATATGGGAAAGGGGAACCGATCCTAGTAAGAGGTGCAATACATCACAAAGGGGAACCGATCCTTGTATGAGGTGCAGGAAGGTTTATAGCAGAAAGGGGAACCGATCCTATGGACATGTGCAACACATATAAGTTAGATATCATATATATGTGGGGAACCGATCCTAGTACCTAGTCAACCGAATTTTGGAAAGCTAGTGTGACTATGCACAGTACTCACATGGAAGGTAGAACCAAAACTTGTTTTGGTAGAACCGTTAAACCCGTGATTATGATTGGATGTTATTTGATCAATCACATAGTTCTTGAAAGTAAGATGAACTAATTCTAAACTTGTTTGGAAGTGTGGCAAATCGGTTTCAAGGTTGTAAGTGTGAAAGAGAACTTACAAAGTTAAGTGTCGGGAAACCGAGGTTACGCTCATCTCGAACCGGCATGCTTTCATAGAAGTCAGTTCCATGAAACATCCTAATTTAGATAACTAGCTCGAATCCTCCACTTATATCTTTAGATTAGCATGATCGGATAATACTAGCACGGATATATAATCAATACGATAATAGACAATCACACACGACACAAAGATTACGTGGTTCACCTTTGTAGGCTACATCCACGGCCAAAACCACCCCGAGAATCTTCATTATCATAACAAGTTATTACATCGATACACATCACATAATCAACTAGTTATGTAACCCACTAGCGCTAAACATTAGAAACAACAAGACATATTACGAAGAGTTACCTCTCTCTTTGTTCTTCTTCTTCCATAAACTTTCACCTCCATGGTTTCTTCGACTTTAGACAAGAACATGAAGAACATCATGAATTCTAGCTTCTCCCATACGAACCCTAGAAACCCTAGATTTCTCCCATACCCGTTCTCACTACAATTCACTCATCTCACATTGATTTTTCCCCTTCACCAACCATTGTATGACACAACGGTTGTGACCCTCGATCACTCTTTTCAAGAGGATTAACAATAGGATGATTTCTACTCACAATATAGGCCCTCTTATATAGTAGACAAATCCTTGCTCCCCAAGTCTTACAACTCCTAAAAATAGACTCACACCTTATTTAGGAAATCGTAAACTTGGAAAACACTCCTCCAAAACCGTCATACAAGTTTCCTAATCCAAATAAACATGTAGACATTCCAACCCCGAAACTGCCCTTTAGCCACGGATTTGACAGCATTAGATCACTGTTTTCTGCTGCAAAACTGTTACCTAAAGTCTGTTTTCAGCCATATGGGTTTGTTTGCGGAACAAAACCCCAACATTAAGATGTCGACATACTTTGAACACGTGCTATGAATGTTTATTTCTTTAATTGTTCAAAGTTATTCCTTAATAGCTAAGGGAAGAGAATCCCAGGATCGAAACATAAATAAGTTAAGAATCTTTTAATTAAGGTATTTAACTTCATTTTGTAGGGAAATAAGAATTAGTAATGTGCATTTACTGATTAGAGATTTTCCGAGAGATTTCAATCATTATTTTTGGACAGAGCATTTCCAGGAATTATGGAAACCGAATTTGTGCTTTAATGAATATCTTGAGAATATTTTCGGTTTTGGAAATTCCTTGGTGTCCAAACTTCCTTGTCTACAAATACTTGAAGTTTGCCTTTCTTACAAACTAATCCTTCTTAACAACAAACTTCCTCTTTGTTGTGTTGTTACTGGTGTAGCCGCCTACTCAGAGAGGAGAGTAACCTAATTAGGCGAAATCTCTTACGGTCACTCAGTTTAAAGTCTTCTTTGGGATTGAGAAGCTCTAGCGTGTACCGTTGGTGGGAAACTAGATAATTGCGGTTTATCTTTTGTTTTCTTTGATTTGGTTGACTAACAGTGGTTGAACTTTGATTGCACCTAGTTTGTTTATGCTTGAGAATCTTCTCTTCTGATATAAGATTCACTCAAACTAGTTCAGAGTTTCGACAGGGATCTTTAGACTGTTGTTAGTTCTAAATACGATCTTGTGATAATCTATTGTTAACAGACTCCGTTCTGTGCGTGATTGATCACAAGAGATTCAAGTGATTGTGTGCAGGTGTTTATTGAAGATCTAAGAAGATTTGAAGACGAAGAAGATATTGAAGATTTCTGATTTGTGGGTTCATAATCTTTGGTGTGCACAATACTTGTTTCGGTAAAAGAGGATCCAATTAATAATCGGTTTATATTTGTGATAGATTGGATTGATTAATTGAGTAGATCGACATCAACACAATTCTTTGGATTAATAGTGTTGTTGGCTTAATCTCAAACGATTACTTCGGTAATTGAATATAAGATAGATCTAAGAACCTGACGAAGGAGTTTATGTTAAGATAAACGGAAGAGCCTTTGTCCGACTCATGTCACTTGGTTGAATATAGTTGATACCAAACCGATTTGTTGTTCCTTTACTGTTTGGAATACGAACCAAAGGAATTGTTCCAAGTACGTGACTAAGGTCGGAGGCGTGGGAATACAGACGGAACTAGGTGAACTATAGGTTTAGTTGCTTGGTCTCAACTATACGAAGTTAGGTGTAATTTTGTGTAGCGGCTTAATCCTGAGAGTATTCAATTTTGGACAAGGTCCCGGGGTTTTTCTGCATTTGCGGTTTCCTCGTTAACAAAATCTTGCTGTGTCATTTACTTTATATTTCCGCATTATAATTGTTTTATTATAATTAAAGTAAATTACACAAACGTTAATTCCTATTTACTTGATAAGTGAATCCTATTGTGTTTGGTTAAGTCCGAACCTTTTTATCAAGTAACATACTTCGTTGTTGTGTTGTCTCGATCTCGTATCCATAGACGATCACACGAAGTGTGAACCGATTAGTTGTATTGTCTCGACTAAGTCCATAGACAATCATTTTCGGAGAAAGGACTTATAGGTAGGAAAAGTTTTAGCTTGAGGTATATTTGGGTACCCTCGTCTTTTCACATGCCCCCTCAGCGGACTGGTCATAATCCTTGAATGGTCTTATATCAGAAGAGAGGAACCTTAGAAAAGACAAGGATTATTAAAATCACCCATATACAAGTTGCATAACTATCTAAGAAGATTATTATCAACTTGTGTTTTGCGATCCCCAACCAAAGTCTTTATTGTCCTATACTCTTGTTTTTGTAGAACAGAAGTACTGGAAAACAACCTTATGAAACACGCACAAACTTTTTAAGGGATGAATTGTGTAGCTTACATGAATCACTGATTTATAATGAATGACCAAAGCAAGGTAGCTTGAATTTTAAGCAAGTTCATGAGCTATTTTCCTTTTTCAAGACTTGTTTTTTTGAGAGTCTTTCCTAAGTATAACTCTAGCATTAATAATTACTTAGCATAAATTGAATTTTTGTAATTGTTCCCTTATAATAAATAAGATAAATTACAATTCAACTTAGGAAGGAGTATAAAAAATCACATACACTTTAATATGACAATAGATTATGTATGGAAGAATAACCATCTTTCCTAGAAGAAGAAACATCAAAAACTTGACCAAAATAGGCTCTCTAGTCACGTTTTTGCGGTTTAATCTGTAAACAACGGTTGAAAGTTCGTGGACTGTTTTCTATTCCCGAACTGCCTTTAGCCACACATCATGAGTGTTGCTTTAATAAATCATTCCTCATGGAATTGAGTGATTCTTGGCTCCTTGGATTCGCATTTCATTCACTACAACATGAGTATCGTTTTAGGGACAAAGGCCATTCTTACTAAAGTCTTATGCTCAACTATCCTCGAGTGTACACATAAATTTATGTTTAGCATCATAGGAATTGTTCATTAGAGTGAGCACTTGTTTCGATAGATTAGACAGGTATAATTAAACAAGAGCTCCAAATGAAATCACTCTTCGCACACCTTTGTTGATGAAGTCCTCATTGATGTCTTCGTTGTCCTTCAGTCTTTAATATTCAAGGGTATTCGATGATTTCTGATACTCAACAACCATGCTTTAATCCTAATTCGAGATTTGAATTTAGTAGATTAAAAATCAAGATATACTTCTATACATCTAACATTGACAACAAACTTGAGACAACTAAACTTGAGACAACTAAACTTGCGTGTTCGACTGAGCGATGCTTTAACAGATGGTAATATCGAAATAATACATAACTTAGGCGAATATTTAACGAAATGGTCTTGAATATAACCTTGGTTTTTATTCGAGCCATAATGACAATTAGAGACGATTAGTTAATGAAACATAAATTTTATTGTGATGGAAGAACATAAATAGGGGGATTCTAATAAAAGAAAAGTAAGAAGAGAGAAGAAACGGGGTTGGAAAAAAAGAGGTGATATAAGAACAAAGACTAATGTGTTGGGAATTAGAGGTGTAAGTCGTTTTAGATTTTATTGTTTTTCTTAAAAATTATGTTTGAGTATTAGGTTTTATGGTTTTCATAATTTAGAATACTTTTTCTGGAAATATGTGAATACGAAGTTAAAAGGTGGGCCATCACTACACTTTTAGTATTTGTGTGTTTGAGCGATGTTAAGAGATGATTATTTTTCACTTTTCGTTAAATCAAAGGTTTTGTCATCGTTCAACGTGAGACTCATATAAGAGTTTTAAAGATTAGTGCATTTATGATATTTTTTTCCAAATCACACAAGATTGACTGAAATTAACCTTACCAGAAGTTAAATTTCACCTTGCCGATTAATACATACATTTTTACCGATCCAAATTTTGGATGCTCGGCCAATTCCTAAGGCTAAGTCTTATGGGGTGCTAATCTAGCAGCTAGATTGGTAATTCACGTCAGCTAGGACAACCACCTAAGTCTTATGGGAGTGCTAGTCTAGCATTCACCGCCCAGCGGTAAACCGTTCAACGCTTTAAATCTCAGCCGCCAGATCAAAAGGTAAATCGCCAAGCGCTGAACCATTCCGCGAAAAGGTGGTTTTCCCAGCGCTGAATGATTCAGCGCAACTATCTAGCTGCTAGTTCACATGCGAGCAACTGGTAGGAGAGAGAACTAGTGTTAACAAATAGGCAACACTTTTTTTTTTTGAATTGCAACGCATTTCTGCTAATCTTGCAGCTCAATCTAGCCCATAAGACTTAGCCTAACTGGGCTTGTGGCTGATGGTATCAGTTGCTTTAGGCTAAGTCTTATGGTGTGCTAATCTAGCAGCTAGATTAGCAGTCCACGTCAGCTAGGACTACCTCCTAAGTCTTACGGGAGTGCTAATCTAGAAGCTAGATTAGCAGTCCACGTCAGCCCAGCAATGAACCATTCAGCGCCCAACGATAAATGGTTCAACGCTCAGCCGTCAGATTAAAAGATATATCGTCCAGTGCTGAACCATTCAGCGAAAAGGTATTTTTTTTGGGTTTGAATCATTCAGCGAAACTATCTAGCTGCTAGTTCGCATGCTAGCAACCGATAGGAGAGAGAATTAGTGTTAATTTTTATGGCACACTTTTTTGTTTTCTGAATTACAACACTTAACTGCTAATCTAGCACCTTCAATCTTGCTCATAAGACTTAGCCGTAGTCTCCTTTGGATTGTATGCCCCTTTGCTCAATGCCCTGACCAATTGATCGGGTGCAGTCGTATTTTCTTTCTTCTTTGTATTTTTTCCATTACTTCTTTTTCTTTTTTCCTTGTATTTTTTCCTCACTCTTTCCTTCGATCTAGATAAAAAGTGGTCTGAAGAGAGAGATTCAAAATCAATTGCAAAAACCCTGATTGAATCAATTCTGGGTTTAGAAAATGAGAGGCAACAATGGTCTCACATCATATATTCTTCGACGAGCTTTGAATCCATTAGCATCCAACCAATCTTCTTCTTCTTCTAATGGATTATCATCTGTTATTCATCAAAACCAACAACATTACAATCTTCAAAAACTCTCTTTTTATAGTAATACTAGTAAAGCTTCTTCATCTGGTAGTAAATGGTGGTTGCCCCATTTAGGTCAACATACTGGAAAAGCAGTATCTGTTGGTATCGCTGGAGCAGTTTCATTCTCGATTTCAGCTTCTTCACTTATATCTTCAGAACAAGATTTACTAGCTAAAGAACCTCCGAAGCCTGAATTTCTTACTAAAGAAGTTGTTCTTTATCAGTATGAAGCTTGCCCTTTCTGTAACAAGGTTAAAGGTAACTGATATGCCCTGATTCTTGTATAATTTTTAGTAAAATTTGTTTTTGAAGCTTGGGGTTGATTAAAATTTACATTTATTTTTGGCAGCTTTTCTGGATTACTATGATATACCATATAAAGTTGTGGAGGTTAATCCATTGAGTAAGAAAGAGATTAAGTGGTCAGAATATAAGAAAGTGCCTATTTTGACTGTGGATGGGGAACATTTGGTAGATTCTTCAGGTTTGTTTTTTATCAATTCAGTAATGGATTTCTCTTTTCATTTTGCATTGAGAATGTCAGATTGTTGTTTATCTTGGATATAATTCATGTTTGTTATTTGGCAGATATAATTAATAAAATGAGTGCGAAGATTCATCCTAAGCAGTCTGTGGATTCAGATTCTGATGGTGAGACTGAAGAGAAGAAGTGGCGCGGGTACTTTTTCTTTCCTTGTTTGTACTAGGACTCCAGTGTTTTATATAACAAGATAACTCTACTCCATGAATTAGTATTGCCACCACTTCGAAATCTGTCGCGAATGTGCTTTGAACTGATGATGTTCTTGGTTTCATTCCATTCTCTCGGTGGTAGTACAGGTTAAACGTTGGGTATACGTTTAAAGCTTGTCAAGTGGTTTTGGATGCTGGAGGCAGTGAATTGACAATGATCTCTTCTTATACTGTAGGTGGGTCGACAATCACTTGGTTCATGTCTTATCACCAAACATATATCGGAACTCTTCTGAGGCTCTTGAATCATTCGACTATATCACATCCAACGGTAAGACAGTAAAGCAGTTCTATATAAAACTGTCCGCTAAAATAGCTTAGATGGTTTAGACTTGCTGTGTTAGATGTTAGCAGTATTTAGGCATCTACTTTTCCAATGTCGTGCATATTAGAATAGGCATACCAGTTTTATTTACCTTTGGAACTAATGCGAAGTGTCTGGAAACGATATATCCTGAATAATCCCATCCCATGGAATCAGTCAATGTGTTTGTAGGCAGCCTAACAAGTACACGTATTTGCTTGGATTGTTTTTTGAGTGAATGCCGAATTCATCCCCTAATTCACAAAAAGATAATGTACCAATGCTCTACTCGTTCATTAGTGCATTATCCGACTCTGTGGAGAATTAGCTTATGACTTAGTTTTGCTTCATCATACAGCCAAAACTCTTCATTCTGTCACCTTAATGCTGTTTAGATATGGTCATCTTATATAATTTCCATAAAGTACAGGTCTAGGAGTGCTTATGCTAAAAACAAATCAAGGTTTGACATTTCTTGTAAATTTAAGGTAACCACCAGTTGTTAATCTAGCATTCTTCTAAGTGTGGATTATTTGGTGATCTGTCAACTTCATTGATTGCTTGGAGAAATATATTTTGGATTCTGTGATACTGAGATAAATTCAGCGTTGCACTTGAGCTTTTTCTATGTGCTAGAGATAAAATATATTGTATGTTATTCTGCCCTCTTTGAAGGGAGTTCCCATTAGATAGGCTACGAGCCTACCAAATAGATGTCAACCCATTTCTTATTGCATGAAAACAATATATGGCTTTATGCGTAAAGGGGTCTTTAGATTAACTTGTATTAAACTTCTCTGACCAGTTTGTTTTGTGTACAAGTTAGTGTGGAGTAATAAGAATGATTCTTCCTGCTCCTTGACTAGGGAGTTTTAAGTCATAGATAACCACCACGACCAGATATTACATGATACACCATACCACACTTGAGTTTGCATTGTATTTGTTTTTTAATAGTGAGACTAGTTTACAATAGTCCGTGCATATCAACGTTTACTGTTGCAAAGTTTTAGTCATCTTAATTCTGTTTCTTGTCTTGAGGTCTCTCCCTATATGTTGCAAGATTTCATATGAAGTTGGTATAGATACCATTTTCTCATGTCTTTTGGTTTCTTATTTACCCAAACCTAGGTAATTTCAGTTATACTGAGAAAATAACAGTGAAGTATGCTGGTGCGGTAGCAATGTATTTTGTGTCTAAGAAACTAAAGAAGAAATACAACATCACTGATGAGCGAGCAGCACTGTACGAAGCTGCAGAGACATGGGTGGATGCCCTAGATGGACGAGAGTTCCTTGGTTAGTATATATTTACTAGTGTCTTGTTTTTTATGTCTTTTTAATTGGCACCACCATCTCACTTAATTTTATAGAAATTCTAAATGAGAACGGTAGACGAGTTGTTAATGTGTTGTACATTGTTACGTCTCTCACAGGTGGTCCTAAACCAAATTTAGCAGATCTTGCTGTGTTCGGCGTCTTGAGACCCATAAGATATCTGAGGTCTGGTAAAGACATGGTGGAGCACACACGCATAAGTGATTGGTATTCAAGAATGGAAGGAGTTGTCGGAGACTCCTGCCGCATCAAGGCATAGACTACTTTCCACAGTTCAAGTCATAGAGCCACAAACTGTCATAGAGCCACAAACTACCACCGGCAATTTTTGTTCAAGTTGAGTGCATAAATAGCTTCGAATGACAGTCCTCAAGTGTTTGCGGATTGATCATCCTGTTCATTCAGTTCCAAAGATTTTGTTAAATTTATACTTCATAATACCATGTGAAATCAACAATGATTCATCCAAGAACTAATGAAAGGCTAATTCTTTATTTTGCAAATCAAAAGTAGAAAAATTACATAAACTACTTCCATTAATGGTACAAACTGATGACATACACAAATCCAAAACTATAACAAACTAAACCCTACAGTACAAAATTACAAACATCATCATCCTTATCAGCAATTTACCAACTACATGACAGCACAAGCATTAGGATTCTCATCACTGAAAGCAGTTGAGTATTTAACTTCAGTGGAACTAGCACGAGCAAGATTAGAAGCTTTAGCATCATTATTCATATTAATATTTCTGACATAACCAGGTGGTGCTTTCTTATCATAAACACCAGGTGCATATGGATGATCCACTTCACCATATGGTACATACGGCCATATTTCTGCTTTCTTTCCTGTACGCCTTATGACTCTGCTCAACACTTTCCTTGGTTCTACGTATCCAATCACAGTTAACTTGTGTTGCTTTGGATCTATATCTATACTTGATACACCTGCAATATCATCAGCATCAAGGACCATTTAGTTTCATCCAACGGTCATAATTTGTTAAAACTAGAAAAAAAGTTTAAAGGAGTTGAATTCAGTTGGTGCTCAGCTGATATAATACCTTTCATTCCTTCAACAGATCTTCTGATTTTCCTTTCACATCCTTCACAATCAATCTTTATTTTTATCTCCACTGTCTAATAAAACACAAAAACAAAGTTAATCAGTACCGTTGATAAAAACAAGAAAAGCTTAAATCATCACTAGATATGCCTCACGGTGAAGTGGACAACCAACCCAGTGATGAAAATCTGTAAAAGAACAAGCTTAGTCGAACAAAATGTAAATTTTGAGTGGGTTTACCTGTAATTCCTTCAACTTTTTCATCTTTCTAGATTCATGAGAGAAATCAAAACGGTGAGAGAGATGGTCAAGAATACCCATGATTTGTTTGTGCCTGAAGATAAGAAACTAACTGAACTCGGCCAATGAATTTGATATACAGTACAGCTACTGCTTGCAGAGAAGAAGAGAGCTAGAGAGAGAGAGTCGGAGAGATATTAACTAAGAAGTGAGGTGGTGTTAAGAGTATAAATAAGGGCGAAGAAGAGAATACCTTTTGTAATTATGTGTGTGTTGGATAAATAATTAATTCGGAAGATGAAGACTTTGAAACGTTGACACTAAAACACTGTTTTGACCGACCTAAGTAAGATGGGGAAGTTTCGCGAGAGCGCACCGAATTAAAAGTAAAATTTCCTATCTAAACTGCCATCAACGACGTATAATTGGTGCCAGAAAGGCTCAACAGACGGAGCAAAAAAAAACCGTCACATACAAATATCAGTGGCTCCTGCTAAACTCCCGAGAGGCAGGGACCACTGAAGCCCACAAATTTCCAAAATATGTGAGGAGCGATTTTTCTTGTTGTTTTCTTTTGCGATCTGTCTAGAATAGCTGAATTGGTACAGTAGACTTGTAGCCAGTGTGACTTTTGTTTTTGCAACTTGGTGCTATATTTTGTACCTAAGTCGACCAAGAGCCATGATAAGATGCCCACCTTTATGAGACTCATCTGTGCACAAATAACGGTTATTTTTGAGCAAAAAAATCTATATATACAAGTTCATTAGGAAAGTGAGAGGTTGAAACCACTTTGGGTAACAGTATGTTCTTTTATGCTTAGCAGTAGCTCTACTGCGAGACAGCATTCATTCCTGTAAGAGTAAACGCATTTTCTGCGAAGCTATAGCTATAAGTTAGCTACACTGGTGTGGGGAGCAACGTGCCTTTACTAGAATGGGCAGCCTAATAAACAGGTGTGGTCCTCTGATCACCCGGTGCTTCAGCTAACATAACTCATATTGAAGATAAGATAGAGACATTCAGGCATAGATAGACATCATCCGCCTTAACTCCATTTTTTGACTGACATTTCGTTTCACAGTTGAAACTTCTGTTCTGAATCTCATCTTGTTTACGTTATTGTATTTATTTTCCTATTGTCGGTCATTTTTCCAAATAGAGTTTGGATATTTTAAAGATTATGATCTTTCCAGATATTTAAAGGGCATACAGAGGAAACTAGAAAGAAGTTTGGTACCATGTAGGCCACTCACTACCCACCACAATGACAAAAATTTCTCACTTTTCCTTTTCATGCTTTCCATTACCAACGTCTTTTTCCACATGAAAATGGAAAACAATGAAATAATTCATGAGTATTGTAAAGTATGCATGTGATGATTCATTAAACCAACGGACGAAAGGTCATTCACCGAATAGTGGAATCAAGTGTATCTAGGTGATGTCTGCCGCAATTATTTTATGTTCCCCAATATCCATCAATCACATTTGTCGACTTACCTGTAAATAATTTTGGATATTTCCAAACATATTTACCTCGAGATATTTTTTTCGATAGAACGGTGAAATTATTAGTTTCACCTTGTCTTGAGTTTTTCACCTAGATTAAAAAACATCCAAAAAGGAATTAATTTTCTTTTCAAATTTATCGTTATTAATATTTTCCTAATTCTTTTTGTAGTTTTTAATTTCTAGATTCTAGAGTAAATTACTAATCCTTCTATGATTGTAAATCAAATATACCTTTCATGGAACAGATTTAAGTGTTAAATTGGAGCAATTAATTATCTCTCGTTGATTTTAAAGACAAAGACGGTTAATATTAGGCCAAGCACTTCAACGTTTACAAAAGATTTGGTTGAATATAAAAGGATAATTAACAGTAAAAAAAAAGGAGATATAATAGGTAAAAAATAGTTTTATTAAAAAAAAAAGAGTGAAAAATGAGAGTTTTAGAGTAAAATTTGGAAAATCTGAAACGGATATTTAGTTTCCGTGTAAAAGGTCACCGATACTGAGTATTCGTTTCAGCTCAAAAACGGAAACTGAATATCCATAAAGCAGAATTTTACACGGAAACTGAGTTTCCTTGCCATTTCCCTTCCCTACTAGTGGAATCAGATATGATCAACTTTTAAGTGTAGGGAGAGACTATAGTACTTGTGTTTCCCTACATTTAGGGATATGGAAGGAAAATGGCACACCATAGTGCTTGGCCTTAGGGTGTGATTGCAAAGAAGGGGTAAATAAGTGAAAATTTGGGGAAAATACCTTAACCCCGTCTATTTTGGAACATAAAAAAAAACAAAATCATCATCTAAAATGGAACATTGGGAGTATTAAAATTATCATCTTTAAAATAAGATTTACCATCAATTTTCAAAGCGACACAAGTTCGAAATCATTGCATACTAATCTATAACAAACCGCGCTTTACATCCAACTGTTGTGGTTGCTGAACGAGTTGTACTAGGGTCGAGATGAGCCAAAATTTATAGGTTGAAGGTACATGAGGTGCAAAAAAAAAAAAAATTGTAACTACACTTGAATCCATATTTGGGGCCCAAATTAAGCTTTGGAGCCAGTTGACTGGGGTTCAAGTGCACACCCTGCAGTAAGTTGTCTCCGCACTTGACTAGGGTACACATAATTGTTAGTAGATGTCCAACATATATCATATACGTAGATATTTAATCTTCTGAGGTATGGATAATTTTCTGAGGACTAAAAACACGATCATCAAAGATGAATAACATAAATAAAAAAAATTAAGTTCAAGTTCCCCGAAATTATAGGTGGAAAATAAAAGTAATTGGTATTGGGAACCTACTGTGAGGATGAAGGATTATCCAAATGCTAAGAATAGAAATGGATATGGATCATAATTTTTGAATTTTTTTGGTCCCATTTAAATTAGGGGCTAGAAGGTCGGGTGTCTTCCTAACATATTACCTGGATATGACCTGCATACCTCTAATCCGACAGTTCAACATATGGACCGGACAAGGAGGAAAAATTCCCCGAACTCCTTTTCAAACTGGGATTTCAATCCTTTACATGTCCGTGCATAATCCTCAAAATTTGAATTCGACGAGTCAAAATATAAACCAGATAGGAAGGAGAAATTCTTTGTAGTCAGATATGAGTTCATGTTCCATTCCTTACCCTGCCCATGATCTAAGTAAATCGGATTCTACGAGTCCAAATATGAGCCAGAAGGGGTGGAGGAGTTCTTTAAATTTGGATTCGAGTTTAGGTTTCATTTATCACCCAGCTTATGACCAAGTTAATGGAAAATATCCCCATCATCAAAAAATTTCTCGAATTCGGTAGTGTTAGCAAGATTGACAGATTAAAACTTGAGTTGGATCACTTTTCGACCCAAGAAAAAGGCGAGTTTGGATTATGCTAGATCGCGGATTACTAAACTTAGTCAGGTAATGGGCATAATACTCAAAACCTACTGTGAGGATGAAGGATTATCCAAATGCTAAGAATAGAAGTGGATATGGATCATAATTTTTAAATTTTTTTGGTCCCATTTAAATTAGGGGATAGAAGGTCGGGTGTCTTCCTAACATATTACCTGGATATGACCTGCATACCTCTAATCCGACAGTTCAGCATATGGACCGGACAAGGAGGAAAAATTCCCCGAACTCCTTTTCAAACTGGGATTTTAATCCTTTACATGTCCGTGCATAATCCTCAAAATTTGAATTCGACGAGTCAAAATATAAACCAGATAGGAAGGAGAAATTCTTTGTAGTCAGATATGAGTTCATGTTTCATTCCTTACCCTGCCCATGATCTAAGTTAATCGGATTCTACGAGTCCAAATATGAGCCAAAAGGGGTGGAGGAGTTCTTTAAATTTGGATTCGAGTTTAGGTTTCATTTGTCACCCAGCTTATGACCAGGTTAATGGAAAATATCCCCATCATCAAATTTTTTTCTCGAATTCGGTAGTGTTAGCAAGATTGACAGATCAAAACTTGAGTTGGATCACTTTTCGACCCAAGAAAAAAGCGAGTTTGGTTTATGCTAGATCGCGGATTACTAAACTTAGTCAGGTAATGGGCATAATACTCAAAACCATTTAATTCCCATTCATATGTCACTCTTCGAATTATAAGATTTCAACATTTGTATTTCGAACCTTAGAGAATGAAACAACAGATATATCTACGTCGGTGCTGAAAACGCGGGGTACCAAATACACCACCAATTGGTTTTTCATTTGGAAACCTGTATGGGAAAAACCTAATACAATTGCAAGTAGATCAACTTAATGATCCTTGACAATATGTATATAGAGTTTATATCTCTATCTCATCTTAATTAGTAGTATAGACTAAAGAGTCTGTGAACCTGATTGTTAAGAAGAATACTTGGAGGATCTCAAAAATCAATATCCAAGATCAATCTAGTTGTATCCAAATAATCCAATCATAATTTTGTCAAGTAATAACTTGTTATGTATCTTTCAAGATATGAATTCTACAACAACAAAAAAAATCTCGTAATCGATCATAATTAAATGGACGTGTCTATCAAGATTGCAGACGTACTACCTGCGTAAATCTTATTATAAAGATAAATGATCGCAGTCGTATGCGTCAAAAATAAATTACTTTCTCACAACTCAAAATAAATAATATAGCAAGGGTAAGAAAGGATCGTTCCCACAGAGAGGACTAGGTTGTCTATATGTTATGGTTTCCTATATAAAACAATGGGGGTTTTCTGATTTTTATATAAATTAAAAGTAAAATAAAAGCAAACAAAACAATAAAGCACGCAAATCAAGGATGCGAAAATATTGGATAAATGTTTCATCTTCATTAGCAAACAAGTTTTGAATGTATGATTAGAATTCGTATTTAATCTCGTTATCATCAAAAGCCAAAGAATACCTTATTGCAAGAATACTCCGTAAATTTCCTAAGTCATCAACACACACATTAGAGCTGCGTATGTGAATTCTACCTAAAGAATAACCTAACGCCTTGCGCTAATTAAGTTCAATTCCTAGGAGCATTAAGTTTAAGAAATAGGCTAATCAATGCAATTGTCATACATTGCGCATAACAATTCGGACAAAGGTCAATTTCTACATATGATTACAAGAGTGTATCACTACAAACCATAATCATATCATGCTACTCGTATTCAAGGTTATCGCTTGATGATGAACCCTAAATTAGCTTTAGATATGGATGTGAGTTCAATCAATTCTAGACTTAACTAAACAAACATTCAATCATATTGCAATACATCAATCATGCAATTGTTATAAGCGGTAGAAATCAAACGATAATATTGAGAGAAAACTAATTCATAAAAATCATAACTTGGTTGCAAAATCCAACTACATCTTTAACCAATAATGAAATCAACTACTTGGGTTTTTGGAAATCATCACAAAGAGTTTAAAAGAATCTATCATGTGAAACCCTAGAAAGCAAGTAGAAGTCTCCCTTCTGGAGATATCTAGGTTTAGAGAATGACTATTCTATTTATATGCTTCTCCCTTTCCAAAAGGATACTCTTTCCAATATTAGGTCTCCTCAAAACCCATCTCCAAGTGGTCCACTAAGCCCATGTATGAGAGAAACCCGTGTGAAAATATTTGTCAAAACTGGTCGCCAGAAATCTGGTGTCGCAGGCCGGAAGTTGAGCGGAATATACCCTGAAGGTCACTGGAATATGCTACTCCATCGCCTGAGTCAAACTAACGGTCTTCTGTAGTCGCCGCCATCTTTAACGGTCAAGTTAACGGCATCGTTACCTGGTCAGCTCATCTGAATCGCTGAGTTAACTCGTCTGAATCGGAATCCAACCGAGTCATGGCTGTAATGAGGCCAACTTCCAGGCCATTTTCAATATTTGCCTGTAAAATTCCTAGCATACATCTAAATGTTCAATTCAGCATCATTCACCATTTATTGCTGCATTCATTCCCTGCACGGTTTCCATTCACTGACAGCAAAACTTGTTGTTGTTGCTTCAAGCCACTTCAATTGCACTTCAAGTCCATTACCTGCAGCTCAACAAACTCAACCCATATGCACCATTTCAGCTGCAAGCCTTTACTTCCCTGACTTCATCCAATCTCTGCACCAATAACTCCATCTCTTTGCGCTCAGCTGCTTCCACGGCCGTCTCCATCTAGCCATCAGCTTTTTGTAAACTCAGAATCACCACAGATACATTGCAACTCAGGTCACATTCCCATGCTCAGTTCCCTGTATCAATATCAAGAGCAACACCACAAAGCAATGATGAATTCAACCACACTACAACTACTATCAACATGCCATGTAAATCATAATCTAGCCATTTCAACTGTAGACTGCAATTCCATCAATTGTAGCTCTTTCCTGCCTCATTCTTCTCAGCTCACTGCCACAAATCAGCTGCACCAATGCCATTTCCTGCAATTTCAGCTCAGCTACAAATGCTCATCACTGCACCTCAGCCTTCCACTTTGTACTTCAGCTGCAACTCCTCATTTCAGTTATTCACCAACACAACAACAGAACCCATAATACCCATTTCTTAGATTCATCCCAATCAATGCCTTCATTCTCAAAATCACTGGAACCCATTGTTCTTGGTATGCAGCTCAATTCCTCCATTACTTTCCAGATTCAACATTGCCAACATATACATTTCCTCAACAGCAGCTACACAGTTGATTTCTTGACCTCAATCTTCACCTTAATTCATCAGCAGTTCTTCCAATTACCTAATTCTTCAAAGACCCATGAACATAACCCACAAAATCTTCTCTTCCATTAACAACATCTCCATCTTCAAACACCACCTTCTCTGTAATTTCATCTCATCTGTTGATTTCAACAAAACCCACAGATCCCCTTTTTCCAATTTCTCAGCAAAACCCATCTGTCCATTTACAGCATCATCATCTTGAATCAAACCCTAATTTCATCCTCTATAGCAGCATCATCAACAACTCTCCATAATTGCTTTTCGATCTGATTGCAACTTCTATTTCAAATCCAAGAGCAGAATCATCTCACAATCTTACTTCATCTTCCCTGTATTTCAGCTCCACTTCTCTCAATTTTTCGATCTGTTTCTTGGTTAATAACAGCAGCAGTTGCGCTGCTTTTCTTCATTTCTCTTTCAGGTAAAAATGATTGAAATGAAGGAGAGGCTCTCGAGATGTAGGGTTAGGGCATAGTAGGTACTAACGGTCCACACATCTATAAGGGCTACCCAAATTGACAACCCCTCAACCTTAGCTTGACTGTATTTAGTCCTCCTCCAAACAGAGCTACCCATTAACCTTGACTAGACTCCAGATAATGTTCGCCCATGAGATTACAATTTTATCCTTTTAGCTCAAATAGAGTAATTTCTTCTTCTTTTCCTCCGTGCAACTCCAAAGTACCTAATAACCCAAAAACACTCATAAAATACATAATTCACAAGAAAAATAGCAAAGAAAGTATAAACCATAGATAATAAATCAAGGTGTTTTAGACACCTATCAATAAAGAATATAATGCGAAAAAGGAAAAACAAAATACACCAGAAGTTTTGTTAACGAGGAAACCGTAACTGCAGAAAAACCTCGGGTCCTCGCCCATGTTTGACTACCAAACTATATTAAGCCTCTACAGACACTTGCCTATTATTATACTTCGGACTAGAATGTAGTTGAGACCAAATCCACCCTCCAAGTGATTCCATTACGATCGCGCTTTTTACGTCTCTTGAACCTCGCAAGGTTCTACACAATTGATTCCCTTAGATGACGTCCTTTACATCCTAAGAGTTGCTTCAACCTCAGTGAAGACTTTTGATACCAATCTGCCTCTAACATATAAGCATATTTGATTTCCCTTTATATCACAGATCAAGGCTTGGAAATATGTTTGCAATAGACAAAGCTAGCAAACCTCAAAATCCGGAACACTTACACTCACTTAGATGAGAATCCTGGATATTTTACCACCTCTCAAGAACAATCTTAAAAAAATCACTTGAGATCAATTTTCAGATATATATCTTGAGGAATCACAAAATCTGTGACAAAGAGAACTTTATGATTGAAAGAGATTACAAGAACTTCGATAACAAAACAACAAGATCATGATACACGAACTATCAAGGGAAAGATGGTTGGATCTGGATTCATGAATCCCCAAAGCGAAGTCTTTTAGTCGTAAACCTAATTATATTTCTCAGAGGAAACTTAGGTTCATAGAGGACGACTCTAACTATCAACCACAAAGTGTCGGAGATTGAATTTCCCAGTTGAAAGAGATTTTCCAGAATGAGGGTTGCTTAGAATCCAAGCTAAGATAACTTGAGAATCAAGCAAACACTTTCTCTGTTTAGATGAAACTCTAATTAGGATTTCAATTAGAACATGTCAGAATTAATCTTGAAAATAAAACGGAAGAATATACACCGTGGTCCGGTTACAGAACCGTGTATAATGATTGTTCGGTTTGGTAAATATGCCATATGAACAATAAGCAAATTGATGTTCATTTAAACACTCAAAAGTTTAATCATGATGCACATAGATAAGTGTTTTAGTGATCAATGAAGTCTTAGAAGTGTTTAATATATTCACGACAATGCTAAACATGTTTAAAAAAATAAGTCTTTGAGCATCTATTAAATACTGGTGTGACCATTGGTGAAATAGTTCATGAACCGTAAGGCTAAAGTTCACGAGTCAGGGTGTTGCGGTTAGTGCACCGGGTTCGCCTACCCTACTCTGCTTGAGAACTCAGATGTACACTGTTAGCGATCTGGGTTCGCCAACCGTACTTGGTTTATGAACTCATATGGACACAGTTCGCCAACTGGGTTCGCCAACCTTAAGCCTTTTATACAATACCAAAAAAAATAAGTTCTTCACGGTTCGTGAATTGTTCCCAAATAAACTTGTGGTTTGCGAACTGGTTCGCCAACCTTCCCTGTGTATTTCTGAAATCAGATATCTATGGTTTGTAAATTGGTTTGCCAACCTACCCGAGTAGAAGTAACAGAAGATCATAAATTTCTCTCTTATGATGTTTGAAACATTCCCAACTGATAAAGTTACAAATTAATTCTCGAACAATAAATTGTTTCGAACTAATATTGTTAAGGAGCTTTGAACATCTATGCTTGAATCATATTTCGAGATTTTTAACAAGACCAGATTGACTCAAAATTTCTTCTTTGTAAATCTACTAAAGTCATATAACATAGTCTATGGTAGAATTATAAGACAGTGAGTAAAATAAAATGGTTCAATCTTCACATACATGATACAAGAAGTTCTTCAAATGTCTTCGTCGATCTCCAGTCTTCAAGGGTGACGTTTGATACTCAATTACAAAATTCTAACCTATTCAGAGACTTGACTTAGAATACTGGAAATTGAGATATAGTTTTGATCAACTAACATTGACAACAAGCTTGAGATAGCAAAACTTGTGGGTTCAACCGAACATTATTTTAACAAGTGTCAAAACTCAAGATGATGTGGAAAAATTGATTACTCTCAAATTGAGTTTCATGTGGAGTTCAAGACAGTTGATTGAAAAATTGAAAGGGGAACTAAACAATATTTAAACATGGAAATCCCTCAATTTGAAGATAATGATGGTTCTAGAGAATTCAATTCAGATGCATCTAATGTTATTTCTGATACTCTTGTTGAGGAGGAGGATCTCATATTGAAGTTGTAAAGTGCTTTTTTGAAAATAAAAATATGGAAAATGATTTGGGTTTAATCCAATATCTTATATGGTTACAGTTTCTCCATAATGGATCACAAGATTATACGTTGGAATATAAGGGGCCTTAATCAAGATCTTAAAATTTATGTTATTCGCAATATCATTGATTTGAACATGGAAATTCCTCAATTTGAAGATATTGATGGTCCTAGAGAGTTCAATTCGGATGCATCTCCTGTTATTTTTTGTACTCTTGTTAAGGAGGAGGATTTCATAATGAAGTTGTAAAGTGCTTTTTTGAGAATAAAAATATGGAAAATGATTTAGGTTTAATCCAATATCTTATATGGTTACAGTTTCTCCATAATGAATCACAAGATTATATGTTGGAATATAAGGGGCCTTGGTCAAGACCCTAAAATTGTTGTTATTCGCAATTTCATTCACAAGAATAATATTACTAATCTCGGGAATCTCGAAAGGAATCACTTGACGACTCTGTAATTCGAGCTCTACGTGGTTCAAATGGATACAATTAATTCTTTCTTTATTTATTTCTTCCGAGTGTGTTTCTAGTGGTATGATCATTACGTGGAAGGAAGGCATAGTTTTGATGCGAAAACATTCAACTGGAGCTTTATGCGAATCCATCAACTTCAAAAATGTGGCTGGCAATTTTTAATCAATTTTTACTTTTGTTTATGAGGGGCTTCAGATGCAAGTTATTATCAAAAATCCTTGAGAGATATTAAAGCCTATTTTGATGAACGTTGGCTTATTTGGTGTGACTATGAAATTTATAGGTCGTGCTATTGTAAATGGGAACTTTTTCAAGTCCTTCAGCGATATGCATCCTGCCATTGACTTGCATATGGCTGGATGGAGATCTAATTGGACTAATTATCAAGTCATCATCTTCTTGAAATGTTAGGCAGAATTTTTACCCTCTAAAGACTTTGAAGATATTTTACTGCAATAATATATATTTAGATTGGCTAGGTAAATCTTTGATCATGCACCAATTATGTTGAGTTGCGATTCAGGTGATAGGGTTAAATTTTTAGTTTTGATAATTATATTCTTTTTCATCTTAATTTTTTGGCAAAGTTAAAAATTCGGTGAGATAATTTGAATTATACTAGTAGGCCTATCTTATTTTTGCTAAAAATTTGCAAAGGTTATAGTTTTTCATCAAGTCTTGATAGAAAATACTTTTGGTAACCTGCATATCTAATATACTGTGACGAGAGGAGCCTAAATCTAAGCCTGTATTTCATTAACTGTGGCTCGAAGAGCTAAAGATAGGTGGTGCAAAGATGACGAGAAGAACCCAAGGTATCTTCATGTTGATGGTGAATTTTAGTTCAGGGTTAAAATTGTAAAACCAAATCTAATGCGCTGACATCCTTCAAAGGGTAAAGCCGTTTGATAAGTGATGTGTACCTCTTCGCTTTATTCGAAGCAATACAATAAATATACAAAGTTCACCCAGAATGGTGCATGTAGCAACCATCCCAAATATTCTGTGAATTTATAGCATTATCAATTAATGCATGATTTGCCTTGGATTTCCTGTGTTGTTCTCAGCAGAACTCTCATTATTGGCGCGGCATGACGACTGAGTGTTTACTCTCATCAGAGTAACACGAATCTCCAAGTGTCAATAATGAGGCATGCAAGAAATACCCATACAGGCCATACCATTCTCTGACAAAGAGAATCTCGTATCAGCATGCTTATATTGCCTGATCGTGCAAGTTTAATCCCTTAAAGGAAATCTGGACTGTCCGTGTCAGTCTCAGAAACGATCACGACCACGTAAGTTGGCCATATAATTTAACTAGCCTAGACGAACCCTAGCAGAAGCAGGCGATCACCGTAATGACCACCAGCGGGCCTGTTTATACCCTGGCCGGTCGAACACATGCTATGCTCCCAAACACGCACCGATCGCCGGCCTTGAAGTGGGATGGTTGAGCTGGTTTGCGTTGTATGGAGTAGCTAGGAATGGCTCGTGCGAGCAAGGCTGTCAAAGACAGTCTCAAAAGAAATCGCGACCGTCCAACTTCATCATCCTAGTTGGACGGCTTGGATCGTCCCGCGATCGATCAGTGAAGTGCTGGCATGCAAATTGGCGGACCCACTTCTCACCTACCTGACCAACTCTCTCACAGCCTAGCCATAGAGCAAGAAACATTTGCTCGAAGAGAGGCTGGCGTGATGCTTAATGGGTCGCGGAAATTCCACTAGCGTCTTAAATCGATCACAACCATCCAACTTCGCAAGCATACTTGGATGGCTTAGATCGCGCCTAGGACCGTCAGGGAGGTGCACATATGTTCACCGCCAGCCCAACCTGGGCACCACATGGTCGGTCTCCCCAAAGGAGGAGCATGGTCTGGAAAACCGTTTGGCCAAAGTTGCCACGCGTGGCTGTTCCAAAACCCTAATTAGGGTTTGCGGCATTGCGTAACTGTCGTAGTTTGATCATGACCATCCATCTTCACAAGCCTGGATGGAGGATGTAGATATAGACTTAAGAGGTCCCGAGAGTATCAACGAGATCACCACCTATGCGCATGTAATATCGGCCTAGGCCAACCATGGCTGAACGCCTCAAAACGCGCGCCTATAGGAGCCATGTCGACACGGCTTCCAAATCCTTCACGACAATGGATTTATGTTGCAAATCGATTACGACCACTCATCTTTGCCAGACAAATTGAGTGGCCTAGATCGCACTCCACAAGACGAAGTGGCATGGAATTGTACACCGGCAAGCCGTCTACACGCATACCCAGTCGGTCCCACCAAAAGAGGTGTCCATGCTTGAGTGATGCTTGCGCACCTCTTTAAAACCCTAAAATCCATCAACGGTCGCAAACGCGTGTCCCATATCATCTCGTCCGTCCAACTTTTCCAGCTTGGTCGGACAACCTAGATTAAAGGATAAACGACCAATGAGGCATCTTGGTGATCACCGTCCGTCACTCTACCACAAGGAGTGATCGGCCGAAGCAAGGCTTGCTTATGCATCCTCCAAAAAATCACTCGAAGATGGTTGGACGTGATGTTATTTTAAGACGTTTGATCCGCGACTTATTCGGTCAAGCTTTAAAACATCGATGTTTCATACATGTTGATTATTTGCGATGCATAACATGCACGATATTTCATGAATATAGATTTCTTAAATAACTTAGTTATTTAACTTAGCATCGTATGCTACTCTCTGTGGGTCCCACGATCCACTCATTCGAGACATCAAACATGTCACAAACTGGGGGATACTTACTGGGGTATTGTTCCGGCGGTTTACAACGTGCAGCGTGCAACGCGTCATTACAAGAACGTGTCAGGAGGCATGGACGGTTAGCGGTGATGGAAGAAATGGGCAAAGACGTGATCGTGTAACAATCGCCACTTCTACACGACCCCACTACTCCATCACTCCACTTCCTCCACTTCCTACGAGATGAGGGTTGCGCTCAATGACTTGTATAAATAGGTCATTCACCTATTTTCCAAACAACACGAACAAGAGACAAGCACAGAAAACCAAGTGTTGTCATTCGTATCCAGAAAACACCAGAACTGATAACTTACATTTTGCAAGCCAGATCGGCTTTCTGATACAAGTCATAAACAGCCAACACCTTCACAATCTCAACACCTTTTTCGCTTCCCTCCCTAAGATCAACCCCATCTCCTTCACTTTGTGACCGAAGCAAGTCTAGAACGACCATTTCTTGGTTTAGGCCAGAATTTTATAGATTGATCTCTCGAATCAAAAGCACTCCCGTGTAGTGCATTTGTTTAGGGTTTAGATTCATTTCTCATACACACACACCCAAAATTACCAAAACCAACAGAAATAGTTTTCACTCATAAACAACTGGCGACCACAGTGGGAGATTAATCTCTCGATTGTGAAGTCAATTTCTTCAAAATCCAATTCAATTTTACCGATTTCAGAAATGGTGGATCTTAGGCCTGGATCAACAACCAATCCCGACGGAACCAGTACCGACAACGCTCTCGGCATTGATATCCCGATTAGTGGTGTTACCGTGCAGTCTTTCAATACGATCAATGTATCTCGTGGAGTTACGTCCTCTACCACCAACACCAGCGGAGCAGGAGGAGATATTCCTTTGGGAGTGACGCCTCCTATCACCAGAGCCAAAGCAGCTGCGAACCCCGACATCTCTTCTAGTCTAACGCCCCCAACCGTCACCAGAGCAGCTGCCACTCCTCTGTCAGGACGAGGGGCTAGAGGATCCACAGGAGGACAACCCCCTGTTACCATTGTGGATTTGATGGAAAGGCAGGAGGTTCTTCCTAAGGCTCAGACGGACATGGCTTCAACTTAGAAATAGGTACTCACTTTTCTCAAAACATTAACAGAGCGATTACCACAAGAGTCACGACAACCCCTGGAGCCAACAAGGAGCGCAGTCAATACGCCCGGAGCAGGCACTTCAACGGTGCGGTGATAGACGCATTTATGTGTCTAATATGTCTCTATTGTATGTATTTTTAGTGCTCAATTTTGTATTTATTGTGTTCTTTTATGTCTTTGTAGGAATTTTTAGATAAATAAGCCCTTGCTGCTAAATGGGCTCAAAAAGCAGTGTTTTATACCCCGGAGAAATGTATCGTAGGCACCCCAGAAATGTCCCGGAGGAACCCCAGAAAAATTACTGTTTCAGCCCCAAAAATTACTATTTCCACCCAAATTGCTAAGGGGACACCACTGTTTGCTAAGGGGACACCATATTCACGATTCAAAAAAAAAAAAAAAAATTGGCGGGAAGAAAACATGCAGACGCTGTTGAAGTTTGGTCGGATTGTTGGAGGAATTCTAGCGAGATTCAATCGCTGGAAATTATTGGGTTAAGCCTGTTAAGGCTAAACAGGCCGAATGCAAATGATTTTAGCGATCAAGTTGGGCTGAAATGACCGGGAGAGAAGATCAAAGTCCAAACAGGGGATAACAATATTTTTGGAAACAGAGAGAGAATATCGAGTTCTCTGTTGGGTTTGTGGAAGATACTCGAGTAAAGAGGGAATATATGGTTCCTATATCGAATCCTAGAAGATTAAAAAAACGAAATATCTGCCATTAATGCGTGAACAGAGTCCACAGGGAAAGAAACATCGAATATGGCTGTGAAGAATATTGGAAGATATTCGGGATTAAATCAAGGATATTTTGAAGGTTGTTGGGTATAAAAGGACCCCTTGGGTTTAGTAGAGAGGCGGTCGAGAGTTGGGAGGAGAGAAGGAACGCTGCAGAATCGAGAACCATGATTTCTCTCTGCTGCTGCTGCTGCCATTGATGAAGATGAAGAACACGAAGAACGGACTCGCAGCAGCAGTCGTTTATCAACAGTGTCTAAGACGCGCACTCGTGGGTCGTAGTTCGTCGTACAACAACAGTTATCATTTATCGTTCTTCTTGTAACAGCTGAACATCGCCTTTGCAACAGTTATTTCTGTTGCGATTTTCTGTTTAATTGTTTTATACCTTTTCATCATTTGTAAACCACTTTTTGAGCAATAAATAATTATTTTGAGAGCATTTTTACTATGATGATCTAAAACCCAACACTGGGACGACGGAGGAGGCCAAACTTCATACTTGGGGTAATTTCATTTAATTCTTTTTTATGACTTTTGCATTAATTTAAAATTTAAATATGATTTGAATTAATTGGTTGTTATTTAATTTGATGATGTATGCTTGGCTTAGGTGTTTTGATAAATCATGCTTAGGACTTACAATCAATGTTTTGAAAATCTACTTTGGCAAAATAAGAGTCCATATAATTTATGTTTTGAGCGATTATTGTCGAGAATAAATCATTGAGCCCTATTTATGAAGATTGGCCGAATCATTAGTCCCAGTACCTCTCGCCCATTGTGACAAATATTGTGTATATATTTTTATTTTTAAATCTTTACAAGTCCGAGCAACGAACTTTTACTACCACTTTCAATATTACAACAAAATGGCGCCGCCGACGCGGACTTGTATATAGATTGATTTATTTTTTTTAGGTTTATTATTTTTTTTAGAATTGTTTGTTCCTTTTTACGTTTCTTTTTGTCTTTATTTTGCAGGTTCAAAGTGAAAACTAAGGACTTGGAGAGGAAAAATCTTAAAGCGAAAAGAGAAGAAAAAAGGACAATTTTAGGATTTAATTTTTAATTTTTAATTTTTTTTTTTTAGAGTGTGTGAGGAAAACTGTAATTTTTTATTTATTTATTTTGGACTTTGGACTTTAAACAATTGGACTTTATTTTTTTAACCCTACGGAAGGGTCTTATTATTATTAATAAAAAAAAATATATTATATAAACTGTGTGCAGGGAAGGGCGACGATTACTATATCGTCTCGGCCCCTCGGGTTCGCACACGGCATAGGAGTCGTGGCCCGAGTCGACGACAACGGTTCATCGCCCGTCTGGTACGGGAGGTAACTCCAATCGAAACACCCGCGAATATCCTGCAAGCGGGTTACTGTCTGCCTTAAGGTGATAATTGTTTGAGGACGAACCGTACTGTCTTTATTTTCCTAGTAAAGGGCAAGGCCTGGCCTAAACAAGATAAGGGTTCGGATTTCATCACCGTTCCCTTCTTGCCCGCCTTAGGAAAACGAAACCTAACGCGAACCCAAGCTTAAAATTTGGAATAGAACGAGACCGATAGGGTAACGAGCTTAATAGGAAACTCGTTCGAAAAATATTGGTTGCTCTTTAAGCACACTCCAAAGTTCATGATGGTTTCTGTGAGTTGAATGCGTGACTGCGCCGCCTTGTGATAGCGGTGAGGCCTTGGGTATCAAAGCTCCACTGAGCTTCCCTCGCCTCAATTCAACTTACTTTGACTCGGATTGATTCCAGAGGGGTTTGCTCAAATTGCAACGAATTCCCTTTCGAAAGATAGAAGCTGGTCTAGAAACAATCTAAGTGGAGCCATCATGCTTTTTGTTTGCTAGAAATCTTTAGGTTTGTTTTGGTGGAGTCGAGTCGGCCTTGTTTGTGGTTGTGTAGAATTCCCTTGCAATTAAGAATGTCGAGCTGGTATGATAGAATCCAATACAATGAATATCGACCTGAATTTGAATATGGACATCATCCTTTTTATGACCATGTTGGGAATAATGGTTGGGAACGCCATCCTTTGGAAGGATATGGGTCATACCCTGGTGAGCCCAATTACTATCCACACATGCATCAGTCTTACGAGCAAGAAGATTATAGTACTAGTTCTTCGTCTCTAGAGGAGACAATCAAACTATTGAAAACTAGTCCCTATTATGATCCTTCTGAACCTGTTCTTCCTCTAGAAGAGTCTCTAAAACAATTAACTGAGAATACAAATAGGTTTGTGTTAGAAATGAATAAACAAAATGCACCCATGAGTGAACCTTTTATACACAATACCATAAGGAAGCCATGTGAGTCGATTCAAAAGCTTTTATTAGAGGCCCAGAACAGAACTACTCAAGATAGTCTTAATTTCCAATATAGTGTTTCCAATAGTACCCTTGAAAATGAGGATAGTTGTTTGCCTAATTTAGAGGACGAGGTTAGAATTGGTAACACTACTTGTTTTGATAAGGTTCGATCTTTTTCATGTTATTATAGTGATGATTATGATGAGGATAGTATTGATGAAGAACATGAAATATGTAGGCATAGTGATCAGGAATTTGTTACTCCGATTGAGCTTTATAATGATAGTGTTGTTTCTAATAAAAATCCAAATAATTTTAATAATTATTCACCTACTCAAAAGGACGAGGATTTAACTAGAGATACCACCGTTTTAGACGATGTAGTTCAAGATCCTTTAGCCTGCAGTATGTTGGATAATCCATTATTTGATGTGCCTATTAGTGAATCGGAGGAGGTAACTATGATTAAAACCTTAGTTTATGAGCCTTTCGCTGATAATCCTTTATATGATTGTGATGATGGTTTAGAGGAAAGAGTTTACCCTGAGAATACTGTTTTAGAATCTAGCGATTTAGAAACACTAGTCTTAGAAGATGATAAACTCGTAGAAATGAGTGAGGATGAACCCAACTTAGAAGAATCTATTGACCATTTCCAGGAATCTGATGACCTAGAAATTAGGGAAGTTGTGACTAATCTTTCTAGAGACACAGAAAACTCTAAGTTTGGGGGTGATTATCATTCTCCGTGTGTTTTAACTCTTAGTAAGTACCCTCCTGTAGGAATTGACATTTGTGCCTCAACCATCTTACAAGATTATCTTCATACACGTTTTTCCGAACCTAATGATGTCCAGAAAGAAGCTCAGTTGTTAGAAACCCATCCTCTGGTTGATGTGGTTAACCCAGGCTATGATACCAAGATTGACTTTGTTTTCCCACCAAAAACTTTTCAACCAATTGTGGGAACTTTTGATTTTAAGATGTGTCGGTTATTAAGTTTTGAGACTAAACCTAATCACTTTAGGATATTAGGGTCGACAAATTTTCTTCAGGAAGACCACCTCTTTCATTGTGATCAGCTGTGTGAGTCAAATCTGATTGACTTAGAGGATCCCCAGTTATTCAGGTTGTTGTTATGTGCTTATAAGTTCTTAGTTGAGTTTTTCCAGACTCTAATACCTGAACCGGATCTTAGCTTTGAGGAAATCCAACCGATGAAAACCTGTTATCTAGACCCAGTTATAGAACCTGAACCTGAGCCACAACTAGATGTAGTTGTCTTAAACAAGGGTATGTTTGGCATCTTTTTGGTCTGTTGCAGTTTCCTCTTCTTGTGGGTAATACTTTTTGATCCAGATGACCCACAGTTATTCCGACTACTTCTATATGATTCTATGAGGTGACTAATTCCTTCCGATGTCTGTCTGAAGACTTTAAACTTAGCACTTCTTGGGAGGTAACCCAATCTCATGCAACCCGGTAATATCCTTCCTTCACTCTTTTGCTTCAAATAGTAACTGTCTCTCTTTGTTCATGCTTTTAATTTTATCTTTAGAACATTGAGTACAATGTTAATTTTAAGTTTGGGGGTATGGGAGAAACTTTTTAGTTGCAATAAATAAACTCCAGAGCCTAGAAATTTACGCCTATTAAGGATAGCACTAACCAATCTAAGTGGATGGAAACATTTTTGTTTTAGGAGTTGAGGAACCAATCTGATTAGATGGAAACATCTATAGAGTCTATTCATAAAATCACAGAGCTCAGGTGTTAGAAATAACATGATAGTTTCGCCATATCTTGTCGAGTCCTTTTCACTTTCTATTTTTAGTTTTCTTTTGTTTCAAGTGATTTGGTGGGGCACACGATTCAAGTTTTTACCTTTGCTAGGGTGAAATAGAGTGACTGAGTTACCTTTTCCAAAAAAAAAAAAAAAAATTTAGACCAGACCAGTTAGACCAGTCGGAATAAGTATTAACACTTGGATAGCAATATGCGTGTGTTCTCCCTGTTTCCGTCGCCTAAGCAAGCGTGGAATGCAGGACCCGTGGGAACTATCGTGTAATCTGCTGACAAGAAGCATGCGCTTGGATCCAAAAGATCTACTCATGCCGTTAAGTAAAAAAAAATGGTTATTGTTATGTGTAGTCAACTGCTGGTTCCCTTGTATTTGCCAGTTTGTTGATCTAGATTTAAGTTATTGACCACTGGTTCCCTTGTATATGCCAGTGTGTTAATATTAGTCAGACCGGTATCTCAGTCATTTAGGTTAGGTTCATCTTGGCAGAGGCCTTCAGACAGATATGGGAAACACCGTTCGCTTTTCAACCATGTACATTTTTCTTTTTCCATCTTCTTAATCTTTTCATGTGATTAGTCTGACTCCGAGTATGATGTCCATCGTGAAACTATCTTAGTAGAGCTCTGTCACTTATATGAATTTTAGTATGCTTGAGTGCAAACTCGTATACAGTAATTGGAATTTCGCATCAGGGTTCTTCCTATTAGAGTCAATAATTGTATGCCAACCAAGGAGGTTCTTTAGTGCTTTCCAAGGTTCTGCGTAGATAGCTAGGGTCTGGAGTATTGGTTTTTTGTGGGTACACCTCTGATAAACCCACCCGAGATTAACTCGGTCACTTTTCAAGAATAAATTTTTCTCGAAGACTAGCAAATAATAAGTTTGGGGGTGTTGATAGACGCATTTATGTGTCTAATATGTCTCTATTGTATGTATTGTTAGTGCTCAATTTTGTATTTATTGTGTTCTTTTATGTCTTTGTAGGAATTTTTAGATAAATAAGCCCTTGCGGCGAAATGGGCTCAAAAAGCAGTGTTTTACACCCCGGAGAAATGTATCGTAGGCACCCCAGAAATGTCCCGGAGGAACCCCAGAAAAATTACTATTTCAGCCCCAAAAATTACTATTTCCACCCAAATTGCTAAGGGGACACCACTGTTTGCTAAGGGGACACCATATTCACGATTCAAAAAAAAAAAATGAATTTGGCGGGAAGAAAACATGCAGACGCTGTTGAAGTTTGATCGGATTGTTGGAGGAATTCTAGCGAGATTCAATCGCTGGAAATTATTGGGTTAAGCCTGTTAAGGCTAAACAGGCCGAATGCAAATGATTTTAGCGATCAAGTTGGGCTGAAATGACCGGGAGAGAAGATCAAAGTCCAAACAGGGGATATCAATATTTTTGGAAACAGAGAGAGAATATCGAGTTCTCTGTTGGGTTTGTGGAAGATATTCGAGTAAAGAGGGAATATATGGTACCTATATCGAATCCTAGAAGATTGAAAAAACGAAATATCTGCCATTAATGCGTGAACATAGTCCACAGGGAAAGAAACATCGAATATGGCTGTGAAGAATATTGGAAGATATTCGGGATTAAATCAAGGATATTTTGAAGGTTGTTGGGTATAAAAGGACCCCTTGGGTTTAGTAGAGAGGCGGTCGAGAGTTGGGAGGAGAGAAGGAACGCTGCAGAAACGAGAACCATGATTTATCTCTGCTACTGCTGCTGCCATTGATGAAGATGAAGAACACGAAGAACGGACTCGCAGCAGCACTCGTGGGTCGTAGTTAGTCGTACAACATCAGTTATCATTTATCGTTCTTCTTGTAACAGCTGAACAGCGCCTTTGCAACAGTTATTTCTGTTGCGATTTTCTGTTCAATTGTTTTATACCTTTTCATCATTTGTAAACCACTTTTTGAGCAATAAATAATTATTTTGAGAGCATTTTTACTATGATGATCTAAAACCCAACACTGGGACGACGGAGGAGGCCAAACTTCATACTTGGGGTAATTTCATTTAATTCTTTTTTATGACTTTTGCATTAATTTAAAATTTAAATATGATTTGAATTAATTGGTTGTTATTTAATTTGATGATGTATGCTTGGCTTAGGTGTTTTGATACATCATGCTTGGGACTTACAATCAATGTTTTGAAAATCTACTTTGGCAAAATAAGAGTCCATATAATTTATGTTTTGAGCGATTATTGTCGAGAATAAAACATTGAGCCCTATTTATGAAGATTGGCCGAATCATTAGTCCCAGTACCTCTCGCCCATTGTGACAAATATTGTGTATATATTTTTATTTTTAAATCTTTACAAGTCCGAGCAACGAACTTTTACTACCACTTTCAATATTACAACATGCGGGCCTACATGGATGAAAAGCTCGTGTTGCTCTTGAACGTCCAAGGGAAAGGGACCAGCCATCCAACTTCATTACGCGTGAGGACCTGGAGAGACTCCTCCAAAACCGGGGTAAAGGAAATCCAATGGACATGTACCAGCATCAACCTCCATACCCTCAAGATGTGCAACGGATTCCCCTTCCTAGAAGATACACCTCTCCTCAGTTCTCACTTTATGATGGTACCGGTAACGCTTGTGAACACATCTCTCGATTTTTGGAATCTTTAGAGGAACACGAATATAATCATGTTCTCCGCCTGAAAGAGTTCTCAAAGACACTTAATGGAAGAGCGTACACCTGGTACAACAACATCGCACCTAATAGCATATCCAATTGGAGTGAGATGGTCAATGCCTTCTACAAAAAGTATTTCTTCGTGTCTGAGCAGATCATCTTTTCAGACTTGGGGAGAATGTTTCAACGAAACAACGAGTATCCAAACGACTTCGTTAAGAGATTCAGGATTCAAGCGTTGGATTGTCATGATCCGAATGTCACCGAACGCCAGTTGGTGGAGTCATGCATTAACGGAATGATTCCCATATACCATGCTTTGTTAGAGAATCTAGGTTTTCAAACATTTTCTGAACTCCATGAAGCCGCCAAGCGCTCAGCTACTCCAGCGTTGTTGGAAATAACCAGGGTCGTCCGAAACGAAGATGCGCGCGAAAGTCGAGGGATCATACGCCTCATCAACAAGCAATATAACACTGGTCCTTCTGTGAGTGTGGTGGGCGAAGGAGGAAAAAGGAAAGCCTCAACGACAGAACAACCGCCCAAGCGTGCAGCACCAGCACAGACAACTTCATCTCGAAAGGGGGCAGGAAAGGCTCCTGTGCAGGAAGCTGGAGACGCAGTTCCGAACTTTCCATTTCCCCTGAGCGAAGTCATAGAACTCTTGGAAGCATGGATTCAAGATGAGGCGATCAAGATACCTCCTATCAGACGCCCGTCGACTGAAGAAGAAATGGCAAACCCCAAATATTGTCGTTATCATAGGTTTGTCCATCACCCAACCAAGGATTGCAACAAACTGAAGCAAATTTTCAGGGAAAAGGTAGAGGCAGGAGAACTCCAGTTAGGAAACAAAGGCGTTCATAGGGATCCTCTTCCTATTAGGAGCTGCATGATTTCCGGGGATTCTGTTCGCAAGACAGTGCAGTCTACGATGGAGCATTTATGTGAAATCCTGTACTTCTCCAAGGTGCAACGTCAAGATATATTTACACTCCTCAACCGGGTTGTGTCAGGCAGGCGTTTGTATCCAGAAAAGCAAACAGTCTCAGAACCTCAGACTTTCCTGGAAGATGCGACCAGCAAGGGGAACTGGGGACTTTTGACCGTCACTCATTTGAAGGATGTCGAGTTCGACAACACACTGATTGATGCAGCCTCCGAATTCAACATCATCACCGTCAAGACTCTGAGAGCCGCAAAGATTTCAAAACAGGAAGCTATTCGCAGCCCAGCCGTGATCAAGGACTCGGAAGGAGAATTCAGAGACGCTTATGGATGCATTGACCTTGAAGTCAAAATCAGTGATGCTTTAACACAGGCTAAATTTTACATAGTAAAAGAGCATCTGAATTATGACATGGTCCTGGGACGCCCGTGGATACACGACAACAAAGCAATACTGGGAGTATGTCCTTTGCCGATTTCCATATCTGAAAAAATCTCCAATAAACCATCCGATCCTGAAGATTACTTATTGTCGTATCAACAACTTGCAAATGTAACGAAGCTTCCTGGAGAAAGTTTACCGTCATATCTTAAAAGGTTCTGAGCCCAAGTAAGTCTCATTGAACAACCTTTTTTACAAACAGTAATTTCTCTTCCTACTGAGGCCCGGGGACTTGTTTCGATCAACAACCTAGCCGACACTAAGATATGTGAGTGGGATGCCAGTCCTTTCAAACGTTTCCCTAAGAACTTGGAGGCAGTCAGAGGCAACATGTCCCAGAGACGAGATGTCGTGCCAAGTCCAAATCCGTTTCAAATTGGAGATATGGTGACAAAGATAACCACGTTTCAAGTTGGAAACGTGGCAGTAAAGATGACTACCCAGTCTGATTTGCCAACAACAAAGGAGGATGAACCGTATTTTGTGGAAGACGTCATCCTAGATGGTTATTGCAAGATCATCAACGCCGACAAGCTTGAAGGCGTGACGATTCACTCACGATGGCTCAAACCCTACAATACTTGAGACGTTGTGCTACCATTTCCTCCAGCGTTCTTCCTGAAACGATGTGATATCTTTTCCTCCAGTGTTCTCTTCATTTCTTCCAACAATTTCCTTTTCATGCAATATTTGTAATTCCTCCAAAATGATTGCATTGTTTGCATTCATAATTAGGGTTTCAATTTTTGAGTTAATCAAAGTATTATTTCCTTTTAGGAATTTCTTTACCTCTTAAAGATGACACAAAATTCTGAGTCAGCCTAAATCATCATTACCCACCAGAGTAAACCAGAAAGAAAACCCTAAATAAAAAATTACGTGCAGAGGAAAAGAGGGAAAGCACTCTGAGCAGTCTACTCCAACAGGATCAGGCAGACCTCATGTCAGGAGCACAGACAGGTTTATCTTAAAACAATATGAAACCCTAATTCAAAACAAGAAAGCAAGAAGAGGAAGACCTTAAACTCAGCCGCCACTGAGTGTAAGGAGAAAAGTGTTCACAAATTACGGAAAATACTCGCTCAAAAAATAATAATAACAGAAGAAAAGGGAACAGGGAGATTTAGTCATCAAGAAGATCAACCGTGTCTTCGCCACCGCTGGAGTCTGCTTCAACATTATCATCGTGAGCTGCTACTTCTTCCTTTGGATCTGGCTCAGCTTCCCCTTCGGATATTCCTGCAGCAATGTTCTCCGCTTCAACAACATCCTCAGTAGGGACAACTTCCATATCTTCTTCAAGAGCCACTGCGGAGATTGTGCTAACAACCTTTGGGTTCTCGGGTTTATCCGTGTCAGAATCGAGTATTATCACACCGTCACAGATCATATAATCACACATATCTTCCCTTGGAGGCCGTTTGTGTTCAACCCTTCGCCTTTTTAGTCGTGCCGCAAACCTTTCAGCTCCTGCGCTTACCGGTAGCAGCGACGCTTCATCATGCCGCCATTTATCCTCCCTGTCGATTGAAGCTAAGAGGGCTTGAATACGTTCTCGGGCGATGCACAAGTGCAGAATAGACATACCCTGTATAGAACGATCATCCTCGCGAAGCGGAAGATCAATTTTAGCCATCACCTCCTCGAACACATCATCATCCTCGGGCTTATTGACTTCGAAACTTCTTTCTGGAGAAGTACCAGAGTAATCCTTACCATCAGCCTCCATGAGATTCTGCGAGAAGAGGTCATGATTATATTAACGCCATAAAATAAAAAATCATGATCAATCAGAAGATCAAGTTGTGTAATGAACATGGAGCGATACCTGAAGTAAAGAAAGAAACAATTTTGCAAGGAGAGAAGACTCATGGTCTTCTTTATATTTCACAAGTTAACAAGATCCCGGGAAGAAAAGGAGTCTCCACTTTCCATCTGCAAAGGCTACAAATGCGGGATAGCAATCAGTGGATGTTTATCGAATATTGGAGGGCAGCTTCCGTGCAACAAGAAGGAACGCATCTTGCCCAAGGAACGAGCCAGACTCCATCCTGGTAACGCGCGCTAAAACCTTTCCAGTGAATTTCTTTTTATTTGTCACCATCTCATGCCTACCCCACAATAATGCAACCATTATGTGCTAGGCAGGGGACTTAATGTTGATGGTGGATTTTAGTTCAGCGCTAAAATTGTAAAACCAAATCTAATGCGCTGATGTTATAGTATTTCGATTGCGGTAAATAAGAGTTCGTTGCTCGGACTTGTAAAGATTAAAAACATAAAGATATATAAAAACATTTTTCACAGGATCAAGAGATACTGGGACTCAGGATGTCACCAATTCTTATACTCATGCGATTCAATTATTAATTCTAGACAATTAAAGCTTATATTGATAACAAATATCGACTCTTACTTTGCCAAAAATAGATTTTGTAAAGTATTATATGTAAATCATAAGCATGATGCATCAAGAATCTCATGGATTAAGCATACATCATCAGACAAAATCACAAATAATCAATAAAAATCATAATTCCATTCATAATAGTGAAAATAGTCATAAAAGAATTAAATAAAAATTACTCATGCATAAAGAATGGTTTCTTCCATCATCCCAGTATTGGGGTTTAGCTATTCATATTAATCATACACTCAAAATATTAATTCAAAGATCAAAGTGTGATCAAAAGAGTCAAAAGTTATAAAACAGTGGTTCTGTGACCCACAAAATACGTCCAGAAAGAAACGATACCAGGGAACTGCAGTAAAACAACGACACTCCGCTGCTGCTGTTGACGCTGCGGAAAATAAGACTGCTCTGTGCAGTCTGTTCTTCGTGTTCTTCAAGGTCCTCTAATGGCAGCAGCAGCAGCAGGTGGAATTGCTGTTAATCCTTCTTCTTCGCTCCTCTGCGTCCCAAACCTTACCCAAACTCTTGATAACCCCTATATGACTCGAAACAATCTATATATACTTAAACAGGTCCACTAAATCTTCCCCAAAATTCTCCTTTTCTCTCCACAACAAGTTACGTATATTTCCTCTCTTTCTTCTTTTTACGCGTCTACTAAGCTATTCCCTTGCCACAAAACTCTCCAATGACTTGAAGAAGACCAAGTGCAAGTATAGTTAGCTGAAAATCTCCCAGAAATTCCTCACAAAATCTTTGAACTCAATCAGCAGCGCACGTGTCCTGTTGAACTTCGATTCAATTTTTCCGGCATTCCAGCCCAATTGTTTGCGTCCAATAGATTGTACTAGGCCTGTTTAGTCATGAGAAATCCAGCCCAATGGTTTCCAGCATTTTAATCTCCCTAAAATTCCCAAAGAATCGAACTCTAAATCTGCCAGTGAAACTTCATTTTTTTTCCGCCAAAATTCTAAGTTTGAAATGTGAAGAAGAAAGGGGGCGCCCCTTTCCAGAGTAGGGGTGCCTTTAGCATCTGACTTGGGTGCCTTGGGGTGGCCCTTATCCAAAACGCGGGTGCTAAAATCGCTTTCTCCGGGATGTTTTCAGCACTTTTTCGGGGTTCCTCCGGGGTATTTCTGGGATACTTCCGGTACGTTTTTGGGGCGCTTCCGGCATACTGTCTACGGAGGTCCAAACGCCACATTTTTATCCACTTTCACCGCAAAACCATATTTTTCCAAAAACACCTACAAATAAATAAAACACCATAATAAGTACAAAAATGGGTACTAACACTATATACAATTAGGCTATATTAGACACATAAATGCGTCTATCAAATACCCCCAAACTTATTATTTGCTAGTCCCGAGCAAATTAAAACTACAAAATAAAATCCTAACTCACTTTCGCAGGCATCGTCGATTGTATTTAGCGTATGCAATAAGCCTTTAAACCCCTAGGTGGCCCTAGGGGCCGAGTTATAGTCTCGGGAGGGCTTACAAGAGATATACCCACAAAAACTGTACTCCAGACCTTAGCTATCTACGCAGAACCTTGGAAGGCACTAAAGAATCTCCTTGGTTGGCATACTTATTGACTACAGGAAGAAGTACCCTGATGCGAAATTCCAATTGCTGTACACGAGTTTGCACTCAAGCATACTAAAATTCATATAAAGTGACAGAGCTCTACTAAGATAGTCGCACTATGGACATCAATATCCGGAGTCAAAACTAATCACATGGATAGATCAAGAAGATGGATATAGAAAAACATAGATGGTTTTGATGTTTACTAAGTGAACGGTGTTTCCCATATCTGTCTGAAGGCCTCCGCCAAAATGAACCTATCCTAATGGATTGAGATACTAGTCTGACTAATATCAACACACTTCATATACAAGGGTACCAGTGGTCGATAACCTAACTCTAGGTCAACACAACTGACATATACAAGGGTACCAGTGGTCGACTTTATTGAATTTATTCCTTTTGGTCAAATGGTCTGGTCTCAATTTCTTTTCTTTTTTTTTTATAACTTTTTTTTTTTGATATCTCAATCACTCTAATTCATCCTAGCATTGGTAACAACTTGATTCGTGAGCCCCACCTAATCACTTAGAGTAACATAGTTTAAAAACAAAATAAAATAAAAATAGAAGTGAAAAGGACTCAACGAGATATGGTGAAACTATCATGTTATTTCTAACACCTGAGCTCTGTGCTTCTATGAATAGACTCTTTAGATGTTTCCATCTAATCAGATTGGTTCCTCAACTCCTACAACCAAAATGCTTCCATCCACTTAGACTAGTTAGTGCAATCCTTAATAGGCATAAATTTCTAGGCTCTGGAGTTTATTTATTATGCAACTAAAAAGTTTCTCCCATACCCCCAAACTTAAATCTAACATTGTCCTCAATGTTCTAAAGATGAAATTAAAAGCATGAACAAGGAGAAACTGTTACCAATGAAGCAAAACAGATAAGGAAAGATATTACCGTGTCGCTTGAGCATGGGATACCTCCAAAGAAGTGCTAAGTTTAAAGTCTTCAGCCAGACTTAGTAAAGGATTAGTCAACTTGAACCATAAAGTAACAGTCGAAATAACTGTGGGTCTTCAAAACTAAATAGAGCTGACCAAAGGAAACTCTAATGAACCAAGAAAGTGAACAAGACTAGCATGCCCTTACTTAGTTTCATGATTAGTAAATTTATATCTAATTGTGGTTCAGGTTCAGGTTCTATGAAAGGGTCTAAATAGAAAATTTTCATTGGCTGCGTTTCTTCATAGGTGGGATCCGAATCATTAGGTCCTAGAGTCTGGAAAAACTCAAATATGATCTTAGAAGCGCACAATAATAACCTAAATAATTGAGGATCCTCTAAGTCAATAATATTTGACTTACGTAATTGACCACAATGAGAGTAGTGGTCATTCTTAAGCAAATGTGTTGATTCTAATTTCCTAAAGCATTTAGGTTTAGTCTCACAACTTAATATTCGACACATTTGGAATATAAACGTTCCCACAGTTGGAAGAAAACTATTTGGTGGAAAACAAAGTCAAGCTGGGGATCATAGCCTGGGAAAACCACATCAACCAGAAGATGGGTTTCTAACGACTGAACTTCTTCCTGGACATCATTAGGTTCGGGAAAACGAGTATGAAGGTAATCTTGTAAAATTTTCGAGGCAGAGATATCAAGTCCTAAGTGAAGGGACTTTCTGAGAGTTAAAGGTAAGGCACTAGGAAGGTGATAATCACCCCCAAACTTAGAGTTTTCAGTGTCTCTAGATAGACTAGTTGCAATCTCCCTAATTTCTGGATCATTAGATTCTTGAAAATGGTCAATTGATTCTTCTAATTTATTATCAGGTAGTGCATCTTTACTCATCTCTAAGGGTATATCTTCTTCATCTAATACTATTGTTTCTAAGTCGCTAGACTCTAAAACAGCATTTTCGGAATAAACCCGTTCCTCTAAACCACTATCGGCTTCGTAATCAAAAGGAAAAACTACATCGTCTAAAACGATGGTATCCCTAATCAAATCCTCGTCCTTTTGAATAGGTGAATAATCATAAAAATTATTTGGATTTGAACTAGAAATAATATAATCATTATAAAGCTCAATTGGATTAATAAATTCCTGATCACTATGCCTACATATTTTAGATTCTTCATTACTACTATCCTCATCATCATAATAGTACAAAGATGATTGAACCTTATCCAAAAAAGTAGTGTCTTTTATTCTAGCCTCGTCCTCTAAATTAGGAAAATATTCACTATTGATATCAAGGGTAGAATTAGAAACCCTATTTATTTCGAGCAGCATTAGCCAACTGTTCATTTTCTGCCTCTAGACGTGCCTGAATTTCACTGAGCATAACACTTATACGTTCACCACTCTCGTTTATCATCTCAGAATATCGTGTACACTCTTCCTTTGAACTATTCATTGCAACTAAACGTTTATACTTCCTTTCAATCCGTTGTTGGGTCTCTTCTAGAGATGGAACAGGTTCAAAAATATCATAATCAGAACTAGTTTACAAAAACGAGTAACCAGTACTACAGTGTTCCTGATTTTCTTGCTCGTAAGACCAATTCGCGTGTGGATAATAATTGGGCTCACCATGGTATGAACCATAACCTTGAAAAGGTTGGCGTTCCCAACTACTATTCCCACCATGGTCATAAAAATGATGATGTCCATATTCAAATTCAGATCGATACTCATTGTATTGGCTTCTGTCATACCAGTTCGACATTCTTAATTGCAAGGGAATTCTACACAATCACAAACAAGGCTGACTCGACCAAGTCAAACCTATAGAATCTAGCAAACAAAAAGCATGATGACTCCACTTTGATTGTTTTCTAGACCAGCTTCTATTCCTTCGAAAAGGAATTCGTTACAATTTGAGCACACCCCTCTGGAATCAATCCGAGCTAATGTAAGTTGAATCGAGGCGAGGGAAGCTTAGTAGAGATTTGATACCCAAGGCCTCACCGCATTAGAAGGCGGCGCAGTCACGCATTCAACTCACAAAAACCATCATGAACTTTGAAGTGTGCTTAAAGAGCAACCAATATTTTTCGAACGAGTTTCCTATTAAGCTCGTTACCCTATCAGTCTCGTTCTATTCCAAATTTTAAAGCTTGGGTTCGCGTTAGGTTTCATTTTCCTAAGGCGGGCAAGAAGGGAGCGGTGATGAAATCCGAACCCTTATCTTGTATTGGCCAGGCCTGGCCCTTTACTAGGAATTTAAAAACAGTCCAAATTCGTCCTCAATCAATGAATCACCTTAAGGAATACAGTAACTCGCTTACAGGAGATTCGCGAGTGTTTCGATGGACTTACCTCCCGTACCAGACGGGGGATGAACCGTTGAAGTCGACTCGGGCCACGACTCCTATGTCATGTACGAACCCGAGGAGCCGAGACGATATAGTAATCGTCGTCCTTCCCTGCAAACAGTTTATATTTAAATTTTTTTATTAATAATAAGACCCTTCCGTAGGGTTAAAAAAAATAAAAATAAAAAAATGTCCAAATGTCCAGAATAAAGTCCAAATAAAAAGTCCAAAAATTACAAAAATTATGAAAAATAAAGCTTATTTACAAATTCTAAAAAATAAATAAATAAAAGCTATATACAAAATAAAAATTAAATCCTAAAAAAAAATTATGTCTTTTTTTTCTTCTCTTTTAGTTTTTAGCTTTTAGCTTTAAGCTTTTTGTTCCCAAGTCCTTAGTATTCCACTTTGAACCTGTAAATCAAGGACACAAAAATAAACGTAAAAAGGAACAAATAATAGTAAAAAAAACAACCTAAAAACAAGTCCGCGTCGGCGGCGCCATTTTGTTATAGTATTTCGATTGCGGTAAATAAGAGTTCGTTGCTCGGACTTGTAAAGATTAAAAACATATAAATATATACAAACATTTGTCACAGGATCAAGAGATACTAGGACTCAGGATGTCACCAATTCTTATACTCATGCGATTCAATTATTAATTCTAGACAATTAAAGCTTATATTGATAACAAATATCGACTCTTACTTTGCCAAAAATAGATTTTGTAAAGTATTATATGTAAATCATAAGCATGATGCATCAAGAATCTCATGGATTAAGCATACATCATCAGACAAAATCACAAATAATCAATAAAAATCATAATTCCATAAATAATAGTGCAAATAGTCATAAAAGAATTAAATAAAAATTACTCATGCATAAAGAATGATTTCTTCCATCATCCCAGTATTGGGGTTTAGCTATTCATATTAATCATACACTCAAAATATTAATTCAAAGATCAAAGTGTGATCAAAAGAGTCAAAAGTTATAAAACAGTGGTTCTGTGACCCACAAAATACGTCCAGAAAGAAACGATACCAGGGAACTGCAGTAAAACAACGACACTCCGTTGCTGCTGTTGACGCTGCGGAAAATAAGACTGCTCTGTGCAGTCGGTTCTTCGTGTTCTTCAAGGTCCTCTAATGGCAGCAGCAGCAGCAGGTGGGAATTGCTGTTAATCCTTCTTCTTCGCTCCTCTGCGTCCCAAACCTTCCCCAAACTCTTGATAACCCCTATATGACTCGAAACAATCTATATATACTTAAACAGGTCCACTAAATCTTCCCCAAAATTCTCCTTTTCTCTCCACAGCAAGTTACATATATTTCCTCTCTTTCTTCTTTTTATGCGTCTACTAAGCTATTCCCTTGCCACAAAACTCTCCAATGACTTGAAGAAGACCAAGTGCAAGTATAGTTAGCGTGAAAATCTCCCAGAAATTCCTCACAAAATATTTGAACTCAATCAGCAGCGCACGTGTCTTGTTGAACTTCGATTCAATTTTTCCGGCATTCCAGCCCAATTGTTTGCGTCCAATAGATTGTACTAGGCCTGTTTAGTCATGAGAAATCCACCCCAATGGTTTCCAGCGTTTTAATCTCCCTAAAATTCCCAAAGAATCAAACTCTAAATCTGCCAGTGAAACTTCATTTTTTTTCCGCCAAAATCTAAGTTTGAAATGTGAAGAAGAAAGGGGGCGCCCCTATCCAGAGTAGGGGTGCCTTTAGCATCTGACTTGGGTGCCCTGGGGTGGCCCTTATCCAAAACGCGAGTGCTAAAATCGCTTTCTCCGGGATGTTTTCAACACTTTTTCGGGGTATTTCTGGGATACTTCCGGTACGTTTTTGGGGCGCTTCCGGCATACTGTCTACGGAGGTCCAAACGCCACATTTTTAGCCACTTTCGCCGCAGAACCTTATTTTTCCAAAAACACCTACAAATAAATAAAACACCATAATAAGTACAAAAATGGGTACTAACACTATATACAATTGGGCTATATTAGACACATAAATGCGTCTATCAGCTGACATCCTGCAAAGGGTAAATTGATATGATTTTATATAGTGGTAAGTAGGTTTTCGTTCACTCGGACTTGTTGAAATTGATTCTAGGCTTAAATATAAAAATACTAAAAATAAGAAATTATATACAAAATATGTCACGGGATGAAGAATTCACTGGGACTGAGGATTTCACTGCTTTCATATTCAAGTGGTTCAAAAATTAATCCTAGACATTTATCGCTCAAACAAAAGAAATATCAACTCTAATATTTTGCCAAGGATAGATTTCGTAAAACATCAATTGTAAATTACAAGCATAGTGTATCTAAAGCACCTAAGACTAAGCATACACTATCTAACAAGATGACAATTGATTAATAGAAATCATAAATCATTTAAAATCGGTGCAAAAAGTAAATAAAAGAATTAATCAAATTACCACATTGATGAAATCCAGCTTCCTCCGTCATCCCAATGTTGGGTTTAGCTCATTAGGTTGGAAACACGCTCGAAATATAATTTCATTGCTCTAAGTGTTTACAAATAATGAAAATGAGAGAAAATTATTAACGCAATGATTTTATTTTCTCTCCCCAACTCTCCCCCTCAAATGTGCTCTCTAGCTCTCTATTTATACACACAAATACACATTACTCAAATATATTCTTCAATAACTCCAAAATCTTCTTCTTTTTAATTAAAAATATCTTCAGGAATTTTTCCTTCTCTTTATTCTCCATATTTCTTTACTATACTCATATCTTCTTTAATTCGCAGAATAAAATTCAAGATAAAATCTTCCAAGGATATCTCTCTTGTTTAATACAAGATAACTTCCTTTTTCTTCAAATTCTTCCTGTTTATAAGGCAAGAAGATATTCTTATCTTAAAGATAATAAATCCTTTACCGGTGGAACCAAATTTCCCGCAAATATTCTTTTTGAATGTTGAAGATGAAGGGTGCCTCTTATCCTTCTGTTGGGGTGTCGATAGTAATTTGGGTGCTGAGAACAAATTTGGGCTGCACATAACCGCGGTTCCCCTAAGCCAAATCTGAGGTCCGCTTAGCAAATGTCCTTCGGGGTTTCCTTTAGCAGTTTTTCGAGCCGATTCTTCCAAAAATACCTATAAACACACAAAACACCAAAATAAGTACAAAATCGAGTACCAACATAGAGAAAATTGAGGACAATTTAGACACAAAAATGTGTCTATCAAATACCCCCAAACTTATTATTTGCTAGTCCTAGAGCAAATTTATTCTAGAAAATAAAGTCTACACTTAGCATGTGCAACAAGCCGTTAAACCGCTAGGTGGCCCTAGCGGCGGAGTGTTGTCTACCAGAGGTGTACCCACAAAACCTTTACTCCAGACCCTAGCTATCTACGCAGAACCTTGGAAGGCACTAAAAAATCTCCTTGGTTGGCGTACTTATTGACTACAGGAGGAAGTACCCTGATGCGAAATTCCAATTGATATACACGAGTTTGCACTCAAGCATACTAAAATTCATATAAAGTGACAGAGCTCTACTCAGATAGTTTCTGGACATCATAAACCGGAGTCAACCAATCACATGGATAGATTAAGAAGATGGATGTAGAGAAAAACGTAGTTGATGTTGACTAAGGTGAACGTATCCTAATGGACTGAGATACTGGTCTGGACTGATATCAACACACTGGCAAATACAAGGGAACCAGTGGTCGATGATTCTAACTCTAGGTCAACTCACTGGAAAATACAAGGGTACCAGTGGTCGACTTTATTGTATTTATTCTGGTTGGTCTGGTGGTCTGGTCTCAACTTTTTTTTTTTTTTTTGTATCTCAGTCACTCTATTTCACCCTAGTAATGGTAAAAAGAAAAAAAAGAAGTGATCAGGATTCTTTCGATGTTTCCATCACGAGGATATGGCGAAACTACCATGTTTTCTTTTCTAACACCTGAGCTTTGTGCTTTTATGAATAGACTCTTCTAGATGTTTCCATCTAATCAGATTGGTTCCTCAACTCCTACAACCAAAATGTTCCCATCCACTTAGATTGGTTAGTTCAATCCTTAATAGGCATAAATTTCTAGGCTCTGGAGTTTATTTATTGCAACTAAAAAGTTTCTCCCATACCCCCAAACTTAAATCTAACATTGTCCTCAATGTTCTAAAGATAAAATTAAAAGCATATGAACAAGGATAAACTGTTACCATTTGAAGCAAAAGAGTTAAGGAAAGATATTACAGTGTTGCATGAGATTGGGTTACCTCCCAAGAAGTGCTAAGTTTAAAGTCTTCGGCCAGACATCGGAAGGAATTAGTCACCTCTTAGAATCATAAAGTAACAGCCGGAATAACTGTGGATCATCTGGATCAAAAAGTATTACCCACAAGAAGAGGAAACTGCAACAGACCAAGAAGATACCGAACATACCCGTGCTTAAGACAACTACATCTAGTTGTGGCTCAGGTTCAGGCTCTATAAAAGGGTCTAAATAAAAGGTTTTCATCGGTTGGATTTCCTCAAAGCTAAGATCCGGTTCAGGTATTAGAGTCTGGAAAAACTCAACTAAGAACTTAGAAGCACATAACAACAACCTGAATAATTGGGGATCCTCTTAGTCAATTAGATTTGACTCACATAGTTGACCACAATAATGTGTCGACCATAATATCCTAAAGTAATTAGGTTTAGTCTCAAAACTTAATAACCGACACATCTGAAAATCATACGTTCCCACAATTGGAAGAAAAGTTTTTGGCGGGAAAACAAAGTCAATTTGGGTATTATCGCCTGGGTAAACCACATCAACCAGAGGATGGGTTTCTAACAACTGAGCTTCTTTATGGACATCATTAGGTTCGGTAAAATGTATATGAAGATAATCTTGTAAGATGGTTGAGGCACAAATTTCAAGTCCTACACGAGGGAACTTTCAAATAGTTAAAGCACACGGAGAATTACCCCCAAACTTAGAGTTTTTTGTGTCTCTAGAAAGACTAGTCACAACTTCCCTAATTTCTAGGTCATCAGATTCCTGAAAATGGTCAATTGATTCTTCTAAGTCTGGTTCATCCTCGCTCATCTCTACGAGTTTATGGTCTTTTAAGATTAGTGTTTCTAAATCGCTAGACTCTAAAACATTATTCTCAGGGTAAACTCTTTCCTCTAAACCATCATCACAATCATATAAAGGATTACCAGCAAAAGTTTCTAGTAAAGGCTCATTAACTAAGGTTTTAATTATAGTTACTTCCTCCGGTTCACTGATAGGCACATCAAATAATAGATTATCCAACATACTGCAGGCTAAAGGATCATGAACTACATCGTCTAAAACGGTGGTATCTCTAGTCAAATCATCATCCTTTTGAATAGGTGAATAATTATTAAAATTATTTGGATTTGTACTAGAAACAACACTATCATTATAAATCTCAATCGGATTAACAAATTCCTGATCACTATGCCTACATATTTCATGTTCTTCATCAATACTATCCTCATCATAATCATCTTTATAATAACATGAAAAAGATCGAACCTCATCAAAACAAGTAGTGTTATCAATTCTAACCTCGTCATCTTGATTATGTGAATAAAAACTATCCTTATTTTCAAGGGTGGTATTGGGAACACTATACTGGAAATTAAGACTATCCTAAGCAAGTTTTTCCACAATCCTATTTGTATTCTCTGTAAATTGCTTGAGGGACTCTTCTAGAGATATCTTAGTTGACCGCTCTACGGACTCTTCTGGGAGAAGAATATTATAAGTCTCTTTCATAAATAACTTCCGTGTTGACTCATTGAAACTCTTGAGAGACTCTTCTAGAGAAATAGAAGGATTGTTTTGCTCGTATGACCTGTGGGTATATGGATAGTAATTGGGCTAACAATGGTATGGACCATAACCTTCAAAAGTTTCGCATTCCCAATCACTATTCACACTATGGTCATAAAAAGGATAATGTACAAGCTGCTCAGTTGGATACTCATTGTATTGGCTATTATAATACCAGTTCGACATCCTAACCGCAAGGGAATTCTAAACAAACACAAAGAAGGCTGACTCGACCACAACAAGCCTATTTTATCTAGCAAACAAAAAGCATGATAGCTCCACTTAGATTGTTTCTAGACCATCTTCTATTCTTTCGAAAGGGAATTCGTTACAATTTAAGCAAACCCCTCTGAAATCAATCCGAGTCAAAGTAAGTTGAATAGAGGTGAGGGAAGCTGCATGGAGCCTTGATACCCAAGGCCTCACTGCATTACAAGGCGGCGCAGTCACGCATTCAACTCACAAAAACCATCATGAACTTCGAAGTATGCTTAAAAGAGTAACCAATATTTTTAGAATGACTTTCCTATTAAGCTCGTTACCCTATCGGTCTCGTCCTAATCAAAATTTTAGTCTTAGGTTCGCGTTTGGTTTCGTTTTCCTAAGGCAGGCAAGAAGAGAACGGTGATGAAATCCGAACCCTTATCTTGTATGGCCAGGCCTTGCCCTTTACTAGGAAATTAAAACAGCCGTATTCGATTCCTCAACATATATGCGTACAAAATCATCCAGTAAACCCGCTGACAGGGGATTCGCGGTGTTTAGAATTCTTACCTCCCGTTCCATACGGGGGATGAACCGTTGAAGTCGACTCGGGCCACGACTCTTATGTCATGTACGAACCCGAGGGGCCGAGGCGATATTTTAATCGCCGTCCTTCTCTGCACACAATTTATTTAAAACTACCCTTCCGTAGGGTTTTTAAAAATAGAATAAAGTCCAATGTCCAAAAATAAAGTCCAAAAAGAAAAAAGGTCCAAAAATAAAAGATTACAGAGATAAAAACCTTAATTACAGTTTCTAAAAAAAATAAAATAAAATTATTTACAAAATCTTCTTCTTCACTCCTTTTGGATTTCTCTTTTCTTTACTTTTTGGGCTTTGCCTTTCTTTTCAACACTTTCTCCGTTTTCTTTAGCTTAGCTCCAAATCTGAAAGCAAATAAGAAATACCAAAACGCATAAAAAAGAACAAAAATAATAAAAAGAAAAAGAAAACCTAAAAACAAATCTATAAACAAATTCGCGTCGGCGGCGCCAAAAATTGATATGATTTTATATAGTGGTAAGTAGGGTTGTCGTTCACTCGGACTTGTTGAAATTGATTCTAGGCTTAAATATAAAAATACTAAAAATAAGAAATTATATACAAAATATGTCACGGGATGAAGAATTCACTGGGACTCATGATTTCACTGCTTTCATATTCAAGTGGTTCAAAAATTAATCCTAGACATTTATCGCTCAAACAAAAGAAATATCAACTCTAATATTTTGCCAAGGATAGATTTCGTAAAACATCAATTGTAAATTACAAGCGTAGTGTATCTAAAGCACCTAAGACTAAGCATACACTATCTAACAAGATGACAATTGATTAATAGAAATCATAAATCATTTAAAATCGGTGCAAAAAGTAAATAAAAGAATTAATCAAATTACCACATTGATGAAATCCAGCTTCCTCCATCATCCCAATGTTTGGTTTAGCTCATTAGGTTAGAAACACGGTCGAAATATAATTTCATTGCTCAAAGTGTTTACAAATAATGAAAATGGGAGAAAATTATTAAAGCAATGATTTTATTTTCTCTCCCCAACTCTCCCCCTCAAATGTGCTCTCTAGCTCTCTATTTATACACACAAATACACATTACTCAAATATATTCTTCCATAACTCCAAAATCTTCTTCTTTTTAATTAAAAATATCTTCAGGAATTTTTTCCTTCTCTTTATTCTCCATATTTCTTTACTAAACTCATATCTTCTTTAATTCGCAGAATAAAATTCAAGATAAAATCTTCCAAGGATATCTCTCTTGTTTAATACAAGATAACTTCCTTTTTCTTCAAATTCTTCCTGTTTATAAGGCAAGAAGATGTTCTTATCATAAAGATAATAAATCCTTTACCAGTGGAACCAAATTTCCCGCAAATATTCTTTTTGAATGTTGAAGATGAAGGGTGCCTCTTATCCTTCTGTTGGGGTGCCGATAGTAATTTGGGTGCTGAGAACAAATTTGGGCTGCACATAACCGCGGGTTCCCCTTAGCCAAATTTGAGGTCCGCTTAGCAAATGTCCTTCGGGGGTGCCTTTAGCAGTTTTTCGAGCCGATTCTTCCAAAAATACCTACAAACACACAAAACACCAAAATAAGTACAAAATCGAGTACCAACATAGAGAAAATTGAGGACAATTTAGACACAAAAATGTGTCTATCATAAATCCGTTTGATAAGTGATGAGTACCTCTTCGCTTTAATCGAAGCAATACAATAAATATAAAAAATTCACCCAGAATGGTGCATGTAGCAACCATCCCAAATATTCTTTGAATTTATAGCATTATCAATTAATGCATGAGTTGCCTTGTATTTCCTGTGTTGTTCTCAGCATAACTCTCATTATTGGCGCGACATGACGACTGAGTGTTTACTCTCAGCAGAGTAACACGAATCTCCAAGTGTCAATAATGAGGCATGCACGAAATACCCATCCAGGCCATACCATTCTCTGACAAAGAGAATCTCGTATCAGCATGCTTATATTAGCCTGATCGAGCAAGTTTAATTCCTTAAAGGAAATCTGGACTGTCCGTGTCAGTCTCAGAAACGATCACGACCACGCAAGTTGGCCACATAATTTAACTAGCCTAGACGAACCCTAGCAGGAGCAGGCGATCACCGCAATCACCACCAGCGGGCCTGTTTATACCCTGGTCGGTCAAACACATGCTATGATCCCAAACACGCACCGATCGCCGGCCTTGAAGTGGGATGATTGATCTGGTTTGCGTTTTATGGAGTAGCTAGGAATGGCTCGTGCGAGCAAGGCTGTCAAAGACAGTCTCAAAAGAAATCGCGACCGTCCAACTTCACCAGCCTAGTTGGACGGCTTGGATCATCCCGCGATCGATCGGTGAAGTGCTGGCATGCAAATTGGCGGGCCCACTTCTCACTTACCTGACCGAATCTCTCACATCCTAGCCATAGAGCAAGAAACGTTTGCTCGAAGAGAGGCTGGTGTGTTGCTTAAAGGGTCTCGGAAATTCCACTAGCGTCTTAAATCGATCACAACCATCCAACTTCGCAAGCATACTTGGATGGCTTAGATCGCGCCTAGGACCGTCAGGGAGGTACACATATGTTCACCGCCATCTCAACGTGGGCCCCACATGGTCGGTCTCCCCAAAGGAGGAGCATGGCCTGCCAAACCTTTTGGCCAAAATTGAGCACGCGTGGCTGTTCCAAAACCCTAATTAGGGTTTGCGGCATTGCACAACTGCCGTAGTTTGATCACGACCATCCATCTTCACAAGCCTGGATGGAGGATGCAGATATAGACTTAATAGGTCCCGAGAGTATCAACGAGATCACCGTGGGCCCACCTATGCGCATGTAAGATCGGCCTAGGCCAACCATGGTTGAAGCCTCGAAACGCGTGCCCATAGGAGCCATGTCGACACGACTTCCAAATCCTTCACGGCAATGGATTTATGTCGCAAATCGATCACGACCACTCATCTTTGCCAGACAAATTGAGTGGCCTAGATCGCACTTCCACAAGACGAAGTGGCATGAACTTGTACACCGGCAAGCCGTTTACACGCATACCCGGTCGGTCCCACCAAAAGAGGTGTACATGCTTGATTGATGCTTGCACACCTCTTTAAAACCCTAAAATCCATCAACGGTCGCAAACGCGTGTCGCAGATCATCTCGTCCGTCCAACTTTTCCATCTTGGTCGGACAGCCTAGATTAAAGGTTAAACAACCAATGAGGCATCTTGGTGATCACCGTCCGTCACTCCACCACAAGGAGTGATCAGCCGAAGCAAGGCTTGCCTATGCAGCCTCCAAACAACCACTCGAAGATGGTTGGACGTGATGTTATTTTAAGACGTTTGATCCGCGACTTATTCGGTCAAACTTTAAAACATCGATGTTTCATACATGTTGATTGTTTGCGATGCATAACATGCACGATATTTCATGAATATCGATTTCTTAACTAACTTAGTTATTTAACTTAGCACCGTATGCTACTCTCTGTGGATCCCACGAACCACTCATTCGAGACATCAAGCATGTCACAAACTGGGGGATACTTACTGGGGTATTGGTCTGGCGGTTTACAACATGCAGCGTGCAACGCGCCATTACAAGAACGTGTCATGAGGCATGGACGGTTAGCGGTGATGGAAGAAATGGGCAAAGACGTGATCGTGTAACAATCACCACTTCTACACGACCCCACTACTCCATCACTCCACTTCCTTCACTTCCTACGAGATGAGGGTTGCGCTCAATGACTTGTATAAATAGGTCCTTCACCTATTTTCCAAACAACACGAACAAGAGACAAGCACAGAAAATAAAGTGTTGTCATTCGTATCCAGAAAACACCAGAACTGATAGCTTACATTTTGCAAGCCAGATCGGCTTTCTGATACAAGTCATAAACAACCAACAGCTTCACAATCTCAACACCTTCTTCGGTTCCCTCCCTAAGATCAACCCCATCTCCTTCACTTTGTGACCGAAGCAAGTCTGGAACGACCATTTCTTGGTTTACACCAGAATTGTATAGATTGATCTCTCGAATCAAAAGCACTCTCGTGTAGTGCATTTGTTTAGGGTTTAGATTCATTTCTCATCCACACACACCCAAAATTACCAAAACCAGCAGAAATAGTTTTCACCCATAAACACTTCACCAATTGGCCTCTTTTAAACAAACTGAATAATATGAATTTTTTGATGGTGGATGGTTCTCTTTCCATGATAAAGCTTAAATTTTTAAGGAGACTAAAGACTTTAGTGCCTCACCTTTTGTTTAGAAATTCCCGATTAGACTTGGTTTTGAGAATCCTAAACTGCCTACTATATTTACTGAAGATTGCAAGTGCCTTGGATTGAAAATAAAATTGTACAAAGCTAGTTTTACCTTCAATAAGTTGTGACTTTCGAAGAGATTTTGTGCTTCGTAGACCGACTAATGATGATATTTTAATAGCTTTTGAGCTGATAGATTTAAGATTAAGGAAAAGAATTTCATGGAATTATATGCAAAGTTGACTTTGAGAAGTGTTTTGATGATGTTAACTAGAACCGCAACGATATTATTCTTGCAAGATTTGGTTTTGTTCATATTTGGAGGCATTGGATTAAGTGGTGCATCCATTATGAAAACTTTGTTGTTATTCTAAAAGGAGCGGCTACAAGCATGTTTAGAATCCAAAAAAGAATTAGCAAGGAGATCCAACTTCTACTTTTCTTTTCATTCTTGTTGTTGAGGTCCTTCTTTTGGAAACAATCTAACTTCAGGTTTCAAATTTTCTCATGATGGTATTATGATCAATCATATGCAATTTACAAATGATTTGATAATTTTTCTAGATGACAATGCGGAACAAATAACAAATCTCAAAAAAATATCATTCCTGGTTTTGAGTCAGTTTCTGGATTGAAAGTCAATTTCAAGAAAAATAACATTGTAGGAATTGGTGAAATGAAAAATGGTGAAGCTTGTGTTGATGCTTTTGGTTGTTGTGTTTCTAATTTGTGTATAAGATATATTGGTATTCCACCAGGTTCTAGCCTAAGAGCTTGCTCGGTTCAAGATTTCTAAATTAAGGAATCCAATTACAGGGTAATCCTCAATTCCAAGGAATGCATTCCTTGAGAAAAAAAATAATGTTCGGTTGAGCTAATTGGATTACCTAGTAATCCAAATATGTAAAATCACTTTAATACACCTGCAGTTTAGGATTGAAACACTCTAACCAATTCTAGCTAATGCGAAATTTAAAAAAGAGAGATACAGACAAAACTAAGATAAAATTTACCAGTTTAACTGCCTAATAGTGTCGGATTTGTACTTGTAGTTTCACCACTTTCAACGATTTCTATTACCAGGGTTTAAGGTTAAAAATGGATTTACTGGTCAGAGAAGAGGGAATTGAGCTTTAAGGTTTTGGGAATACTGCAATTCAATGGTGTGACAGATTCTTGTAGATAAGACCTAGAAGAAGATTCTACCATGGAAGATGAATACCGAGTTGTTGTTTTTTTTCTCCCACAGGAATAGACAAAATCGACATAAGAAAATTTCTTCTGATAAAAATGACGTTTTTGTCATTTCAAAGAAAAAAACCCTTAATTCTACGGAATCGAATTCAATTCCACTCTGTAACCGGTGCAGTCGAAAACAAAATATTTGGGGGAATCTGATTCCTGGGTAATTCGGTTCCGAGCCAATTCAACTTGTTCGTTTGAAGAATTGGATGGATTCCCTTTTAATCAGATTCCCGACCCTCCAATTACCTCGAAACGAACGCGTTGTAAGTGAAATGTTGTATGAGAAGTAATTCTCTAAAGATATCAACATAAACTACATCTTGAAAGAGGAATCATCTTTCTAAAAGGGTAGATTGATAATGATCAATAGTGCATTGTCTATCCTTCCAATATACTACCTCTCCTTATTCAGATTATGTGCAAATGTTTCTAAAAATATGGAAAAGATAATAATAAATTTCTTGTAGGATTCAACTTCAACTATTAAGAAGAGAAGTTGGGTTGCTTAGTCCAAGGTGGTTCTCCCACAATATAAAAGAGGAACATTCACATCAAGAAATTGAAAATTGTCACTTCAACTTTTCACTCAATATAGATATAGAGATATGGATAAAAAAACAATGCTCTTTAGAGACACGTTATTTTTCGGAAATTTAGTGGTTGTAATCTTTCTTTTTTTCCGAACTCTCCTTCTTATGCACTTGGTGATAGCCTCTGGGTTGCTATTATACAGTCTATATTTCTAGTATGGCTAATATAAAATTATATTTCGAAAACGAAACTAGTATTTCAATCTAGGAAGATGCTTGTGAATGCCAGATTTCTTCGCAACACAAGCTTCTCTTTTTTTTTTCAATCTCTCAAGGTGGAAGAATGTTAATGTTAAGGATTTGGTTTCTTCTGATAATGCTTGGGATTTACACTTTTCTAGAAATTTAAATGAGGCTGAGCTTGGAGAAATTATTCAACTGCTTCAAGTTATTCATGTCGTTTTTGTTTTTTTGAAGATGAGGATAAAAGGTTTTGGATATTCAAAGAAGAAATTTGAGTAGCTAATGCTTACTCTACTAATGATATTGATATATTTATAAGGTTTTCTCATGCCTAACTTTGGATTCAAAAGTTCCTTTGCAAGTTTTTTCCTTGTGTGAACATTATGCTACAAAGGAGAGCAACTCTTTATTTTCTTTTTAACACATGGAGGTGCAAAATGTTAATTGCTTGTTCTGTCAGTCCGAAGTTGAGACTAATAATCATACTTTTGTTCATTGACGTGTGGCTTCTCAAGTATGGGACTATTTTTAGCAAAAGCTTCGACTCATTGGGATTTTAATGAGTCAGTAAAGAGTACACTTTGGGAGTGGAATGGCAGTAAAAGTAAAAGTAAAAGTAAGAAGAAAAAGAAGAAAAAGAAGAAGAAGAAGAAGAAGGTTTGATATATGCTTCCTTTTTAAATTTGGTGAGATTACTAGGGTGAAAGGAATGACAAATTTTTTGCAAATAAGGGAAAGAGTATCAACAAAATTATTTTAGCAGTTAAGTTTATTATGTACAACTGGTCACTTTTATAATATTTTTGATGGGTATCCTTTACCATCCTTGCTTATCTGGCTTATGAAATCTCTTTATATTATCTTGTCAGTGTTTGTGACTCCTTTGTAGTGTAAATTCGAAAATACTAAAGCTGGGAGATATTTCATGGTACAAATCCCAATGCTAGAGTCATTCCTATCTCCACCATTCAGATTATGCCACGTCTTGTCCCAAAATTGGACCAGCCCCTGTTGTCCTGGTTGTAGGAGGGTTAGTGTAAATTTAGACCTATAAGTCTTACTGGTGGTACTTACAAGATTATTTATAACCTTCTTGCTGAGAGATTGAATCTAGTTTTACCTTCAATAACTTGTGACTTTCGACGAGATTTTGTGCGTGGTAGGCGACTAATGATGGCATTCTAATAGATTTTCAACTGATAGGTTTAAGATTAAGGAAAAGAATTACTGAAATTATAAGCAAAGTTGACTTTGATAAGGGTTTTGATACTAGTCTTGCAAGATTTGTTTTAGGTCATATTTGAAAGCATTGGATTAAGTGGTGCATCTCTTATGAAAAGTTTTTTATTATTCTAAAACAAGGGGTTATAAACATGTTTAGAAGCCAAAAAAGGATTAGCAAGTAGATCCAACTTCTACTTTTCTTTTCATTCTTGTTGTCGAGGTTCTTCTTTTGGAAATGATCTAATTTCAGGTGTTAAATTTTCTCATGATGGCACTGTGATCAATCATTTGCAATTTTCAAATGACTTCATGGTGTTTCTAGATGACAATGCAGAGCAAATAACAAATCTCAAAATTGTCTTACTTGGTTTTGAGTTAGTTCTATCTTGAAAGTCAATTTCCAGAAAGTGACACTATAGGAATTGGTGACATGCAGAATGGTGAAGCTTGTGGTGATGCTTTTGGTTGTTGTGTTTCTAATTTGCATATAAGCTATCTTGGTATTCCACTGGGATCTAAGTCTAAGTGTAAGGTTGTCTGGGAGGTAATTCTTCAAAGATCTCAATATAAATTATCATCTTGAAAGAGGAATCATTTTTGTAAGGGGGTAGATTGATGATGATCAATAATGTATTGTCTAGCCTTCCAATGTACTACCTCTCCTTATTTTGATTCTTTGCAGTTTTTTCTAATAATATGGAAAGGATAATGAGAAATTTCTTCTAAAGTTCAACTTAAACTATTAAGAAGAGAAGTTGGGTTGCTTGGTCCAAGGCGGTTCTCTAAAAATATAGAAGAGGTATTTCAACATCAATAAATTGAAAATTGTCAGTTCAACTTTTCGCTCAATATATAGATACATGGATATAACTTGTTAGAGCACTGCTCGGTCGAACTCGAAAGCGTTGCTATCTCAAGCTTGTTTGTCAATGTTAGTGATCAAAACTATAAGTCTTAATTTCTAGTCTACTTATAATGATGTCTCAGACTAGGATAGATTGTGTAGTTGAGCATTAGACTTCACGGCGTTCATCAATTGAAGACGAATAACTACTAAGGAGCTTGTGGAACTTCGTCAACAAAAGGTATGTGGAGACTAAAACTCATCTATCACTTGGAAAGTCTATTTCTACTCTATCTCCTATACTGAGACAAAAGTCGTATTACTATATAATATTCGATTATACACATTTGGTATTTCGAACTGAGTTTAACTCACTTACATATTTCTCGAAATAGGTGTTGGTAAGCTTTCGCTTCAACCAAGTTCATCTTATATTCTTGACGAAAGTCAAAAGATGATCATGTGAAAATCGCCGAGTAACATCTTACATGGTTTTTGTGATACAATCATTTGGTGTATACTTGGAATATTGCGCTATGATTATTTCAATAACTTGAAAATTGATTTGATGCTAATAGTGTGTGAAAACGGCTATTGTCATCCTCTAAGAAAGTTTCAATGATTGAAATAGAGTTTAGCACTATTGGATTATGAACAAAGTATGCATTCTTGCATGTATGTGATCCATGACCAGAACTATAGTATGCATACACGTACGCGTACTTGTAGTTGTGGAATTCCGGGTACCAAGTACACGTACCAGTACGCATACTTGCGTAAGATATAGGTCCGAGAATTTCTGCTGGGTTTTGGAAGTGTACTAAGGTATGGGTACTCGTTCGCATACTGGCGAACCCAAACTCAGACCGGCTACTTAGGTATGTGTACCCGTATGCATACGTGAGTGGTTAAAGTTCTAAAATCGGTTGGCTCATGAACTAATACATTTATATGTTAAGGAATGCATTCATTGCAAACCGTGGATATAATGCTCATGAATTGATTCATGTTAACTACCGTTGAGCTAACATGGTGTACACGTTTAGGTACGGTTACTCAAACCTAAATGAAGGTACATTTTATTTGTGTATAACAAGCTAAGTTCGATCTAACGGTTGAAAGATATTAGCTTGAATCTAATCAGGTTTTCATCTAACGGTGAATATTGAATTCTTTTTTACCAAGGTTTTCATCTAACGGTTGAATACTATATAAGGGAGAACTCTAGCAACTGGGAAACCTAATCCCCACACTTCATGTGTGATACTAGTTGCGACTAGAGTCGATTCTCCTTTAACCTTAGGTTTTTAACGAAATCCTGTAGGTTAACAACTTAAAGACTTCATTGGGATTGTAAAGTCAGACCAAACTATTTTCTCTGTAGTTGCGTGTTTTGATCTTGCCCTGTTCTATCGTATTGAGTACTATCTTCTCTAAGATTTGCTCGATATTGATTCCCCGATAGCCAAGATAAAAGTAGTCACAAACATCTTTGTCTCATCGTTTATGATTCAACAATATCTTGTTTCGCTACCATACAATTGGTTCCTGTGCACCTTGTGAGGTGATTGATAATACTAGGCTGTTCTTCGGGAATATAAGTCTGGTTTATCAATTGGTTCATGTGCACCTTGATTTATCAAAAGACGGAATAAAACTCGTATGTGTTTATGTGGGAGACAGATTTATCTATTCCAATAGACTTTTATGTGTGAGACAGATTTGTTTATCAAGTCTTTGACTTTGGGTCATAGCAACTCTTGGTTGTGGGTGAGATCATCTAAGGATATCAAGTGCGTAGAATCCTGCTGGGGTTCAGAGACATAAGGAGCACAACTGTACCTTGATCAATGTGAGATTGGTTAGGGCTCAACTACATTCCAGTCCGAAGTTCATTGGTATCTGTAGCGGCTTAATACAGTGTGGTGTTCAAAGCTGGACTAAGTCCCGGGGTTTTTCTGCATTTGCGGTTTTTCTTGTTAACAAAATTCTAGTGTCTGTGTTATTTTTTTTCTGCATTATATTTTGTTATATAATAGAAATATCACAGGTTGTGCGTTGAATCGATCAATTGGTAAATCCACCCTTTGGTTATTGATTGAAATTGATTGATCCTTGAACATTGGTCTTTGGTACCGTTCAAGTTGTTTATCTTATACTCAATCGGGCTCCCAAATTCCTATTTGCTGATTGTAGATTGAATTGAAAGATAGAGATACAAAACTCTTTGATATACTTTTTTCTAGATTGAGTCTGACTGTCTAGTTGATTCTCTTGAAAGTATATTGGAGTTTGTCTATTCAGATTGCCGAACGAAATATTGGGTGTGGTTGTTAGACCCCCGCTTTTTCATAGCTCATGAAATAATTCCCTTTAGAGACAAATTATTTTTCAGGAATATGGTGGTGGTAATCCTGTTTCATAACTATTATTCTTCTGCATTCGGTGATAGCCTCCTGGATGCTATAATGCAGTCTAGATGTCTAACATGGATAATATAAAATTATCTGTCAAAAACGAAGCTAGTATTTCAAAATATGGAAAGATATTTGTGTATGTGAGGTCTCTTCACAACATAAATTTCTCTCTTTATTCAAGCTCTCAAGGTGGAAAAGTGTTACTGTTAAGGATTTGGTTTCTTCTAATAATGCTTGAGATTCACACTTTCCAAAAATCTGAATGAGACTGAGCTTGGTGAAATTATTCAACTGCTTCAAGTCATTGGTGTCGTTTTTTTTTTTGAAGATGAAGATAAAGAATTTTGGATATCTAAAGAAGAATTCTCAGTAGTTAATGCTTATTCTACTTATGATATCGATGTATATCTAAGGTTTTTTCATTCTCAGTTTTGGTTTTAGAAGTCCCTTTGAAAGTTTTTTTCTCATGTGAACATCATGCTATAAGGGAGATCAACTCTTGATTTTTTTTGAAGGCTGAGAGGTGCATAATGTTAATTGCTTGTGTTGTCAGTCCAAATTTGAGACTAATAACTTCTTTCCATTGTCGTGTAGTGTTAGAGCATTGCTCGATCGAACTCGCATGCGTTGCTATCTCAAGCATGTTTGTCAAGTTTAGTTGTCAAAACTATATGTCTTGATTTCTAGACTACTTATAGATAAGTCTCGGACTAGGAATGTTAAGTGTAGTTGAGCTCCAGACTCCACGGCGATCATCTTACGAAGACGAAGAACTACTCAAGGAAGCATTAGAACTTCATCCGACTAAAAGGTATGTGGAGACTTGAACTTATCTATCACTCAAAAGTCTACCTCCCTATCTCATATTCTTGAGACAAAGTCGTATACGTATGATAGTTTTCATACATACACATTTGCTATTTCGAGCTGAGTTTACTCACCTATCTTTTTCTCGAAATATGTGTTGGTAAGCTTTTGCTTTAACCACTTTTCATCTTAACCCGTGACGAAAGTCATGATAACGTTTCAATCTTGAAAATAGATTTGATGATGATAGTTGTGAATAACGACTGTTATAATATTATAGAAGAATGTTTCAATGATTGAAATGTAGAGTTGAGATTACGTAACCAACTATGGATATCAGCATATATAGTGTGTTTCCACATTAGTGTATAAATCCATGCGCCGGAAACCAAGTGTGTGCATATGTGTGCATACGATATTGGTGAAGGAGACAGGTTGGGTACGCGTACCAGCGGAAGTTTTCGAACCGAAAATTTCTGCTGAGTTTGTAAGTTTGCAAACTGTTAAACCAGTCACCTTAGGTACGCGTACCCGTACGCGTACCCACGGAAGTTTTCGACCGAAAATTTCTGCTGAGTTTCTAAACTCAAATCCGGTAGCTATGGTATACGTACCCGTACGCGTACCCAAGTTGGTTATATTTCTCAAATCGGAAATTCATGAACTTAAACAATAAATCAATAAGGAATGCAATCTTAGAAAACCATTGCTATATTGTTCATGAATTTATTCAAGTGAATCAAACCGATTTTGTTTCAATTGCGTATATTGATCATAAAGACCTAAGCAATTGAACAACTCTTCAACTAGTTCTTTTGAACTCATTTGAACTAGTTGTGAAGAAGATGAATACAGTTGATATGAAAGTGCTCATATGGATAACCATTGGTTAACTATTTTTGAACCAACTAAGTGTACACATTTAGGTACGGCTACTCAAACCTAAATGAAATACATTTCATTTGTGTGTGACAAGCTAAGTTTTGATCTAACAGTTGAAAGATATTAGCTTGGTTAAATCAGGTTTTTCATCTAACAGTGAATATTGAATGCTTTGTTACCAAGATAACTTAGATTGAAAACCCTGATTTGAAAACTATATAAAGGAGACATCTAGCAACTAGAAAAACTAATCCCCACACCTCCTGTGTGATACTAGTTGGTTTTGCTAGAGTTGGTTCTCCTTTAACCTTAGGTTTCTTCTCGAGACTCTGTAGGTTAACGACTGAAAGACTTCATCGGGATTGTGAAGCCAGGCAAAACTACTTCTCTTGTAGTTGAGCGATCTGATCTTGCCATTTTATATCGTACAAGTTCAATTGAATAATTGACTTGAGATTATATCTCCGATAGGGCAAGATAAAAAGAAATCACAAACATCTTCGTCTCATCGTTTGTGATTCCGCAATATCTAGTTTCGCTACGATACGATTTAGATTATTGTGAGGTGATTGATAATTCTATGTTGTTCTTCGGGAATATAAGTCCGGGTTATCGATTGGTTCCTATTCACCTTGATTTTATCAAAAGACGGAACAAAACTCTTAGGTTCATCTGTGGGAGACAGATTTATCTATTATCATAGACTTTTCTGTGTGATACAGATTTGTTTATTAAAGTCTTCGACTTTGGGTCGTAGCAACTGTTGGTTGTGGGTGAGATCAGCTAAGGGAATCAAGCGCGTAGCATCCTGCTGGGATCAGAGACGTAAGGAGCGCAACTGTACCTTGAATCAGTGTGAGATTGATTAGGGTTCAACTACAGTCCATACCGAAGTTAGTTTGTAGTAGGCTAGTGTCTGTAGCGGCTTAATACAGTGTGGTGTTCAATCTGGACTAGGTCCCGTGGTTTTTCTGCATTTGCGGTTTCCTCGTTAACAAAATTTCTGGTGTCTGTGTTATTTCTATTCCGCATTATATTTTGTTATATAATTGAAATATCACTGGTTGTGCGTTAAGATCAATCAATTAGAATATCCAACCTTTGGTTGTTAATTTAAATTGATTGACACTTGGATATTGGTCTTTGGTACCATCCAAGTTTATCTCTCTAGTATTTGATAAAGACTCGCAGATTTCCATTTGCTTGAGTAAAGATCAAATCGAGAGATTGAGATATTTACTCTTTGATATACTTTTATCTAGATTGAGTCTGACTGTCTAGTTGATTCTATACAAAGCATATTGGAGTTAGTCCGTACAGATTGCTAATCGAAATATTGGGTGAGATTGTTAGACCCCCGCTTTTTCAATTGGTATCAGAGTTGGCAAACACGTTTAAGACCTCAAAAGTATGTGTTTGTAACGATCTGACTCTATGGATAGAGGTGCTATCTCTATTAATGTACCACCAGTCTTCGATGGCTAAAACTACTTATGGTGGAAAATTTCTACGCGAGCTTTTCTTAAAGCACGTGATTTTCAATCATGGGTATATGTAGTTAATGGCTATGATGCTCCCATTGTGGCAATATGTAACACTATTGTTCCAAAGAATATTGGCGTATACGATGTTGCTGAGATACTTGCTGCAAAGCAAAACTCCGACAGTTTGAATGCCATCATACATGCCATTACCCCAAATCTTCAGCACCATGTGTCAAATTGCACTAGGTCTAAAGATTCGTGGGATATCTTAGAAACCGTATTCGAAGGAAATACCAGTGAAAAGGAAGCCAGGCTTCAAAACCTAAATTCCGATTAGGAAAACCTTCGTAAGGCAGATGAAGATTCATTTGATGAGTTTAATCACAGAGTGTCTGAAATTGTTAATGCATCTTTTTCATTGGGTAAGACTATTCCTGAAAAGGACGTTGTGATGAAAATTCTCAGATCGCTGCCATCTAGATACGAATCTAAGAAGCATGTCATCGTTGAGGGAAATAACCTCGATACACTTTCCAGAAATACTCTGATAGGAAAGCTAAAAATTCTTGATCTTGACACAGGCAGAACGCTCGCGCTCAATGCTGTAAACAAAACAGGTGTATCCTCTCACTTGTCTTGGGCTGATGAATATTGTTCTAATCATGTTGATTTTAATAAATCACTGATAATCAGAAAGGTCAAGGATTTGATAAAGAGGAAAAATGGATGTGTTAAATATCCATCTTCAGTTAATGCTTCAGATGATTCAACGGAATACAAATATACTCTAGTTGTCAACATTTCAGATGAGTCTAACAGGTGTAATGGACTTACGACCCTTACTTCAGATTCTCTATCCTCCTCAACTTCTGATTCAAAACTTGAGTATGACATAGATCTTCTTGATCTTTTGAATAAAGAGATTCTTCAAGAGAACCTTCACCTAAAGGCCTCCTTGGAGAAAGTTGAATCATCACTCCAGGCTAAAAAATTTGAGATTGAGCGTCTTAATAATGATTTCGTCAGAACCATATTGTCTCTAAAGGAAGAAGAGATTGATACTCACAAGTATGACCTGCAAAGGTTATCTGGAAGCTCAGATAAAATTGCAGTAATGTTATTTGGTCAGAGATCCTTTGGAAACACTAATGGTTTAGGGTTTAAAAGCAAAACTGTAAACTCAAACAACACTGTTGCTCCAACTAATCAGGAAACAACGATTGTTGGTTGTTATGAAAAACAGGGAAAGGCTCATTAAGAAAAATCATCTCTGAAGTGTTCGTTTTGTGTAAATACAAAGCATGATCAAAGTACATGTTGGAGACTCAGAAGGAGCAACAAAAGAATCACCAAACTACAAGAGAATTTACAGAAGATGAACTTGACACTGGATAAACAAGGTTTTCCTAAAAAATCCAGATCTAGATGAGGTAAGAAACTTGTTCATACAACAAACGTTGACAAGGCACTAAAAGGTAAAAATGTGAGCACTCGGCCCACTCTGGCACTAAGTAATACCACTGACGTTTGCATCCTCATCTTTAACTTGGGAAAGATGAGGTTTGCACTAAAAATGGCTCAAGTCTTTGTTTTTGTAAATCGTCTGACTTATATTCGTTAAGAAAATATTCTCCTAAGAAGATGGATGGTGAATAATAAATATTGAAAGACTCTTTCAAAGTCTTCCTAGAATTTGGTATTCATAAATCTTTTTAATCATTTGTCTCTTCTTTTTCATCCAAAAAGATATTATCTCATGGCTCCTGTAACTAGAGGTACTACAAAAAGAGATGCAGTTGAAGCAGTTAATGTGTATCTTTGCAAAGGAATCACTTCTTCAAGGGTGATGAAAGAGAAGTCGACAAAGAATGGAGAAGGTTCTTCCTCTAACTGCCTCTTATCTGTTTGTCATTTTGATAATAGTTTTAGAGGCATAGTGAAAGATTCCATCAACAAGAGAAATGATTTAAAATATCAAATTGTTTCCTCTTTGGAAAAGATAACTCACAGTGAACAAATGTTGTCTCTAACCAAGAACACCTTGTGTGATCTGAAAAGAGAACTCAGTGAGTTAACTGATATTTCCGAAGATTTAGAGGAATTGAATGATCCCATAATCAATGGGTTCTTTAATAATGAGAAGGAATTCTCAGGAGATGCCTTGAGAAAGCTCTATGATGCCTAGGAAACTTCTTAAGAGAATTTTTATTCTTGTTTTTGTTTAAGAAGGATAACTAGGGTTTGGAATAGCCATTATTGTGAGTACACATAGCTATGTCCAACGTTTTCATCTTGCAATGTTTTTAGATTTATTTATTTAAATTCTAAAGTGATTTGGAAGATGATGTTTGCAGTATTAATATTTATGGTTTTATATATTGCAATATGTTATGAGATATGTGTGTTTGCGTCCGTGAACTATTATTGTCCCATACGATGTCAAAAGTTATCTCTTTCATATGTCGATATGCATGTATGGATACAAGATCGATGAACTTTTGACAAACAAAAGTTAAGCCTATTATGTCAAAAAAAAGTTTGATGGAAGATAGGTTAAAATCTTTTGTTTACAAAGATTATGTCTATTATATGTCGTTATACAAATAATGATGAAGATAGAATGAATCTTTGTATATTCCGCAGTATTGATCTTCCCTGATCCATATTTTATGTATATACTGTGCCGCTCCATAAGTCTTCTTATGTGAGTAGTTCCAACTAAAAAAATCATAGATTCGTTTATGATTAATTTGGTTGTGTATTCCGATTAAATTAATCATGGTTTCTCTTGTGATTAGTTTTATTGAGAATTTTTGAATAAAAAATCATTTTATGGTTTTTTGGTGTCCAAAAAAATCCTTCTTTTCTTGTAAAAGTAAGGTCACGCTTTTTGTTTTTCGGGAATGACATCAAATGGGGGAGAGTTCTTTTGAACTTGCGCTTAATTTCCATATCTTTGTGGGGAGTGCGGTTGTGGAATATTTTAGGAGTTATCTTGTATCTTTATAAACTCCTTGATGAATGCATTTAACTTCGGATATTTGATTGCATCTAAAAAAAGTTTATATGTACTTTTCTTTGGTCTTGAAGCATCTCAGTGGAAATTTCATTAGGATCCCGTTTTCGTACCTTTGCCAATTTTATTGACAAAAAGGGGGAGAATTAATATGTATTTCACACTACAAATACATATGGTTTACGTGTTTTACGGATCATTATGTAAGGGGGAGTGGTTTTCATGTTGAGATGAAAGTATTGACTAAGGGGGAGTGATACATATCACCATATTATTGTTGTCAAATTGTGATATAAGAACTTTGATATTGTGTAATAATACTATGACGTTGTATAACAATGATCGAGAGCTTTTGTTTTCTCATTGTTATGGCTACGGATCTTCAACAACTATGATGCTGAATTGAACATCTATGGAATCATGGGAGTACCTGGAAAAGACGAAGTTTTCGAGTAATGTTGAAGCACCAAGGAGATCAAGCATGCGGACGAGAAGCTACAAAGTTTTATTTATTTTGTAATCCATATGTATTGATAGTTTTGCCACTAAAATTGACAAAGGGGGAGATTGTTAGAGCATTGCTCGGTCGAACTCGCATGTGTTGCTATCTCAAGCATGTTTGTCAAGTTTAGTTGTCAAAACTATATATCTTGATTTCTAGACTACTTATAGCTAAGTCTCGGACCAGGACTATTAAGGGTAGTTGAGCTCCAGACTCCACGGAGATCATCTTACGAAGATGAATAACTACTCAAGGAACCAGTGGAACTTCATCCGACTAAAAGGTATGTGGAGACTCGAACTTATCTATCACTCAAAAGTCTACTTCTCTATCTCCCATTCTTGAGACAAAGTCGTATAAGTATGATAGTTTTATTTGTCTTATAAGTATGATAGTTTTCATACATACACATTTTCTATTTCGAGCCGAGTTTACTCCCCTATCTTTTTCTCGAAATATGTGTTGGTAAGCTTTCGCTTTAACCACTTTTCATCTTAACCCGTGAATAAAGTCATGATAACGTTTCAATCTTGAAAATAGCTTTGATGACAATAGTTGTGAATGACGATTGTTATAACATTATAGAAGAATGTTTCAATGATTGAAATGTAGAGTTGAGACTACGTAACAAACTATGGATATAAGCATATATAGTGTGTTCGCACATTAGTGTATAAATCCATGTGCCCGAAACCAAGTGTGTGCATATGTGTGCGTACGGTATTGGTGAAAGAGACAGGTTGGGTACGCGTAACAACGGAAGTTTTCGAACCGAAAATTTCTGCTGAGTTTGTAAGTTTGCAAACTGTTAAACCAGTCACCTTAGGTACGCGTACCCACGAAGGTTTTCGACCGAAAATTTCTGCTGAGTTTCTAAACTTAAATCCGGTAGCTATGGTACACGTACCCGTACGCGTACCCAAGCTGGTTATATTTCTCAAATCGGAAGTTCATGAACTTAAACAATAAATAAATAAGAAATGCAATCTTTGCAAACCGTGGCTATATTGTTCATGAATTTATTCAAGTGAGTCAAACCGATTTTGTTTCACTTGCGTCTATTCATAAAGACCTAAGCAATTGAACAACTCTTCAACTAGTTCTTTTGAAGTCATTTGAACTAGTTGTGAAGAAGATGAATATGGTTGATATGAAATTGCTCCTATGGCTAACCATTGGTTAACTATTTGTGAACCAACTAAGTGTACCACGTTTAGGTATGGTTACTCAAATCTAAATGAAATACATTTCATTTGTGTGTGACAAGCTAAGTGCTGATCTAACGGTTCAAAGATATTAGCTTGGTTAAATCAGGTTCCTCATCTAACAGTGAATATTGAATGCTTTGTTACCAAGGTAACTTAGATTGCAAACCCTGATTTGAAAACTATATAAAGGAGACATCTAGCAACTGGAAAAACTAATCCCCACACCTCTTGTGTGATACTAGTTGGTTTTGCTAGAGTTGGTTCTCCTTGAACCTTAGGTTTCTTCTCGAGACCCTGTAGGTTAACAACTGAAAGACTTCATCGGGATTGTGAAGCCAGACGAAACTACTTCTCTTGTAGTTGAGCGATCTGATCTTGCCATTTTTTTATCATACGAGTTCAATTGAATAATTGACTTGAGATTATATCTCCGATAGGGCAAGATAAAAAGAAATCACAAACATCTTCGTCTCATCGTTTGTGATTCCGCAATATCTAGTTTCGCTACCATACGATTTAGATTATTGTGAGGTGATTGATAATTCTAGGTTGTCCTTCGTGAATATAAGTCCGGGTTATCGATTGGTTCCTGTTCACCTTGATTTTATCAAAAGACGGAACAAAACTCTTAGGTTTATCTGTGGAAGACAGATTTATCTATTATCATAGACTTTTCTGTGTGATACAGATTTGTTTATTAAAGTCTTTGACTTTGGGTCATAGCAACTCTTGGTTGTGGGTTAGATCAGCTAAGGGAATCAAGTGTGTAGCATCCTGCTGGGATCAGAGACGTAAGGAGCGCAACTGTACCTTGAATCAGTATGAGATTGATTAGGGTTCAACTACAGTCCAGACCGAAGTTAGTTTGTAGTAGGCTAGTGTCTGTAGCGGCTTAATACAGTGTGGTGTTCAATCTGGACTAGGTCCCGGGGTTTTTCTGCATTTTCGATTTCCTCGTTAACAAAATTTCTGGTGTCTGTGTTATTTCTATTCCGCATTATATTTTGTTATATAATTGAAATATCACAGGTTGTGTGTTAAGATCAATCAATTAGAATATCCAACCTTTGGTTGTTGATTTAAATTGATTGAAACATGGATATTGGTCTTTGGTACCATCCAAGTTTATCTCTCTAGTATTTGATAAAGACTCGCAGATTTCCATTTGCTTGAGTAAAGATCAAATCGAGAGATTGAGATATTAACTTTTTGATATACTTTTATCTAGATTAAGTTTGACTGTCTAGTTGATTCTCTAGAAAGTATATTGGAGTTAGTCCATACAGATTGCTAATCCAAATATTTGGTGAGGTTGTTAGACCCCCGCTCTTTCATGTAGCTTCTCAAGCACTTCTCATGTATGAGATTATTTTTTCAAGCTTCATCTTTCCTTGGGATTTGACTAAGTCAGAAAAGAGTACACTGCAGGAATGAAATGACAGTAAAAGTAAGAGTAAGAAGAAGAAGATTTGGTTTATGCTTCCTTTTGGAATCTGGTGAAATTATTAACGTGAAAAAATGACAGATGTTTTGCGAATAAGAAAAGGAATATCAATAAACTTACTTTAGCGGTTAAGTCTACTCTGTACAACTGGTCACCTTCTACTATTTTTTTTATAAGTATCCTTTATCATCTCTAATATGCAATGGAGATTCAGTCTCACACTTTGATCATAAGGTTTAGTTTTTTCCTTGCTTATTTTTCTTATGGAATTCTAGGAATTACTGGTTAATCCGGTTGAGAGAAACCCGTTAGTGTGTAGTCCACCCTTTTTTTTTGTTGCTTCGCTGGTCCAAAAACATGTTTTTGGATCAGAATTTTTACTCGCTCGTCCAACGCATGTGCGAGTGCTATTATGTAATATTAAAAAATTTCCAGAAGTACCCTTTCTCTAATGATATACATTAAACACCTTCTAATCAGATCTACTTTAATGCTTTCAGTTCCTTTTCTAACAGAGAGAGCTCAAACGATGGAGATTGATGAATAAAAACCAGAGAAACTACTTCAATGAGCTATATCTTCTAAAATTTATGATCTGTTTTTCTTCTCTGCTGGTATTTTTAGGGTTTTCGTTTGAAGATCGTTTTATTGCTCTGTAATTAGCTTCATCTCCATCAAATCCAGGTATGTTCTATGACAATTAATTAAGTGATGGTGAAGAAGATAAGCAAGCGAAGAAGAAGATCAAGAAATTCATATCCATGAAGAAGAAGAAGTACAAAAAAAGAGATATAAATTCATTAATTTTGGGTTTTGATTTATATTCTTTAATCTTATTTTTAATTTGATCTGATGCTCAATATTAGAAGACGAAGGTTGTCTCTTCAAACGACATGATTTAATTGATATGATGCTATGTTTATTTGGTTTACTTTTATTTTTCTTAAAATCGTGATTTTTTTTGTAGGTTTTGTATAGTCATACAGTACATATCAATATGTATCGTGGGATTATATACTTTTCCTTCAATACACTTTTTCCTTTGGTACATATTTTTCTCTGGTACATATCAATATGTACTGTGGGATCATACATTTTTTCCTTCATCACGCATTATCCTCTAGTACATATCAATATGTACTGTTGGATTATCTACTCTCTTTTTTTTACTCTTTTTTCTTCGGTACATATTTTCTTTGAGTACATATAAATATGTACTGCTGGATCAATATGTACTATTGAATCATACACTTTTTCCTTTAATACATATTTTCTTCAATACATATAAATATGTAGTTTGGGATCAGGTAATTTTTCCTTCGATACATATTTTCCTTCAGTACATTGCAATGTGTACTACAAGATCATACATATCAATATGTAGTACAAGATCATACATATCAATATGCACTGTTCTACTAACAAATATTTTCTTTTTCTTCTTCACTGGATCTCGAAGATTTTTTATTTCGGTGTCTTAATTTGATATTAATTTTTAGTTTTAGGTGATTATTGATAATTGTTTTTTTGTTTCCGGTTGTGGTTTTCGTTTTTCTGATTTGTTTTTCAGTGCTCAAGTTTTTGATTTGGATCGGGAAGTAGTTTCCGTTTTCTGGTTTTGAAAAATGAAGTAGTTTTTGTGAATGAACAACGTAGTTTTTTGAAGCACATGTTTCTGTGATGGGCAATAAAGTAAATTTTATATTCAAAACTTTTTTTGGACCAGCGGTTAAAACATTTTTCCTGCCGGACTATAAGATAAGTCGTGTCGGGTTTTATGGACCAACCAGCAAAGTTCTCTATGGAATTTCTTTGTATTATCTTGTCAGTGTCTGTGACTCACATGTAGTGTAAATTTGCTCTTTCTCGTAAAAAAAAAAGAAAAAAAAAACGGCTGGAGTAATAGCGTAGAAGTCAGAAATAAAGATATTTTGTTTCACAAAAAGTCCATTTTTTTTCTTCTAAAAACCATTCTGAAATTTTACACTCAAACTAACTTCTAGCCTTTTGATTTCTAGTATGGAAGTTACTTCAGGATGTGTAACCAAACGCATTATAAATATCCTGGTTTAAAATATCTAGGAATTTTGGTTCACAATCATGTGGACGGGTTAAGGTTTCTTCGACCCGACCGGACTCAATGAAAATGGAGCTCCGCCCACCACCAGGAGTCTATTAGGTTAGCCATATTGCAAGGCCGGAGAACCGCACTACTCTTGTCGTCATCTAATAGAGTTGAGGTGTTAGCTTTAAAGAGTGTACAGCAAAACTGTCTGGAATCTGGAGGAGTAAAACGCAGAAGAAGGGAGAAGTAATTTAACCCTAATTCTACAAGCGAAGAATCACAAAGAGGTACTCTTTTTGTTCCTTTAAATAATAAAAATTCTTTTTGAAGAACGTTGTTAGGAAATTTTAATATTTATATGTAATTAGGGTTTAGCTAAATCTAATGACCCTTCGTGAAGTAATTTATAGATGAATTCGATCCTCATGAAATTTCAATCATCTTTTGATTAGCTGGGTTCGGTAATTTCTCTCTGCATCATTAATTTCTGCATTTTTGTTTATGTAATGTTGTTGTTGATAAGAATGCGTTGTTTTGTGGGTACCTAAAGTTGTTTTGATCATAGAATTTTGATTTTTTTTCATCAACGCTGAAATTACAGGTATATCTATTTAGATGGAAGAACTCGGCACAAGTACGGGTAATTTTATCCTACCTTGATTCTTGACATATACATTGTGGGTCTTAAAGAACAATTGGGTAGGTATAACAAATTAGGAATAGTTGGCAGAACCAGTACTTGCAGTGGGCGAAACTGAAAAGAGAGTCGAGAAAGGTCAATTCATTAGCTTCTTGTTACATCCATTTCACTGTCTGAAACAAAAATTGCTAAAGGGAATGAATTCCATTACGTGTCGTATGTTGTCTCAAGCCCGTTTACTTGTTTCCTCAAACTACTGCAAGTCTAAGGCGCCATTGACATGCTTAATCAGTACTCAAGCTGAAACTCTTAGAAGCTCAACTTGTCAAGTTAGTAAGCCAGTTCGAGAGCATTTGAGAGTTACATCTAATAGTAATAGTAGATTTTATGGATTTCGTAATTTTTGCGCAGCTGCAAATGATTTATCGACCAAGAAGTGTGTCTCATGTAGCTCGAAGGATCTTCGACCCATGACTGAAGAAGCTGCTATGAAGCTTATTCCGGAGGTCCAGGGATGGAATTTGGTAAATGAAGAAGGTACTTTGAAGCTGAACCGCTCATGGAAAGTGAAGAACTTTACTAAGGGGTTGGAATTGTTTAAGTTGGTGGCAGATATTGCAGAAGCAGAAAATCATCATCCTGATCTCCATCTTACTGGATGGAACAATGTGAAGATTGATATTTGGACACATTCTGTTAGTGGGCTGACTGAGAATGATTTCATACTGGCTTCAAAGATCAACACCCTTGAACTGCAACATTTATTACGAAAAAAAATGAAAGGTGTCAGCAACAAAGCAGAAGAATAGAACTTGATCGACCCTAGGCTGTAGTTCAAGAAACTTAGTTTGATCATCTACAGGTATGACACCACTTGCCCTGTATTTTTGCTAGTCTAATCAATCGTATGACTGCTTTATGTGGTTCATTTCACTACCTAAGAAGTGTCGATACATTTTGTAGTAACTAATAATACCTGTATGGATTTATCTTTCTTTTTGAGATACGAAGTGTTTTGATATCCTTAACTCTGAAATGTCCAAGGGAAGAGTAATTTAGCTGGAAATATTTAGTGAGTTATAGTAAACCAAATGTCCTGGCAAAGAGCGTAGTTGTTCACTTGTTCTTGAAGCAGCAAAACTGATAAAACACTGAAGCACAAAGATAGTAATACATAGCAGTCGTCTGTCATAATTCAATTTCTTGTGGATGAATTCATCAGTGTAGGAGGATTCAGCATTGTCTTCAGCAACAACTTTTTCTTGTTAGCATGAAGTAGTCTCGCTGCATTGGTGACTTGTTTGTTTTCATCCATCGCAAGCATCAGAGCATCTCAGTTTCTTGTGTCAGTGAACCATCTTCTTCCTCCTCTCTCTCGACCTCAACTCTAACTTACAAATTCGCTTCCTGTCAACCTTTTGTCTGCCATCTGGTCACCAATCCCGTCAACTGATGCCTAAGGCTAAGTCCTATGGGCTAGATTGGAGTGCTACATTGGCCAAAAAGTATTGCAAATTAAAAAATAAGTGTTGGAAAAAAGTTAACAGTGATAGTTGATAGTTCTCTCACCTAGTAAGTGCTCGCAGTCCAACTATCAGCGAGATTGAAACGCTGAATCGTTCGGCGCTGAAAAAGTGGTCTAAACGTTGAACTATTCGGCGTTTCGCGAATATTCTCTGGAATCTCTGCCGAACCGTTCGGCGTTTACATAAACGTTGTTCCATTCGGCGTCCTATTTCAACGTCGCACCATGCGGCGCTTGACTGTTTTTCCTCCAACGACTATTTTTTTTACAGAATTCCATTTTCTAAATTATGAGAATTTCCAATTTGTTCCAATGATTGCTTGTAAATTTGAGAATTAATCAAAGTAAAGGGAAATTTTTAATTACATTGCAAAACGGTTACAATGTTTTTTGAAGAAATTGAAAAAAATATTAAAATTAGAATAACTTAGAACATAAAAAGATATATTGAAATTGAAATTCTACAACTTAGAACACAAAAAAATACATTGAAATTGAAATCCTACTTCTAAATAACTTAAAACATAAAAAAAAAAGTACATTGAAATTGAAATCCTACTTCTAAATAACTTAAATTATTACTAATATATCATTTTAATTTAGGGGATAAGTGGTAATCCATGACGGGCTAAAATCTCGTTCTTCCATATTTTGTAGACGGGTTTCTCCCATTCTTGTAATTCATCCAAGGGTTGACGTAGGATCTTCATGTCCGATTCTCTTTGCTGCGTTTGTGCCAAAATTGAAGAGTTTTCCATGTCCTTCTTCAGATACTCTTCCTTTATTTCATATTTTGCCATTCTTTGTGTTTGTGCGTTTTCAAGAAGTTCGATGAGTTTATCCAATTTTTCATCTGATTTATGCGACGTTTTAGCCTCACGAGCCCTTTTCTTTGCTTGATCTCTCCCTTCACTTCTAACGTCATCTGTTTGTTCAAAATAACGCCTTCTCTTTGATATGTCTGAGGTTTCAGAATTATGAGTAGATGAAGAGCTACCAAACCTTGCCATATTTTGAAATTCTTCATCCAAATTATCAACTTCATTTTCTTCGGTAGCTTGAGTATGTTGACTAGGTTGAGTAGAAGTACCGACTCCATCATCATTATTCACCGCTGGATTGTAATCTGGTTGATAAGTCTTCAGGATCTGAAAAATCGATTCGCGCGTCCATTGTTTTTTAGTCGCCGCTACATAATTCTCTCTTCCACGACGATACTGGGAAAAAATGAAAAGAAAAATTTAGAGAAAGAAAGAAAGAGATCAAGATGGAAGAAAGAAAACATTAAAAAAAAATTGAGGTACTTACATAATCCTCCTCGGTCATCCCCGTAGGTCTACTTCGGAAGTAGGGTCTAATCTGCCTTTGGAATCTCTCCCCCAAGTAACAACTAACTCTTGTGCCACTTTCAAAGTGAAAAAACAGAATTCTCTTTTTGGATACTTCTAGTGCATACTCATATTGGTCTCCCACAGCATACCGACTCTCTTCCCATGGTTGCCAAATACATGTTTCCCTTGTTCTAGTATCAATCTGTATTCTTGCGCATTTCACTGAGTGTTTCATGGTATCCTTTTGGCCTCCTTTATGTCCTCTCTTCCTTGATACAATCCTTTCCTTCTTGAAGAGACTAATCTTTGGGAAAACATCAAAATGTCCTTGAGGTGAATGACAAAGGAAGGGTTGCATGTTGCGAAAGTAGTAATAGTACCAATACTCAAGTACCACAACCATGCCAACTAAATTCGTACCCTTGGTTGACCAATGGTCGAGATATTTATAGGTATTACCTAATGAAGCTAGACCCCAATCATACTCCCCAACTCTATCTAAATCAGCCAATAACAAAACCCATTGTTTATCTACTTTTCCAGTAGAATGCTCTAGAAGAAAATGACCAAAACACCACATAAAGAATGCTCGTGTCAATGTCACTGCACATTCAATATTATTCTGGCCTTCTCTACTTTCAATGTATTTTTTCAAGACAATTAAGGAAAATGTATTAGTCTTAGAGTCCCATGGACCATAAGTTTTGATATCCGAAAAATACAAATCATCCAAAGCAGGATATGTTAGATCACTACCCAACTGCGGCATAACTACTGGTCGTTTACTAGGGTCACCAGTAGGAATTCCCGTTAACATGTACCAATCTAAAGGAAGGAGGCCAATTTCAAACTCCCGAAAATGAAAGCTCCTAGTACTTTTCCACCATCTCTCAGCTATGGCTTCAACTAAGCCTCTATCCCCACTGGAAAAATCAAACTCAAAAACAGAGGAAAAGCCACAGTTATCACAAAATCGTTGTGCTACCGGATTATCTTGCACCGCAATTTTATAATATTTTTCAACATCTTTCAAACTACCTCTAAAGCTCACACTTCGAGAGTCTTTCATAACATCTTGACATACATGTCTATCACAATTCTTTGACGAAACTATATCCAACCGGTCTAGCAATTCATCCATACTCGTACTACAATCAATAACAAAGATGAAAAAAAATATCACTATCATTCATTTTCATCCATACTAACTAAATTATCACATTACCAATTCATCCATACAAACTAAATCATCATTATCATTCATTTTAATCATACAAATTATCATTATCATTCATAATCATATAAATTTACCTACAAACAAACTAATCATACAAATTAATTCATTTTTATCACAAAAAAAAAACCATTTTTTGTTCATCACACATAATCAAATTAAATCCCCAAAAAATGAAAATCATCACAAATAATCAATTTAAATCATACAGATATCATCTACATCATCTAAATACCAAGTATCAATCATCAATTTGAATGAAATCGTATCAAAAATCAAAAACCCTAAAAATTCAACCTAAAACTTAAATTTCTTACCTCGGATGATTTCGTGGATGGAATCGCGCCAAACCACCTTCAATCGATCACAAATCCAGTGAAGCACAAACCCACGGAAGGAATTTGTAAAACAACTTCTAGAACTCAGGATCTCTGAGAAACAATTTTGGGAGAGAAAATGAACATTTTTGAGAAGAACTGTAAATGGAGGAAAGGTCGAGTTTTCGCTGAATGTATCGAGTCTCTTCAACGCCGAACAGAGCGGCGCGTCAACTTAGCTGACTATGGTCAAACGTCGTTTGGTTCGGCGTTCCCCAAACGCTCTACTGTTCGGCGTTTAACGCCGAATTGTTAGGCGTTCCGCTGCTAGATTGGCCATCCCACAGGGGTTAAGAGGTTGCCCTATCTGACGTGGATGGCCAATCTAGCAGCTAAATATCTAGCCCATAGGACTAAGCCTAAGATTAGGACAGTGAGAGTCTAGATAAAGCTTTCTGCTGGCTGAGAAGTCGGATTTCTTTTATGATTTTAAGCTTGTTTGTTTCTTCGTGATAGTAACAGTCATGCAGTAAATTTTGTTGGTCACAGTTACTTCCTTCAGTATATTTTGTTGGTTAGGCAGTAAATTTTGCTGGTTTTAAAGTTGAAGGACAGTTCCTGTAGTACCAAACAAAGAAAATAATGTGAATGCTGTACCCTGAGGGCTTAGGCCATGTGTTCATGTACTTTAAGAAAATGGTAGGCTCTAAGCTCTCAATGTGAGATAAGCCCTACATAGAATAGACATCCTTGAATTTTCAAGCATCTCTGGCTTGGTGAGTGGTGATTCTTTTCTCGTACAATCTTGCTGTTCCCCACTTGGAAAATAAGGAGATTTGAAGCAAATTAAATCATCCATTGGTCTAAATGCACATGTTCATTCGCTTATTATTGATTCAACAAAGTTGATAAAACATAAAATCAGTGACTGTACTAGTATAGCAGTCATCCGTTACAAGTACTCACTATAGCAGACCCTGAAGCTTGGTGATGAATTCGTTGGTGTAGGAGGATTCAAGATTATCTTTCAGCAAAAACTCTTTCCATTTAGCATGGTTCAGTCTCACTTCGTCAGCAACTTCGCCTTTTTCGTCCATCACTAACCTCACAGCATTGCAGATACTTTGTTTAGTAAAGGAACCATCTTCTTCTTCTCTCTCAACCTCAACTCCAACTTTTAAATCCCCAGCCATCAACCTCGCATTCACTATCTGGTCACCAATCTGTGGAAACAATACAATCTGACAGTCATTAGCTAATGCCTCTGTTACCGAGCCTGATCCACAGTGGGTCACAAAACACCCGATGGAAGGGTGACTCAGTATCAGTTGCTGCTGAACCCAACCCCCTTCTACAGTTCCTCTTCCCATGACTCTGTCTGTAAATCCTTCTGGAAGCACTTCCTCGACTGAATTATTACCTGTTGGTGGTTTCAGTGCAGCCAAAAAAGGTAGGCCAGTAAGTTCGAGACCCAAAACCAATTCCTGGAACTGATGTTTATTCAAGTTAGATTGACTTCCAAGTGCACAATAGACAACTGATCCTTTCTTGAACCCACCTAGCCACTTGTCCCACTTCTCATCTAAAGTGGAAGTGGGTGTTTCAGGAATTACAGGTCCAGAGAGTAGAACGGGTTTCTTGAACTGTCTCTCTAGATAGTCACAGAATGCTCCTTCCATCTCCTTACAAGCTTTGAAAGCCATGGCGTCACATTCGTATAATGCTGTCATCATTCGATTGTGGAACGAAACACCGCTGCCTAGTACTTTCTTCCTAAAGGAGGCATTTGCCTTAGCTTCGTAGGAGCGGAGCTTCACAGCCGAAGGTGGGAAGCCCAAAGGCGGGTGTTCCAGGTTTAGTTCTGATTCTTGGTCTCGTGCTGGGGTTGTTGTGTAAGCAATAGTTGCTGGACTGATGATGCAGAAATGGATAGATTTTATACCAAGTCGACGTGCCAGGGCTGGGATCCAATGAGTAAAATCAAAGAAGATCAAGTCAGGTTTAAGGTCAAGCAAAATGGATTCAATGGTTGGCTCAGTACGATCCATTGCTGTCATGAGGTGAGTAGGTAAGGGGAAAGGGACGTCTGCAGTGGTTTCTGCATCAGATGGCACGAGGCCTTCAACGCGTGGTACATTTAGTGGAATGAAACTGATGAGGCTTGGATGAAGGTTGAACGAGTTGATTTTGGATTGCGTTTTGGTGGGTATTATGAAAGAAACTCTATGGCCTTTTGCTGCGAGTTTGTTCGAAGCGTGAAGGAAAGCAGTTAGATGACCCATTGCAAACCAAGGATACATGACTATGTGCAGCATTTTGCCTTCACCATTCATCGCCATAAATCTCCTTGAACTGTCCACACACTGTCAGGAAAACACAGAAAAACGAAAATTAAATTGGAAACGAATAGAGTGACAAGAAAAACAATACGGTATAAATTACTTACACCAAATGCTCCAATGAAAGAGTTCCCAAGCAAAGAAATTGCTGTAATGCTAAGTTACAAGTATAAATTGAGTGGCGAGATATGATTAAAGGTAAAAGGCCCTTAAATAGCTTTCAGAGGGGGATCTTTCTTTAAATTTGAATGGTAAGTCCTCAAAGACTTTGCTCGTACATTTGAAAAGTAAAAACGTGCGTGACAAACTTTAGAGCCAACACCCAAATACTTGGCTAATATCGTAGTAGCAAATTTGGTCAAGCAACACAGGTAAACGGTAACTTAAAGGTTCTTACTTCTAACATCATATATTTCCTTGATGGGGGGTGGGGGGTGGGGGGTATGGGCAGCTTAGTACCTAGTACATGCAAAAGTCACTCACTTTATGCCCAAGCATTACTTAGCGAAAATAGGCCTCAAGCTGATGAGCACAACATTTTCTTACACTCTTTTTTTGCTTTTCGCTTCTAGGACGAACTCTCAAACTATCTGTTTTCTGAAATTGAAACAATGGGGGTGATCGACCTCTCTATGAATCATTACATCTAGTGCCTGAACCTTTGCAATATTCTAACATACGCTTACGTTTAGCAGTAATACATAACCATCAGGACACCTTAGAGGAATTTTTCTCTGTAAAACTAAATCTCTTCTGTGTCAACGAAATTGCATGTGGAGTTGATGACAGTGCATAACATATCCCTCACTCAACCAGCACAATGATACTTAACGGTCTTGACGTTTGAGCAGAAAATGAGAAGATTTGGGTGACCTTTTTTTTTTGTACTGCTATTTGGATACCAAGTTTTATTAGATTACGAGGTGTTGTCGCTGCCTTTCTTTGATGGATATGGTGTTTTTAACTATCACCTTTTTTTCCTTCTTGTTTGCTTGTATCATCTTTTCGTCTAATATATTTTCTGTTTTGTTTGCTTAGCCAGAAAAAAAGTCTACACATGAGGTAGGTTGGCATAGCCAAAACTCAAACTGATTACTCAATCCCTCGATAGAAGGTTGTATTCTCCCAACTATGGACAGATATTAGTACTCTACCATTATCATTACTCAAAAGAGATGGATCAATCTGTGTCCTTGCTAAACTTACACAAGTATGCTTTCTACAATTGCAAATGTGATTAAATCCTGCAAAACTTCCCATAAGATGGTTTAGAGGGAGGTAATTTTCTGAAGGATAACTGCTTCTTACTATGGATCATCTCTACATGGGAACATAACAAATTTGCTTTTTACTAGAGCGCATTGAAGTTGCTCGAACCATGCGAAGGATTATACTATCCAAGCACACTAGCGAAACTCAACACTAACACCAAGTTTTATACGCATTACATTCCTCATAAAAAAAAAAATACAAATGATAAGCACCATTCCTCTCTTATTGGGGCGCCACCATATTTATTTCACATAAAGAACAATACATGCGCCTGCACCTAAGGCACAAGATATAGTGCAGAGATAACCCCTGAAGAAAACAGGGACAGTGTTGTTGTGCCATTATGCCACAGGTTACACTTAGTTGTACACATATACATCCATTTACATTGTTCACTTGTTATTGGTTCAGAAAGATAGTACTAGGAATTCATAACTAGCACTTACCTGTTAGGCGTACTCGCTATTATATCCTGAAGCTTGGTGATGAATTCGTCAGTGTAGGAGGCTTCAAGATTATCTTTTAGCAAAAACTTTCTCCATTTATCATGGTTGAGTCTCAGTTCGTTAGCAACTTCACCATTTTCTTCCATCACTAACTTCACAGCATTGCAGATAATTTCTTTCGTAAACCAACAATCTTCCTCTCTTCTCTCAACCTCAACTCCAGCTTTTAAATCCCCTGCTATGAACCTCGCATTTATTATCTGGTCACCAATCTGTGGTAATAATACAATCTGGCATTCATTAACTAATGCCTCCGTTATCGAGCCTGATCCGCAATGGGTCACAAAACACCCGATGGAAGGGTGGCTCAGTATCAGTTGCTGCTGAATCCATCCCCCCTCCACAATTCCTCTCCCTTTCACTCTGTCTGTAAACCCTTCTGGAAGCACTTCTTCGACTGAATTATTTCCTGCTGGTGGTTTCAGTGCAGCCAAAAATGGCAAGCCAGTAAGTTCCAGACCCAGAACCAGTTCCTGGAACTGGTCTTTGTTCAAGTTAGATTGACTTCCAAGTGCACAGTAGACAACTGATCCTTTCTTGAATCCGCCTAACCACTTATCCCACTTCTCATCTAAAGTGGAAGTGGGTGTTTCAGGAATTACAGGTCCAGAGGCTATAACAGGCTTTTTAAATTGTCTCTCTAGATAGTCACAGAATTCCCCTTCCATCTCCCTACAAGCCTTGAAAACCAAAGCGTCGCCATCGCTTAATGATTTCATCATTCGATCGTGGAATGAGACACCGCTACCATATTCTATATCTCTGAAGGAGGCACTTGCCTTAGCTTCAAACGAGTGGAGCTTCACAGACGAAGGTGGGAATCCCAAAGGCGGACGTTCCAGGTTTAATTCTGATTCCTGGTCTCGTGCTGGGGACATGTCGTAAGCAATAGTTGCTGGACTGATGATGCAGTAATGTATAGACTTAATGCCAAGTCGACGCGCCAGCGCTGGGAGCCAGTGAGTAAAATCGTAGAATACCAAGTCAGGTTTAAGGTCAAGTAAAATGGATTGAATGGTTGGCTCAGTACGATCCATGGCTGTCATAAGGTGAGTATACAGAGGATATGGAATGTCTGCAGTGGTTTGTGCATGAGATGGGAGGCCATCAACGCGCGGGACATCTAGTGGAATGAAACTGATGAGGCTCGGATGAAGGTTAAATGAGGTGAGTTTAGATTGTGTTTTGGAGGGTATTAAGAAAGAAACTCTATGGCCTCTCTCTGCGAATTTGTTCGCAGTGTGAAGAAAAGCAGTTAGATGACCCATTGCAAACCAAGGAAACATGACTATATGCATCATTTTGCCTCCGCTATTCATCTCCATGATTCTCCTTTATCTGTCCACTCACTGTCAGGAAATTAAGTTTGGGAACCAAAAGAATGACAAGAAAAATAATGTGAATTACTTACAGAAGAGGCTCCAAAGAAAACTTCCCAAGAAAAGAAATTCCTGCGCAGTGTTTCGTTACAATTAATATTGAGATGCGAGATATGAATAAAGGCAAGAGACCCAAAAATAATGTTCGAGCATAGGCCTCTGAAATTATTAGCACATTGTTTCTGTATGTAGTTTGGTTTGAAGGTTTTCAATATCTTTTCTTATTCGCATCTTTGACGAACTCTAGAAATTATTTGTTTTCCAAACGCAGGAAGAAAATTGAGAAAATGGTGGAGTGGTTTCCGTCTTTATCTCAACTCGCTGCATTTTATACCAGGTGGCAACGGATACAACCTAACGACAACTATTCTATATAGGAGTAAGTCCTGTTCTTTAGGATATTTTGTTATTGTTTTTTCTCAAAATACACAGCTCCTATTATGAACGAGAGGTATGGCAGCATTTGCTTATTCTTACAAGTAAATGAAACCCTTTGCACAGGGCTGGTCTTGCATCTTTTGTGGCCTAATGCAAGAATTATTTTTGTGGCCCCTTGTAAATCCACTTTGTCCATACACAAAAAATTAAGGTATCAAGTTCTCTACCAGTTGTTTTTTTTAAGTTAAAATGTATTCAAAGAAACTAACTTACCACGATTTATAAGGGGGATACCAGTCCTACTAAGTGGTGATACCATTTCATCGATCCAATGACCAGAATCGTTGGGATTTTTTTGTCATATATGAAACGGTATCAACACTTAATAGAACTGATATCCCCCTTTATAAATCATGTAACTTAGGGTGTTAAGGACCCTTGTATCTTGATTAGTAGAGCCTTCTAATGTAAAGATATGATGCTTGTCCCTTGCATTAGATTTATCTACTTCTAAGTTTTGCAAAATACAATTATGTGGAATATTGTCCCAATTAACGAAATTAACAATGGTTTTGGCTTCCTTAGCAAGTGTATCAGCCACTTGATTTGCAAGTCTAGGAATATAAAAGAAACCCAAAAAAAAATTGCATTTGTTGAAATCACATTTTACTTCATCCATAAGTGCTTGATTCTGCCATTCAATTTGAGAGGATTCTCCGTTCAAGTAATCATATAGATTTTTGCAATCTCCTTCAATACTGAAATTGGACCATCCTTTTTCCAGTGCCCATTTAGCTCCCTGCAACAATCTTATGGCTTGCGCTTCTTCAGGGGTAGTTGTTGTGAAGGAGCCTGCTCTTCCTTGTTCAAAGTCTCATGCATCATTCCGAAGAACTAAACAAAAACCTGCAGGCAAAACACTAGAAATCCAGGCTACATCTATGTTAAGTTTCAATTGAGTTCTCTTAGGTGGGATCCATTTAGGGATTTCAACTGTATTTTTTAATGTCAAGCTAAGAGAATGGTTATCTTTGTTCCAATAATCTAGATATCTCTGTATTTCTAATCCTAGTTGCACTTGTTTGCTGTTTTTGTTCAAGGACTCTGTTACATCTTTCTTTCCAAATGAACCAAGCTTTGGTCAGAATCGTTTCTAAAGATGTAGTTGGGTCCTTCTTTCTCATCAATTCCTTACAGATATCCAAGAAAGTTATAGAACTATCAACTTGCAGGGTGACAGGAGATAGTTTTGTTGCCCAAACAAACTGAGCATAGGGACAAAATAGTAATAGATGTTCTAGAGATTCCGTTTCATTACAACCAAAGGAGCAATTAAGATGAATATCATGCATGAATTTGGAAAGTTTCAGATTTGTAGAAATTGCATTATGCAGACATTTCCAAGCAAAAATTTTTATTCTTTGTGATACCTGGAGGTTCCATAAATGTTTCCAAAAGGAATCAGGTTGTCCTAAGTTAGAATGATTTTCAGTTCGTTCATTAAGTTTGTTGTACATGGACTTAACAGTAAAGGATCCAGAGCTTGTAAGAAGCCACCTTAGAGTATCTGGCTTATCTCTGACTAATCTGATATTGCAAATTTTCCTAGCTATGTGTGCATGGAACAATTCAAAAATTATAGTAGAATTCCACTTCAAAGTGAGAGGATCAATCAACTCCTTCACAAGTGTTAAATTAGAGTTAGTTGTTGTTCTATAGTTACTTAGATTGTTTATCAAATGTGGTACCCATTTATGTTCCCAAATATTTACACTGTAACCATCTCCTATTTCCCAAATGTTGTTATGTTCCACTAGTTGAATACCTTTACTAATGCATTTCCATATCCATGAACTAGTAGTGGGAGTTTTCCTTAAATACTGATGAGTTTCTGAAATATCTAGGTTTTAGCTGAGACACCACAGAGTCTTAGGTTCTGTTAATAATCTACATGCTAGTTTAGTAATCATGGCTAAGTTGAATTTATGAGCACTTCTAAGTCCTAACCCTCCTTTTTTCAAAGGTTTACAGAGACAAGAATATGATTTTGGATAATACCCTTTGTAATTAGTTTCTTTCCCCCACCAGAAATCTCTTTGTAAAGCATCAATTTTTTTTTGTGATTTTTTTTTTTGGTAAAATAAATCAACTCATTTGGTAGCTAGCCATACTAGCTAAAGTTGCTTTATTCAGTACCATTTTACTAGCTTGAGCTAGAGTTTTTCCTAACCAGCCTTGAATTCTATGTTCCGTCTTTTCTACTATTCCTTCAAATAATTGTATCTTTGCTTTACTAATGAAATGGGGAGTTCCTAGGTAAGAGTCTTTTGGGTCAATTTTTTTTTATTTTCAGTATTTTACTAATCATCCTCTGATGTTTAGGTTGAACTTTTTTGCTAAAGAACACACCAGATTTACCAAAATTTATTAATTGACCTGAAGATTTACTAAAAGATTCAATCAAGGCAAGGATATTGTGACACTCTTTAAGGTTAGCTCTAGTGAAGATCAGGCAATCATCTGCAAAAAAGTGATGAGAAATGGGACTGTTTTTTGGAGTGATTTTCACTCCATGAATTAATTTCTCCTCTTCTCCAGAAATAAGAAGTCTAGAGAAGATCTCCATACAGATTATAAATAAGTAAGGGGAAAGAGGATCCCCTTGCCTAAGACCTCTAGTAGGTTTAAAGTAGTTCGCTAGGCAACCATTGGGCAAGACAACAATAGAATATTTAGAAATGCATTGGTGAATCAGATTGCAAAATTATTGTCAAAGCCAAAAACTTTCATTGAACTGATCAGAAAATCCCAATCTACCATATCAAAGCCTTAGACATATCAATTTTGATTCCCATTCCAACATGCTTCACTTTCTTCTTTTTAAAGGAGTGAATTATATCTTGAAAAATAATAATATTGTATGAGATTTGCCTTTTAGAAAGGAATGCAGCTTGGAAAGGGGAAATGAATGTATTTAGCAATAGTTTCATTCTATTAGCTAGAATTTTGGCTATAATTTTATACATAGTGTTGCAAAGTCCTATTGGTCTAAAACCACTAGGGTCTTTTGGATGCCTACTTTTTGGTATGAGAAACAAAAATGTTTTATCGAATTATGGATGAAGAATTCCAGAGATAAAGAAGTGCTGAATTGCGGAAAAATTACTTGTTCTCCTACTGTTTCCCAGTTTAGTTTGAAGAAACTAGCTGGGAAACCATCTGGTCCTGGTGATTTATTTGGTTTAAGTTTTTTAATAACTAACCATATTTTTTCACCAGAGGGAACAGAGTTGAGATGAGCATTATCATCAGAAGAGATACAAGAGGAAATGTTCTGAAAAAGAATAGGGTTAGGTAAAGGGGGAGGAGAAGGAGCTGAAAATAGATTTAAGAAGTACTCTGACAGGGTGTCCTGTATTTCAGTTCTTTTGAATGTTATTTCATTATTACTCCTTCTAAGGCATTCAATATGGTTCCACTTTCTTCTTTTCATAGTTTTAGTATAGAAGAATTTGGTATTTTTTTCTCCTAATTGGATCATATTATCCCTAGACTGTTGTTTAGCTATTGCTTCTTGAGTAGCATAGAACTTTTCAAGTTGAGAAAGCTTTTCCTTAATCTTCTCTTCTTTTTTGAAAACATGTGTTGAAGTATTTAAGTTATCAATTTGGGTAAGCACTCTTTTAATCTGCTTTGAAGGTAATCCAAAAATATTTTTCCGATTGGTTTGAAGAGATTGAAGATTCAAAATTAAGAATCTGTTGTTGTGTCTCTAATAATATGGTTTCAGGATTCTTTTATAGTTTGAACACAAGAGATTTTCTTTTTCCAAGTATCATAGAACTTGAAAGTGAAAGTGAATTCAAGTTTAGAAAACTTTGCATCTAAGTTTAAGGAAATTGGGCAATGGTCTGAACCAACTGCAAAAAGGTGAGAAAGTTCAGAATTAGGAAATTGTGAGTTCCATTCTGTATTAGCTACTGCTATATCTAGTCTTTCTTGGGTATTTTTAGCATCCTCTCTATGATTATTCCAAGTAAACTCATACCCTTTGAAACCTAAGTCTATGAGGCCTGCATTACTTAAGATATTATGATAATAACTACAATCAAATATTTTAAAGGGCAAACCTCCACTTTTATCCTCTTGGCAGAAGATCATGTTGAGGTCTCCTAATAGAACCCAAGGCATTGAACATTTATCTACTTGTTCAGAGATTTCTGTAAGAAAATCCCATGCTAAATTTCGATTATTGGGATAGGGACTTCCGTAGAAACATGTGAGTAACCACTTCTTAGACTCAACATTAGTTTGAACTAAAATGTTAATCATATTTGTGTTCCAATGCACTATTTCAAAGGAAAATCCATCCACCCAAGCTAAGGCTAGACCATCTGCTAATCCTATGGGATTCACTATGTGTGTATTAGGATAATCTTTAAGAAGATTCTTGACGAGATGCTTCTTGGATTTAGTTTCAGAGAGAAATAAGATTTCTGGTTTATCTTTTGAAATTAACTGGTTTAGATGATTTTGAGTGAAAGGATGCTACATCCTTGCACATTCCAAGAAATAATTTTCATGATTGCAACTAGGTTACCAAAGTATCAAAGTTCTAATAACAAGCAACTGAGTTAATCTCAACAAAGGAAACTATTGATTGGAGCTATATTGATCGATTTGAAGCAATTTATTCGAATCCGAAACCAAAATGCACAATCCCTCAGATGATGAAGAGGAGGGAAAGTCAGGAATTGCAAGTTTAAATGCAGACTTGGGCTGAGTTTTAGGAGATGCAATAGATTAATGAATTGGATTCAAATTATGATGAATGGAACTATTATGAGATGCAATGAACGAAGCAGAACTAGAACCTACGGAAGCTGGAGAAGATAAGACTTCCTGCGCATCTTCAAAGGAAGAAGAGGAGAATGATAATATTCTAGTGACCACATTAGGAACCGGAACAAGAATATGGTTGTTCGAGTTAACCGGAGCAAGAACTGGCTCCGATTCAAGAACCTAGTTTTCTTCATTTGGTTCCATAGAGTTGATAACTCGATAAGTCTCCGAGTTACCCGATCTAACAGATTCATAATTCGACCCTTGTAAAGAATGAAATTTTCAGGGATATTAAAAGGGAAAGTATGCTTGCCTAGAATTGTAGTAGAGGCTAAAGCCATATCTTCGTCGTAAGTAACCGGGCCTAAGACTTCATAAGGACAATCTTGAGTTGGAATATCAGTTTCTTGATTCACAAATATTGGATGCTCTTCTCTGAATAATTCATATAATGTTTCTCTATTTCCAGGAATATTCAAGTAATTTTCAACAGACTCCATATTACCATGCGCATCTGTATTATCTTGGGGATTCCAGATTTGAATGGGAGTATTATTTAGCCAAAATATATCATCAGCATGGCCAAGTGAATGCATCGATATATCATAGATATCTTCCATAGGTTTATGTTGTAAGATGGCACATTGATTGATCTTGTGACCAAACCGAGCACAATGAGAACACAATTTTGAAGGTAAGTTATGGTAAGTAAAAGCTAGTTTACTGACAGGGTATTGTTCAACCTTAACCAATAACTTCAAGACTAGAGTTTTTTCTATATTTACCCACACTAAGACCATTGGTTCACAATCAAAACTCCCAGTTCCATTACAGACTTAACTAACAACTCTTATCCTGCTAGCAATCAATCCTAGTCTTTCCCCTACTTTGTGCTCACGTCTGCAGTTTGAAATAGTAGCCCAAAGAGGGATTTCTTTGTCCGCCTCAGTAGTAATTTGCATTCCTGGAAAAGCAGATGTCGCAGAGAGAACATTACCGTAAGGATACCAAGGTCCGTTCAATGCGATCCATTTCAAGTCTTCTGCCGTACGGAATGTAATGATGAACAAGTTTGGATCAGTTTCTCTAATTTGGAAGCCAATATTAAGACCCCAGAAATGACGTAGTACTCCTCTTATATCTTCAACCGAATAGAACTCTGTCAAGAAAATTCTAGCTAGAATACTATTCTCTTTGATACCATAGTCTCTCATTAATGCAGGAGGTATTGGGAGGATGCCTATATTAGTGTAATGCCACAGACATACCACTAAGATGTTTGTATAAATTGTAGCTGCTCATATTGAATAAGAAAGAAGATTCAAAAATTGCTCAGAACATAAGAAAATTGAATGAAATAGAGGGAAGCTCCCGGCAAGAGAAAGTACTAAGAGAAGAGAAGAGAACAGACATAATACCAATTAATTCCTCTGCTTATAAATTGAAAGAAATTTGGATTTCTCGAAAAACTAACCTTAAAGAAACCAAAAAGGATCTACTTTAATTTAAACCACGTCCAATAAGAGTTCGACAACCAAATTAGCTAAAGGACAGGTCAAAAAAAAACAATTGAACTCAATAAATGCAAGAGATTGGATAATAGAGAGACACTCCAACAACACCAGAGGTAAAATTGATAAGGACGCAAAGAGTCACATAGAATTAATGCATACTGCATTAAACCAGATTTCTATGACCACTCAATCAGAGAAAAGAGAAGCTATAAGGCTATCCAGCAGGAGAAATAAATGCATTTAAAAGATGGATTGAACATGACTGAAATTTTAACCAAATAGGTTTCTAAACCTAGGGAAAAAATTCAAAATCTATAGGTGCATGCATCGAAACAAAACTAGAAATCCAGTAATCAAAATTTTTCTGCTCGAACGACTATCGCCAGAAGATTAGACGTCTGAATTCCAATAAACTAAACGTAAAGGAATCGAGAAATCTTAAATGCTAAGAGAAAACTAGAGATAATTCAGACTATAAAAAACCTCAATCTGGTACCCTAACATATACAGCAGTTCGGAAAAAAAAGAAGTACTTAGAACAAATATATTAAAGGCTAAGAATGGCTAGTAATCACTACAGGATTCCAATTGGTGCTCTTGTTTCATCCACTAAGGTTATTCGTTGCAAGGAAGGGCAACTACATCGAATTCAATATTATCGATGTACAGTATGTCATCGAGAAACTTTCTTGTACCATGCATAGGCACAAAGATTAGTCTGTGCAACCTAAGCCAAGAAGAGAAGAATAGGTTGGGAACTCAGGCTATCAAGGATCTTCACACAAGGCTTGCCACCGGAGTTCCGATAACTGGTAATTACTTTTTATCCGAGTATCCACCCGGAATGGACTATGCTTATGTCCATGAGAAAACGACCATTTATCAACAAGAACGTGCCGGCAGGATTATTATGGTGGATGATTCCGATGAAGAAGAATGAAGGGTCATAACAACAGAATAGATCCGAAAGCTAAGAAGAAGGCAAAAGCAACTATCCAATTTAAGTTCTATTAGAAGTATGAATGATATTAGGTTTCTTGTTGTTTTCTAAGAATTTGAAGTTTCACTGTCTTAAATCTTGTTTGCGATATGTTTCTTTATCCTGAATTATATTGATGTTGTTAGTCTAATTTAATGGGTGTTATCTGAAAAAGCATCAAAGGATTCGGTTCTTTAAGCAAACTTGAAACAAGGCTTAACTAGATTAATGGGGCACCAAGTAATGGTTAAAATAAAAGACCTGTAATAATCCCATAGGATCACTCGAACAAAGGATGGAACTAGTAGGTATATAATTTAAAAAAGAGATAAAGAAAAATAAGAAGCTTAAAGAAAAAACTAATGCGCAGGCTAAAAAAAGAAGAATGAATATTTTCTTAGATGAATACAAAATGAAAGGTTTTATGCATGCAATGCAATATGGAATGAATGCAGTATGGAATTTGGATACAGATATACTACAAAATTAGAAAAACAGGATGAAATAAATTTGGATTCGGATTTCTTTCTAGCAAAAAGGATCTATTAAAACGAGACTAGGAGAATGTTGATGATTTTACCCCTTTCTTGATCCCCATCTGGCTCAGGGTCGAATTCCAGATAGGGAAAACTACTCAGAAATCATGAAAGAAAAGAAAAGAAGAAAAGATATTGAAAAACAAGATGAAGAAATATAGTCGTTAGAATAGGAGAGAGGGTAGACCCTCTACCAGTGCTCTTATTTTTTATTTTTATTTTTTTTTATTTTTTATGTTTCTAGTAGAACCCTATAAATTAATCCGCGATGAATTAATAAATTTTGCCGGTCCCGGGTAAGGACCAACGTGCTAAATTAATAATTCCCTAAATTTATTAATTCATAAAAAAATTAGACTTTCTATAAGTCTCTTCCAATATATAAATTAATAACTCTCTAATTTACATAATATTAGCTTTACAATTATGTTAATCTGCTAAAATATGATTCAAATTTGACTTGTTTTTTCTTGAAATTGATGTTACATTGAATATCATCTTGGATTTTTCTTAACATTAATAGAGTTTTGGTGTTGTCGTTTGGTGATGCAATAAAAAAAGTATTCAATGTCTTTACGCGAAGGTGGGTTTGTAACCCATGTTACTCTTGATTATTTCACTGTCATCAAATATCAGAAATAGTATTCTTTTGAGGTAGTTCACAAGGTTTTTAACGGCTATTCCATTGTGATAAATTCGATCCTATGAAGTCTCTGGCACGGTCTCATCCAATGAACGAATATCTATTCTCCAAGCTGAAACGTAAACGTTCATCGTGTCTAATACATTATTTTTTTTGGGATTTGGTTCTCTTGTTTCATAACCCGTCCAAAGACTACAATAAAACCGATAATAATAATGCATCTTGAAAGCTTTTATAATCCATGCATCACAAAGGTTGAATCCTTGACGTAGTGTTTAGTTGCAAGAATTATGCAACGTTTTGATAAATTAATAATTATTATTTTTCCATAATTTAATATCATGATAAATTGTAAATTTTGCCGTCCCGACGCTATTATTTATTGGGGTTATACTGTATTACGTTTTTAATGGACTTGACTTGAATAACTTGAGATTATTGTTATCAATTTCCACGAGCTGAGTTAATTGACGAATGTGAAAAAATATATATGGTCACCGGAACCACATTTCGAATTTAATCGCCCGTCATTGAATGTGGTTACGATTCCTTAGTATGAGCATAATGATACATTTGTCTTGATGACTAATTTCTAAACCTACACAGACTGAGGCTAACTTGATGCACAATCTCTAAACGTACCCAAACTAAAGCTAATTTGATGCCTAATTTATAAACGTGCACGACTAAGGCTAATTTGATGTCTTATTTAGCGAACTTTTATCTAAACTTGTACATTCCAGTTGATTTACACATAGCTAATGTAACGGCTTGACGACAAACAGACTATTCTAGATCTAATGAATAATCAGTAGTTTCAAAAAAAAAATTACAAGCCCTAAACTCTTTAACGAAGGAATACTCTAAGTACTTATTTCGTGGTTTTCCCTATTTGCCATCCACATTTTTTCTATTTGCCACCCCATTTATCCGATTTACCACCCATACAAATTTTAAAATTTCCTAAATACTAACTCTTGACTTTTTGTTTACACGCAACAAAAATACCACCCCCATAATTTAAAAAAGAAAGAAAAAAAGCCCTAAGTTATAAATTGGTTCTTCATCTTCCCGCATCCGTCCACTTCTTCTGCTCCATCTCCAACCACATACCACCCACCGACCACCACCTTCTCCCATCTTTTCTCCCTTTTTTATTTGAGAAAAAAAAATCCATAAGAAGTAAGGTTTAATTCAGCGACTATGAATGATGTTAATGGTGCTTTATTGACGAATAAAAATCAGAAATATGAAATTGTCAGAGTGAAATTCTGGACGACTAGACCAGTCGTTTGCAGTCGTTTTTGGACGAGTAGGATTCCATGTAGTTGTTGTCAATATCCGGACGAGTACCACTAATTGGGGAAGTCCCAGTCTGTAACTATACGAGTTTTCTTCCCCTTCAGAGATTTTGACTATGCAACTTAGAAATTAGTTTCATCGTAAATTGAATATTGATGTAATTGATTAATTTAATAAGTTATCCATATACTTTAAGGATGTGGCGACTATCCTCAAAAAGTCGCAAGGGTCATATTAGTGCTCCCATAGAACTGTCGTGGTATGAGGAATGACATGAAAATTTCTACTTTGAGTTCATTCCTTCGATCTTGTAAGCCTTCCATTCTCTTCCTTTCTGAAACAAAACTTAATAAGAGAAACAATATAAATTTCTGTAATTCTCTTAACTTTCGTCACTTTCATTATGCGCCCTCTATTGGTAGAAGTGGTGGCCTGGCTTTGTTTTGGCATGACAATATCGACATCACTGTTACTTATTCAAATCCAAATTTGATAAGATGTCTTGTTCACCAGAAATTATCTACACCTCAATTGGAGCTATTATGTGTTTATGGACCCCTTGAACAAAACAATAGAAATAATTTTTGGGAAGACTTCTCTGCTCTGGTTGGTACCATTAATTCTCCTTGGTATCTACTTGGTGATCTGAATGTTATAACTCATTCGTATGAAAAATATGGGGGCAGTTTACGTTCTAATTCTTTATATCGTGAGTTTAAACAATTCATTCGAGATAGAGATGTGATCGATTTGGGTTATTCTAGACCCGCCTTCACTTGGTCAAGATATACAAGAAATGCATACCCTATTTTTGTCTAGTTCGTCTTGGAGGTTGCTTTTTGAGAATGCGACAGTACTTCATCTACCCAGAATTGGAAGCGACCATTCCCCAATTCTTCTCAATACTCTAAGAAAAGGTCCTAAGAGGAAAAGACATTTTAAGCTTGAATATCAGTGGACGGACCATCCACAGATTCTTGAATAAATTGATAAATGATGGAGCATGTCTGAAGGGGACACTATCCATAAACTTGAGTTGCTGAGTATACACCTTTCTAAATGGAGCAACAATACCTTTGGCCATATTCACAGAGACCTTGAAGCGGAAAAGCAGAAACTTGTTGAGTTGCAATCAAGAGCTCATCTGACAGATACAAGAGACGAAGAGAGAGTCCTTATCCAAAATAATCACGTCTTTGAGAAAAGAGAAAAAATGTTTTGGGAACAAAGAAATAAATCCAGTTGGATTCCTAGTAATGATAAAAACACTCATCGTTTTCACCTATTTGTGTTACATAGGAGGTCTAAAAACAGAATTATGACTTTAATAAATGGAGATGGAGACTGGATCTCTGAGCATAACCAAGTCACAGATTTACTTGTCTCACATTTCCATAAACTCTTCACGGTGGATAATCATGTGACTCCTAATCTATTTTCTTTAGATAACGCTAACGCTTTGTCTGAAGAAGAATGCAGGTCTCTTGCGAAAATCCCCACTCCAGATGAAATTCTCGGCATTATCAAAGGTATGAAACCTCTAAAGTCGTCGGGCCAAACGGGTTTCCACTCTTGTTCTACAAGAAAAGTTGACATATCTTGGAGCATAGGTAACTCAACTTAGACATGATTGTCTTAGATTTTCCTTGCTCCCCGCAGGTTTAAATCATACTTTCTTGTCTCTTGTTCCCAAAGTTAAGAATCCTTCAACCCCTTTAGACTTTAGGCTCATCGCGTTATGCAATGTTATTTACAAAGTTATCACAAAAATCATTACTAAAAGGCTTAGTCCCTTCCTTGATGACTTGATTGAAAAAGATCAATCTGCCTTCATTCCTGGAAGGTAGATAGTGGATAACATTGTCTTTGCGAAAGAGCTTGTTCATTCTGTGAGTCATTCTAATTTTATTTTGGGCTCCTTTGCATTAAAATTGGATATGAGTAAAGCGTACGATAGAGTGGAGTAGAAATTTTTGAAAATGGTTTTGCATCGCTTTGGAATTTCTGGCACTATTTATGCACTTATTATGAGTTGTGTGCAAACTTCATCTTTCTCTGTCCTTCTTAATGGCCAACCGGAAGGCTACTTTAGAGGTAATAGAGGTATCAGGCAGGGATGCTCCTTGTCACCGTACCTTTTTATTCTATGCTCTCAAAGTCTTTCAAGTATTATTATGAGGATGGAACTAGATGGTCTATATTCAGGCTATAATTGAATAGATGGGCTCCTCCTGTTGCCCGTCTAATGTTTGTTGATGACGTGATGTTGTTCAGGGTCATGAATGATAATATTATCTCATCTATTTCAAGTATTCTTTGTGACTATGCCGCATGGTCTGCGCAAGAAGTTAATTTTAACAAAACCTCAATTTTCTTTAGTAAGGAAGTTCATGCTGATAGACAGAGGGAAGTTATCAATAGTTTGGGTGTTAAGAAGGATGGAACTGAATGAAAAATACTTGGGTATCAATATCCTTAATAAAGATAGTAGAGTGGAATCATTTGAGTTTTTACTAGAAAAATTTGACGCGAAATTGGCTGGTTGGAAGTGACATTTCCTGTCGCATGCTGGTAGAACTACTCTAATTCAATTAGTCCTTTCTTTTATTCCTCTCTATTATATGGAAACTTGTTTTGTTCCAAAAAAGATTCTTCGCAAACTTGAGCAGACTATTCGTAATTTTTGGTTGGGGCACTCAAGAGAAGTACAGGAAATTTCATCATATTAAATGGGATCGGTTTTATGTCAGCAAAGAGAAAGGTGGTTTTGGTTTAAGGTCATTGAATCAGTTGAATATGGCCTAGGGATTAGTCAGGCGCTTTAAGAAGCCTGGATATCTGACTCGACGTTTTTAGTTATGTATTTTCTATAAAACCGTCCACCGAATCGGATTTTGACAGACGACTATCAATGAAACTGATTTTTTATTTTTATTTTTGAAGCAAAACTTGGATTCGTGTTTTAGTTCTGTAACAGCTTTCAACGTATGTGTATAAATATTGTAGATATGTAATTATGTATATGTATTTGAAGTTTATAAATAATGTAAATATGTAATTTTATATTTGAAATGTACATGTGCTAACTTTCTATTATTGTGCAAAGGAATGGCTGACCCTCCCAGTAAAGCAAGGAAAGCTCTACTTGAGGCCACAAATGGGAGGGACCACAAAATCTAAATTTTCCTTAAGTTAATGAATATTTGTTTTTGGGTTAACCATAAAACTAAGAAAGGAAAAGGAAAAATGAAAGATACGGTAAAAAGGGAAAGGAGATTTCATGATAATCTTTAGATTCAATCAAATCATTAATACTCTTGATGCATGAAGTAAATTTTGTTTGTCTCCTTTAGTAATATTTATATTGTTTATTTTTCTACATCTTTTACCTTTTAGGCTAAACCATTTTAAAGGGTTTGGTTCCATTGTTGAATTATTTTTTCATTACAAATAGAACTAAAAGCTAACACACCATTATTAGTCAGAAAATGTTAATAAGACATTAATGAATGTTTTAAAAATAGGGTTGGAAAAGATAGAAGATGAGGTTGCCCACCCGTCTTGTTTCCAGCATATGAACTAAATATCACACATGTCATTGAACTAAATAAAAATAAAAATAATCTTCACATGCATATTTTGTTTGTGTAAATCACATGTGTCACATATATTCTATACATGTAATGTGTGTGATAATATGTAATTATAGAACCTCAAAATAAGACAATATACAATAATTAATCTCTATTGTAATATAGATACTAGTAATCAATTTTTTTCATTAATCTCTATTCTCATAAGGAATTTATTCTCTTCTCGGCAAGTTCTCGATGATCATATGACTGTATTTTTCCTTTTTAAACAGTCTATTACTTTAAATATTTGGGATGATTTGTTGGATTTCAACTTGTATTTCTACTGCATATACCTCGACATAAGACCTTTAAGACAGTTTAGTCCTTTAGCGGGGGCTTGGGCGGTCGGTATATATATTATGTACAAGTGTAGGAGGTATTTTGTTGATGGTCACAAGGAAATTGCTTGGATGTGGAAAAGTTGTGTTTGAAGATCTTATGTGCTTTTCTATAGGATGTTTGCTCGTTCATATTTTCAACTTAGTGGTACTTTCATCAATTTCTCATGGGGCTGATTCTATTGCTGATTATTGTGTTTCTAGCTGGAACTATTTGGATTTACAACAACTTTACTATTACTTATATTATGTTTGTTATCATTATTCTGCTGAGGAGCATGACATTTTTCATTTATGCCAGTTTACTACTTGGAGGGCTTGGGATCATTGTGTTGTGCGTCTTTTTCTCTGTGGTGTGCAAGTTTTTGTTACCCTCATGTCGTTCGGGCATTTAACTGTCTTGATAGAATTATCGCATGGTGTTGGTTTGTTCTCCTGCAACTTTTTTGTAGAGCCAACAACCATTTTAGTGGTGGATGAAGCCTCTTGTTTGTACCCAAAAATAATTTTAGGCACTAAACACGATGATTTGATGATTATGATGAGAAATTAGGGCTAGAAAAACGATAAATAAAGGAGACAAAGGATTAACGTGGTTCGGAAAATGTTGCCTACATCCACGGAGGAATACCATAGGGAGAGTATTGTATTGATATGAGGTTTACAATAATTGTGGTTAGCTAACCTAAGATTCCATATCCCCTTAGGATTTAGGATACATGTATTTATAATGTTTATGTAACCCTAATTCTGATACAAACTTGATATGCAAGCAATTTGGGCAATAAGACTTCTGGAAACTTCTGGAATCTTCTGTCATGGGCCGGCTGATAGGTGTCTAAAACACCTTAATATTTATATATTGTATGCTTTCTTTGCTAAGTTTTCTTGTAAATTATGTATCTTATGTTTTCTTTTGAGTGTTTAGCTATTTTGGAGTCATTTGGAACAAAAGAAAAAGAAACGTCGCTTAAAAGGAAAAACTGTGTAAATGTTATTGGAGGCGAAATTATTTCTCATTATTTACTTTTATTTCTTCATCTCTGTATGAAAAGCATGCCGGCTTTAGTGATGCAAATTCTTATGTCTGAAACGCATGGCAGCATTAATGATGCCAAGAAATTGAAGAGATGAAGTGAATTTGAGAAGTAAGAAAATTAGGTTGGCGGATACGCGGAACTGGCATGTCAATTGAAACTGGATGGCCCTCATCTTCCTCACCTGGGTGGAAATATCACTTTCATTTCCTACAACAACCCTAAAATTCAGAGGAGGATTAATTTCTCAATCATTTCCAGTTGAAATCGAGACAAAGGGAGAAGAGACTGACGGCACCGAAATTCAGAGAAGAGAACTTGCTGATGGTGATTTGAGGTTGAGAGAAGGTTACAGTGAAGAATTAGAGTTTGATGCGTTCAATTGACTGGGAAATGGGTTTCTACTGTGAGTTTCTGTTACAGTTCGAGAAGAAATTGAAGGTGGTAATGAATGTTGTCGCTGAAGAGAGATGGGTTATGTTTGAATTAAGTATCAGCAGGGCTGGTTTTGTTTGGATTTGATTTTGAACAGAGACAAAAGATGATTGCTGCTGACTCATGAATCTGAGAAGGACAGGAAAGAACGAGAAGATGATGTTGTCTGAGATCGAGCAGAAGCTGTTGTTGCTGGGAGAAATCAGATCACAGATTTGAAACTATTCAGTGAATTGAGAAGATGGGTTAATTCCAGAGAAGATTAGGTGGGTTTGAAATGAAATTGGTGGTAGTGAAACAAGCTGTTGTTGCTGGTGATTTGAGGTTGAATGAAGGCTCCTGAGATGAATTAGGGTTGATTTAATGAGAATTTGAGATCGAAATGGAGAGCACAATGAGATGATTGAGCTGTTGAAGAATTAGAAGAATGGGTATTCCAGTTGAGTGAATCTGTGATATTCCGTGTTGATTGAAAGAAGCTGGAATGTATGTGTTTGTCTGAGATTGGTATTATCAAGATGGTCATGAAGCACTTGCAGGTGAATAGAATGGATGGACAAAAATGGGGAGATATTTGCTCTTGCTGGTGATGGCACTGGTTGAGTTCAAGAATGGGTTGCAGTGCAGAAGTGGAAACAATGATGTTGGAGCTGTAAATGGAATGAATACTGATTATGGTGTTATGGTTAATGGCTGTGAACCGAGTGTGTGGAGTCTGTTCTGATGGCTAGGCATTGGTGGTGCTAAGCTTGGAGGTTGCAGGGAAGCTACAACAGGGGTCAGAGATGAATGAAATTGTAGAGCTCAGATGAATGATAGTTGCCAAGCTATTGCAGGTGATGTTGCAGGTGGTCTGAGCTACATAAAGTGGTGGATTTCAGAGTTGGTGGTACTAGAAATGTGGCTGGTGCTATACTGAAGAATGGCTGCAGCTGGTGGTGTTGCTGTTGGAGTTTATATTTAAGGCAAAGAATGAGATGAGATGCAGTTTGTTAGTTGCAGTTTATGAATGAGGAGCAGGAAGTGGTTGTTAATGCTGGAATGATGAAGCTGATGGTTACTGCAATGGGTTTTTGGTGAGTTTATGAAGTTGCAAGTGCAGCGATTGCAGGTGACGGCAGTGCAGATAGTGCAGCTGCTACTGAGCTGAAATGCAAAGATGAACTGGAGTTAGTTGGAAGTGATGCTGCAACAGAATGGCGATTGAATGTGGTGCTATGTGTGGTATTGCAACTGCAATTGAGCATGAGCTGAGATATTACAAGCTGCAAATGGAAATGAAAGAAGCAGTTGTTGAACTGGAGAGAAAGGAACAACCAAGATGGCTGGCCAAGGAGCTGTTATGCGCAATAATTGCGTAACAGAAGATATGGCCTGTGTGATGGTCTGGCCTGACCAACTTAGCAGAGTCAGATAGCTAAATCGTCACCTGAGATACATTTCAGGCTAACTTTCGGCCCCTCAACCAGTTTTTAGGTGACCACTTTTGGTTAGTTTTTCTACATGGGTTTTCTCACACATGGGCTTGGTGAACTATTTGGATATGGGCTTTTGAAGACTTGACCTAATATTGGAAAGGAGAAAAAGCTACAAAAAGGAGAAAGATTTCTACAACTATGACGTATTCTACTTGGAGCTAAGGAGGAGAGCCGCTTTTACTTACGCTACTAGGGTTTGCTTTGCTTTCATCTTCTTTATTTGATTATTGATTATGATGAACTCCATAGCTATGAGTAGCTAAATATTATATTATTGGTTAAGGATGTAGTCTTATATCTACAACTTGTGCTTGATTAATGCGTTAGTTTTCTCTCTTGATTATCGTTCAAACTTCTACTATTTTTATAATCACATGATTGATGTATTGTGATTGGATTAGATGTTTGTTTGGTTAAGTGGTCAATTAATTAGACTTGCATCCTTGTCCACAGCTAATTGGGGGTTTATCATCGAACGATAACCCTAAATACAAGTAGCATGATATGATTACGTTTTGTAGTGATACACTCTCGTAATCATATGTAGAGTTTGACCATTGTCCGAATTGTCATATGCAACGTATGACAATTGCATTGATTAACCTATTTCTGAGAACTTAATGCTCCTAGGTAATTGAACTTAATTAGCACAGGGCGTTAGGTTATTCCTTAGGTAGAATTCATATTCGCAGCTCTAATGTGTTTGTTGATGAACTTAGGAAATTAACGGATTATCTTGCTCTCTTGATAGTCTAGGGCTTTTGATAAAAAAAAAGAGAGACTAAATTGTAATTCTAATCATGTATGCAAGCACTTGTTTAAGATAGAAGATGAACTCCTTGACCAATATCTCTCTCTATTGATTATTTTCAACTATTTTCATTACTTTATTGCTTTGTTTATTTTGATAAAACAAAAATCTCCCATTAATTACTAAGAAACTAAAATTTTTATAACAACAATTTCCTCTTTGTGGAAACAAACTCTTCCTTACCTTGTACTTCACTTATATTTTGTTGAGTAAGAAAGTGAATTATTTTTGACGCATACGACTGGGATCAAATTTTGGCGCCGCTGCCAGGGAGGCATACGGTTTGTTATATAGTTTTTTAGTTTCTTTTTATTATTTTTGATTTTATCTTTGCTTCTTATTTCTTGTTTCGTTTTTCTGACTTAGTTTGTAAGAATTGTTTTTCAGGTACTAATCCCTGGATCCCAAGAATTTGAATTATCAATGGTGCGGGATAACTACTCATGAAGGAACAATACTCCAAGCAAGAGTTGACGAGGCAGAAGAACTAGAGTTGGAAGTAGAGGAAGAAGTTGTAGAACAAGAGGTTCCGGTTGGACAAGAACCACCTTTTGAAGAAGAAGAAGAAGCAATGGGTGATGCAAATCGTACACTTAAGGACTTGGCTTCTCATAAGCTGGATACACAACAATGGTGTATTCAAACAAACTCTACTTTCGAGATCAAGCCGGGGTTGCTTAGAGAATTACCAAAGTTCCATGGCATGGTGAATGAAGACCCAAACAATCATCTTATGGACTTCCGCACCATTGTCATGGCCATGCTTCCGCACCATTCCATGTTGAAAGTTTTTCGATTCTCTTTGGCGGATAGTGCTAAGGATTGGTTGTATTATTTGCCTTCCGGAAGTGTCACAACATGGAATGGGTTGAAGAAACTCTTTTTAGAGATATTTTCCTGCATCAAAGGCTACTCAAAGTCGCAAGGAGATTTGTGGGATGAAGCAAAATGTGGGAGAATCTTTATACGAATGTTGGGAGCGATACAAGAGATTGGTGGAAAGCTGCCCTCATCACCAATTCAGTGACGCAATGATTATCCAATATTTCTACGAAGGTCTCCAAGCAAGTGATAGGAATCTTCTTGACGCTGCGGGTGGTGATGCACTAGTGAACAAAACGGTGACACAAGCTAGAGAGTTGATTGAGAACATGGCAACGAACTCGCAACAATTTTCAAGTCGTGGTTCAGATGTGCTTCTTATGAGAGTAAATGAAGTGAGCGAGGTCGAGGAACTTCGTCAACAAATGGGTAACATGACAGCAATGATGCAACAAGTTGCAGCCGCAGTGATACCAAGTTCTCCTCAAGGGTATGAAGACGCCAATGAACAAGCTAACGTGATCGTTCCAAATCAGCAAAGACGGTATGATCCATATTCAAACACTTACAATCCGGGATGGAGAGATCACCCCAATTTTAGCTATGCGAACAAGCAAGGAGCGGTTCAACAACCTAATTTCAACCATCTGAGTGGATTTCAACCTCAACAACAACAATTACAGCCGCGACAACAATTTCAACAACAACAACAACAACCACAAAATCAGGGGTCAAGTATGGAAGAGTTGCTGAAATCTTTTATGCAAAGAATGGAGAGTACGGTTAAGGAGTTGCAAACCCAAGTTGGTTCTATAGCTATTGAGTTGAACCAGTTGAAGGCACAAAATGGTGGGAAACTCCCTTCTCAACATATCAACCTAAAAGAGGTTGTCAATGCAATTACGTTGAGAAGTGGTACACACCTTGTGCAACCCGAAGTTACTGATTCGTCCAAAGAGGAAGCTCCAAAGGAACCTGTTTTGGAGGAGAAGAATGAGGATTCTCCCCAAATTTCTGAGGTACCTATTTTTAACTCTAAAACTCCTGGTTTTACTTATGTTCCTCCTTTACCTTTTCCTCGCAGATTTGTAAATTCCAAGAAGGTGGAACTAGAAAAGGATATTTTAGACATTCTTAATAAGATCCATGTGAATATACCACTCATAGATGCAATCAAGCAAGTTCCAAAGGATGCAAAAGTGTTGAAGAACTTGTGTACCAACAAGCAAAGGCTCAAAGGTAATGAAGTGCTAAGTGTGGGGGAGAATGCTTCGGCAATCTTACAACACAAACTCCCACTTAAGTGCAAGCTTTGACATACCCGTCAAAATTGGTAACACTACATTTAATAAAGCTATGTTGGAATTAGGTGCATCCGTAAATGTTATGCCAGCATCCATGTATAATTCACTTGACTTGGGTCATCTAAAAAGTCTGGAATTGTGTCGCAATTAGCCGATCGCTCTAATGTCTACCCAATGGGTATTGTTGAGGATGTGCTTGTGCGGTTAATCAACTAGTATTTCCAGCTGACTTTTGCGTGTTAGAGATGGATGAAGGTTCACCGGACTCATCTCTTCCATTGCTATTTGGGTGTCCCTTCATGAAAACGGCGAAAATCATTATTTATATGGACAAGGGAACGCTAACTATGGAGTTTGATGGAGAAATAATACGTTTCAACATTTTCGAGACGATGAGATATCCTAGTGATGTCCACTCTTGTTTCTCCATTGATGTGATGGACACATTGGCGCAACAAATGTTTGAGTTGAATGGTGTTAATACTTTGGAAACCGTGCTCACTACACCCATTGATGATGGTTTGGAGTATGGTGATGAGATTAAAGAAACCATTGGTTCTCTTAACTCATTACCGAAAGAATCAGCAATTAAGAATATTTTTATGCTTCTTTACCTTGCAATGATGAAAAACTTGTACCATCAATTGTTAAATCTCCAAAGTTAGAATTGAAACCTCTTCTAAGTCACTTAAAGTACTTGTGCTTGGGTGACAAGGAAGACCTACATGTGATTGTTTCTAATGAGCTTAGTGAATTACAGGAGCAAAAACTTCTAAGGGTGCTAAGGAAGTAAAAGACGGCCATAGGGTGGACAATCGCCGATATCAAGGGTATAAGCCCTGTCGTTTGTACGCACAAGATCCGTTTGGAGGATGATGGAAAGCCTACAAGGTAAGCACAATGTCGTTTGAACCCTCCCATGATGGAAGTTGTGAAAAAGGATATACTCAAGCTTTTGGACGTGGGTGTTATCTACCCCATATCCGATAGCAAGTGGGTAAGCCCAGTACAAGTAGTACCAAAGAAATTAGGTGTGACGGTGGTGGAGAATGATAAGAATGAACTTGTCCCAAATCGTGTGCAAACCGGTTGGAGGGTTTGTATTGATTATAGAAAATTGAATGCCACCACTAGGAAGGATCACTTTCCATTACCATTTATTGATCATATGCTTGAACGTTTAGCTGGACATTCTTACTATTGTTTCCTTGATGGCTATTCAGGTTACAATCAGATTGTGATAGCACCGGAGGATCAAGAGAAGACTACTTTCACTTGTCCTTTCGGTACTTTTGCTTATAGAAGGATGCATTTTGGCTTATGCAATGCTCCAGCTACCTTCCAAAGGTGTATGGTAAGTATTTTTTCAGAATATGTTGAGAACATAATCGAAGTGTTCATGGATGACTTTAGCGTCTTTGGTGATTCATTTGACCTTTACTTGAACAATTTATCATTAATCTTTGAACGATGTGTTGAAACAAATCTCGTGCTGAATTGGGAGAAGTGCCATTTCATGGTAACTCATGGCATAGTTTTAGGCCATATAATATCTTCTAAAGGATTGGAAGTTGATAAATCTAAGATAGACCTTATTCGTGCTCTAAACCCTCCCACTACGGTGAGGGAGATACGCTCTTTTCTTGGTCATGCAGGTTTTTATCGTAGATTCATCAAGGACTTTTCCAAGATAGCATCACCACTTTGCAATTTATTGCAAAAAGATGTGGTTTTTAACTTTGATGAAAAGTGTGTGGCGGCATTCAATCGTTTGAAAGAACTTTTGATTTCAGCCCCTATCATTAAACCACTGGATTGGAGCAAGCCAAGTGATATGCGGTTGGTGCGGTGCTTGGGAAGCGTGTGGGGAAGATACCTCATGTCATTTATTATGCTTCTAGGACACTCAATAAAGCCCAACAAAACTACACAACCACTGAAAAAGAGTTGTTAGCTATTGTTTTTGCTTTGGAAAAGTTTCGCTCTTATCTAATTGGTACAAAAGTTGTTGTCTTTTCTGATCATGCAGCACTTAGGTACTTGATTACAAAGAAAGAGGCGAAACCAAGGCTCATACGATCGATTTTACTCTTGCAAGAATTTGATATAGAGATCAAAAACAAGAAAGGAATTGAGAACATCGTTGGGGATCACTTGAGCCGTCTTGTTGTGGACAAGGAAACTATCCCGTTGCGTGAAAGTTTCCCGGATGAGCAACTATTCTCAATTGCCTTTGGAGAACCATGGTACGCTGATATTGTTAATTACTTAGTTTCTAAACAAATCTCAAAGAACTTGTCTCGTGCTGAGAGGGACAAACTTAAGAAGTTAGGAAACCAATACATATGGGATGATCCATACTTATGGAAACATTGTAGTGACCAAGTGATACGAAGGTGCGTTCCCGAATCTGAATTTAACTGTATCTTGTCTTTTTGCAACTCCTATGCTTGTGGAGGACACTTTGGGAGCAAGAGAACCGCTCTCAAGGTACTAGAATGTGGTTTCTTTTAGCCAACTTTGTTTAAGGATGCACATGCGTTTTGTACCACATGTGATAGGTGCCAAAGAACAGGCAATCTAGGTGCTCGAAATCAAATGCCACAAACTATTATTCAATTTATTGAGGTTTTTGATGTATGGGGAATTAATTTTATGGGCCTTTTTGTCAATTCTAGTGGGAATTATATCTTACTTGTTGTTGATTATGTCTCGAAATGGGTGGAAGCTAAGGCCACCCTAACTAATGATTCTAAAGTGGTTTAAGATTTTGTGCAAGCAAACATTTTTGCAAGGTTTGGAATTCCAAGAGCCATAATTAGCGATGGGGGTTCACACTTCAAAACCAGGTTCTTGCAAAGCTTGTTAAGGAAGTGTAGATGGGGAAAAACGATTTGCTGGTTTTTTAGGAAAGTGGAGAGTCGAGCGTGCGGACGAGACTCCTCAGCCGAGCAAACTACTTAACCTCACACAGATGCACTGAAAAGGGAGTACTTATATTCGAGAGATCAATCTGTAGGACTCCAGCCTAAACCAAGTCAATGGTCGTTCCAGAGTCAATTCGGTCACAAAGAGTAAGATGGGTTGATCTGTAGGAGGGAAGCTGAGAATTGTGTGGTATCAATGATGATCAAGAATTGTAGATGTATTGAAGGTTTCTGTAAATTGATGAACTGTGAAGTTCGAATAAGTTCTGGTTAATTGATGGAATTTCTGAGAGTGATTGCTCGAAAAATTATTGTCGCTCAATCGTGGATCCAGAGACTTATTTATATTTTCAGAATAGCGAACACATTGATCCCAGTAAGTGTGACGGTTTCATGAGTGAAAGAGTGGGAAAGTGGAAGATCGTGGTGAAACCAGTTCCAGGTCGTGCGGAGACTTGGTTAACCGTCCACCCACTACTTTGCTAGCTCCTTCAACCGCTGCATGACTTACTCACATTTCTCATCGTGGATGAATCCACGTGCCGTAGGCCACCATACCAAAACCCTAATTGATATCCCCCATGTGACGTGATTGATGTCTCACGAATCATGGAGTCTGCATGAAAGACGTGTATTTAATTAGTCAGTAGTTGTTGACTGTTTAGACAATGAGTCTAGGTTTTGTTGAATCGAGCATGAGTGATCGAATGCTCAATGGAACATGTTAGACAATGCTTGAATATTATTGTAATTTCGAGCAGAGCAAGTATTGCTCGACGAATTACTGGATATTGATAGTTGGGTCAATATTCGAGCAATTGAGCAAGTATTGCTCAATTCAACGAAATACTGAATATTGATAGTTGGGAAATTGAGCAAGTATCGCTCAATTCGACGAATTACTGAATATTGATAGTTGGATCAATATTCGAGAAATTCGACGAATAAATTACTGAATATTGATAGTTGGATCAATATTCGAGCAACTGAGCAAGTATTGCTCAATTCGACGAATTATTTATTGGTGGCGTGACCCAATAAAATATTAACTAAAATATTAGTAGATTGCCAAATATTATATGATTAATCCGCGTGTTGTTTACTGGATCAACATAAATTTATTTAGTGTTTGAACTTGCTCAGAATGATGATTTGTTGAGCGTTTGTTTGAAACCCCAATTTTTGATCAATTGTTCGTTAATTGATGACTTGCTAAAAATAGGAGTGGACGACCATGTGGTGCCCAATTGCTCGAGTGAGCGTACACCAGGGTCCTGAGTTGACCGGTTGGTGAAAGAATGATGATTAAATGTCGGTTTCATCATTTATTGAAATAGTGCTCGTCTGAGCATTAGGTATTAAAACCTAATTTATGGAGAAGTGAGGGACCGGCCAAGAAGGCATAAAACTGTCTCTTGAGGGTGCGGGACCAGCTGATGGTCGATTGAGCAAATCCCAAGTTGTTTGGAAAGAGTTTGGACCCAATATGAGTAATTGTGCAAATTAGGTCAAAATTGTGAAGACGTGCGGGACCAGATCGTTGCAAGCCTTAGAGCCTCCCTTGGTCGGTCAATGGAGCATGCTCGTGTCACCATAATGTCCTTGTCTCAGTCCTGAGAGTTTCGGCATTTTTTGATGTGCGTTTGAGCAACATCTTGAATTTTCAGAAGGGTTCGATAATTGACTGAAATTCTCGATTTTGCTCGAATGAGCAAGTAGAACCTTACTAGTTTGATCAAAATTTAGAAAATATTAAAATAATGATATTTTAATATTTGGCGTGAGTAGCCTAGCCGGTCACGTGACCATTTGACTTTTTGGCTTTTTCATGGTTTGAGCAATATTTGAGAAAATATGAAGGAACCATGATTTTTGCTCAAAACTGAGGAGTTTCATGAGATGAGAGAAATAATAATTATGAAAGATTAGGGATTGTAAGGTGTGGGACCGGCCACGGCCAAGGCATGGTCGGCCGGCTAGGTTTCCCGGTCCCGCGACACCTTTCTCTATTTTATATTATTATTTCTCATGAAACCATGAAAATATGGAGAAACCGTGAGTTTTGCTCAAACAAGGAAAGTTGCTAGAATGAAGGAGTTTTCATGAGTTCATGAAAATAACAAAATAAAGAAAAATAATGGAAGAGGCATGGGACCAGCCACGGCTAGGGCACAGTCGGCCAGCCGGTGGGCTCGGCCCATGAGCGCCTCTTTTTATTATTTTAATATTATTATCTTGTCTCTCATGTTTTGTGTAGGATTCCTCGTTTGTCCATATTTTCGAATGCTCGTTCGTGCATCATTGTCGAGTACACTTGCACCATTTTTTTGGGGCTTACTCAGTGATAATCCAGATGCCCGGTTGTTGAGTATTTATTACTAATTTATGAAATCCAGTGGAGAATGATTCATGAAACTGAGTAATAAAAGTGAGTATTTTTTTATTATCAATTCATAGGATCAACTGTGGATTCGACCATGAATTCGGAATAATAAAATGAGCATTACCATTCCATGGGATCGTGGATTCGACCATAGAATCAGAGTAATAAAATTATCTATTACCATTCCATGAGATCAGCCGTGGATTCGATCATGAAATCGGAGTAATGAGATAAGATAATTATCTATTACCATTCCATGAGATCAAGTCGTGGATTCGACCATGAAAATCGGAGTAATGAGATAAAATAGATTATCTTCTAGGAATTCGGTGGTGAATGTCACGGTAGAATTAATCTATTGCAGAAGGGATATTGGCCAGTTAAAGCGTCATATCCTTTCTGAAAGGTGCATAGTCAGGAAACAACGAGTGTTGCCGAAGTCCTGAAGGCGTTAATGCTTTCAATCTTACGGAGAACCGCCTAGATCTATACACGGTCTCTCTACATAGTCAGGGAACAGTGAGTGTCATCGATGTACTGAAGGCGTTATTGCTCTCAATCTTACGGAGAACCACCCAATCGTTCTTCTATGTAGAGGTGGGTATCTCTATGTAGTCAGGGAACAACAAGTGTCACCGACGTCCTGAAGGCGTTAAGTCCTCAATCATACGGAGAACCGCCCAATTATGTTATTCTACATAGAGGTCATGATGAAATGCGAGGTATCGAATGCTCAACTAGTGGAGGCCTTTCGAGAAACATATTCATCACGACTCGTAAAATATGAATCGTCGCATGCCTGAAGCCGTGTCAGAAACATATTCAACTTTCTGATAAAGCTATATTACTAATTTATGAATTGGATTTGAAAGTGGGTACTTCCTCCTGGTTTCATTGATAGTATGCCAATTACAAAATGTTTAATGTCATTTTTAGACTTTTCACAGGTGGCTGGATTTTGGAAGTAAAGGTTTTGTAGGTACGCCTCTTGTAAACCTTCACGAGACTATAACTCGTTCACTAGGGATATCTAGGGGTTCAAAGGCTGGTTATATGCGCTAAATGTGACCGTTGCCTCGACGAAACGGAGTTGTATGTATGTTTTAGAATTATTTTGTTTGATTTGCTCGAGGACTCGCAAAGTCTAAGTGTGGGGGAATTTGATAGGTGTCTAAAACACCTTAATATTTATCTATTGTTTATGTTTTCTTTGCTACGTTTTCTTGTAAATTATGTATCTTATGTTTTCTTTTGATTGTTTAGGTACTTTGGAGTCATTTGGAACAAAAGAAAAACAAACATCGATTAAAAGGCAAAAAGGTGCAAATGTTGTTGGAGGCGAAATTATTTCTCATTATTTACTTTTATTTCTTCATCTCAGTCTGAAAAGCATGCCGGCTTTAGTGATGCAAATTCTTATGTCTGAAAAGCATGGCAGCTTTAATGATGTCAAGAAATTGAAGAGATGAAGTGAATTTGAGAAGTAAGAAAATTAGGCTGACGGATATGCGGAACTGACATGTCAATTGAAACTGGATGGCCTTTATCTTCCTCACCTGGGTGGCTATATCACTTTCATTTCCTACAACAACCCTAAAATTCAGAGGAGGATTGATTTCTCAATAATTTCCTGTTGAAATCGAGACAAAGGGAGAAGAGACTGAAGGCACCGAAATTCAGATAGGAGAACTTGATGATGGTGATTTAAGGTTGAGAGAAGGTTACATTGAAGAATTAGAGTTTGATGCGTTCAATTGACTGGGAAATGGGTTTCTGCTGTGAGTTTCTGTTATAGTTCGAGAAGAAATTGAAGGTGGTAATGAATGTTGTCGCTGAAGAGAGATGGGTTATGTTTGAATTAAGCATCAGCGGGCCTGGTTTTGTTTGGATTTGATTTTGAACAGATACAAGAGATGATTGTTGCTGACTCATGAATCTGAGAAGGACACGGAAGAACGAGAAGATGATAATGTCTGAGATCGAGAAGAAGTTGTTTCTGCTGGGAGAAATCAGATCGAAGATTTGAAATTATTCAGAGAATTGAGAAGATGGGTTAATTCCATAGAAGATTAGGTGGGTTTGAAATGAAATTGGTGGTAATGAAACAAGCTGTTCTGCTGGTGATTTGAGGTTGAATGAAGGCACCTGAGATGAATTAGGGTTGATTTAATGGGAATTTGAGATCTAAATGGAGAGCACAATGAGATGATTGAGTTGTTGAAGAATCAGAAGAATGGGTATTCCAGTTGAGTGAATCTGTGATATTCCGTGTTGATTGAAAGAAGGTGGAATGTATGTGTTTGTCTGAGAATGGTATTTCAAGATGGTCATGAAGCACTTGCAGGTGAATAGAATGGATGGATAGAAATGGGAGATATTTTCTCTTGCTGGTGATGGCACTGGTTGAGTTCAAGAATGGATTGCAGTGCAGAAATGGAAACAATGATGTTGGAGTTGTAAATGGAATGAATACTGATTATGGTGTTATGGTTAATGGTTGTGGACCGACTGTGTGGAGTCAGTTCTGAAGGCTAGGTATTGGTGGTGCTAAGCTTGGAGGTTGCAGGGAAGCTACAACAGGGGTCAGAGATGAATGAAAGTGTAGAGATCGGATGAATGATAGTTGCCAAGCTATTGCAGGTGATGTTGTAGGTGGTCTGAGCTACATAAAGTGGTGGATTTCAGAGTTGGTGGTACTGGAAATGTGGCTGGTGCTATACTGAAGAATGGCTGCAGCTGGTGGTGTTGTTGTTGGAGTTTATGTTGAAGGCAGAGAATAAGATGAACTGCAGTTTGTTAGTTGCAGTTTATGAATGATGAAGCTGATGGTTACTGCAATGGGTTTTTGGTGAGTCTATGAAGTTGCAAGTGCAGTTTTTGGCTAGTTTTTCTATATGGGTTTCTCACACATGGGCTTGGTGAACTATTTGGATGTGGGATTTTGAAGACTTGACCTAATATTGGAAAGGAGAAAAAGCTACAAAAAGGAGAAAGATTTCTACAACTATGACGTATTCTACTTGGAGCTAAGGAGGAGAGTCGCTTTTACTTACGCTCTTAGGGTTTGCTTTGCTTTCATCTTCTTTATTTGATTATTGATTATGATGAACTCTATGGCTATGAGTAGATAAATCTTATACTTACTCCGTCCTAGTTTAGATGCCAAAATAGGATTTTTCACAAAGATTAAGAAACCAAAGATAATAGTTTTTTTCCACAATTACCCTAGGTTAGTATTTAATGTTCCCAGTTTTAGATGTCTAGGTTTTTGTTATTTTTTTGGAAAAATTCAAATTAGAGGAAATATATAGAGAAAAGTATTTAAGAGTGTGTCTTGAAAATTGAAATACACAATTCTCCAAATTATGGCATGATTCCAAGTTAGGGGAAAATCAGGATAAAAGGTGGAAAAATATGAAGTATGGCAAGTATTCTAGGACAAAAAAAAATCCTCAATTTTAGCATCTAAAGTAGGACGGAGGGAGTATTATTGGTTAAGGATGTCGTCCTATATCTACAACTTGTGCTTGATTAATGCGTTAGTTTTGTCTCTTGATTATCGTTCAAACTTCTAATGTTTTTATAATCACATGATTGATGTATTGTGATAGGATTAGATGTTTGTTTGGTTAAGTGGCCAATTAATTAGACTTGCATCCTTGTCCATAGATAATTGAGGGTTTATCATCGAGCGATAACCCTAAATACAAGTAGCATGATATGATTACGGTTTGTAGTGATACACTCTCGTAATCATATGTAGAGCTTGACTATTGTCCGAAATGTCATACGCAACGTATGACCATTGCATTTATTAGACTATTTCTGAGAACTTAATGCTCCTAGGTAATTGAACTTAATTAGCGCAAGGCGTTAGGTTATTCCTTAGGTAGAATTCATATTCGCAGCTCTAATGTGTTTGAACTTAGGAAATTAACGGATTATCTTGCTCTCTTGATAGTCTAGGGCTTTTGATAAAAAAAAGAGATTAAATTGTAATTCTAATCATGTATGCAAGCAATTGTTTAATATAGAAGATGAACTCCTTGACCAATATCTCTCTCTATTTATTATTTTCAACTATTTTCATTACTTTATTGCTTTGTTTATTTTGATAAAACAAAAATCCCCCATTGGTTTCTAAGAAACTAGAATTTTTATAACAACAATTGCCTCTCTGTGGAAACGAACTCTTCCTTACCTTGTATTTCATTTATGTTTTGTTGAGTAAGAAAGTGAATTATTTTTGACGCATACGACTGCGATCAAATTTTGACGCCGCTGCTAGGGAGGCATACGACTTGTTATATACTCCCTCTGTCCTAGTTTACTTGCTTAAAATGGTTTTTGCACACAAATTAAGGAAAGTAGAGGGAGGAATTTTTTTCCAAAATTACCCCCAAAACTAGTATTTAAGATACCTAGTTTTTTGGTCTAGTATTTAAGAATTCAAAACCAAAAAAAATCTTTAGTTGGAGAAGAAGGGAATGAAGGATATATAGAGAGAGGAATATTTAAGATGTGCATGGGAAATAGAATTATACAATTCTCAATACCATGATCTGATTCCAACATAGGGGTAAATTAGGATAAAATGGGAAAAAATATGAAACTTAGCAACTAAATTAGGACAAAAAAAATGGCCAATTTAGGCAAGTAAACTAGGACGGAGGGAGTAGTTTTTTAGTTTCTTTTTGTTATTTTTGCTTTTATCTTTGCTTCTTATTTCTTGTTTCGTTTTTCTGACTTAGTTTGTGAGAATTGTTTTTCAGGTACTAATCCCTGGATCCCAAGAATTTGAATTATTAAAGGTGCGGGATAACTACTCGTGAAGGAACAATACTCCAAGCAAGAGTTGACGAGGCGGAAGAACTAGAGTTGGAAGTAGAGGAAGAAGTTGTAGAACAAGAGGTTTCGGTTGAACAAGAACCACCTTTTGAAGAAGAAGAAGAAGCAATGGGCGATGAAAATCGTACACTCAAGGACTTGGCTTCTCATAAGTTGGATACACAATAATGGTGTATTCAAACAAACTCTACTTTCGAGATCAAGCCGGGGTTGCTTAGAGAATTACCAAAGTTCCATGGCATGGTGAATGAAGATCCAAACAAGCATCTTATGGACTTCCACACTATTGTCATGGCCATGCTTCCAGCGGAGATGATGCGGATGGTGCAATGTTGAAAGTTTTTCGATTCTCTTTGGCGGATAGTGCTAAGGATTTGTTGTATTATTTGCCTTCCGGAAGTGTCACAACATGGATTGGGTTGAAGAAACTCTTTTTAGAGAGATATTTTCCTGCATCAAAGCCTACTCAAATTCGCAAGGAGATTTGTGGGATGAAGCAAAATGTGAGAGAATCTTTATATGAATGTTGGGAGCGATACAAGAGATTGGTGGCAAGCTTCCCTCATCACCAATTCAGTGACGCAATGATTATCCAATACTTATACGAAGGTCTCCAAGCAAGTGATAGGAATCTTCTTGACGTTGCGGGAGGTGGTGCACTAGTGAACAAAACGGTGGCACAAGCTAGAGAGTTGATTGAGAACATGGCAGCGAACTCGCAAGAATTTTCAAGTCGTGGTTCAGATGTGCTTCTTAGGAGAGTAAATTAAGTGAGCGAGGTCGAGGAACTTCGTCAACAAATGGGTAACATGACAACAATGATGCAACAAGTTTCAGCCGCAGTGATACCAAGTTATCCTCAAGGGTATAAAGACGCCAACGAACAAGCTAACATGATCTTTCCAAATCAACAAAGATGGTATGATCCATATTCAAACACTTACAATCCGGGATGGAGAGATCACCCCAATTTTAGCTATGCGAACAATCTAATTTCAACCATCCGAGTGGATTTCAACCTCAACAACAACAATTCGAAATATGTGTTGGTGAGCTTTTTCTTTAACGATTTTCATATTTACCCGTGACGCAAGTCATGAAGACGTTTCAATCTTGAAAATAGCTTTGATGACGATAGTCGTGAATAACGATTGTTATAACACTATAGAAGAATGTTTTAATGATTGAAATGTAGAGTTGAGATTACCAACTATGGATATAAGCATATATAATGTGTTTGCACATTAGTGTATAAATCCATGTGCCGGAAACCAAGTGCGTGCATATGTGTGCATACGGTATTGGTGAAGGAGACAGGTTGAGTACGCGTACCTGCGGAAGTTTTCATACCGAAAATTTCTGCTTAGTTTGTAAGTTTGCAAACTAGTAAACCAATCACCTTAGGTATGCGTACCCACGGAAGTTTTCAAACCGAAAATTTCTGTTGAGTTTGTAAACTCAAATCTGGTAGCTAAGGTACGCATACCCGTATGCGTACCCAAGCTGGTTATTTCTCAAATCGGTTGTTCAAGAACTTAAAACAATAAACTATAAGGAATGCAATCTTTGCAAACCGTGGATATATTGTTCATGAATTGATTCAAGTGAATCAAACCGATTTTGTTTCAATTGTGTCTATGAATAAAGACCTAAGCAATTGAATAACTCCTGAACTAGTTCTTATGAGTCGTTTGAACTAGTTATGAGAAAGATGAATACGGTTAATATGAAATTTCTCATATGGCTAACCATTGGTTAACTATTTGTGAACCAACTAAGTGTACACGTTTAGGTACGGTTACTCAAACTTAAATGGATACATTTCATTTGTGTGTGACAAGCTAAGTTTCGATCTAACAGCTGAAAGATATTAGCTTGGAGAAATCAGGTTTTTCATCTAACGGTGAATATTGAATGCTTTGTTACCAAGGTAACTTGGATTTCAAACCCCAATTTGAAAACTATATAAAGGAGACATCTAGCAACTGAAAAAACTAATCCCCACACCTCATGTGTGATACTAGTTGGTTTTGCTAGAGTCGATTCTCCTTTAACCGTAGGTTTCTTCTCGAGACCCTGTCGTTTAACGACTAAAAGACTTCATTGGGATTGTGAAACCAGAAGAAACTACTTTCTTGTAGTTGAGCGATCTGATCTTGTCGTTTTCTATCGTAGGAGTTCAATTGAATAATTGACTTGAGATTATATCTCCGATAGGGCAAGATAAAAAGAAATCACAAACATCTTCGTCTCATCGTTTGTGATTCCACAATATCTAGTTTCGCTACCATACGATTTAGATTATTGTGAGGTGATTGATAATACTAGGCTTTTCTTCGGGAATATTAGTCAGGGTTATCAATTAGTTCCTCTTCACCTTGATTTATCAAAAGACGGAACAAAAACTCTTGGGTATTTCTGTGGGAGACAGATTTATTCAATCCTATAGACTTTTCTGTGTGAGACAGATTTGCCTATCAAGTCTTCGACTTTGGGTCGTAGCAACTCTTAGTTGTGGGTGAGATCAGCTAAGGGAATCAAGTGTACCTGCTGGGATCATAGACGTAAGGAGCACAACTGTACCTTGAATCAGTGTGAGATTGATTAGGGTTCAACTACAGTCCAGACCGAAGATAGCTTGTAGTAGGCTAGTGTCTGTAGCGGCTTAAAACAGTGTGGTGTTCAATCTGGACTAGGTCCCGGGGTTTTTATGCATTTGCGGTTTCCTCGTTAACAAAATTGTTGGTGTCTTTGTTATTTTTATTCCGCATTATATTTCGTTATGTAATTGAAATATCACAGGTTGTGCGTTGAGATCAATCAATTAGAATATCCAATCTTTGGTTGTTGATTTATATTGATTGACACTTGGATATTGGTCTTTGGTACCATCCAAGTTTATTTCTGTAGTATTTGATAAAGACTCGCAGATTTCCATTTGCTTGAGTAAAGATCAAATCGAGAGATAAAGATATTAACTTCTTGATATACTTTTTATTAAGATTGAGTCTGACTGTCTAGTTGATTCTCTTAAAATTATATTAGAGTTAGTCCATACATATAATCGAAATATTGGGTGAGGTTGTTGTACCCCCTCTGTTTCAATTAGTATCAGAGCAGGAAAACGCGTTCAAGACCTTACAAGTATGTGTTTGTAGCGATCTGACTCTATGGACAGTAGTGATATCTCTGACTTCGCAAAACCAGTTCAGAACTCTATTGATATTATTCAGAGTTCTGAGACTTCCAAGAATTCCCTCATATCTTCTCCTCTGTCAGAAACCGTTGTTGACTGGGAAAATCGCCTAGATGTACAACTGGGTGAACTTTCATATGAGAGTGAGTCAGACGAGGGACCAGGTATTGATGAAGAAGTCTCACAATATATCATACTCTTTGATGATATCATAAAAAAAAGGGATCTACTGCATATCAGGCAGAATATCCGTTTCCTCTCTGTTGTGAAAACAGGAAACTAAAAAACTCTTTAAAGGATATGATAGTGGTTACAATCTCTTACAATCAATCCTTAAAGATAGAGATGAAGAAGTCCATTCAAAGACTACTGAATGTGAAAAACTTCAGAAGAGTTTCTTTGCGTTGAAAGAAAGACTTGCTGAATCTGAGGCAATGTATGACTCTCAACAGAAATACTTTAACGACAAAGAATGTCTTTTTCTTGCCAAAGAAAAAAAATTGAAGGATGATCTATCTACAGCTGTCAGCAAGGTAAAATCACTAGAAGAGAATCTGAAGAGATTGAACACTAGCTCTACAAAATTATCTTCCATGTTAGGAGCATGTAAAAAACATCGTGATACACGTGGTCTGGGCTATAGAGGAATAGACGCTCCAAAAACTGGAAAGATCAATTTTTTCAGGGCTAATAACAACTTGCTATGTGAAGAATCACCTATTACAGCTGATTTCCCTGTAAACAAAGATAGTCATTCTTCAAAGACAAGGCAAAAGATTAAAAACACTACCTACAACTGCTATTATTGCGAAAACAAGGGTCATGTTAAACAAAAATGTCGTTTTCGGATAAGGAATGAAAAACTTCATAACAATCTCATATGGATGTCAAAAGAAGTAATCAAGCATGTTTCTCTCTGTACTGAGAACATCAGAGTCTCAAATCCAGAAGAGTAATGTGATAAGTCTTTTTTTAATATGTATGGTACTAACTCCTTCGACGATCGTAGGGGAAAGGATGTCATACGGGCTACTAAGACATTTGATGTTCCAGTAAAAAGAAAAAGACGTCAAAGGAAAAAGAATGGTTCCATTAAGGAAGGAACATCTTCTATTGGCAAGGATAACGCTGTGACCAAAGTATCAGACTTCGATCACATTCACATCAACAATCATGCCTCATATTTAAGAACCAGTGTGAATAATCTCAAGCGGAAAATCAAAAAATTAAGGAAGAAAGCATTTTCAGGTATGCCTTGTTCTCCTTGTAATAATTCTTTTGAGATTAATCCTGCTAATTCTCTTTGCGATTCAGAGAAGGAAAACGATGATGAGCTACATGCTCTGTCTACAACTTGACCAGTTTTTACTGTGCATTCTCGCTCCAATGTTATGAGGATGCACATAAAAGTCAAGATGAAACTCGTCTTGACAAAAATGGTTGTTGTATTTTTCGTTTGGTTCTTTAAATTAAGTCCTTCTAAGTAGAATTCTACTTTATCCTTCTCTTCATAATAAAACTTAGTTTATCCATGAGAACTCTTGAGAAAACCATGACTTTTTAAGACACTGAACCTTTCAGTGCTCCTTCTTTTGATCTAAAGACCTTTGTCAAAATCTTTCATAAGACCCTCTTCCCTAGACGGTCCGTGAACCTGATTCATAACCATGATCATTTGCATACCTGGCCCATTACCGACCTTTGTTTGTGAACTCTTAGGGTTCCCCTATGTGTATATATATATCATGAAGTTTTCTTGGTATGTATTAGTTCGGTAACGGAAATTGTCTCCAGAGATAATGTTAAGCCAGCCCAAAGTCTAGAAAAATGTACATTTTTATAGTGCAATTGGGTTTGGTTAAGAAAAATCAAGCCTAAACAATAGGCTTAAGCCAGCACAAGTCAAACCAATTTGTTTTCAAGCCACCCCAACATTGATTTTCTAGTTCCGCCACTAATAATGGTGCAAACGATGGAAGGGTGCAAGAATGAAGATGAGATCGAAAGAAGCAAGTCTGCTGAGTTTTATGAGAACCTGTTTTTATAAATTGCTATCATGTAATTGATCACGTAGACAAGCAACCAGTTAAATTTTCACAACAACTGGTTGGAAATCTTCTCCAAGATTTTAAGGTCCTAAAAGATCAGTTCGTGATCGCTAAAAAGAATCTCGAGTTTGTGAGGATCAAGTTGAAGGAAGCCAATGAGGAACTTGTTTGTGTTCTAAATCTTATAGCACAACTTGGATAACTGGTTTATTCGTCTTGTAAAACTTCTTAAAAGAATTTTATTCTTGTTTTTGTTTAAGAAGGATAACTAGGGTTTGGAATAGCCATTATTGTGAGTACACATAGCTATGTCCAACGTTTTCATCTTCTTGTTTTTAGATTTATTTGTTTAAATTCTAAAGTTTGGTTTGGAAGATGATTTTTGCAATATTAATCTTTATGGTTTTATATACTGCAATGTGTTATGGGATATGTGTGTTTGCGTCCGTGAAGTATTATTGTCCCATATATTGTTAAAAGTTATCTGGTTTTATGTCGATATGCATGTATTGATACAAGATCGATGAACTTTTGACAAACAAGAGTTAAGCCTATTATGTCATTTATTGATGGAAGATAGATTAAAATCTTTTGTTTACAAGGATTATGTCTATTATATGTCATTGTGCAAATAGTGATGGAAAATAGAATGAATCCTTGTATATTCCGCAGTATTGATCTTCCCTGATCCATATTTTATGTATATACTGTGCGGCTCCATAAGTCTTCTTGTGTGAGCATTTCCAACTAGACTAATCATAGATTCGTTTGTGGTTATTTTCGTTGTGTATTCCGATTAAATTAATTATGGGTTCTCTTGTGGTTAGTTTAATTGAGAATTTTGGATACAAAATCATTTTGTGGTTTTTGGTGTCCAAAGAAATCCTTCTTTTCTTGTAAAAGTAAGGTCGCTCTTGTTGTTCTTTCGGGAATGACATCAAATGGGAGAGAATTCTTTTGAACTTGTGCTTAATTGCCATATCTTTGTGGGGAGCGCGGTTGTGGAATATTTGAGGAGTTATCTTGTATCTTTATAAACTCCGTGATGAATGCATTTAGCTTCGGCTTTATGATCGCATCTAAACAAAGTTGATATGTACTTTTATTTGGTCTTGAAATGTCTCCATGAAAGTATTCATTAGGATCCCATGTTCGTACCTTTGCCAATTTTATTGACAAAAATGGGGAGAATTAATATGTAGTTCACACTACAAATACATATGGTTTTCCGAGCATTATATAATGGAGGAGTGGTTTTCGTGTTTAGACGAAATATTGATTAAGGGGGAGTGATACATATCACCATAGTATTGTTGTCGAAGTTGTGATATGAGAACTTTGATGTTGTGTAATAATACTATGACATTGCACAACAATGACTGAGAGCTCTTGTTTTCTCATTCTTATGGCTACGGAACTTCAACAACTATAGATGTTGAACTTACTACCTTTGGAATCATGGGAGTGCTTGGAAAAGACGAAGTTTTCGAGTAATGTTGAAGCGCCAAGGAGATCAAGCATGTGGACATGAAGCTACAAAGTTTTTATCTATTTTATAATCCATATGTATTGATACTTTTGTCACTAAAATTGACAAAGGGGGAGATTGTTAGAGCACTGCTCGGTCGAACTCGCATGCGTTTCTATATCAAGCATGTTTGTCAATATTAGTGATCAAAACTATATGTCTTGATTTCTAGTTTACATATGACTAAGTCTCGGTCTAGGATAGTTAAGTGCAGTTGAGCTCCAGACTCCATGGCGATCATCTTACGAAGACGAAGAACTACTCGAGGAATAAGTGGAACTTCATCCGACAAAAAGGTATGTGGAGACTTGAACTTTTCTGTCACTCAAAAGTCTATTCTATCTCCTACTCTTGAGACAAATTCGTATAAGTATGATAATTTTCATACATACACATTTGCTATTTCGAGCCGAGTTTACTCGCGTATCTTTCTCTCGAAATATGTGTTGGTGAGATTTTGCTTTAACCATTTTCATCTTTACCCGTGACGCAAGCCATGAAGACGTTTCAATCTTGAAAATAGCTTTGATGACGATAGTCGTGAATAATGATTGTTATAACATTATAGAAGAATGTTTCAATGATTGAAATGTAGAGTTGAGATTACCAACTATGGATATAAGCATATATAGTATGTTCGCACATTAGTGTATAAATCCATGTGCCAGAAACCAAGTGCGTGCATATGTGTGCATGCGGTATTGGTGAAGGAGACAGGTTGAGTACGCGTACCCGTACGCGTACCTGCAGAAGTTTTCATACCAATTTAGATTACTGTGAGGTGATTGATAATACTAGGCTGTTCTTCGGGAATATAAGTCCGGGTTATCAATTAGTTTCTTTTCACCTTGATTTATCAAAAGATCGGAATAAAAACTCTTGGGTATTTCTGTGGGAGACAGATTTATTCGATCTTATAGACTTTTTTGTGTGAGACAGATTTGCCTATCAAGTCTTCGACTTTGGTTCGTAACAAGTCTTAGTTGTGGGTGAGATCATCTAAGGGAATCAAGTGTGTAGTCTCCTGCTGGGATCAGAGACATAAGGAGCGCAACTGTACCTTGAATCATAGTGAGATTGATTAGGGTTCAACTACAGTCCAGACCGAAGTTAGTTTGTAGTAGGTTAGTGTCTGTAGCGGCTTAATACAGTGTGGTTTTCAATCTGGACTAGGTCCCGGGGGTTTTCTGCATTTGCGGTTTCCTCGTTAACAAAATTTCTGGTGTCTGTGTTATTTCTATTCCCCATTATATTTCGTTATATTATTGAAATATCACAGGTTGTGGGTTGAGATCAATCAATTAGAATATCCAACCTTTGGTTGTTGATTTACATTGATTGACACTTGGATATTGGTCTTTGGTACCATCCAAGTTTATCTCTCTAGTATTTGATAAAGACTCGCAGATTTCCATTTGCTTGAGTAAAGATCAAATCGAGAGATAAGGATATTAACTCCTTGATATATTTTTTATTAAGAATAGCGAACACATTGATCCCAGTAAGTGTGACGAATCATGGAGTCTGCATGACAGACGTGTATTTAATTAGTCAGTAGTTATTGACTATTTAGACAATGAGTCTAGGTTTTGTTGAATCGAGCATGAGTGATCGAATGCTCAATGGAACATGTTAGACAATGCTCGAATAATATTGTAATTTCGAGCAGAGCAAGTATTGCTCGAAGAATTACTGGATATTGATAGTTGGATCAATAGGCGAGCAATTGAGCAAGTATTGCTCAATTCAACGAATTACTGAATATTGATAGTTGGGAAATTGAGCAAGTATCGCTCAATTCGACGAATTACTTAATATTGATAGTTGGATCAATATTCGAGCAATTCGACGAATAAATTACTGAATATTGATAGTTGGATCAATATTCGAGCAACTGAGCAAGTATTGCTCAATTCGACGAATTATTTATTGGTGGCGTGACCCAATAAAATATTAACTAAAATATTGGTAGATTACCAAATATTATATGATTAATCCGCGTGTTGTTTACTAGATCAACATAAATTTATTTAGTGTTTGAACTTGCTCAGAATGATGATTTGTTGAGCGTTTGTTCGAAACCCTAATTTTTGATCAATTGTTCGTTAATTGATGAATTGCTGAAAATATGAGTGGACGACCATGTGGTGCCCAATTGCTAGAGTGAGCGTACACCAGGTTCCTGAGTTGACCGGTTGGTGAAAGAATGATGATTAAATGTCGGTTTCATCATTTATTGAAATAGTGCTCGTCTGAGCATTAGGTATTAAAACCTAATTTATGGAGAAGTGAGGGACCGGCCAAGAAGGCATAAAACTGTCCCTTGAGGGTGCGGGACCAGCTGATGGTCGATTGAGCAAATCACAAGTTGTTTGGAAAGAGTTTGGACCCAATATGAGCAATTGTGCAAATTAGGTCAAAATTGTGAAGACGTGCGGGACCGGATCCTTGCAAGCCTTAGAGCCACCCTTGGTCGGTCAAGGGAGCATGCTCGCGTCACCATAATGTCCATGTCCCAGTCCTGAGAGTTTCGGCATTTTTTGATGTGCGTTTGAGCAATATCTTGAATTTTCAGAAGAGTTCGATAATTGACTGAAATTCTCGATTTTGCTCGAATGAGCAAGTAGAACCTTACTAGTTTGATCAAAATTTAGAAAATATTAAAATAATGATAGTTTAATATTTAGCGTGAGTAGCCTAGTCGGTCACGTGACCATTTGACTTTTTGTCTTTTTCATGGTTTGAGCAATATTTGAGAAAATATGAAGGAACCATGATTTTTGCTCAAAACTGAGGAGTTTCATGAGATGAGAGAAATAATAATTATGAAAGATTAGGGATTGTAAGGTGTGGGACCGGCCACGGCTAGGGAATGGCCGGAAGGCCAGGTATCCCGGTCCCACAACGCTTTTCCCTATTTTATATTATTATTTTTCATGAAACCGTGAAACTATGGAGAAACCATGAGTTTTGTTGAAACTGAGAAGTTTCATGAGATTAGGGAAATAATAATTATGAAAGATTAGGGATTGTAAGGTGTGGGACCGGCCACGGCCATGGCATGGTCGGCCGGCTAGGTTTCCCGGTCCCGCGACACCTCTCTCTAGTTTATATTATTATTTCTCATGAAACCATGAAAATATGGAGAAACCGTGAGTTTTGCTCAAACAAGGAAAGTTGCTAGAATGAAGGAGTTTTCATGAGTTCATGAAAATAACAAAATAAAGAAAAATAATGGAAGAGGCATGGGACTGGCCACGGCTAGGGCACAGTCGGCCAGCCGGTGGGCTCCGCCCATGAGCGCCTCTTTTTATTATTTTAATATTATTATTTTGTCTCTCCTGTTTTGTGTAGGATACCTCGTTTGTCCATATTTTCGAATGCTCGTTCGTGCATCATTGTCGAGTACACTTGCACCATTTTCTTGGGGCTTACTCAGTGATAATCCAGATGCCCGGTTGTTGAGTATTTATTACTAATTTATGAAATTCAGTGGAGAATGATTCATGAAATTGAGTAATAAAAGTGAGTAGTTGTTTATTATCAATTCATAGGATCAACCGTGGATTCGACCATGAATTCGGAATAATAAAATGAGCATTACCATTCCATGGGATCGTGGATTCGACCATAGAATCAGAGTAATAAAATTATCTATTACCATTCCATGAGATCATCCGTGGATTCGATCATGAAATCGGAGTAATGAGATAAGATAATTATCTATTACCATTCCATGAGATCAAGTCGTGGATTCGACCATGAAATCGGAGTAATGAGATAAAATAGATTATCTTCTAGGAATTCGGTGGTGAATGTCACGGTAGAATTAATCTATTGCAGAAGGGAAATTAGCCAGTTAAAACGTCATATCCTTTCTGAAAGGTGCATAGTCAGGAAACAGCGAGTGTTTCCGAAGTCCTGAAGGCGTTAATGCTTTCAATCTTACGGAGAACCGCCTAGATCTATACACGGTCTCTCTACATAGTCAGGGAACAGTGAGTGTCATCGATGTACTGAAGGCGTTATTGCTCTCAATCTTACGGAGAACCACCCAATCGTTCTTCTATGTAGAGGTGGGTCTCTCTATGTAGTCAGGAAACAAAAAGTGTCACCGACGTCCTGAAGGCGTTAAGTCCTAAATCATACGGAGAATCGCCCAATTATGTTATTCTACATAGAGGTCTTGATGAAATGCGAGGTATCGAATGCTCAACTAGTGGAGGCCTTTCGAGAAACATATTCATCATGGCTCGTAAAATATGAATCGTCGCATGCCTGAAGCCGTGTCAGAAACATGCAGTATCATGATTTTACGATTTTGACCTTTATCGAAAATCCACCATCAACAGGAAGTACAATGTGTCGCATAGGATTGCAACACCCTACTGATGAATACGCAAGTGCGACGCATTTTCACCCATAGTTACATGAGTTAAGACTCATTTTATCAATAATAATATTGTTTTAAGTCTTTTCAAGGAAATAAGCTCTTATGGAAAAGTTGCTCGAAAAGTGGTTTTTGGACCCCGTAGGACACTTGTTATTCGAACTCGCAATTTTGGATAAGGGGTAACCTATTACTATGGGGCACTCCACTGGCTAAGGGGCTACCTGATTTGTTATATACACCCCACCGCTCTGGGCACCCATCAAATTGTTACGGGGCACCCTTCTTCATCACCAAGAACACAAGGTTTTGGCGGGAAAAATGAATCTGTTTCTGCGAATATTTTTGGGATTGATTTGAGGAGATATTGTGGGGATTTACTCTCGGACATGGATAGATACCATCCTGTTTCGAGTAAACAGGGGTGGTAATTGCATTTGAATCGAGAAAGGAAGGAAATTATCACCGGTTAGAAGAAATTGAGGATGAAGATATTTCATAGATTCTATTGAGTTATTGTGGAAGATTTTGTTGCAGATTTTTGGTAAGATTTTGTGTGATTTATTCGTGCAAATGGATTTGGATGAAGTTATAGCGGCATGACAGGATTGGTAAGGTGCATAATTCCGAAGAAGGAAAGATATATACACGATTTTTATAAAAGAGGGAAGAAATATCTTCGGGTTTATGGTAGGGTTTCTGGTGAGTTTAATACAGAAGTTAAGTGCAGTTAAGAGAGGATATTCTCCTAGGATCCATATATTTATCATATCAACAGAGTTTGGGAATTTTTCAAGACAGTTAACGCATGAATAGAAACAAATAATCTTCGTGTAATGGCAGTGAGAATAATGGATTAAAGAGAAAATATTCTGCATTAAACTGAGGATATTTGGATGTTGTGGAGTATAAAAAGGTAGTTGGTAAACAGAGAAAGGATATCGAGAGTCTGGGGAAGAAAATAGAGAGTTGCATAGCAACTTCTCTGCTGCTGCAGAGAGAAGAAGAAGAACAAGAAGAGCTTTGACGCCTACGGACTGTCGCAAGAAACTGTCGTTTATTGACAGTACTTGTAACAGTCTGTCTGGCACACTTAATTTGTATTTGCAACATCTATTGTAATAGTGATTTCTGTAACGCCGACACAGCGTTGCAGATTCATTGTATTATTAGTTTTCTTTAATAAAAACACCATTTGAGCTATAAATTATATTTTTGAGTTTGTATTTATCATGAGAAGCTAAACCACAACACTGGGTCGACGGAGGAAGACGAATTTCATACATGGGTAAAATTATTTAATTCTTTATAAGACTTTTGCATTAATTTTAATTGAAATATGATTTGAAAAAATTAGTTATCATTTTATTAGATGGGTCATGCTTGCTTAGATGTTTGATGTCCCATGATTACGATTTATAACTAATGTTTGGAGAATCTACCTTGGAAAAAATAAGAGTCAATATTGTTTTATTTATTGAGCGATAATTGTTTGAGAATGAATAATTGAACCTCTTGATATGAGTTTGGCCGAATCCTAGACCCAGTAACTCTCTATTTTATTCCTTTAAAATTAATCTTAACAAGTCTTAGAGATCGAATCCCTATTTACTACAATTACAACGACAATAAAAAAAAAATCTTAATCACCTACCATCCACAAACAAATGGACAAGCCGAGGTTTCCAACCGAGAGGTGAAGTCCATTCTAGAGAAGACGGTGAATCCAACAAGGAAGGATTGGAGTATGCGACTCAATGATGCTTTGTGGACTTATAGAACCGCATACAAGACAACTATCGGGATGTCTCCCTTTAGACTTGTGTATGGTACACCTTGTCACTTACCCGTGGAAATTGAGCATAAGGCATTTTGGGCTATTAAGCAATGCAATATTGAGTTGGATGGTGCTGGAATGCAAAGGAAGTTGCAACTTCAAGAGTTAGAGGAGATTCGCAATGATGCATTTGAAAGCTCAAGAATCTACCAGTAAACGAAGAAAGCATTTCATGATAGTATGATCACAAAGAAACAATTCTGCATTGGGCAGAAAGTGCTTTTGTTTAATTCGCGTTTGCAATTATTTCCGGGTAAATTAAGGTCATGTTGGATTGAACCTTTTATTGTGACTAATGTGTTTTCTCATGGTGTTATGGAAATTCGTAGTTTAGCTACAGGAAATGAACTTAAAGTAAATGGGCACCGGTTGAAACCATATTATGAGAACTTCTCTTCGGAAGTCGTGGAAGGAGTTAACCTTGTGGAAGTACTCCCTCTGGAGGAGCCTTAGCATGCGAGGAGATAGTTGGGCTGACGACTTTAAACCAAGCGCTAAGTGGGAGGCAACCCATCGGTTTTGTATCTTTATTTTTTTATTTTTTATTTTTAAGCATTTTTTTTGCATATCATTTGTGGAATTTCCCACCTTGAACTTTACTTTGAATGACTAAATTTTACATTGAGGACAATGTAAAGTTTAAGTGTGGGGAAGCATTTATATGTTTGTATAGTTAGTTGATTTGATGCCTTTAGTGAAAAAAAGAAAAAATAAAAAATTGCTTTATAAACTCCGAAATCTAGTAACTTGTGCCTTACACTAATGAAAACATAGGAGTTGAGGAACCCATTAGTATAATCTATTCATATGAAAACGAACAAAATATAAAAATAAATAACATGTTAGTTTGCACCATATCTCGGAGTCGTCACCATATCATGTTCTATTTTTATTTTTCCATATTTATCTATTGTTTCTCTAAGTGATTTGGTGGGGCACCAGCATCGGATTGTTATCATCGCTAGGATGAAATAGAATGATTGAGTTACAACAACAAAAAAAAGGCCAGACCAATTTGACCAAATGGTGTACATAAAAAAAATTGACACTTGAATAGCAATATGTGCGTGTTCTCCCTGTCTCCGTCGCCTAAACAAGCGTGGAATGCAGGATCCATGGGAATTACCATGTGATCTGCTGACAAGAATCATGCGCTGAAAAAAATGAAAAAAATAAAAATATTATTATTGTGTTGAATAAAATCGATCATTGGTTCTCTTGTATATTCCAGTGAATTGATCTAGAATTAAGTTTGTCGACCGCTAGTTCCATTGTATATGCAAGCTGTGTTGATACTAGAATTCAGACCATTAGCTCAATCCAATAAGATTTTTAGGTTTTTTTTGGCAGTGACCTTCAGACAGATATGGGAAACACCATTCACCTTAGTCAATAGTCCGCCACCATCTACTTTCTATATCCATCTTCTTAATCTTTTCATGTGATTGTGGTTGATTCGATTCCGAGTATTGTGGTTGTGTTCAACTTTCTGATAAAGCTATATTACTAATTTATGAATTGGATTTGAAAGTGGGTACTTCCTCCTGGTTTCATTGATAGTATGCCAATTACAAAATGTTTAATGTCATTTTTAGACTTTTCACAGGTGGCTGGATTTTGGAAGTAAAGGTTTTGTAGGTACGCCTCTTGTAAACCTTCACGAGACTATAACTCGTCCACTAGGGATATCTAGGGGTTCAAAGGCTGGTTATATGCGCTAAATGTGACCGTTGCCTCGAGGAAACGGAGTTGTATGTATGTTTTAGAATTATTTTGTTTGATTTGCTCGAGGACTCGCAAAGTCTAAGTGTGGGGGAATTTGATAGGTGTCTAAAACACCTTAATATTTATCTATTGTTTATGTTTTCTTTGATAAGTTTTCTTGTAAATTATGTATCTTATGTTTTATTTTAATTGTTTAGGTACTTTGGAGTCATTTGGAACAAAAGAAGAAGAAACATCGATTAAAAGGCAAAAAGGTGCAAATGCTGTTGGAGGCGAAATTATTTCTCATTATTTACTTTTATTTTTACATCTTAGTCTGAAAAGCATGCCGGTTTTAGTGATGCAAATTCTTATGTCTGAAAAGCATGGTAGATTTAATGATGTCAAATATTGAAGAGATGAAGTGAATTTGAGAAGTAAGAAAATTAGACTGGCGGATATGCGGAACTGACATGTCAATTGAAACTGGATGGCCTTTATCTTCCTCACCTGGGTGGCTATATCACTTTCATTTCCTACAACAACCCTAAAATTCAGAGGAGGATTGATTTCTCAATAATTTCCTGTTGAAATCGAGACAAAGGGAGAAGAGACTGACGGCACCGAAATTCAGAGAGGAGAACTTGTTGATGGTGATTTAAGGTTGAGAGAAGGTTAAATTAAAGAATTAGAGTTTGATGCGTTCAATTGACTGGGAAATGGGTTTATGCTGTGAGTTTCTGTTATAGTTCGAGAAGAAATTGAAGGTGGTAATGAATGTTGTCGCTGAAGAGAGATGGGTTATGTTTGAATTAAGCATCAGCGGGCCTAGTTTTGTTTGGATTTGATTTTGAACAGATACAATAGATGATTGTTGCTGACTCATGAATCTGAGAAGGACACGGAAGAACGAGAAGATGATGATGTCTGAGATCGAGAAGAAGTTGTTTCTGCTGGGAGAAATCAGATCAAAGATTTGAAATTATTCAAAGAATTGAGAAGATGGGTTAATTCCATAGAAGATTAGGTGGGTTTGAAATGAAATTGGTGGTAGTGAAACAAGCTGTTGCTGCTGGTGATTTGAGGTTGAATGAAGGCACCTGAGATGAATTAGGGTTGATTTAATGGGAATTTGAGATCTAAATGGAGAGCACAATGAGATGATTGAGCTGTTGAAGAATCAGAAGAATGGGTATTCCAGTTGAGTGAATCTGTGATATTCTGTGTTGATTGAAAGAAGGTGGAATGTATGTGTTTGTCTGAGAATGGTATTTCAAGATGGTCATGAAGAACTTGCAGGTGAATAGAATGGATGGATAGAAATGGGGAGATATTTGCTCTTGCTGGTGATGGCACTGGTTGAGTTCAAGAATGGGTTGCTGTGCAGAAATGGAAACAATGATGTTGGAGTTGTAAATGGAATGAATACTGATTATGGTGTTATGGTTAATGGTTGTGGACCGAGTGTGTGGAGTCAGTTCTGATGGCTAGGTATTGGTGGTGCTAAGCTTGGAGGTTGCAGGGAAGCTACAACAGGGGTCAGAGATGAATGAAAGTGTAGAGCTCATATGAATGATAGTTGCCAAGCTATTGCAGGTGATGTTGTAGGTGGTATGAGCTACATAAAGTGGTGGATTTCAGAGTTGGTGGTACTGGAAATGTGGCTGGTGCTATACTGAAGAATGGTTGCAGCTGGTGTTGTTGTTGTTGGAGTTTATGTTGAAGGCAGAGAATGAGATGAACTGCAGTTTGTTAGTTGCAGTTTATGAATGAGGAGTAGGAAGTGGTTGTTAATGCTGGAATGATGAAGCTGATGGTTACTGCAATGGGTTTTTGGTGAGTCTATGAAGTTGCAAGTTCAGCGATTGCAGGTGATGGCAGTGCAGATAGTGCAACTGCTACTGAGATGAAATGCAAAGATGAACTGGAGCTACTTGGAAGTGATGCTGCAACAGAATGGCGATTGAATGTGGTGATATGTGTGGTATTGCAACTGCAATTGAGCATGAGCTGAGATGTTACAAGCTGCAAATGGAAGTGAAAGAAGCAGTTGTAGAACTGGAGAGAAAGGAACATCCAAGATGGCTGTCCAAGGAGTTGTTATGCACAATAATTGCGCAACAGAAGATATGGCATGTGCGATGGCCTGGCATGACCAACTTAGCAGAGTCAGATAGCTAAATCGTCACCTGAGATACATTTCAGGCAAACTTCCGGCCCCTCAACCAGTTTTTAGGTGACCACTTTTGGCTAGTTTTTCTACATGGGTTTTCTCACACATGGGATTGGTGAACTATTTGGATGTGGGATTTTGAAGACTTGACCTAATATTGGAAAGGAGAAAAATCTACAAAAAGGAGAAAGATTTCTACAACTATGACGTATTCTACTTGGAGCTAAGGAGGAGAGTCGCTTTTACTTACGCTACTAGGGTTTGCTTTGCTTTCATCTTCTTTATTTGATTATTGATTATGATGAACTCTATGGCTATGAGTAGTTAAATCTTATACTTCCTCCGTCCTAGTTTAGATGCCAAAATAGGATTTTGCACAAAGATTAAGAAACACAAAGATAATAGTTTTTTTCCACAATTACCCTAGGTTAGTATTTAATGTTCCCAGTTTTAGATGTCTAGGTTTTTGTTATTTTGTTGGAAAAATTCAAATTAGAGGAAATATATAGAGAAAAGTATTTAAGAGTGTGTCTTGAAAATTGAAATACACAATTCTCCAAATTATGGCATGATTCCAAGTTAGGGCAAATCAGGATAAAAGGTGGAAAAATATGAAGTATGGCAAGTATTCTAGGACAAAAAAAATCCTCAATTTTAGCATCTAAACTAGGATGGAGGGAGTATTATTGGTTAAGGATGTCGTCCTATATCTACAACTTGTGCTTGATTAATGCGTTAGTTTTGTCTCTTGATTATCGTTCAAACTTCTACTGTTTTTATAATCACATGATTGATGTATTGTGATAGGATTAGATTTTTGTTTGGTTAAGTGGCCAATTAATTAGACTTGCATCCTTGTCCATAGATAATTGAGGGTTTATCATCGAGCGATAACCCTAAATACAAGTAGCATGATATGATTACGGTTTGTAGTGATACACTCTCGTAATCATATGTAGAGCTTGACTATTGTCCGAAATGTCATACGCAACGTATGACAATTGCATTGATTAGCCTATTTCTGAGAACTTAATGCTCCTAGGTAATTGAACTTAATTAGCGCAAGGCGTTAGGTTATTCCTTAGGTAGAATTCATATTCGCAGCTCTAATGTGTTTGTTGATGAACTTAGGAAATTAACGGATTATCTTGCTCTCTTGATAGTCTAGGGCTTTTGATAAAAAAAAAGAGATTAAATTGTAATTCTAATCATGTATGCAAGCACTTGTTTAAGATAGAAGATGAACTCCTTGACCAATATCTCTCTCTATTGATTATTTTCAACTATTTTCATTACTTTATTGCTTTGTTTATTTTGATAAAACAAAAATCCCCCATTGGTTACTAAGAAACTAGAATTTTTATAACAACAATTGCCTCTCTGTGGAAACGAACTCTTCCTTACCTTGTACTTCATTTATATTTTGTTGAGTAAGAAAGTGAATTATTTTTTACGCACAAGACTGCGATCAAATTTTGACGCCGCTGCTAGGGAGGCATTGTTGTAATATTTCGATTGCGGTAAATAAGAGTTCGATGCTCGGACTTGAAAAGATTTTTAAAACAAAAATATATACACAATATTTGTCACAGGATCAAGAGATACTGGGACTCAGGATTTCACCAATTCTTATACTCATGCGATTCAATTATTAATTCTAGACAATTAAAGCTTATATTGATAACAAATATCGACTCTTACTTTGCCAAAAATAGATTTTGTAAGTATTACATGTAAATCATAAGCATGATGCATCAATAATCTCATGGATTAAGCATACATCATCAGACAAAATCACAAATAATCAATAAAAATCATAATTCCATTCATAATAGTGCAAATAGTCATAAAAGAATTAAATAAAATTACTCATGCATAAAGAATGGTTTCCTCCATCATCCCAGTATTGGGGTTTAGCTACTCATAATAATCATGTTCTCAAAATACATACTTGATGCTCAAAATATGATTAAAAGAGTGAAAAATATAATACAGTGAAACTACGACCCTCTTTAAGCGTCCAGAAAAGAACGATACCTCAGCGCTGCTGTTGATTAGCGACGCTGGTCTGCTGCTGTTGAATAACGACGCAAGTCTGCTGCTGCTAGCACTGTTGAAGAACGACGTCCCTGGAGGGTCCGTTCTTCGTCTTCTTCTTCCTCCTCGAGCAGCAGCAGGAAGCTTTCCTGCAGCTTCCTGTTCTTCGTCTTCCAACCTCTCTGCTGCGTCTCTGTGGTCTCTAAACTTCCCCAAACTTCTTGATAATCTTCTCTCACTTCGCACCAGCCTTTTTATATACCCAATAAGCTCCAAAAATCCCGAGAAAATCTCTTCTATCGGCGACTATTCTTTTTTTCTTCTTCTCTGCGTGCAGTTGAGAAAATCTCTCCTGTCACTCCCTGTACGCGTTTTTTAGATATAAAATTGCCACCAAAATCTTATCAAGACTTGAACAGGACCAAGTATAGTTTACTTCAGCGTAAAACTCTCCCAGAATCTCTTAAAAATAGCTTTGAAAGTTAAACAGAGAGTACGTGTCCTGTTTGGACTTTGATCGCTTCCTCCGACTTATACAACCCAATTGGTTGGGTTAAATCACTTGTAACAGGCCTGTTTAGTCTATTAGAGTCCATCCTAGTCAAGTTTGGCGATTGAGTCTCTTTAGAAATCGTCCAACAATCGAATCCTAAAAACAGTTCGTGAAACATTTCTTTTCCCGCCAAAACGTTAATTTGAAATGTGAAGAAGGATGCCCCCTAGCCAGTCCCGGTCTCCCTTTAGCAGATGCCTGGAAATGGATCACCCCTTAGTAATTAGGTTACCCCTTATCCAAAGTGAGAGTCTGTATAGTAATTTTCTCCCACGAGCGCAAAAACCACTTTTTTTAGCCAATTTCGCCGCAAAAGCTTATTTCTCCAAAAATACCTACAGGGACATAAAAAGCCATAATAAATATAAAATCGAGCACTAATAACATATACAATTGAGATTATATAAGACACAAAAATGTGCCTATCAAATACCCCCAAACTTATTATTTGCTAGTCCTCGAGCAAATCAAATAGAAAATAAAATCCTAACTCACTGTCGCAGGCATCGTCGATTGCATTTAGCGTATGCAACAAGCCTTTAAACCCCTAGGTGGCCCTAGTGGCCGAGTTATAGTCTCGGGAGGGCTTACAAGAGATATACCCACAAAACCTTAATACTCCAGACCCTAGCTATCTACAACGAACCTTGGAAGGCACTAAAGAATCTCCTTGGTTGGCATACTTATTGACTACAAGAGGAAGTACCCTGATGCGAAATTCCAATTGATGTACACGAGTTTGCACTCAAGCATACTAAAATTCATATATAAGTGACAGAGCTCTACTAAGATAGTTGCACTATGGACATCATATTCGGAGTCAAACTAATCACATGGAAAGATTAAGAGATGGATATAGAAAAACATAGATGGTTTTGATGTTTACTAAGTGAACGGCGTTTCCCATATCTGTCTGAAGGCCTCCGCCAAAATGAAACTATCCTAATGGATTGAGATACTAGTCTGACTAATATCAACACACTGGCATATACAAGGGAACCAGTGGTCGATAACCTAACTTTAGGTCAGCACAACTGGCATATACAAGGGTACCAGTGGTCGACTTTATTGAATTTTCCTTTTGGTCGAATGGTCTGGTCTCAAAAAAATTTCTTTTTTTTTCAACTGTTTTTTTTTTTCAACTTTTTTTTTTTGTAACTCAATCACTCGAATTCATCCTAGCATTGGTAACAACTTGAATCGTGGGCCCCACCTATCACTTAGAGAAACATGGTTTAAAAACAAAATAAAATAAAAATAGAAGTGAAAAGGACTCAACGAGATATGGTGAAACTATCATGTTATTTCTAACACCTGAGCTCTGTGCTTTTATGAATAGACTCTTTAGATGTTTCCATCTATTCAGATTGGTTCCTCAACTCCTACAACCAAAATGCTTCCATCCACTTAGATTGGTTAGTGCCATCCTAAATACGCATAAATTTCTAGGCTCTGGAGTTTATTTATTCATACTGCAACTAAAAAGTTTCTCCATACCCCCAAACTTAAATCTAACATTGTCCTCAATGTTCTAAAGATGAAATTAAAAGCATGAACAAGGAGAAACTGTTACCATTTGAAGCAAAAGAGATAAGGAAAGATATTACCGTGTTGCATGAGATTGGGTTACCTCCCAAGAAGTGCTAAGTTTAAAGTCTTCAGCCAGACATAGAAAAGGTTTAGTCAACTCGAACCGTATAACAGTAGCCGGAATAAATGTGGGTCTTTAAAACCAAAAAGAGATGACAAAAGGAAACTGCAGTGAACCAAGAAAATGTACAAGACTAGCATGCCCTTACCTAGTTTCTGGATAACTATCGCTAATTGCGGTTCAGGTTCAGGTTCTATGAAGGGGTCTAAATAGACTATTTTCCTCGGATGCATTTCCTCATAGGTAGGATCCAAATTATTAGGTCCTAGAGTCTGGAAAAACTCAGATAAGAACCTGGAATCACAAAATAACCTAAATAATTTAGGATCCTCTAAGTCAATTAGGTATGACTTACATAGTTGACCACAGTCAGAGTAGTGGTCATTCTGAAGCAAATGTGTCGATTCTAATTTCCTAAAGTACTTAGGCTTAGTCTCAGAACTTAATAAGTGACACATTTGAAATCTATACATTCCCACAATTGGAAGAAAACTATTTGGTGGGAAAACAAATTCAATCTGGGTATCATAGCCTGGGCAAACCACATCAACCAGAGGATGGGTTTCTAACGACTGAACTTTTTTCAGGACATCATTAGGTTCGGGAAAACGAGTATGAAGGTAATCTTGCAAAATGGTCGAGGCAGAGATATCAAGTCCTAAGTGTGTGGAATTTATGAGAGTTAAAGGTAAGGCACTAGGAAAGTGATAATCACCCCCAAACTTAGAGTTTTCAGTGTCTCTAGATAGACCTCTAATTATTTCTTGAATTTCCGTATCTTCAGAGTCCTTAAAATATTCAAGATATTCTTCTAAGTTATTATCAGGTAGTGCATCTTTACTCATCTCTACGGGTCTATCTTCTTCTTCCAAGACTATTGTTTCTAAGTCGCTAGACTCTAAAACAGTATTTTCGATATGAACCCGTTCCTCTAAACCACTATCGGCTTCGTAATCAAAAGGAAAAACTACATCGTCTAAAACGGTGGTATCCCTAATCAAATCCTTGTCCTTTTGAATAGGTGAATAATCATAAAAATTATTTGGATTTGAACTAGAAATAATATAATCACTATACAGCTCAAATGGATTACTAGACTCCTGATCACTATGCCTACATATTTCAGATTCTTCATTACTGCTATCCTCATCATCATAGTACGAAGATGATTGAACCTTATCTAAATAAGTCGTGTTACCAATTATAACCTCATTATCTTGATTATGTGAAAAATTATCTTCATTCTCAAGGGTATTATTGGATACACTATATTGGCAATTCAAGTTATTTCGAGCAATACTTTCGTTCGTTTCTAACTCAAGTCTACGTGTCGACTCAGCTATCCTCTCAAGGGTCTCTTCCAAAGAAAGTTCCCTTAGTGTAGGATCTAAGTTTTGAGTTAATCTATTGAGGATATCTTCTACAGATTCAGTTGTTGTTGCAGTTCTTTCGTCCATAACTACATTATTCACCTCATCTAATTTATACGTCGATTCAGCTAACTGACGTGATGACTCAGCTAAATTCCTGAGAGTCTCTTCTAGAGAAGGAATAGGAACTAAAGGATCATAATAAGGACTACTTTTCAATAGTTTGATTGTATCCTCTAAAGACGAAGAACTAGTATTATAATCTTCTTGCTCGTATGACTGATGCGCGTGCGGATAGTAATTGGGCTCACCATGGTATGAACCATAACCTTGAAAAGGTTGGCATCCCCAGCCACTATTCTCACTATGGTCATAATACTGATGATGTCCATATTCAAATTCAGGTCGATATTCATTGTATTGGCTTCTATCATACCAGTTCGACATTCTTAATTGCAAGGGAATTCTACACAATCACAAACAAGGCCGACTCGACTCCACCAAAACAAACCTAAAGATTTCTAGCAAACAAAAATCATGATGGCTCCACTTAGATTGTTTCTAGACCAGCTTCTATCTTTCGAAAGGGAATTCGTTGCAATTTGAGCAAACCCCTCTGGAATCAATCCGAGTCAAAGTAAGTTGAATTGAGGCGAGGGAAGCTCAGTGGTGCTTTGATACCCAAGGCCTCACCGCTATCACAAGGCGGCACAGTCACGCATTCAACTCACAGAAACCATCTTGAACTTTGGAGTGTGCTTAAAGAGCAGCCAATATTTTTCGAACGAGTTTCCTATTAAGCTCGTTACCCTATCGGTCTCGTTCTATTCCAAATTTTAAGCTTGGGTTCGCGTTAGGTTTCGTTTTCCTAAGGCGGGCAAGAAGGGAGCGGTAATGAAATCCGAACCCTTATCTTGTATTGGCCAGGCCTTGCCCTTTACTAGGAATTTAAAAACAGTCCAAATTCGTCCTCAATCAATGAATCACCTTAAGGAATACAGTAACTCGCTTACAGGAGATTCACGAGTGTTTCGATAGACTTACCTCCCGTACCAGACGGGGGATGAACCGTTGAAGTCGACTCGGGCCACGACTCCTATGTCATGTACGAACCCGAGGGGCCGAGACGATATTGTAATCGTCGTCCTTCCCTGCAAACAGTTTGTATTTAAGGATACCCTTCCGTAGGGTTTAAAAATAAAAATAAAAATGTCCAAAAGTCCAGAATAAAGTCCAAATAAAAAGTCCAAAAATTACAAAAATTATGAAAAATAAAGCCTATTTACAAATTCTAAAAAAAATAAATAAAATCTATATACAAAAAAAAATAATAATAATAAAAATTAAATCCTAAAAAAAAAATTATGTCTTCTTTTTTTTTCTTCTCTTTTAGCTTTTAGCTTTAAGCTTTTTGTTCCCAAGTCCTTAGTATTCCACTTCGAACCTGTAAATCAAAGACACAAAAAGAAACGTAAAAAGGAACAAATAATAATAAATAAATAAATAAAAAATTAAACCTAAAAACAAATCTATATACAAGTCCGCGTCGGCGGCGCCATTTTGTTGTAATATTTCGATTGCGGTAAATAAGAGTTCGATGCTCGGACTTGAAAAGATTTTTAAAACAAAAATATATACACAATATTTGTCACAGGATCAAGAGATACTGGGACTCAGGATTTCACCAATTCTTATACTCATGCGATTCAATTATTAATTCTAGACAATTAAAGCTTATATTGATAACAAATATCGACTCTTACTTTGCCAAAAATAGATTTTGTAAGTATTATATGTAAATCATAAGAATGATGCATCAAGAATCTCATGGATTAAGCATACATCATCAGACAAAATCACAAATAATCAATAAAAATCATAATTCCATTCATAATAGTGCAAATAGTCATAAAAGAATTAAATAAAATAACTCATGCATAAAGAATGGTTTCCTCCATCATCCCAGTATTGGGGTTTAGCTACTCATAATAATCATGTTCTTAAAATACATACTTGATGCTCAAAATATGATTAAAAGAGTGAAAAATATAATACAGTGAAACTACGACCCTCTTTAAGCGTCCAGAAAAGAACGATACCTCAGCGCTGTTGTTGATTAGCGACGCTGGTCTGCTGCTGTTGAATAAAGACGCATGTCTGATGCTGCTAGCACTGTTGAAGAACGACGGCCCTGGAGGGTCCGTTCTTCGTCTTCTTCTTCCTCCTCGAGCAGCAGCAAGAAGCTTTCCTGCAGCTTCCTGTTCTTCGTCTTCCAGCCTCTCTGCTGCGTCTCTGTGGTCTCTAAACTTCCCCAAACTTCTTGATAATCTTCTCTCACTTCGCACCAGCCTTTTTATATACCCAATCAGCTCCAAAAATCCCGAGAAAATCTCTTCTATCGGCGACTATTCTTTTTTTCTTCTTCTCTGCGTGCAGTTGAGAAAATCTCTCCTGTCACTCCCTGTACGCGTTTTTTAGATATAAAATTGCCACCAAACTCTTATTAAGACTTGAACAGGACCAAGTATAGTTTACTTCAGCGTAAAAATCTCCCAGAATCTCTTAAAAATAGCTTTGAAAGTTAAACAGAGAGTACGTGTCCTGTTTGGACTTTGATCGCTTCCTCCGACTTATACAGCCCAATTGGTTGGGTTAAATCACTTGTAACAGGCCTGTTTAGTCTATTAGAGTCCATCCCAGTCAAGTTTGGCGATTGAGTCTCTTTAGAAATCGTCCAACAATCGAATCCTAAAAACTGTTCGTGAAACATTTCTTTTCCCGCCAAAACGTTAATTTGAAATGTGAAGAAGGATGCCCCCTAGCCAGTCCCGGTCTCCCTTTAGCAGATGCCTGGAAATGGGTCACCCCTTAGTAATTAGGTTACCCCTTATCCAAAGTGATAGTCCGTATAGTAATTTTCTCCCACGAGCGCAAAAACCACTTTTTTAGCCAATTTCGCCGCAAAAGCTTATTTCTCCAAAAATACCTACAGGGACATAAAAAGCCATAATAAATATAAAAGCGAGCACTAATAATATATACAATTGATATTATATAAGACACAAAAATGTGCCTATCAGGCATACGGCTTGTTATATACTCCCTCCGTCCTAGTTTACTTGCTTAAAATGGTTTTTGCACACAGATTAAGGAAAGTAGAGGGAGGAATTTTTTTCCAAAATTACCCCCAAAACTAGTATTTAAGATACCTAGTTTTTTGGTCTAGTATTTAAGAATTCAAAACAAAAAAAAGCTTTAATTGGAGAAGAAGGGAATAAAGGATATATAGAGAGAGGAATATTTAAGATGTGCATGGGAAATAGAATTACACAATTCTCAATACCATGATCTGATTCCAACATAGGGGTAAATTAGGATAAAATGGCAAAAAATATGAAACTTAGCAACTAAATTAGGACAAAAAAATGGCCAATTTAGGCAAGTAAACTAGGACGGAGGGAGTAGTTTTTTAGTTTCTTTTTATTATTTTTTCTTTTATCCTTGCTTCTTATTTCTTGTTTCGTTTTTCTGACTTAGTTTGTGAGAATTGTTTTTCAGGTACTAATCCCTGGATCCCAAGAATTTGAATTATTAAAGGTGCGGGATAACTACTCGTGAAGGAACAATACTCCAAGCAAGAGTTGACGAGGCGGAAGAACTAGAGTTGGAAGTAGAGGAAGAAGTTGTAGAATAAGAGGTTTCGGTTGAACAAGAACCACCTTTTGAAGAAGAAGAAGAAGCAATGGGCGATGAAAATCGTACACTCAAGGACTTGGATTCTCATAAGTTGGATACACAATAATGGTGTATTCAAACAAACTCTACTTTCGAGATCAAGCCGGGGTTGCTTAGAGAATTACCAAAGTTCCATGGCATGGTGAATGAAGATCCAAACAAGCATCTTATGGACTTCCACACTATTGTCATGGACATGCTTCCAGCGGAGATGATGCGGATGGTGCAATGTTGAAAGTTTTTCGATTCTCTTTGGTGGATAGTGCTAAGGATTGGTTGTATTATTTGCCTTCCGGAAGTGTCACAACATGGATTGGGTTGAAGAAACTCTTTTTAGAGAGATATTTTCCTGCATCAAAGCCTACTCAAATTCGCAAGGAGATTTGTGGGATGAAGCAAAATGTGAGAGAATCTTTATATGAATGTTGGGAGCGATACAAGAGATTGGTGGCAAGCTTCCCTCATCACCAATTCAGTGACGCAATGATTATCCAATACTTATACGAAGGTCTCCAAGCAAGTGATAGGAATCTTCTTGACGTTGCGGGTGGTGGTGCACTAGTGAACAAAACGGTGGCACAAGCTAGAGAGTTGATTGAGAACATGGCAGCGAACTCGCAACAATTTTCAAGTCGTGGTTCAGATGTGCTTCTTAGGAGAGTAAATTAAGTGAGCGAGGTCGAGGAACTTCGTTAACAAATGGGTAACATGACAGCAATGATGCAACAAGTTGCAGCCGCAGTGATACCAAGTTATCCTCAAGGGTATAAAGACGCCAATGAACAAGCTAACGTGATCTTTCCAAATCAGCAAAGATGGTATGATCCATATTCAAACACTTACAATCCGGGATGGAGAGATCACCCCAATTTTAGCTATGCGAACAACCTAATTTCAACCATCCGAGTGGATTTCAACCTCAACAACAACAATTCGAAATATGTGTTGGTGAGATTTTTCTTTAACGATTTTCATATTTACCCGTGACGCAAGTCATGAAGACGTTTCAATCTTGAAAATAGCTTTGATGACGATAGTCGTGAATAACGATTGTTATAACACTATAGAAGAATGTTTCAATGATTGAAATGTAGAGTTGAGATTACCAACTATGGATATAAGCATATATAATGTGTTTGCACATTAGTGTATAAATCCATGTGCCGGAAACCAAGTGCATGCATATGTGTCCATACGGTATTGGTGAAGGAGACAGGTTGAGTACGCGTACCTGCGGAAGTTTTCATACCGAAAATTTCTGCTGAGTTTGTAAGTTTGCAAACTAGTAAACCAATCACCTTAGGTACGCGTACCCACGGAAGTTTTCAAACCAAAAATTTCTGTTGAGTTTGTAAACTCAAATCTGGTAGCTAAGGTACGCATACCCGTACGCGTACCCAAGCTGGTTATTTCTCAAATCGGTTGTTCAAGAACTTAAAACAATAAACTATAAGGAATGCAATCTTTGCAAACCGTGGCTATATTGTTCATGAATTGATTCAAGTGAATCAAACCGATTTTGTTTCAATTGTGTCTATGAATAAAGACCTAAGCAATTGAATAACTCTTGAACTAGTTCTTATGAGTCGTTTGAACTAGTTATGAGAAAGATGAATACGGTTAATATGAAATTGCTCATATGGCTAACCATTGGTTAATTATTTGTGAACCAACTAAGTATACACGTTTAGGTACGGTTACTCAAACTTAAATGAATACGTTTCATTTGTGTGTGACAAGCTAAGTTTCGATCTAACAGTTGAAAGATATTAGCTTGGAGAAATCAGGTTTTTCATCTAACGGTGAATATTGAATGATTTGTTACCAAGGTAACTTGGATTGCAAACACCAATTTGAAAACTATATAAAGGAGACATCTAGCAACTGAAAAAACTAATCCCCACACCTCCTGTGTGATACTAGTTGGTTTTGCTAGAGACAATTCTCCTTTAACCGTAGGTTTCTTCTCGAGACCCTGTCGTTTAACGACTAAAAGACTTCATTGGGATTGCGAAGCCAGACGAAACTACTTTCTTGTAGTTGAGCGATCTGATCTTGTCGTTTTCTATCGTAGGAGTTCAATTGAATAATTGACTTGAGATTATATCTCTGATAGGGCAAGATAAAAAGAAATCACAAACATCTTCGTCTCATCGTTTGTGATTCCACAATATCTAGTTTCGCTACCATACGATTTAGATTATTGTGAGGTAATTGATAATACTAGGCTGTTCTTCGGGAATATTAGTCAGGGTTATCAATTAGTTCCTGTTCACCTTGATTTATCAAAAGACGGAACAAAAACTCTTGGGTAATTCTGTGGGAGACAGATTTATTCAATCCTATAGACTTTTCTGTGTGAGACCGATTTGCCTATCAAGTCTTCGACTTTGGGTCGTAGCAACTCTTAGTTGTGGGTGAGATCAGCTAAGGGACTCAAGTGTACCTGCTGGGATCAGAGACGTAAGGAGCACAACTGTACCTTGAATCAGTGTGAGATTGATTAGGGTTCAACTACAGTCCAGACCGAAGTTAGTTTGTAGTAGGTTAGTGTCGGTAGTGGCTTAATACAGTGTGGTGTTCAATGTGGACTAGGTCCCGGGGTTTTTCTGCATTTGCGGTTTCCTCGTTAACAAAATTTCTGGTGTCTTTGTTATTTTTATTCCGCATTATATTTCGTTATATAATTGAAATATCACAGGTTGTGCGTTGAGATCAATCAATTAGAATATCCAATCTTCGGTTGTTGATTTACATTAATTGACACTTGGATATTGGTCTTTGGTACCATCCAAGTTTATCTCTGTAGTATTTGATAAAGACTCGCAGATTTCCATTTGCTTGAGTAAAGATCAAATCGAGAGATAGAGATATTAACTTCTTGATATACATTTTATTAAGATTGAGTCTGACTGTCTAGTGATTCTCTTAAAAGTATATTAGAGTTAGTCCATACAGATAATCGAAATATTGGGTGAGGTTGTTGTACCCCCTCTGTTTCAATTGGTATCAGAGCAGGCAAACGCGTTCAAGACCTTACAAGTATGTGTTTGTAGCGATCTGACTCTATGGACAGTAGTGATATCTCTGACTTCGCAAAACCAGTTCAGAACTCTATTGATACTATTCAGAGTTCTGAGACTTCCAAGAATTCCCTCATATCCTCTCCTTTGTCAGAAACCGTTGTTGACTGGGAAAATCGCCTAGATGTACAACTGGGTGAACTTTCATATGAGAGTGACTCAGACGAGGGACTGATAGACACATTTTTGTGTCTAATTTGTCCTCAATGTCCGTATTGTTGGAACTCTATTTTTGTACTAATATTGTGTTTTTATGTATTTTTAGGAAATAAACATTTTTGGAAAATTCGGCTCGAAAAGTTGATTTTGGCACCCGGAGGACAAGTGTTATTCGGACTCTCGCTTTTGGATAAGGGGTAACCTAGTTACTAAGGGCACACCACTGTTTGCTAAGGGGACACCTTTTTCACAATTTGAAAAAATAAAATTGGCGGGAAAATTGGTTCATCAACTGGCAGAATTTCAATCGACAAAATGAAGGTGTTGTGGTGCGATTCAATGGCTCAAACTTGGTAGGAAGATGTGATATAGCTTAAGGAACACAGTATGGGTGTCAGAATCGATCAATTTAGGCTGGAATTCTCGGTTCGATTCACCAAACTCAAAACAGAGCAACACACACTGAACACGAGCTCAAGTGTGTTTGTGCTGTGCATGGAGTGATGTGGAGGTGCGGGAAAGCTTCTGAGGCATGAAGAAACTAATTTGGAGCGTTTTGGGAGCGAGTTAACGTGTGGAAATTCTATAAATGGTAAAAATTCTCATTTTTGGGCAGCAAAGAATAATCGAATTAAAGAGAAAATATACGCAATCAATGGTCGGATTTCTTGCTCCAAAACACTATAAATACAAGTATCGGTCATTGGGAAGGTTTGGAGAGTCTTGGGGAAAGTTTAGGAGTCGAGAGAATCAAAAGAAAATCACGCAGAGAAGAGAAGCTTGCTGCTGGTGCAAGGAAGAACACGAAGAACATAATACCCACAGGGACAGTCGTTTATCAACAGTGACATCGACTGTCTTCCGTGGGTCGTAGTTGCCCGACGACAACAGCACTTCAGCTTTGTCGTTGACTCTGGACGCCTTCTGTGGGTCGCAGAATCCTGTTTTATATCATTTTGTCTTTCTCTTCATTGTAAAACACTTTTGAGCATCAATGAAATATTTTGAGAGGTTTTCCAACATGATGAGCGGCTAAAATACCTGGTGACTGAGGCGACGGAGGATCTATTCACTCATGTTTGATTGGTAAATTCTTTTTATAATTTCTTAATTATTTATTTTATCTAATTCACTTGGATCAATAAAAAAAGATATAAAAATGGTTTTCTTAATTAGTTGTGAATCAGTTTGATGTTTTATGCTTAGAATTAATTCTTTGATAAATCATGCTTAAGGATTACAATTTAATATTTGGACACCTTATAGATTAATAAGTGATTTAATGGAAAAACAGCTAGATAATAATTATGAAATATTTTTGTAACCAATCAACTTGAAGTAATAGTGAATCCGGAGCCTTAGTCCATTTTAAATCTTGACATCACTCTTTGAAAATTAATTTGCTTTATTTTTATTAAATCAAAAAAAAAAAAAGAGTTACCTTCACAAGTTCGAAAAGAACCCCTTTTACCACAATCTACAACAACTTTTGAAAAAACATCAAATTTTTGGCGCCGCCGACGCGGACCTGTGCTTAGGTAGAATTTATTTTTTTAGGTTTATTATTTTATCTTTATTTTTCCTTTTTACGTTTCTTTTTGTCTTTGATTTGCAGGTTCGGAGTGGATTACTAAGGACCTTGGAAGGAAAAGCTTAAAGCGAAAGGAGCGAAAGAGGAATTTTTTTTGTTTTATATATAGAAAAGAGAGAAAAAAAAAAAAGAGAGATTTTTATATATATATGTTTTTTTTAGGGTATTTTTCTTTTTCTTTTACACTTTACTTTATTTGGACTTTGGACTGGACTGGACTCTTGGACTTTATTATTATTTTTTTAAACCCTACGGAAGGGTAGTTAAATACAAATTGTGTGCAGGGAAGGACGGTGATTACAATATCACCTCGGCCCCTCGGGTTCGCACACGGCATAGGATTCGTGGCCCGAGTCGACGACAACGGCTCATCCCCCATCTGGTACGGGAGGTAAGTCCAATCGAAACACTCGCGAATCTCCTGTAAGCGAGTTACTGTATTCCTTAAGGTGATCATTGATTGAGGACGAATTTGGACTGTCTTTATTTTCCTAGTAAAGGGCAAGGCCTGGCCTAAACAAGATAAGGGTTCGGATTTCATCACCGCTCCCTTCTTGCCCGCTTTAGGAGAACAAAACCTAACGCGAACCCAAGATTTAAAATCTGATTAGAAAGAGACATATAGGATATCGAGCTTGTTAGGAAAAATTTTCGAAGGATATTTTTTATTCTTTTAGCATACTTCGAAGTTCATGACGGTATCTGTGAGTTGAATGCGTGACTGCGCCGCCTTGTACTGCGGTGAGGCCTTGGGTATCAAAGCTCCACTGAGCTTCCCTCGCCTCGATTCAACTTACTTTGACTCGGATTGATTCCAGAGGGGTTTGCTTAAATTGTAACGAATTCCCTTTCGAGATATAGAAGCTAGTCTAGAAACAATCTAAGTGAGCCGTCATGCTTGTTGTTTGCTAGAAATCTCTAGGTTTGTTGTGGTAAAGTCGAGTCAGCCTGCTGTGTGATTGCTAGAACCTTCCTGTTAGGATTTTTATTTCTTTTTTGATTTTTTTTAGTGTATGACCGATTTTGTTAATAGGGCTTGGAAAAGAGATACTCTAGGTCGATTGATTAGCGAAAAACCTAGTAGTTCTTCTGATATAAGCAGGGATCTCGAAGATTGTTCTTTTGAGAGCCCTGTTTTTGGAAACTTCAGTTTTGAGAATCTGCGTCTTTATGAAGAAATTTCTCCTAGTCCTTTGGTAGTGCCAGAAATGCCAACTTTAAAAGCTTTATTGAACCCAACTAGGACCTCTCGTCCGTCTTGTATCAAGTTAGCTGAAACCGAAGCAAATTATGAACTCAAACCTGGGACTTTACAGATGCTCCCAACCTTTTTAGGAAAAGAGAATGAGAACCCCTATTTTCATGTTAGGGAATTTGAGGAAATATGTAGTACTCTGAAAATTAAAAACCTTAGTGATGATGCACTGAAACTTAGGTTATTCCCCTTTTCCTTAAAAGATAAAGCCAAATCTTGGCTGTATAGTTTGGATTCTGAGTCAATTGAAACCTATGAACAACTTACATCTTCCTTTATACATAAGTTTTTCCCAAGGCACAAAACATCGTCTATTAGGACACAAATTTGTACTTTTGCTCAACAAGAGGGAGAATCTTTATATAGGTATTTAGAAAGGTTCAATGACTTAATTTCTCAATGTCCTCATCATGGTTTAGATAAGGTTAGGTTAGTTCAGATCCTCTACGAGGGTTTAGACTATTCAACAACGACCATGGTTGAGTCCTTATGCACAGGTGGGTTTGAGAATAAAACTGTTGATGAGGCGATGACATTTTTGAATGAAATCGCCAATAAGACCCAACAATGGGAAAATAATAGGGAACCCCAGAAAACAATTCTTCTAAGTAGAGGAAATGTCAATAGGGTAGAAGGATCCTATGAGTCAGATGCTAAAATAGCATCCATAGCCAAAAGGTTAGAAGCGTTGGAATTAGGTCATTCTAGTGGTATTAGTGGTAGAATAGAGCCTTTTTGGGAAGACCATATTGTTGAAGAGCAAGCCAATGCTCTTTATAACAACACTAGATTCGATAACCGTCAGAAGTTTGACCCTTATTCAGAAACCTATAACCCTGGCTGGAGAAACCATCCCAACTTTTCTTGGTCTAAGGGCCAGAATCAAGGTCAGTCTAGTAACTCTCAAACTCCCCCAGGTTTTGGCTATCCTAAGAATCCTTCAGCCCCGGAAAAGTTTCAGAACCCTTCGGATAAGAAGATTATGAGTTTAGAAGAGTCTCTTGCTTTGTTAACTCGTAACACTATGCAGTTTCAGCAATCTGTTGCTCAAGGTATAGAAGAAAATAAGAGAATAGGTCAGGCTAACTCTCGGGCTATTTCCGAGTTGAAAACCCAGGTTAGTCATATAAATGAGTCTTTGAGGGAAAAAGGTAAGTTTCCTAGTCAAACTCAACCTAATCCTAAAGCAGAGAAATCGTACAATCATGTGAACTCTATTACAACCCTTAGGAGTGGAAAGAAAGTTGACAATAAGGTTGCCATGCCTGATAGTGAACATGCTGTAGTTCACCCTTATGAGCCAGAAAATGAGAAGATTGATAGAGTCTCCAAAGAGACCAATGGGGGTCCTGGTGAGCCCGACTTTGCTCCCAGAGCCCCGTTCCCCCAGTTGTTAGCCCCAACAAAGAAGGAGTCGATTTTCAACGAGATAATGGAAACATTTAAGCAGGTGAACATCAACATTCCATTATTAGAAGCAATTAGGCAAATGCCTGCTTATGCCAAGTTCCTTAAATATCTTTGTACAAGAAAGCGTAAGCTGAATGTCCATAAGAAAGCCTTTTTAGCTGGTCAAGTAAGTTCAATTCTTCTGAACCAAACACCCCCTAAGTATAAAGACCCTGGATGCCCCACCATATCTTGTGTTATTGGTAATCATGTAGTTGATAAGGCATTGCTTGACTTAGGAGCTAGTGTTAACTTACTCCCGTATCATGTGTACACCCAGCTAGGTCTTGGTAAGTTGAAACCGACCAATTTGACACTTCAATTAGCTGATAGGTCTGTCAAAGTGCCTCGTGGTGTCATAGAAGATGTTCTCATTGAGGTCGACAGGTTTATATACCCAGTGGATTTTGTCGTTCTAGATACCCAGCCTGTTCAGAACCCAGGTGCTCAAATCCTGGTGATTCTAGGTCGCCCATTTTTGGCCACATCTAATGATGTCATCAATTGTAGAACCGGACTTATGAACATATATTTTGGTAATATGAATTCTGAGCTAAATGTATTTAATGTCATTAAGTCTTCTGAAATAGATGATTTAGAAGTGGTGAACATGATTAGCACTGTAGCTCCTGATCAGTTAGCCTGCAGTATGTTTGATAATCCTTTATTTGAGGAACCCTTTACTGATTCGGAGGAGATAATCATGAGGAACACCTTAGTTGATGAGCCTATGATAGAGATTTTCTTCGATAATCCTTTATATGATGATGTTGTTCATTTAGATGACCGGTCCCCAAGAGAAGTTAGACATTGTGTTGACTTTATGGACCCTAGAATCCATCCCATAGATTTTGTTCCATTTGAGGATAGTGTTCACCCTAAGTTTGGGGGTAATGATGATTCTAGTGATCGGCAAGCATCCCTAATTGAAGTCCCTAACTTGGGACTCGAGCTTTGTGCCTCTAAGGTCTTACTTGAGTTTCTTCAAACTCTGCTACTTGATCCTCCCGATACTTTCCATGAGGAAATCCAGTTCTTAGAAACAAGTCATCCAGTTGAACCTAATTTCCTAGACACTCATATAGAGCCCAAAGGGACACCCCAGATAAATCTAGTTGCCTTGAGAAAAACCCTAGATCAAGTTAGGCTCTGGTTGCTCATTTTTATAATCCAAGATGGTAGTTCTATATTTGTGTCAGCTCTTTTTGGTTCTGAGGACCCGCAGCTTTTTCGGCTATTGGTATATGACTTTGGAAGGTGACAATACTTTTTGTGGTATTTGATGTCTGGCTGAAGACTTTAAACTTAGCACTTCTTGGGAGGTAACCCAATATTCATGCGACATGGTAATATCTTTCCTTATCTCTTTTGCTTCATTGGTAACAGTTTCTCCTTTTTCATGCTTTTAATTTTATCTTTAGAACATCGAGGAAAATGTTAGATTTAAGTTTGGGGGTATGGGAGAAACATTTTAGTCGCATTTTTGAAACTTCTAGCGTCACATAGTACCCGGTTAGCTAAGTTTACATACTGTTTCTCACCGAAAAGATAGAAATTGGAATGCTAGAGATAACAACCTATTGAGACATTAAAGAAAAAGACATTGATATCCTTGAAATTCAGGAGAGAACTTGTTCCTTTTAGAGGGTAACCGTGATGGACCTAACCATCCATGATGGAAAGGCAAGTAGGTCAGAAGGAAATGCCAGAAAGACAGAGCAACCTCACAATGTAGTCTTAGTTACTGGATTACGACTCTCTCTCGGTAGAAACTTATCATCATCAACAAGCGGAGTGACATCAAAATTTATGAAAAAGTTGAAGACGTTTAAGGTTTAGAAGCAACAATAGAAAAGAATAATTCAAAAATCAAAGTTGAAGAGTTACAAGAAGTTACAAGAGCAAATGATATAGTTGTTGAAGTTCATGATACCAAGACATCACAAGTTGTGAAGATCCAAGTTCTAAAGTCCTTCTCTCATGGCCATGTAAATTTTTGTCTTGTAAAAAAAAAAAAAAAAAAAAAAAAAAATCATTACGTTCTTTTTGTTCAATAAGGCCATAGGGAAGAAGAAATTTATAAGTCAAGCAAGAAATCGAAGAGAAGAGTTAATTGTCAAGGTTCTATGAGGTTCGAGAGTTTATCATCAACAGTTGAAGACCGAAGAAGACGTTATTCCTACTGAGCACTGTGAGAGAGTCGAAGAAAGATGCATTTTGGTTGCTTTGTTAGTCTGCTTTCAATCTGGCACAAGATCTTTCTAGCACTGGTTTAACTCATCAAACGTAATTAGTCCAGCTGTGTAGCAGATGTCCCTCTCATCTTTATCTCTCTCCTAATCTTATCCAGCTGTAAAGCAGCGGACGCATCTTACAATGTTTATCTAGCTGTGTAGCGGATATCTCTTTATCTAGCAGTCGTGCGGATGTGTCTCCCCTTTTCTTCAGTCAGCTTTAGAGCTGACACCTTTAAATTCTATGGCATTCTAGTTACTTGGAGATAGGTTGAGAATATGTATGTCCTCATAGCTCTTTGGATACTTGTGACCAATTAGAAGTCTTTGTTTTTGTGGGTACACCTCTGTTAAACCCACCCGAGATTAACTCGGTTTTATTTTTTTAGTTTTGCTCGAGGACTAGCAAATAATAAGTTTGGGGGTATTTGATAGACACATTTTTGTGTCTAATTTGTCCTCAATGTCCGTATTGTTGGAACTCTATTTTTGTACTAATATTGTGTTTTTATGTATTTTTAGGAAATAAACATTTTTGGAAAATTCGGCTCGAAAAGTTGATTTTGGCACCCAGAGGACAAGTGTTATTCGGACTCTCGCTTTTGGATAAGGGGTAACCTAATTACTAAGGGGACACCACTGTTTGCTAAGGGGACACCTTCTTCACGATTTGAAAAAATAAAATTGGCGGGAAAATTGGTTCATTAACTGGCAGAATTTCAATCGACAAAATGAAGGTGTTTTGGTGCGATTCAATGGCTCAAACTTGGTAGGAAGATGTGATATAGCTTAAGGAACACAGTATGGGTGTCAGAATCGATCAATTTAGGCTGGAATTCTCGGTTCGATTCACCAAACTCAAAACAGAGCAACACACACTGAACACGAGCTCAAGTGTGTTTGTATTGTGCATGGAGTGATGTGGAGGTGCGGGAAAGCTTCTGAGGCATGAAGAAACTAATTTGGAGCGTTTTGGGAGCGAGTTAACGTGTGGAAATTCTATAAATGGTAAAAATTCTCATTTTTGGGCAGCAAAGAATAATCGAATTAAAGAGAAAATATACGCAATCAATGGTCGTATTTCTTTCTCCAAAACACTATAAATACAAGTATCGGTCATTGGGAAGGTTTGGAGAGTCTTGGGGAAAGTTTAGGAGTCGAGAGAATCAAAAGAAAATCACGCAGAGAAGAGAAGCTTGCTGCTGGTGCAAGGAAGAACACGAAGAACATAATACCCACAGGGACAGTCGTTTATCAACAGTGACATCGACTGTCTTCTGTGGGTCGTAGTTTCCCGACGACAACATCACTTCAGCTTTGTCGTTGACTCTGGACGCCTTCTGTGGGTCGCAGAATCCTGTTTTATATCATTTTCTTGTCTTTCTCTTCATTGTAAAACACTTTTGAGCATCAATGAAATATTTTGAGAGGTTTTCCAACATGATGAGCGGCTAAAATACCTGGTGACTGAGGCGGCGGAGGAGCTATTCACTCATGTTTGATTGGTAAATTCTTTTTATAATTTCTTAATTATTTATTTTATTTAATTCACTTGGATCAATAAAAAAAAGAGATAAAAATGGTTTTCTTAATTAGTTGTGAATCAGTTTGATGTTTTATGCTTAGAATTAATTCTTTGATAAATCATGCTTAAGGATTACAATTTAATATTTGGACACCTTATAGATTAATAAGTGATTTAATGGAAAAAGAGCTAGATAATAATTATGAAATATTTTTGTAACCAATCAACTTGAAGTAATAGTGAATCCGGAGCCTTAGTCCATTTTAAATCTTGACATCACTCTTTGAAAATTAATTTGCTTTATTTTTATTAAATCAAAAAAAAAAAAGAGTTACCTTCACAAGTTCGAAAAGAACCCCTTTTACCACAATCTACAACAACTTTTGAAAAAACATCAGGGACCAGGTATTGATGAAGAAGTCTCACAATATATCATACTCTTTGATGATATCATTAAAAAAAAGGGATCTACTGCATATCAGGCAGAATATCTGTTTCCTCTCTGTTGTGAAAACAGGAAACAAAAAAACTCTTTAAAGGATATGATAGTGGTTACAATCTCTTACAATCAGTCCTTAAAGATAGAGATGAAGAAGTTCATTCAAAGACTGCTGAATGTGAAAAACTTCAGAAGAGTTTCTTTGCGTTGAAAGAAAGACTTGCTGAATCTGAGGCAATGTATGACTCTCAACAGATATACTTTAACCACAGAGAATGCCTTTTTCTTGCCAAAGAAAAACAATTGAAGGATGATCAATCTACAACTGTCAGCAAGGTAAAATCACTAGAAGAGAATCTGAAGAGATTCAACACTAGCTCTACAAAATTATCTTCCTTGTTAGGAGCATGTAAAAAACATCGTGATACACGTGGTCTGGGCTATAGAGGAATAGACTCTCCAAAAACTGGAAAGATCAATTTTGTCAGGGCTAATAACAACTTGTTATGTGAAGAATCACCTATTACAGCTGATTTCCCTGTAAACAAAGATAGTCATTCTTCAAAGACAAGGCAAAAGATTAAAAACACTACCTTCAACTGCTATTATTGCGAAAACAAGGATCATGTTAAACGGAAATGTCGTTTTCGGATAAGGAATGAAAAACTTCATAACAATCTCATATGGATGTCAAAAGAAGTAATCAAGCTTGTTTCTCTCCGTACTGAGAACATCAGAGTCTCAAATCCAGAAGAGTACTGTGATAAGTCATTTTTTAATATGTATGGTACTAACTCCTTCGAAGATCGTAGGGGAAAGGATGTCATACGAACTACTAAGACATTTGATGTTCCAGTAAAAATAAAAAGACGTCAAAGGAAAAAGAATGGTTCCATTAAGGAATGGACATCTTCTATTGGCAAGGATAACGCTGTGACCAAAGTATCAGACTTCGATCACATTCACATCAACAATCATGCCTCAGATTTAAGAACCAGTGTGAATAATCTCAAGCGGAAAATCAAAAAATTAAGGAAGAAAGCATTTTCAGGTATGCCTTGTTCTCCTTGTAATAATTCTTTTGAGATTAATCCTGCTAATTCTCTCTGCGATTCAGAGAAGGAAAACGATGATGAGATACATGCTCTGTCTACAACTTGACCAGTTTTTACTGTGCATTCTCGCTCCAATCTTATGAGGATGCACATAAAAGTCAAGATGAAACTCGTCTTGACAAAAATGGTTGTTGTATTTTTCGTTTGGTTCTTTAAATTAAGTCCTTCTAAGTAGAATTCTACTCTATCCTTCTCTTCATAATAAAACTTAGTTGATCCATGAGAACTCTTGAGAAAACCATGACTTGTTAAGACACTGAACCTTTCAGTGCTCCTTCTTTTGATCTAAATACCTTTGTCAAAATCTTTCATAAGACCCTCTTGCCTAGACGGTCCGTGAACCTGATTCATAACCATGATCGTTTGCATACCTGGCCCATTACCGACCTTTGTTTGTGAACTCTTAGGGTTCCCCTATGTGTATATATATATATCATGAAGTTTTCTTGGTATGTATTAGTTCGGTAACGGAAATTGTCTCCAGAGATAATGTTAAGCCAGCCCAAAGTCCAGAAAAATGTACATTTTTATAGTGCAATTTGGTTTGGTTAAGAAAAATCAAGCCTAAACAATAGGATTAAGCCAGCCCAAGTCAAACCAATTTGTTTTCAAGCCACCCCAACATTGATTTTCTAGTTCCGCCACTAATAATGGTGCAAACGATGGAAGGGTGCAAGAATGAAGATGAGATCGAAAGATACAAGTCTGCTGAGTTTTATGAGAACCTGTTTTTATAAATTGCTATCATGTAATTGATCATGTAGACAAGCAACCAGTTAAATTGTCACAACAACTGGTTGGAAATCTTCTCCAAGATTTTAAGGTTCTAAAAGATCAGTTCGTGATCGCTAAAAAGAATCTCGAGTTCGTGAGGATCAAGTTGAAGGAAGCCAATGAGGAACTTGTTTGTGTTCGAAATCTTATAGCACAACTTGGATAACTGGTTTATTCGTCTTGTAAAACTTCTTAAAAGAATTTTATTCTTGTTTTTGTTTAAGAAGGATAACTAGGGTTTGGAATAGCCATTATTGTGAGTACACATAGCTATGTCCAACTTTTTCATCTTCTTGTTTTTAGATTTATTTGTTTAAATTCTAAAGTTTGGTTTGGAAGATGATTTTTGGAATATTAATCTTTATGGTTTTATATACTGCAATGTGTTATGGGATATGTGTATTTGCGTCCGTGAAGTATTATTGTCCCATATATTGTTAAAAGTTATCTGGTTTTATGTCGATATGCATGTATTGATACAAGATCGATGAACTTTTGACAAACAAAAGTTAAGCCTATTATGTCATTTATTGATGGAAGATAGGTTAAAAAATTTTGTTTACAAGGATTATGTCTATTATATGTCATTGTGCAAATAGTGATGGAAAATAGAATGAATCCTTGTATATTCCGCAGTATTGATCTTCCCTGATCCATATTTTATGTATATACTGTGCGGCTCCATAAGTCTTCTTGTGTGAGCATTTCCAACTAGACTAATCATAGATTCGTTTGTGGTTATTTTCGTTGTGTATTCCGATTAAATTAATTATGGGTTCTCTTGTGGTTAGTTTAATTGAGAATTTTGGATACAAAATCATTTTGTGGTTTTTGGTGTCCAAAGAAATCCTTCTCTTCTCGTAAAAGTAAGGTCGCTCTTGTTGTTCTTTCGGGAATGACATCAAATGGGAGAGAATTCTTTTGAACTTGCGCTTAATTGCCATATCTTTGTGGGGAGCGCGGTTGTGGAATATTTGAGGAGTTATCTTGTATCTTTATAAACTCCGTGATGAATGCATTTAGCTTCGGCTTTATGATCGCATCTAAACAAAGTTGATATGTACTTTTCTTTGGTCTTGAAATGTCTCCATGAAAGTATTCATTAGGATCCCGTGTTCGTACCTTTGCCAATTTTATTGACAAAAATGGGGAGAATTAATATGTAGTTCACACTACAAATACATATGGTTTTCCGAGCATTATATAATGGAGGAGTGGTTTTCGTGTTTAGACGAAATATTGATTAAGGGGGAGTGATACATATCACCATAGTATTGTTGTCGAAGTTGTGATATGAGAACTTTGATGTTGTGTAATAATACTATGACATTGCACAACAATGACTGAGAGCTCTTTTTTTCTCATTCTTATGGCTACGGAACTTCAACAACTATAGATGTTGAACTTACTACCTTTGGAATCATGGGAGTGCTTGGAAAAGACGAAGTTTTCGAGTAATGTTGAAGCGCCAAGGAGATCAAGCATGTGGACATGAAGCTACAAAGTTTTTATCTATTTTGTAATCCATATGTATTGATACTTTTGTCACTAAAATTGACAAAGGGGGAGATTGTTAGAGCACTGCTCGGTCGAACTCGCATGCGTTTCTATATCAAGCATGTTTGTCAATATTAGTGATCAAAACTATATGTCTTGATTTCTAGTTTACATATGACTAAGTCTCGGTCTAGGATAGTTAAGTGCAGTTGAGATCCAGACTCCATGGCGATCATCTTACGAAGACGAAGAACTACTCGAGGAATAAGTGGAACTTCATCCGACAAAAAGGTATGTGGAGACTTGAACTTTTCTGTCACTCAAAAGTTTATTCTATCTCCTACTCTTGAGACAAAGTCGTATAAGTATGATAGTTTTCATACATACACATTTGCTATTTCGAGCCGAGTTTACTCGCGTATCTTTCTCTCAAAATATGTGTTGGTGAGCTTTTGCTTTAACCATTTTCATCTTTACCCGTGACGCAATTCATGAAGACGTTTCAATCTTGAAAATAGCTTTGATGACGATAGTCGTGAATAATGATTGTTATAACATTATAGAAGAATGTTTCAATGATTGACATGTAGAGTTGAGATTACCAACTATGGATATAAGCATATATAGTGTGTTCGCACATTAGTGTATAAATCCATGTGCCGGAAACCAAGTGCGTGCATATGTGTGCATGTGGTATTGGTGAAGGAGACAGGTTGAGTACGCGTACCCTTACGCGTACCTGCGAAAGTTTTCATACCGAAAATTTCTGCCGAGTTTGTAAATTTGCAAACTAGTAAACCAGTCACCTTAGGTACGCATACCCGTACGCGTACCCATGGAAGTTTTCGAACCGAAAATATCTGCGGAGTTTGTAAACTCAAATCCAATAGCTAAGGTACGCATACCAGTACGCGTACCCAAGCTGGTTATTTCTCAAATCGGTTGTTCATGAACTTAAAACAATAAACTATAAGGAATGCAATCTTTGCAAACCGTGGCTATATTATTCATGAATTGATTCAAGTGAATCAAAGTGATTTTTTTTCAATTGTGTCTATGAATAAAGACCTAAGCAATTGAACAACTCTTGAACTAGTTCTTATGAGTCATTTGAACTAGTTATGAGAAAGATGAATAAGGTTAATATGAAAGTGTTCATATGGCTAACCATTGGTTAACTATTTGTGAACCAACTAAGTGTACACGTTTAGGTACGGTTACTCAAACCTAAATGAATATATTTTATTTGTGTGTGACAACTATGTTTCGATCTAACGGTTGAAAGATATTAGCTTGGAGAAATCAGGTTTTTCATCTAACGGTGAATATTGAATGCTTTGTTACCAAGGTAACTGGGATTGCAAACCCTGATTTGAAAACTATATAAAGGAGATATCTAGCAACTGGAAAAACTGATCCCCACACCTCCTGTGTGATGCTAGTTGGTTTTGCTAGAGTCGATTCTCCTTTAACCGTAGGTTTCTTCTCGAGACCCTGTCAGTTAACGACTAAAAGACCTCATTCGGATTGTGAAGCCAGACGAAACTACATTCTTGTAGTTGAGCGATCTGATCTTGCCAGTTTCTATCGTAGGAGTTCAATATAATAATTGACTTGAGATTATATCTCCGATAGGGCAAGATAAAAAGAAATCACAAACATCTTCGTCTCATCGTTTGTGATTACACAATATCTAGTTTCGCTACTAGGCTGTTCTTCGGGAATACAAGTCCGGCTTATCAATTAGTTTGTTTTCACCTTGATTTATCAAAAGATCGGAATAAAAACTCTTGGGTATTTCTGTGGGAGACAGATTTATTCGATCCTATAGACTTTTCTGTGTGAGACAGATTTGCCTATCAAGTCTTCGACTTCGGTTCGTAACAAGTCTTATTTGTGGGTGAGATCAGCTAAGGGAATCAAGTGCGTAGTCTCCTGCTGGGATCAGAGACGTAAGGAGCGCAACTGTACCTTGAATCAGAGTGAGATTGATTAGGGTTCAACTACAGTCCAGACCGAAGTTAGTTTGTAGTAGGTTAGTGTCTGTAGCGGCTTAATACATTGTGGTTTTCAATCTGGACTAGGTCCTGGGGGTTTTTTGCATTTGCGGTTTCCTCGTTAACAAAATTTCTGGTGTCTGTGTTATTTCTATTCCGCATTATATTTCGTTATATTATTGAAATATCACAGGTTGTGGGTTGAGATCAATCAATTAGAATATCCAACCTTTGGTTGTTGATTTACATTGATTGACACTTGGATATTGGTCTTTGGTACCATCCAAGTTTATCTCTCTAGTATTTGATAAAGACTCGCAGATTTCCATTTGCTTGAGTAAAGATCAAATCGAGAGATAAGGATATTAACTCCTTGATATATTTTTTATTAAGATTGAGTCTGACTGTCTAGTTGATTCTCTTAAAAGTATATTAGAGTTAGTCCATACAGATTGCTAATGGAAATATTGGGTGAGGTTGTTGTACCCCGCTTTTTCAAAATCATATCAAAGATTTAAAATGATTCAGAGAATTGAGAAGATGGGTTAATTCCAGAAAAGATTAGGTGGGTTTGAAATAAAATTGGTGGTAGTGAAATAAGCTGTTGCTGCTGGTGATTTGAGGTTGAATGAAGGCACCTGAGATGAATTAGGGTTGATTTAATGAGAATTTGAGATCGAAATGGAGAGCACAATGAGATGATTGAGCTTCTGCATAATCAAAAGAATGGGTATTCCAGTTGAGTGAATTTGTGCTGTTCCGTGTTGATTGAAAGAAGCTGGAATGTATGTGTTTGTCTGAGAATGGTATTTCAAGATGGTCATGAAGCACTTGCGGGTGAATAGAATGGATGGACAGAAATGGGGTGATATTTGCTCTTGCTGGTGATGACACTGGTTGAGTTAAAGAATGGGTTGCAGTGCAGAAACGGAAACAATGATGTTGGAGCTGTAAATGGAATGAATATTGATTATGGTGTTATGGTTAATGGTTGTGAACCGAGTGTGTGGAGTTAGTTCTGATGGCTAGGCATTGGTGATGCTAAGCTTGGAAGTTGCAGGGAAGCTACAGCAGGGGTCAGAGATGAATACAAGTGTAGAGCTCAGATGAATGATAGTTGCCAAGCTATTGCAGGTGATGTTGGAGGTGGTCTGAGCTACATAAAGTGGTGGATTTCAGAGTTGGTGGTACTGGAAATGTGGCTGGTGCTATACTGAAGAATGGTTGCAAGTGGTGGTGTTGTTGTTGGAGTTTATGTTGAAGCAGAGAATGAGATGAACTGCAGTTTATTAGTTGCAGTTTATGAATGAGGAGCAGGAAGTGGTTGTTAATGCTGGAATGATGAAGCTGGTGGTTACTGCAATGGGTTTTTGGTGAGTCTGAAGTTGCAAGTGCAGCGATTGCAGGTGATGGTAGTGCAGATAGTGCAGCCGCTACTGAGCTGAAATGCAAAGATGAACTGGAGCTAGTTGGAAGTGATGTTGCAACAGAATGGCGACTGAATGTGGTGCTATGTGTGGTATTGCAACTGCAATTGAGCATGAGCTGAGATGTTACAAGCTGCAAATGGAAGTGAAAGAAGCAGTTATTGAACTGGAGAGAAAGGAACAGCCAAGATGGATGGCCAAGGAGATGCTATGCACAATAATTGCGCAACAGAAGATATGGCCTGTGCGATGGCCTGGTCTGACCAACTTAGCGAGTCAGATAGCTAAATCGTCACCTGAGATACATTTCAGGCCAACTTCCGGCCCCTCAACCAGTTTTTAGGTGACCACTTTTGGCTAGTTTTTCTACATGGGTTTTCTCACACATGGTCTTGGTGAACTATTTGGATGTGGGCTTTTGAAGACTTGACCTAATATTGGAAAGGAGAAAAAGCTACAAAAAGGAGAAAGATTTCTACAACTATGACATATTCTAGTTGGAGCTAAGGAGGAGAGTCGCTTTTACTTACGCTACTAGGGATTGCTTTGCTTTCATCTTCTTTATTTGATTATTGATTATGATGAACTCCATAGCTATGAGTAGTTAAATCTTATATCATTAGTTAAGGATGTAGTCCTATATCTACAACTTGTGCTTGATTAATGCGTTTGTTTTATCTCTTGATTATCGTTCAAACTTCTACGGTTTTTATAATCACATGATTGATGTATTGTGATAGGATTAGATGTTTGTTTGGTTAAGTGGCCAATTAATTAGACTTGCATCCTTGTCCATAGCTAATTGAGAGTTTATCATCGAGCGATAACTCTAAATACAAGTATCATGATATGATTACGGTTTTTAGTGATACACTCTCGTAATCATATGTAGAGTTTGACCATTGTCCGAATTGTCATATGCAACGTATGACAATTGCATTGATTAGCCTATTTCTGAGAACTTAATGCTCATAGGTAATTGAACTTAATTAGCGCAAGGCGTTAGGTTATTCCTTAGGTAGAATTCATATTCGCATCTCTAATGTGTTTGTTGATGAACTTAGGATATTAACGGATTATCTTGCTCTCTTGATAGTCTAGGGCTTTTGATAAAAAAAAAGAGATTAAATTGTAATTCTAATCATTATGCAAGCACTTGTTTAAGATAGAAGATGAACTCCTTGACCAATATCTCTCTCTATTGATTATTTTCAACTATTTTCATTACTTTATTGCTTTGTTTATTTTGATAAAACAAAAATCCCCCATTGGTTACTAAGAAACTAGAATTTTTATAACAACAATTGCCTCTCTGTGGAAACGAACTCTTCCTTACCTTTTACTTCATTTATATTTTGTTGAGTAAGAAAGTGAATTATTTTTGACGCATACGACTGCGATTAGTCGGGATTTTCGTGTATTTTACACACGGTACAAATATCCCCCCCCCCCATAACCGTCAACTTGTTGGGGGTTAAAAAGTTTGTTTTTCCTTCTGCGTCGACCGTTGATGACGTAACTCTCCCCCAGACGTGAGTAGAGATATTACAAAGACGTCCCCAACTGTGATAACCTACAATGAAATTTGCTCACGTGCTAGGCGAGACTTTTTTTCCACGTGGTAGACTTGATGCTCGAGAGCTAGTCGAGTCTTGAGTTGAATGTAGTGTGCTTGCGGCTGGGGCAATGCTTTTTGCTCGCAACGTAACAAGGCTGTAGCGCTCGCTGCTCGGGCAGGCTGGCTGTATTGCTTGTGTTGAGTACGAGTCTTTGGACCAATATCGGGCATTGGGCTCGTGGTCGAGACGAGACTTTATGCTTGCCAAGGTTCAAGTCTCTCATACTCGCGTGCAAGACGAGATTTTATGCTTGTGATAAGAGCAAGACTTATGTGCTCACGTGCAAGGTGAGGCTTTAGGTGCTTGCGATGTGATGCAAGGCTAAATATTGAAGGGTCTAAGAAATCCTCATCTCAAACTCGATGATGTCGCTATCCACAAACCTCGAACTTGATCATGTCGCTATCCACGAACCTCGAACTCGATCATGTCGCTATCCACGAACCTTGAACTCGATCATGTCGCTATCCAAGTGCAAATTAAAGTTTCTCGAACACTGGAATTTTTGCTTCCAATCTGTAGGAATTTGAAAGATGATTCTAACGAGCCAAAAATCACTCAATTCGGACTTAAAACGAAGAAGTTATTGACGAAACAAGATATCAATGATGTGCGCGAGCTGTTGCATACGTGGCCATGCTAACTGGATCAAAAGGTGACATGGCACTGCTGACCAGGACGGAATTGCTGACCTGACACTCGAATGGTAATGACGTGGCAGTACCAATTGAAACAGTCACTGAAAGTTGATGACGTGGCAGTATGATGACTGGACGAGTTTTGCTGACGTGGCGGAGACATCGCTGGCATGGCATTTGATGACTGTGCAGACACTGCTGATGTGTCATCGGGTATCGCTGACGTGTCGACCAGTGATTGGCTCCTTGCAGATGACGTGGGTGCTGGTTTGTGATGCACACACGTGTCAACTCTGGATTAGATGATATCTATTGATCCGATTCGTTGAATCTGAAGGTGGACAGGAGGCTGAACAGATCCTATGGACTGTATCCAATTGATCTGACGGATCCGGTTGGCTGAATCTGGTGTTGTACATGAGGCTGGACCTATGTAGCTGCACAAGATAGATGATTTTCTCACTCTTTCCGCAACACTAATGACTGTTACGCTTTCGTAACGCCTTCTGCAACTGGATTCACAACAGTTTATGGTTCTATTTCGCAATAGTTTCTCCATGTTTGCAACGGTTTCGCTGCAGATCCTAATTCTTTTTTTTGTTTTGCTGATTTTTGCTTGGAATTCGTGAATGATTTGTTCCGCACCTTTCTCAATGGAAAAACACGATTGTTTTACACGAATCCCCTTAATCGTCGCAAATGTTTGTACCCAAAAATAATTTTAGGCACTAAACACGATGATTTGATGATTATGATGAGAAATTAGGGCTATAAAAACGATAAATAAAGGAGACAAAGAACTAACGTGGTTCGGCAAGTGTTTCCTACATCCACGGAGGAATAACATAGGGAGAGTATTGTATTGATATGAGGTTTACAATAATTGTGGTTAGCTAACCTAGGATTTCATATCCCCTTAGGGTTTAGGATACATTTATTTTATAATGTTTATGTAACCCTAATTCTGATACAAACTTGATATGCAAGCAACTTTGGCAACAAGACTTCTGGTAACTTCTGGAATCTTCTGTCACAGGATGGCTAGTCGGGCTTTCCGTGTATTTTACACACGGTACAAACACCTCTATAGTCCTTAATGATTCTTACTCGTGTTCAGTTGTAGCATGAAGCAGTAGCCTCTACGTAGTTATTTTCGCAAATCATTTCTTCTTTTTATCTTTTATTTTAAATTGTTGTATTTGCCTATTCGGCATGTCTTTCTGTTTCCAGTCTTGTTCTCCTGCTTGGCTTCCCAAGTAGTTGAGCCAGACTATTAGCCTTTTTGAAAGCCTTTGGTTAAACTTTTTTTTTAAAAAAAAAAAAAAAACTAGAGCTAGAATATCCTTTTAATATTATTGTAAGCTATACATATATGGTGCTTGATCCTTTTACTTTTTGGAAAACAAATGTATAGCATAGCTGCTATTGTTTTGGATTGTCACTCCTTAAATCCCTATTCAATACTCCAAATAAAAGAAATTGTATGGTTTCTAAACATTGATGTTTAACATTGTTGATGATGGATTTTTGACGAAGGCTTAAATCGTCAAATCATAATTTTGCATATTTCTGACCAGCTCCAGACACGTATGTGAAGTTTATATTTCAGAATCTAAGCATGAAAGCTTATGCCACGATTATTTATGATTGAGTGTACTGCTTCTCAGAATACGCATGAATATGCAGTTTCTCAACTGAGACCACGACGTACTTCACCAACTGGGTAATTTCAGTATTCACTTATGTATAGAATCGAAATGATTGGACGACTCTTAGATGTATTAATCACTAGTATAGAGCAATAACGTTTTCAGGATGTCGCAATGTTCCCTAACTTTACAGAATATATAGACATTCAAAACAAGTATGACGCTTCAACTAGCTCATATCTCGATTTTCGAATAAATATCATGCTCCTGACAACTGGCCTGCTATTATAGAGCCATCAATTAATTATTTCTAGTCGCAAGATACATCAATTGAACTCCTAGAAAATATTCCACGTTCATCATAATATTTCATTACTTCAATTCATCGCTTTTCCTAGCAGAATTCCATGGGTCAGTAATAAACATTCAACATACGGGCATCTGGGCCACCACTGAGTAAGCCTCAAGAAAATGGTGCGAGTGTACTTAACAATAATGCAGGAACGAACACCCAAATGCACGAACAAGCATTCAAAAATATGGACGAACGAGGAAACTTATGCAAAATAGGTAAGAAAAAAATTTAATAAAGAGGCGCCTAGGGGATCGGGCCGGCCGGCCGGTCATGCCGCCGTATCCGGTCCCACGCCTTTCCATTTTATTTTATTATTTTTCCTAATATCATGAAAAGTCCTTCATTCGAGCAAACTTCCTCATTTCGAACATAACTCTTAGTTTCTCCATATCTCCTCACATGATGAAAATCATAAAAAAATAGGGATGAGTGTCACGGGACCGGGCTTACTAGCCGGCCGGCCATGCCTTAGCCGTGGCCGGTCCCACACTTTCCTAAATTCTTATTTTATTATTATTTCATGAAACTCCTTCGTTTGAGCAAAAACCCTGAGTTTTCCATATTTCACTAATATTGCTCAAACTACCAAAAAGCCAAAAAATCAAATGGTCACATGACCGACTAGGCTTCTCACGAAAAATATTAAAATATTGATCGCACGAGCAAAGTTCTACTTGCTCATTCAAGCAAAATTGAGAGTTTCAGTCTAGATCAAACTCTTCTGAAAATCCAGAATATTGCTCGAACGTTTGTCAGAAAATATCAAAACTCTCAGAATTAAGCCACGAGCAGTATCGTGACATGGGCATGCCACCTTGACCGACCAAGGTCGTCCCTTTGGCTTGCAAGGAGCCGGTCCCACACATCTTCATAATTTTGACCTAATTTGATCATCTACAATTCATATTAGGTTCAAACTCTTTCCAAACAACTTGGAATTTGATTAAATGACTATCAGTTGGTCCCACGACCACTAAGGGCAGGTTACATTTTTGGTCGGTCCCTCATCTCTCCATAATTAGGTTTTATTACCTAATGCCCAACAATATTTTAATAAATGATTAACGCAGCATTTAATCATTTTTTTCACCGTTTCTAAGCATTAATGTTTTGATATAATACAGATAAATATAGACTTTTTATACAATAAACAAAAAGTGGAAAAATATGAAACTTGGCAAGTAATTTAAAACAAAAAAAATCCTCAATTTTGATTAGTAAATTAGGATGGAGGGAGTATAAGACATGATATTCATTGTCTTTAGGTTAGTACCTCTTATTACGGGCCTTGGGAAATAGTACCGTTTCTAAGCATCGATGTTTTGACATAATAATGATAAATATAGACTTTTTATACAGCAAAAGCAAATCACCTTGCTCCAGGAAAAATTTACATCTGAACATAAACGTTTGTCTAAAATTTTATCGTTCTAGAATTTATGTGATTACCTGACTTTGGAAAATTGATTGATTTTTGTTTAAAATTATCTACCTATGATTATTGTCACTTTACAAGACTTCTTTTCGTTGACATTTTAATGAGGAGCATGAATGGATTTTCTTGTATCGAACAAGAAAACAAGGACTTTTCTCAAATACATTCATCCCTACGAGGGAAATCTCAGCTCCCAAGTCGCATAGACTGGACCAGGGTTTAAAAAACGTTTGTTTTTGTTCGGCAAAACGGTCCAGCCCGTATGGCGTGACTATGAAGACCGGCATTATGGTCTCCTCTATGTGATGGCATTGAACTGAAAAACAAATAATACAGAGGGATACACGTCTTTTTCATTTGAAGGATTATATCACAGATTCACAGGAGTCTTGAGCTCTTGATTCTGATTCACTCAATTTCCGGAAAATTTTCAATTCAAAGCCATGATTGTCTTTAGCTCCTAATTAACCACGAGTCAATATAGTAATCCACAAGACACGGTAACAGAAACAAAAAGACATCCCGAGTTTAAAACTCAAGATCCAAATCCGAACTGTCTAAATCTATCCCTCCACCTAGTATAAAGCCTAGTCACGAGTCTTATAAACCGGGTCCCACCACCTTCACTTTCTTTGGTCTATCCATTGACAGGTACACATAACACGTACTCACAAGCTGGACCCCACCAATCACACGTGTCAGCAACAATCTACGTGCTTTACCATATCGGATATACACTGCATCTGTTTCCTTACGTAGTCCATTTTAACTCTAAATAAAAACAGTTGTTATTATCGTAACGTGTTTTTTTTTTCTACTAAACCCGATAATCTTGTTGTTATTTTTAACAGTTCAAAGAAACATAAAAAAGGAGCGAAATATATTATATTATTGAATTGACACGGTATCAATATCTCCTTCGTCATCTCTTCCCAAAAACGAAACTGACAAATCAATATCTGACGGTTTCCTCCTCCTCATAAATCTTTTTATTTTTTTTAATTTTTTCCCGTTCCTCCTCCTCTCGTGTCCTTTCTGTCAAAATCCTATACTGTTTTATAGATTAGGATTGAATATTGAATTGAATTTGCTCTTTCAACAAACGGCTCTGAAATTTCTGACCGATAATTTTGTCACAAAATCAGCGTGTATATACGTACGTCTACTACTACATCCATTAATTACTGGAACCTTTTTTTTCTCTTTCTATCTCTATCAAAAGTCCTTTTTTTAGTCTTTTTTGTTCTGATTCGTCTACACATTTAAAGATTTAATTTAAGTTTGGACTTTTTCCAAAAAAAATAAATATTATGTTATAAATATAGTAATTCGTCTTTAATGGACTTCTATTTTTTGTTTCCCTTCAAAAATAACGAGAGAGCAGAAAAAAGAAAAATAAAGTTTGCAGGTGGAGAAGGAGAAGGAGATGATATTATGATGATCATTCATGCGCAACTTCTGCTCTAACCGTACATTAACACCTATAAACCCATTAGAAAAAGAAACCAGCTTTTGTGTTTTCTTCTGTTCTCTGTCTCTCTGTTCTTGTTTAGTCAGGGAGGAGGAGGAAAAAAACGAATCTTTAAAAAAGAGTTTGTCTTTGTTTTGTTCATCAGTTTGTTTGTTAGGATTATTATATATAAAGTGAGAATGGCTGTTCAGGCTCAGCAACAACAGCATTCAGAGAACCTAGGTATTAGTTTTTGTGGTTCATCATCACAGGAATGGATAATGGAGAATAACAATGCTTGTGGCGTTGGTGGTTTTGATCAACAATTATATCTTTCTCTTCAACAACAGCAACTGTTTCAGCAACAACAGCAACAGATGATGTTGCAGAATCAACAGAGAAACTTTAGTAATCAGAACATGGGTTTTGATTATTGTGGTCAGCAACTAGTTTCTACTTCTAATAATAATAACCATGATTCTTCTCTTCATTCATCAATGGCGTTTACTCAATCATTACTCTCTCAAGTTGAGAAACAACAGAGGCAGGAAATTGATCGTTTTGTTGCATTACAGGTAAATAATAATCAACCATATAAATTTAAATATGGGTTTCTTTTGTTTTTCCAATTTTCATGAATTTAATTTGTTATTTTTCTGATTTTTGTTGCGGGAACAGAACGAGAGACTAAGATTAGCCTTGCATGAGCAGAGAAAGCAGCAGTTGGCCGTAATGCTAGCAAGTTTAGAATCTAAAGCAGTGAACTTATTGCAACAAAAAAACGATCAACTATCAGAAGCCACAAAGAAGACAATGGAACTTGAACAATGTCTTAGAAAAGCAGAAATGGAAAACCAAGTATGGCAAAGAATCGGTAAAGAAAACGAAGCAATGGTTATAGCTCTGCACAACACATTGGACCAAGTTAAAGAAAATGTCTATTGCTATTCATCCGTAGCTGAAGATGCCGGTTCATGTTGTGATAATTACGATGATAATAATGTCCATAATAATCCAGAACCAGAGCAAGTGGATGAAAACAGTTTGATGATGATGAACAAGATAGTGTGCAAGGGATGTAATTCTCGAGATTCGTGTATTCTTTTATTTCCTTGCAGGCATCTCTGTTTGTGTAAGTCGTGTGACGCTTTTTCAAGTCATTGCCCTGTCTGTAAATGTGTAAAGAATGGAAGCATGGAGGTCTACATGTCCATGCCTTGATGATCATCATCAGAAAGAAAATCAAAGTTTTTAGATTTCAGAAAAAAAAAATACTTTTATCAGTGATATGGTATTAATAATCTCTTTAAAACAACCCATTTTCGATTAACGAGTCCTGAATTCTTGGGTAGAGGACTGATAACACATTAAGTTATGGAGGATTCTGAAACCATATCTTGGAGACTAGACATTATAGTAAAAAGATACATAACATTATGCTCTGTCTTTTTAAACGGTACAATTACTCCTTTCCTCTTCTAGCTTCCTTTCTTTTCATGCTTTGAATACAACCACACCCCAACCCATAATCCATTGTTTCAAAAGAGCATCTTTTTAATCTATTTTCGTCGTTTTAAAGTAATTTGCAGGTACGTTCTTTTTCATGAAGATTTTTGCCCATTTTTAGCTTACAATATTCTGCTGTACCAATATTTTAACCAAAATTATGATCACTGTCCCTAATTTTCTTTTTTAATTGCCTTTGGCAAGTTGGGTATCACACCCCCTCGTGATTTTTTCCAGCTTTCAACCCGCGCAATTTGGGAGCTTTTGCAGCTCTTGTTTCCTTATTTTATACTCAAATCTGGATTACGTTAAGAGATGACAAAATCAGCCATTACAACTGTGGCGCTAAGGTGGTTTATATAAGGTAAAATTACAACTGTGGCGCATGTTAGGCAATGTTCTAAGAAGCTGCTGAAGCCTAATTTAGTTAGAGGTATGCAGGCAGCTGTTGCTTTAGCCATGACTTTTAGGCTTGTGGATGGGTGCTGCTCTATTCTTTAACGCAATCGAGAGTCTGTGTAGTCCCATTTAAGATTTCTGTTTTCAATACTGGCATCATCATCTGTTGTTTTTTTATTTTGACTGATAATTTGGCGGGATATACCGTACGGTACACGTGGGTCAAGTGTGGTTTAAAAGTAAAAGGTAGTACACGTGGAGGTTTTGACTTGTCGTGTTTATGGCAAAGAGATTTTGGAGGTAACGTGTGGGACCAGGCTGTGATGATGGTATGGTCAGTTTAGAGTGTTTTGACAAAAACGAGGTGAGTTGGGAATATGGGAGGTAGGAGGAGGACGGTTTCCGTGATCTCCGTTAGTTCTAGACTGATTACGTAGGACGAAGTAGACTTACATGGAGATCCTGGGATTGATGATGATGTCAGACATTTTTATTTTTGGACGGTTGTGTAAAGAGGGGGGCGTGGGTTGTAAGCATCGTAACCAACCCCCTTCACTCACGATATTAACACTATCTGTCCGTTATGATACAAACAAAATTATTCGGTTTTTTATTTACAGCGTTTTTTTTGTTTGGGAAAGAAATGAGGTGAAGAAGAAGATGTGTGTTGGTTGTTGTTCATTGGATTTATAAGTCTTGGAAGTCTTTAACTCTGAGTTAACTAAGACGAAAGAGTGTGATTTGCTTGTTGATTTGATTGAGGTCGGGAAAGATAAATTGGTTTCCACGACTCCTACGGAGACTTGTACGTGCAAATCACAAAGTGCAGCTAACTTTAGGTTCTATATTACGAAACGAAATGCTTAATGTCACCAATCACTATAGCTTTTGGTTCTTCATTTATCCAACCCAGTATTAGAAATTTTTACACCTTACTGAAATTTTATTCTCTATCTATCCGTTCTGTCTTTAGAGCTTCATTTAAGTATTTTGTGTTGCTAGACCTAGCTGTCTAAGGAAATAAACAATGAAGCAAGAAAGAACTCCAAAGAAAAATAATAATGAACCCAAAAGTTGAAAATACAAGTTGTCAACTTGTCATCCATCATTAGTCAATACATTTTGATTCACTCTTCGGATGTAAGGGATTTTATACAAAAATACAAGCCTAAAATTCATACAGATAATTGGTGTATCTGTACATAAGGTCGTTCAAATGATAACACCAGAAACAAACTTAAAAAGTGTTAGCACGTAAAGCCAATGGAATCCACTGTTTGCAAACCCCATGCTCGTGAAATAATTTGCTCGTACTCCCAAACGAGTTGAATTGATTTTTATTTTAAAGTTTTTAACTAAATAAAATTACGGGAATTGGGTTAATTGTCTAAATATTCTTAAAACATGGTTCAAATGGACGAGTAAAAATTAGTATTGGTGAAAATGGACACCAAAAAAATGGCAAGGATGAAATTGAATTTATCCTGGTCTAAACTTAAAAAATAGTGAGGATGAAACTGGATACATCCTGATGTAAATCAAAAATAAGAAAAAGTATTTGAAAATGGGCAGGATGAAACTGTTTACATCCTGGCTATTTTTACAAATTCGTCCATTTAAACAGTATCAAATTTTACATGTCTTTTTCATCCAGGAATTGTTGATTTTGGTCTTTTTAACCAATTTTGTGATAAAATTATTATTATTATTTTTTTTGAATGAAAATCTTGTTAATCCCATATCGGGGAGCTTTCAATCTTAGATTGTTTTACTAGACTATATAAACTTGTGAGTCCCACGTCGAGGAGATTCCTCTTCTTAAGTTGTATTACGTCAAATCGGTCACTTCCATTATAAAGGAGATAATTATTAGTAACTTTTTATTATTTGATGTTTTCTTTGTTTTTGATTATTGCACCCAACAATCTTAAGACATTATTATTTGTAATAGTCGAAAAAGGTTTATTGGTTTGTGTTAGAGCATTGCTCGGTCGAACTCGCAAACGTTACTATCTCAAGCTTGTTTGTCAAGTTTAGTTGTTAAAACTATAAGTCTTGATTTATAGTCTATTTATAACTAAGTCTCGGATTAGGATAGAAAGTGTAGTTGAGCATTAGACTTCACGACGTTCAGCGATTGAAGACGAAGAACTACTAAATGTGTAGGATAAAAAGGTACCCCGGTAATTCTTGCATAGGCATGCTGATTGATTCAATAAATGTGCTAATGGTCATAGTGACGTCATGCCAGTTGTACAGTTTTACGATTTTAACCCTAAGCTAAAAACCACCATCAACATTAAGTCCCCTGCTTAGCTCGGAACTGGAGCATTGTTGCGAGGTAAGCATAAGATGGTGACAGGTGAGGACAAAATCGAAATGACAAGTCGTGAAAAGATGGTCAATAAGACTCGGCTAACCTTTTTCGAGAGGTAAGGAGAGTTCGTGATTCTTGTGTTGGAGTCCTTGCATAGATTCTACTTGTGGTGTTGCTGGCTAGACAGTGAAGTGGTGAGATGTAGATTGTCAGCTTGGAATGGGAGCCGCAGGCGTTGGTAGGCTTGGAATGGGAACCGCTGGCGTCGGTCGGCTTGGAACGGGAGCCGCACGCGTTGGTCGGCGTGCGGCTTGGAATGGGAGGAAACTGGCTTCGGTCCATGGAATGGTGGAAACTGTCTTCAGTCCACAGAATGGTGTAAACTGGTTTCGGAAATTCGCTTGCCAAATGATGGTGATGACGTTGGAACTTCGGTTATCAAATGGTAGTGATGGCGCCTGACAACTTTGTCTAAATTAGGGTTTGGCATGCCGAAACCCTAATTAGCGCCTCTTACTAGAATCGTTGTAAAATTCTCGTACGAACTCGGATTTTGACGGTCCTCCCTTATATCTGACCGGAAAAGAATTTCCTATCTCCCTACGCGGGAATATTTAGGTTTTGAGCTAGTTTAGAAGGTGAAAACGGTCCGACAGTGAAACTCAGGAAGAATTCAGGAGGGATGTTGCAGGCCCGTGGAATGATGTCGACTGGCTTCAGTTCCATGGATGGATGGCAACTGGCTTCAGTTCCGTGGAAGGATGGGAACTGGTTTTGGAACTTCGGATACCAAACAGTGGCGATGGCCCTGGAACTTCGGCCACCAAACGGTGGTGATGACGCCTGGCAACTTTGTCGAAATCAGGGTTTGGGATGTTGAACCCTAATTAGCGCTCCTTACTAAAATCGTTATAAAATTCTCGTACGAACTTGGATTTTGACGGTCCTCCCCTCCATCTGACCGGAAAAGAATTTCCTATCTCCCCTACGAGGGAATATTTAGGTTTTGAGCTCGTTTAGGAGGTGAAAACGTCCCGACAGTGAAACTCAGGAAGAATTCATGAGGGATGTTGCGGGCCCAGGGTAACATATTTGCGCCGAGTCATCTATTCTGGTTCATGGAGCAAGAAGGAAACTTTATTCTGTGCAAACTCTAGAAACTCCGTCCATATGAAAAGAGGTATTGACCTTCTTCTTTTTTCTGTCGCTCGTCCGGATCCGTGCTTTCGTCTGCAGTGTCTCTCCAGTGGATTCCAAAATTTACCAAACTCCATTGCATTCTTGGGACGGATGGATGTGGTTGCATTGTCGGTCCATCCTTGATTTTAGGTTGTTCAGTCCTGGACCTTCTGATCATGATGACAGTATGTTGTGGATGCTTGTATGGTTGAAATCTTCCGGAGCCACTGGATGAAATAGATGAGTTGGGAGACGTTTCGTCACCGACGTGCTGCTATCAAGTCTTCAAGTACTTTGTTCCAAGAGACATCCTTCGAACCATCTTCTGAATCTTGGACTATCGTATGGAATGAGATGCAGTGAGCAGTCCCCAGTTATATTTTTGTTAGATCCGATGGCACGGCCGAACATGTGAATGTATCTATGTGGCGTGTTTTTGGAGTCTTCGATGCACATGTACGGCTTTGTGTTGATAAATTCCCGTGGCTCGTAAAACTTCGACAGTGATGATGTTGAAATCAGAAATAACCTGGTTGAGGGGAGTGAAAGCGTCCCATGATGGTAGTCCCCATGTGTAGCCTACTTTCATTGCATCGTCTTGACTCCACGTCCACGGGGATTGATACAAGCTTATTGTATTCTTTTGGATGCGACGCTGGGATGCTCAGAATATCACATGGACGAAATATTCTGGATAGCGAAGAGGTAGAAATGAGAGAGTTATGTTGTTTATCATGGCTTCCTCTATTTCTTCAAGAAAATGTTTCAGTCGCGTCTCTGGAGTTATCTCATGAGTTTTTGATGGTCGTCGAGTGCGATGAGCAGTCCCCAGTCGCATTTTTCTTTAGTTTCTGAAGTTGTTTTCCTCTAAGCAGGCTTGGGATCCTCCGCGTCCTCGCAAAGTGTTGAAGGCGTCTTCTAGACAGAGAAGTGATGATATTCTTGTGTTGCACCCTTGAAGAGTAGATGACCTTGTTGTGGCTATGGCCTTTTGGTTGATTGTATCTTCTGAGATTTGACAATGAAGGGATTCCGTAAATATCCTCAGTCCCTAAGTATGGTTTACATGTTTTCATCTTTGTAGCGATTGCTGTTGTGGTGAAGCTCTGGATGGTATCAAAAAATGATTGGTAACAGTTCTTGGTAGCAGATGTAATCAGAAGAGACTACATTGTCGTGGTAACAAAGTGGGTTGGCTGGAATTGTACGGGCATCCATGGAAGTAAAAGGATTGACTGGATGCATAAGCGAGCAAACTGTCCATGATCATGAGTTTTGGCGGTATGGATCAAAAGGCTGTCATGACTACGAAGATTGGCTGGATGCGATCATGATCCTTGACATGGGGAGCGTGGATGTACGACCCTTTGCAGGAAGGAGTGACGGCCCCGGTACGATCCTTGGCAGGAGGAAGCGGCGTTGAGGCGGCTTCGGCTCTTGGAGAGGATGTTGAAACTTAAGAATACAAACGCTGAAGCTTCGGCTTCAATCCTGAAGCATCTTATGGAGAGAATGCTGAAGCGGAGCGGCTGCTGAAGTGAATGTTGAAGCGAAGACGCTGCTGGAGGACGTTGAATCGGAGAGGCTACGTCAATCAGTGTGTTGTCAAACTGCACACCCTTCAAGCGAACAGTGGTTAGGAGTCCCCAGTTCCATATATCGTGCTTTCCAAGAGAGGTAGGGGTTTGGGAATGACTTCTTGGCTGGAAATAGATATTTTTGGGAACGACTTCTTGGCTGGAAATAGATGTTTTCCTGACACAACGCGGTTGAGGGATGCAAATATGTCTTGACGTTGCGCCTTGGTAAAATATAAAATCTCTCATAAATGTTCTACCATAGACTGCACAATTTTGTGGGCGAAGTCCCCCGAAATCATGCATCTCCTGACGGGAAGAGAGTTTTTGTGAACTCAGGGGGGTTGTTGATCTCCTTGCCTCGATTTTGGAGAAGTCGTTCCTGATCTCTACGTGTGATAAAATTGGATTGCTGATTCCCTTCCACTGAACGTTCAAGAGCAACGCTGGAAGGATGCAAGTTGCTGGCGCTGGGAAGATGCAAGCTGTTAGCGCTGGAAGGATGCAAGATGTCAGCGCTGGAAAAGATGCAAGTTGATGGCGCTGGAAAGATGAAAGTTGTTAGCGCTGGATGGATGCAAGCTGTTAGCGCTAGATTGGCTTGGAATGGACGCTGGCTTGGCGTAGGCGCTGGCTTGGCGTGGACGCTGGATTGGCAAGGCGCTAACTTGGCATGGCGCTGGCTTGGCTTGGCGCGGTAGCAATAAAGTGGAAAAGCATATTCCAGGTATGTATTCCAGCGTTTATCTTTCAATTTGTTTTCTTGTTTTTCTTGTGTTGGTGCAAACCTTAGCCATAGGTATGCCTTCCATAAATCTGTAGAAATATTGTTCTTCTGAACTGGTGTAAACCCTAGCCGTATGGATGCCTTTCATAAACTTGTAGAAATAATTCATCGTAAACAATTCCTCTTCGAATATCACCGTAGTAGCGTCGGATACCTCATGAATAGTGACGGGTAATCATTATTATGCAAAGTGGGTACGTACGGGTAGGTAACTGATTCCACGAAGAACCAGGCGTTAGGGTTTTCCTCTTTTTTTTTTGTAAGTCAAACAAAGCGCCTGTTTCATGGTTTGATTTTTTAGATTTTTAGGTTGATATACAAGTGTTACCTATGATGGTTTTGGATTATTATTCGGGATGAACTGTTTTAGGATGATGTCGTTTTTGGTTATGATTGTAACTGACACAAACATCCCAGGGAAGATACGGAACCGTGAACGTTGCGTGTCGGTAGATGACATGTGATGAAACATAACATGGCTATCGGTTTTATCATTCCCGTGAAAACTTGAAATAGTAAACCATGTATTTTGTCTAGGAAAGACTTACTCGGTTTTCTGGATCTGCTAACGAAAAATGAGTCAGTTGCAAGTCCGAGTTTTGTGGGAAGCACCGCGATTGTGGAAAGTCCCCAGTCGTGCCTGAGTCACTTGATAATCGAGTCGTCGATCCCTGGGCGGATCGTTTGCTTTTAACCTCTGAGAAGTCCCCAGTCGCCCCTTGCGGTGTCATGACTGGTAATCGGGTCATCTGGTAACTGAGTCGTCATTCCCTGAGCGGATCGTATCGGGCCTCCTGGTAGATGAGTCGTCCATCCCTGAGCGGATCGTTTGCCTCTACCGTCCTGACGTCTGGGTTGAAGTATGGGATCGAGGATTGAAAATTGACGTTATAACCGAAAGATCAATCTCCCACTGTGGTCGCCAATTGTTTGAGGGTAAAAACGGTTTCTGCTGATTTTGGTAATTTCGGGTGTGTGGGTGAGAAACTAATTTAAACCCTAAACAATGTACTGCAAGGGAGTACTTTAGATTCGAGAGATCAATCTGTACAAATCCGGCTTAAACCAAGAAATGGCCGTTCCAGACTTGCTTCGTTCACAAAGTGAAGGAGAAGGGTTGGTTTTGGGGAGGGAAGCGAAGAAAGTGTTGAGACCAGAATAGTTGATTCTGGAAGAGTAGTTGTTTTCTACGACTTGTATCAGAAAGTGGGAAGCTAACAGATGCAAAGCTATCAAATGTTTTCTGAGTGTTGTATGCTCCTGACCTGAACTTGTTGTTCGGTGGAAATATGTAATGCCTATTTATACAAGTCGAAGTGAAACGTATTCTGGTCTCATTAAGAAATGGAAAACGGGTGAGTAAATGGGAGGAGGTGGTAACCGGTAACGCCTGGAATTGATGTTCCATAAAAGAAAGCATTTCACCATTACTCCCTGTATCTACTAACCGCCTCATCCTTATGACACTTTCTTATAACGGGCGTAAAGTACGTCACACGCTGTAAACCGCCAAACAAATACCTAATGAGCATCCCCCAGTTTGTGACATGCGTTGATGTCTCGAGTATTTTCATGGAAAACATGTAGCACGTTGTTGTTGTCTGGCAAGTTGAGCTTGGGAGACTTGCCGGCTCGGTGGTAACCTTCGACGGTCGAGATTTTGCATCTTAAGAGGAAAGGTAGCCGTTGACTATTGCAACCCTTCGTTTGGTAGCCAGTGGCATGAAAGCATGATCAGTATGGCTTTAATATGACCTAGTTTAGGCGCGGACAAAGTTAGGGTTTTGGCTTTGTTTATGCGCGACCAAACTAAAGCCAAAGGTTGTCATACGTTAGCTGGTAACCTTGGACGACTAACATCTGCACCTTAGATGAAAAAGTGGTTGTTGATTGTTGCAGGACTTCGTTTTGGTAGGCGCATAGGGAAGGCTGGTATGGCGTGGCGCGGCGAGGTGGTTGGCATGCCATTGGCACATGTGGCATGGCATGCCTTGGCGCGGTTTGGCGTGGCCAAAACTAGGGTTTGGGGCCAAAGGTTACCATGCGTTGTTTGGCAACCTTGGATGGCTAGGATTCGCATCTAGGATGGAAGGGTGGACGTTGATCGTCGCACGCCTTCGTTTTGGTAGCCGCATAGGGAAGGCCGGCATGGCATGGCGCGACAAGGTGGTTGGCATGCCATTGGCACATGTGGCATGGCATGCCTTGGCGCGGTTTGGCGTGGCCAAAACTAGGGATTTGGGCCAAAGGTTACCATGCGTTGTTTGGAGACCTTGGATGGCTAGGATTTGCATCTAGGATTGAAGGGTGGTCGTTGATCGTCGCACCCCTTCGTTTTGGTAGCCGCATAGGGAAGTCCGGCATGGTGTGCATGATAAGGTGATTGGCATGCCTTGGCGCCGTTTGGCATGGCCAAAAATAGGGTTTTGGCCCAAAGGTTACAATGCGTTGTTTGGCAACCTTGGACGGCTAGGATTTGCATCTAGGATTGAAGGGTGGTCGTTGATCGTCGCACACCTTCGTTTTGGTAGCCGCATAGGGAAGGCCGACATGGTATGGTGCGGCAAGGTGGCTGGCATGCCATTGGCGCGCGTGTCATGGCATGCCTTGGGTTACCATGCGTTGTTTGGCGACCTTGGACGGCTAGGATTTGCATCTAGGATTGAAGGGTGGTCGTTGATCGTCGCACGCTTTCGTTTTTGGTAGCCGCATAGGGAAGGCCGGCATGGTGGGGCCAAGGCAAGGTGTGGTTGGCTTGGCATGGTGGGCCCAAGGCAAGGTGTGGTTGGCTTTGCATGGTGGGGCCAAGGCAAGGTGCGATTGGCTTGGCATGGTGGGGCCAAGGGTTTGGCATGCCATTGGCGCATGGTGCGGCTAGCATGGTTGGGGCCAAGGCAAGGTGCGGTTGGCTTGGCATGGTGGGGCCAAGGGTGGCATGCCATTGGCGCATGGTGCGGCTAGCATGGTTGGGGCCAAGGCAAGGTACGGTTGGCTTGGCATGGTGGGGCCAAGGGTATGGCATGTCATTGGCGCATGGTGCGGCTAGCATGGTTGGCATGCCTTGGCGCGGTAGACGTGGTTGGCATGGTTTGCCATTGGCACAGTGGTGCAGCTGGCATGTTTGGCATGCCTTGGCGCGGAGATGTGGCTGGCATGGTTTGCCATCGGCACAGTGGTGCGGTTGGCATGGTTGGCATGCCTTGGCGCAAAGATGTGGCTGGCATGGTTTGTCATTGGCACAGTGGTACGGCTGGCATGGTTGGCATGCCTTGGCGCGGAGATGTGGCTGACATGGTTTGCCATTGGCACAGTGGTGCGTCTGGCATGATTGGCGTGCCTTGGCGCGGTAGACGTCGCTGGCATGGTTTTCCATTGGCACAGTGGTGCGGCTGGTATGGTTGGCATGCCTTGGCGCGGTAGCATGAGAATTAGGGTTTGGTATAGATGATGTCAGTCGATGTTAAGGGTTCTGCCGTGGAACATGACCCATAAAAAAAAAAGGTACCCCGATAATTCTTGCGTAGGCATGCTGATTATTCAATAAATGTGCTAATGGTCATAGTGACGTCATGTCAGTTGTACAGTTTTACGATTTTAACCCTAAGCTAAAAACCACCATCAACAGGTTGTTATCGCGATTACATAAAACGTTAGCATTTCAATACATCGTGTTCACCGTCTCTAGCAAATAATTCTGGTAATATCTCACTAAGCAAAGTTTTAAGACCTCATGGACACCTCTGCCTAAAATGGTATTTTCTGCGTTTTTATGTGATTTCCGTTGGTTTTTTTTTTCGAAATTTAATTCATTTTGAGAAAATGAGTTTCATGTTGTTTTGAAGGTTTTGGTATTACTGGAACTTAGGACCTAAGGTACACTAAGGGTTCACTAGTTCGTGCATTTTCACCTTGGTGAAAGAAACTTTTGATCTCACCTATGAGAAGATAAATATGAAAGCTCTCTACATTATTATGATTTATGCAATCCATAGTATGATCCTGGGGTCAACACACTTTTGTGTGAGGGAGAGGACGTTGAAATGACTAGTATGATTTCAACACACTGACGATTCATATGTCTGTTCGGTTAGGACGGGTTGTGGGGATTGGGGTGTTGATTTACATAAATTTATCTGTGTTTTTCATCTCAAGCTTGTTGTCAACGTTAGATGAATAAAACTATAATCTACTAAGTCAAGTCTCAGACTAGGTATAGAAGTTGGTAGTTGAGTATCATATATCACCCTCGAAGACTGAAGATCGATGAAGACATTTGGAAAACTTCATCAACAAGGTATGTGTAAACTGAACCATTTTATTTACTCACAAGCTTTACCATTCTATCTATTTAAGACTAAGTCGTGTGACTTCAGTAGATTTGTTGCTAAGAAGAAATTTTGAGTCAAGCTTGTCTTGTTAAACATCTCGAAATATGATCAAGCATTGGATGTTTAAAATTCCTTAACAATATTAGTTCGAAAAAATTTATTGTTCAAGAATGAATTTTGTGGATCATTTGAAAATTTCCCAAGCAATGATTTATCATTTGGGAATGTTTCAAACATCAAAGAGAGAAATTTAGAACTAATATTATTTCGACTTAGGGTAGGTTGGAGAACCATCTCGCAAACCCTAGATATCTGAGTTTCTGAAATACAGGAAGGTTAGTGAACCAATTCGCAAACCTTAAGTTCAGAATGGGACAATTCACCAACTTTGTTCACGAACCGTGGTGATCTGAAATTGGTGAAGAGGCTAACGATTGGCGAACCCATCTCACGAACCGTTATCATTTGAGTTCACGAGCCGCAGAATAGTTTGCGAACCCGGTAGAATAATTTGTTTTAAAAAATATTTAGCATTGCTATGATTCTCATAAACACATCTAAGACATCATTGATCACTAAAAAACTTGTGTATGTGGATCATGATTAAAGTGTTTAACTGAACATCAAATTGCTTAATAGTTCATAAGGAATATTTGCCAAAGAACGATAACTATACACGGTTCCTTAACCGGACCACTGTGTATATTCTTCTATGTGAATCAATATATATAAGTTTCACCTGTTATGCAAAATATATAAGTATTGACTAAGGGGGAAAACTATATCACCGTAGTATTACTTCGAAGTTGTGATACAATTGAACTTAGGAGAAGATAATAATACTATGTTTCCGTATAATGACGTGTGGGAATATTTGTTTTCAAGGTTGTTATCGCTACAGATATTCAACAACAACGATGTTGAGTTGAACACGTTGGAAATCATTGCAACTTGTAGTAACGGAGAATTCAAGGAGTTGAAGAAACCAAGGAAACCAAGCATGATGTATTCAAGGAGTTTTTGGAAGCTTTATTTTTTAATCCATATGTATTAATAGTTTTATCACTCAAATTGAAAAAGGGGGATATTTTTAGAGCGTTGCTTGGTCGAACTCACAAGTGTTGATATCTTAAGATTGTTGTCAAAACTATATCTTTAGTTAAGTCTCGGATTAGGATAGAAGTATTTAGTTGAGAATCGGATATCATTGCATTCTACCGTTTGAAGTCGAAGATCAACCGAAGCTTTTGGTGAACTTCTTCAACAAAAGGTAAGTTATCACTGAACCACCTAATTTCTCAAGTCATATTCATCGTTTTATCTATGAGATGTTGTCACATGACTAATTAGACTATCGTAATCATATCAAGAATTTCGAGTAAAGTTTATCTCGGTAATTAGTTCTCGAAATATATATGACTAAGATTAATGAACATTTGTTCATACTTGATGAATTTCGGTTAAGAACAATTTATTGTTCATAATCTAAATCATTATTCAAGATTATCATTCGAAAATATCCTGGAACACTGATATGTGTCATTGATGTTATTTGGGTATGTTTCGAATTGATTTAGAGAGTAATATAAAACTACTGTAAATCTGGATACATGACAGTATGCTTACCATTTTCACAATTTGGGAAAACTGTTATAGGTCCGGAGCCGTAGTACATGTACCCAGTACACGTACCGGCGTAGCTATATGTCGATAGTGACTTAGTGGTATGCATACCCAATATCCATACCACAAAAAGTCTGTCAACTCGTGAATCTGGATTGGTACGCATACCTAGTATACATACCGGAAAAGAACCGTGGTTTTGAAACCGGTGTGGTATCCATACCTGGTACGCAAACCAGAAAAGTTTTGTAAGATCCAGAACTTATATTTGTCTTAAAGGTACATATACCCGGTACATGTACCATGAAAAATATAGTCACGAACAAGGTAGAGTACACGTACCAGGTACACATACTTTCCCTGTCAAATACTTTCAGATGCACATAAAATTATTTCTGTGAGATAATTAATATTTGAATAAATCTCTAAGAACACTATACAGACATGATTGATCACATTATAACCTATGGTTGTGATTCCAGCTTAAAAGTCTTAAGTGTTAATGAAAATGATTAAGTTTATAGTTTAATCGGATAGTTTAGGCTAACCGTTCATGACAATGTCTTTGTACACGGTTTGGTTACAGTTCATCCTAATCAAAGTATATATCTTGATATGTCAATCATATTTCAAAGATTCATCTAACGGTGGATATTGTTTGCTTGGTTCCAATGCTTTAGCTTAAACCTAAAGCAACCTATACTTTGAAAATCTATATAAGGGGAACCTCAAGCAACTGAGATCTTTGAATCCGGACACTATCCTTGTGTGTCCTGGTTTTAAACTAGAGGCGTCATCTTCCTAAAACCCTTTTAGGATTTAGAGACCTAAAACACTTCACAGGGATTCGTGAAGCCAGGTCCAACTATCTTTTATCTTGATAGTTCGTGTATCTTGATCTTTTTTGATTATTGAGCTACTCACTCAAATAAGATAGATAGAAATGGCAAAGTTCTCTTCGTCTCAGACTTTGTGATTCCACAGGTTTAATACTTGTGAGTTGAATAATAATCTAGGATGCTCTTTAGAACGCATAAGTTCGGATTTTGAGGTTAGCTAGACTTTGTCTATTGCTGTCGATTTCCAGTCTCACCTTGATATACAATCAAAAAGGAAATCACACTGTTAGAGCATTGCTCGGTCGAACTCGCATGCGTTTCTATCTCAAGCATGTTTGTCAATGTTAGTGATCAAAACTATAAGTCTTGATTTCTAGTCTACTATAGCTAAGGTCTCGGACTAGGATAGAAAGTGTAGTTGAGCTCAAGAAATCCATGGCAATCATCATACAAGACGAAGGACTACTCAAGGAACTTGTGGATCTTCATCGACTAAAAGGTATGTGGAGACTTGAACTTATCTATCACTCAAAAGTCTATTTATCTCCTATCTTGAGAGAAAACTCGTTTTGCTATATAGACTTTGATTATACACATTTGGTATTTCGAGCCGAGCTTATCTCGCCTATCTATTTCTCGAAATATGTGTTGGTAAGCTTTCGCTTTAGCCAAATTCATCTTTACCTAGTGACGAAAGTCATGTTATTTTTCAATCACTTTGAAAATTGCTCTGACGAAAAATGGTTTGTGAATAACAACTATATAACGTCCTCTGAGAATGTTTCAATGATTGAAATGAGAGTTTAGATTACATAATCATTGGTGGATATAAGCATTGTTGTGGAAACACATATATGTATAAGTCCTTATTCCTTGAACCGAAGTTTGCGAACTTTGTTGATCAAGAGAATCGGAATAGTGGCGTGAACTCAGTCCGCGAACTGGCGGAACTTCTCGACCCGAGAAAATCAACTGGAGTTTGTGAACTCCTTCCGGGAACTTAAGTCCGCGAACCCAGTCCGCGAACTTGAGTTGGTTATATCTAAAGACGGTTGTTCTTGAACTAATGTTTATATAAACTAAGGAATGCTTTTGAAAACCGTGGCTTTAAAGTTCATGAACTGATTCGAGTGAATCAAACCGTTTTTGCTTCGATTATCTCTTGTGTAGTTAATAAGATCTAAGCAATTAAACAATTCTCTAACTAGTTCATTTGAGTCATTTGAACTAGTTATGGTGAAAAAGAATATGGTTGATATGAAATTGCTCATATGGCTAACCATTTGGTTAACTATTGTTGAACCAACAAATGTACATGTTTGGGTACGGTTACACAAGCCTAGAAACGTGCATTTCATTTGTGTATAACAAGCTAAGTTTTCGATCTAACGGTTGAGAAATATTAGCTTGAATCTAATCAGATTTTCATCTAACGGTGAATATTGAATGCTTTGTTACCAAGCTAACATTGATTGCAAACCCTGATTTGAAAGACTATATAAGGGAGAACTCTAGCAACTAGGAAACCTAATCCCCACACCTTACGTGTGATACTAGTTGCATAAGCTAGAGTCGATTCTCCTTTAACCTTTGGTTTCTTCTGTAAAACCATGTTAACGACTTAAAGACTTCATTGGGATTGTGAAGCCAGACCGATACTACTTTCTCGTAGTTGTGTGATCTGATCTTGCTGATTCTATCGTTTTGAGTACAATCGTAACGATTGGCTTGAGATTTATATCTCCGATAGGCAAGATAGAAAAGTAGTCACAAACATCTTCGTCTCATCGTTTGTGATTCCACGATATCTTTTTTCGCTGCGTCGATTAAGACTATTGTGAGGTGATTGATAATACTAGGCCGTTCTTCGGGAATATAAGTCCGGGTTATCAATTGGTTCCTGTTCACCTTGATTTATCAAAGACGGAACAAAACTCGTAGGTATATTCCTGGGAGACGAATTTATCTATTACCGCAGACTTTTCTGTGTGATACAGATTTGTTTATTAAAGTCTTCGACTTTGTTTCGTATCAACTCTTAGTCGTGGGTGAGATCAGCTAAGGGAATCAAGTACGTAGTACCCTGCTGGGATCAGAGACGTAGGAGCATAACTGTACCTTGTATCAGTGTGAGATTGATCGAGGTTCAACTACAGTCCAGACCGAAGTTAGTTTGGAGTAAGCTAGTGTCTGTAGCGGCTTAATACAGTGTGTGTTCAATCTTGACTAGGTCCCGGGGTTTTTCTGCATTTGCGGTTTCCTCGTTAACAAAATTCCGGTGTCTGTGTTATTTCTTTTCCGCATTATATTTTGTTATATAATTGAAATATCACAAGTTGTGCATTGTTCAATCAATTAGAATATCCGACCTTTTGGTTGTTGATTTAAATTGATTGACACTTGGATATTGGTCTTTGGTACCATCCAAGTTATCTCTCTAGTATTTGATAAAGACTCACAGATTTCTATTTGCTTGAGTATTGATCGCTGTCGTAGGCGTCAAATATAATTACACTTTTTTACTACTCAAAATATATTATGAAGCAAGGGCAAGAAAGGATCGTTCCCACAGAGACGTCTAGGTTGTCGTCTGTTTCGATTTTTTATATAAACAAAGGGGGGATTTTTCTGATTTTATGTAAAGGAAATTAAACTAAAAGCAAACAAAGCAAAGCAAGCACGCAAATATGTGAAGATATTGGTTAAGGATTTCATCTTCAATCATAAACATGTTTTCAACACAATAACTAGAATTGAATTTTAATGTCAACTTTTATCAAAGGCCCTAGGATACCTTGATCGCAAGAATATCCCGCAAATCTCCTCTTATCATCAACAAACACATTAAAAGATGCGAATACGAATTCTATCTAAGAGAACAACCTAACGTGTAAAAGCACTAATCAAGTTTAATTCCCTAGATGCACTAAGTTCTATGAAATCAAGCCAATCAAACCAATCGAACGTGTAAAAGCACTAATCCGATTTAACAAAGGTTATGGTTCACATATGATTACAAGGATGCATCACTACAAGCTATAACCATATTTATGCTACTTGTAATCAGGAATTTATTACTTTTACGTATAACAAATCCTAATCTAGCAATAGAGATGAAAACAAACTCAACCGATTCGCGACTCGATCAAACAAGCATTCAAATCATGTAACAAGATAAATAGTGAATTATAATCGATAATATGGAGACAAAACTAATTTATCATATCAAAAAGCATATTATGTGAAATCCAATTATTCCATAACCAATAATAATAATCTAGCTCATGTTCACGGAGTTCATCCGAAGAAGAAATAAATCTATCATGTTCACAAACCCTAGAACAAAAGTAATAGTAGAGACCCCCCTGGAGAAGTAGTCTCGGCTCTTATATATACTTTCTCTTGTTTTCCAACTTCTAAATCTCGGCCAAATGTCCATCCCATGATCGCAACTGTTATTCAGGCCTCAAACAAATTATAAGCCCAATAAATATTTGGCCTTTGGCCTATCAGTTCCAGAGAACTGACAGCCTGTTATCTATACTTCAACCACACCTCCAGGCCACCGCAATACTAACTCTTCTCAGCAAACTCCTCAGCTCAAAGCAACATCATCTCACTCAGTTTATGTGTCTCTGAACTCGAATTCAACACCATCCCCTGAGCTAATTCACTCATCTGCAGCTTCACTTGCAATTCAGATTTGCCATTACAGCTTATTCTCTTGTTCTTCATCAGCAGCTGCTACACATCTCCTCATACTCTGGCAGACCAACAGCTTCACCACCATTGCTGCATCTTCCTTTGGCCACCTGCAATTCAGTCCCAGCTATTGCCTTCGACAAACCAATCCCATCTCATCCACCAGATTCAACAGTACCAACCTAACATTCATCTACACAATGATTCATTCATCTTTCCCATCTTCGCAACCTGTAGAAACCCGTTTTAACAACATCTCTTCTTAGCAATGGCAGCAAGCCGCCAGACTCGTCATTCACATTGTACTCAGTTTGTTGTTGATTCGACACACACCCATATAGTTCATAATCCATTCAATCTCCACTTTATGTAGCTTCTGCGTCAGAAAGCAGGCTATCTCCCACTGCAGCTCAACTTCAACTGGCACAGCAGCTTAACCCATTGTAACAACCAGCTCGCAGCTGCACCTGTAACTTCATCCCGTGCTGCAATCTCACACAATCCATCACCTTCTACAGTTCAAGTTCACTTGCGAGTTCGCCATCACCTTCTACAGTTCAAGTTCACTTGCGAGTTCGCCATCACCTGCAGTTTCATACCACTATTGCCCCTGCTTGCTTTCATCTCAACTCTACTCCTGCATTACAACCCTGCTCTGCAACTTCATTGTCTCCAGTACCTGCACTTCATCCACCACTGCAAATTCGTTCATCCTAGACATGCATCTATAACAACCTCAGCTTCTCATCTGCAGCTCAACTTCAACTGGCACAGCAGCTTAACCCATTGTAACAACCAGCTCGCAGCTGCACCTGTAACTTCATCCCGTGCTGCAATCTCACACAATCCATCACCTTCTACAGTTCAAGTTCACTTGCGAGTTCGCCATCACCTTCTACAGTTCAAGTTCACTTGCGAGTTCGCCATCACCTGCAGTTTCATACCACTATTGCCCCTGCTTGCTTTCATCTCAACTCTACTCCTGCATTACAACCCTGCTCTGCAACTTCATTGTCTCCAGTACCTGCACTTCATCCACCACTGCAAATTCGTTCATCCTAGACATGCATCTATAACAACCTCAGCTTCTCATCTGCAGCATCAGTCACTGCATCGTTCCGAATCACCACCAGTGCCTCAAAGCCATTAGCTCAAAAAAACAATCTCAATGTATATCTGCCATTATTTGCATCTTCTCAGGCTCAGAGCCACTGCAAAATGCAACTGCACTTCAGTCTTCAATTGCAGAACTGTTATTCCCTGTAACACAACAACATGAGCATCTATTCCAATCTTGCCATTCATTTCAGTACCTATTGTTCAGCACGGACCAGCTCCATCTCCTAATTCCTTGTAGACCTGCAACAACATCAGTGCACCACCAATATCAGATCTGCTTGATTGCAACCATTTCAGTTCTTCAGCTATAACTTCATTAGCAGCTCCTGCTACCACCGATTCTCATCTCAGCTGGCCATCTGTAACACCATCACTGTGTCAACCAAACCAAAGTTTCCACCACTACCAGTGCCAGAATTTCAGCTGCAATTCATTCTGCAAGTCCATCTCAGAGCCAACTCCAGCTTCTGTTCTTCTTTGATTTGGTCTCAAAACCCAGAATTTCATCATCTCAGAGAATTCAATTTCATCACCACTACCAGAAGCAGCAACTCCATCCTCAAACTTCCACCAGATGCAACCATTAATGGCAGCAAACCCTATTTCGAGCTCTAACCCATGTCTTCATTCTCTCTGTTCACAAATTGCAACCATGAATCAACTGCGACTACTGCCATCTTCAATTATCCTTCTCTTCCATACACACATTCAACACAAATACATCCCTAACCTTCTCCATCTGTAGTCAGATTCAACCAAACCCTAACTTCAATCATCAGTTCATTACTAGCAACCTGAGAACTATAACCAACACATCCATCATCTTGAATTTCTCCCTACTTCTGTAAATTTCTCGATCTGATTTCGCTCAGCAACAACCGCCATTGGTTTCAGGGAGAGGAGATGAAATAAAAGCTCATCTCTCACATGAGAATAAGGGCCACCGAAGTGATATTTGGCATGTCAGTTCCAGATAACTGACAGCCTATTCTTTCTTCAGTTCTTTCTTCACATCCTCCTTGGGCAACCTCAGCTGGCTCCAGATATGACTCGCCCGTGAATTGATCCTTTTGTCCTTTTCGCTCTAAATTGACAATTTCTTCTTCTTTTGCTCTAAATGACTCCAAAGTACCTAATAACTTAGAACGAAATATAAGATACATAATTTACAAGAAAACTCGCAAAGAAAGCATAAACAATAGATAAATATTAAGGTGTTTAAGACACTTATGAAGTATATATCAAATCGAGAGATTGAGATATAAACTCTTTGATATACTTTTTATCTAGATTGAGTCTGACTGTTTATAGTTGATTCTCTAGAAATTATATTGGAGTTTGTCCATACAGATTGCTAAGCGAAATATTGGGTGTGGTTGTTAGACCCCCGCTTTTTCAGTTGGTATCAAAGCGGGCAAACACGTTTAAGACCTTGCAAGTTTGTGTTTGTAGCGATCTGACTCTATGGACAGAGGTGCTATATCTATTAACGTACCACCAGTCTTCAATGGATCTAATTACTTATGGTGGAAAATTGTTATGCGAGCTTTTCTTCAAGCACGTGATTTTCAATCATGGGTATATGTTGTTAATGGCTATAATGCTCCCTTTGTGGCAGTTGGAGATGTAAACGTTCCCAAGGACATTGGTGAATAAACCCCTGCCGAGATACTTGCTGCAAAGCAAATTTCCGACGGTTTGAATGCTATTATACATGCCATGACCCCCAATCTTCAGCACCATGTGTCAAATTAAACTAAGTCTAAAGAAGCTTGGGATATCTTAGAAACCGTAGTTGAAGGTAACTCTAGTGAAAAGGAAGCTAGGCTTCAAAACTTTAATTCCGATTGGGAAAACCTTTGTATGGCAGATGAGGATACATTTGATGAGTTTAATCACAGAGTATCTGAAATTGTTAATGCATCTTTTACATTGGGTAAGACTATTCCTGAAAAGGACATTGTGATGAAAATTCTCAGATCGCTGCCATCTAGATACGACTCTAAGAAGCATGCCATCGTTGAGGGAAATAACCTTGATAATCTCTCCAGAAATACGCTGGTTGGGAAGCTTAAGATCTTTGATCACGAACATTCATCCAAAACTAAGGATGTTGTGTTCAAAGCACTAAAGGACACTAAATTACTTGATAAAAGTAAAAAAGTGTGTATCTCTGAAGATGATCACTCTGAGACAGATTCATCAGATGAAGATCTTGACAAGTCAGTCTCGATGATCACAAGACAGTTTAGGGATCTTCGTTGAAGAGAAGTAAACGGTTCTCCAGAGATAATCCTAAAGCACAGTTAAACCTCATAATCATATTCCTCCTAAAAACAGGGAAACTGATGAAACTGATGACGAGGATATGCCTCGGTGCTTTAAGTATAAGGGATTTGGTCATTTTGCAAACGAATGCCCAAATTGTAGAAAATACACTGGAAATAAAGGTCTTGCTGCAACTCTTGATGAAATGTCTGACAACTATGATTCTAATGAAGACGAGAAATCAAGTGTTGCACTTCTTGGTGAAAATATTGATTTTGATTATTGTAGCAATACATACATCAATCTTGATATTCTTTCAGAAGAAAATCCAACTAATCTGGAAGAAAAAATTGACATATTCCTTGGAAACTCTGTTTGTAATGTTTCAGGTTCCACTATGTGTCTAGCTGCGTGCACACCTCTGAAGCCTGACTTTTATCCAAGATTGACGTTCTCCTATTGTTCTCTAAAGGGTCATGAACTTTCAAAGTGTTACAAGTGTAAACACCAATTAAGGCACGTCAACAAACTTCGACGAAGAGCAAATCAATTAGCAAATAAGCTTAAACTTGCTCAGAAGACAGCTGAGGTATGTAGGATTTTATCTTCGTCTAAGAAGTTAGTTTCCAAGGATAAACCAAGACCATTAGAAAATAATGGTTGGTCGAGTCGTTTTGATAGACAGAGGTCTGTGGATTCCTCTCAAGAGGAAAATGGTGGACAAATTGTTGTTCACCGCAAAGCAACTTAATTATGTTGTTGTGAATCTTGTCTCATGTGCCTGATCAAAAGAGACAATGATTTTGTACCTCCCAGGCTTTAGGAAAAGTCTTTTTCTTTTTTTCTTAGTTTTTGTTTTTTCCCTGTCTATCAACAAAAGAAAGGGTTATTTTCGACAATTCTACTCTCTCTAGGGTTCATAGTTGTGCGTACACGAACCTATTAAAAGGTTGTGTAACCCTACATTCCTTTTTCCTTCTCTGTAACCTCTTTTGGATCTCAAGACTACTTGTTGAGCTTAAATTGTGATTTCCTCTCACAAACCCATACGTTTATGGATAATCCAAGCATGATGTCTTCTGATGGAAAATATGTTAATATGATTGTTAAGCCATCAATCATGAAGGAAAAATAAAAATCTCCATTAGCTCCGATATTGAAAAGAAAAAGAAGGAATGTGAGGAAGCCAAGAGTCGTTCCTTCAAACTCTCAGAAGTTTTCTGATGGTTTTGAAGTGTTGAAGGAGATGCGAAAGGAGATTCAACAAATAAAGGATTTTGTGTTTAAGACTCATGAAATTCAGAAGGCCCTGGTTCGACATCATCATCCAAGAAGGTTTATTGATATAAACTCCTACCTTAATGAACCTTATGTCCCAATGGTTGTTGACGACAAGAAGTTCGGGAAAGATAATGAATTTTTTCAAAGGTCTTATTGCCTAGTAAATCTTCTATTTTTCTTGTTTTGTTTAGAAGAATAAATAGAGTTTGGAATAGCCATTATTGTGATTACACATGGCTATGTCCAATGTTTTCATCTTCATGTTTTTAGGTTTATGTTTAAATTCTAAATTGTTTGGAAGATGATTTTTGCAATATTAATATTTATGGTTTTATATATTGCAATTGTTTATGGGATATGTGTGTTTGCGTCCGTGAACTTGAATGTCCCATATCTTGTCAAAAGTAAAGTCTTTCATATGTCGATATGCATATATTGATAAAAGAATGAATGGACTTTTGACAAATACAAAAGTTAAGCCTATTATGTCAATTATTAATGGAAGATAGGTTAAAATATTTTGTTTTCAAGGATTATGTCTATTGTATGTCATTGTGCAAATGGTGATGGAAAATAGAATGAGTCCTTGTTTATTCCACGGTATTAGGTCGATCTCCGATCCACAATTTTTGTGTATATACTGTGTTGTTCCATAAGGTGTCTTATGTTGAGCTCTATCGACTGAGTTATTGTTTTGGCTTAGTTGTTGCTCCGTGAGATACTTTATGTCGAGCATATTCAACTAAGTTAATCATCTTGTTTGGTTATTTAGTTGTTGCTCCGTAAGTTTTCTTATGTCGAGCATGATGAATTAAATTGATTACTTTTTGTGATTAGTTTGGTTGAGTATTCCGATTAGATTAGTTATGGGTTGTCTTGTGATTAATTTAATTGAGCATTTTTTGAGTCTCCATAAGTTCACTTATGTTGAGCATTTCCGGTTAAATTAATCATGAATTCTCTTGTGGTTAATTTGATTGAGTATTTTGGATTCAAATTCATACTTGTATGTGATTTGTTATGTCCAAAGAAATCCTTCTTTTCTTTCGAAATTATGGTCGCTCTTGTTGTTCTTTCGGGAATGACATTTTATGGGGGAGAGTTCTTAATTAAACTTGTGCTTAATTGCCAAATCTTTGTGGGGAGTGCGGTTGTGGAATATTATAGGGGTTATCTTGTATCTTTAAAACTCCTTGATGAATGCATTTAGCTTCGGCTTTATGATTGCATCTAAATAACTTTATATTTGCTTTCTTTTGGTCAAGAAATGTCTCTTTTGGAAATTTCATTAGGATCCCGTTCTTGTACCTTTGCCAATTTTATTGACAAAAAGGGGGAGAATTAATATGTAGTTCACACTACAAATACATATGGTTTTCAGATCATTATGTAAGGGGGAGTGGTTTCCATGTGAGATGGAGTATTGACTAAGGGGGAGTGATACATATCACCATAGTATTGTTGTTGAAGTTGTGATACAATTGAACTTTGACGATATATAATGATACTATGACACTGTATAACAATGATTGAGAACATTTGTTTTCTCGTTGTTATAACTACGGATTTTCAACAATGATGATGCTGAACTTACAACCTTTGGGATCATTGGAGTACTTGGAAGTGACGAAGATTTCGAGTAATTTTGAAGATTAGACATGTGAAATAGGAGCTACAAAAGTTAATATATTTATTTTTTGTATTTCATATGTATTGATAGTTTTGTCACTAAAATTGACAAAGGGGGAGATTGTTAGAGCATTGCTCGGTCGAACTCGCATGCGTTGTTATCTCAAGCATGTTTGTCAATGTTAGTGATCAAAACTATAAGTCTTGATTTCTAGTCTACTGTAGCTAAAGTCTCGAACTAGGATAAAAAGTGTAGTTGAGCTCAAGAAATTCATGGCAATCATCATACAAGACGAAGGACTACTCAAGGAACTGGTGGATCTTCATCAACTAAAAGGTATGTGGATACTTGAACTTATTTATCACTCAAAAGTCTATTTATCTCCTATCTTGACACAAAAGTCGTTTTGCTATATAGACTTTGATTATACACATTTGGTATTTCGAGCGGAGTTTATCTCGCCTATCTATTTCTCGAAATATGTGTTGGTAAGCTTTCGCTTTAGCAAAATTCATCTTTAACTAGTGACGAAAGTCATGTTATGTTTCAATCACTTTGAAAATTGCTTTGAAAAAAAATGGTTTGTAAATAACAACTATATAACGTCCTCTGAGAATGTTTCAATGATTGAAATGAGAGTTTAGATTACATACCTATTGGTGGATATACGCATTGTTGTAGAAACACATATATGTATAAGTCCTTATTCCTTGAACCGAAGTTTGCGAACTTTGTTGATCAAGAGAACCGAAATAGTGGCGTGAACTCATTCCGCGAACCCAGTCCTCGAACTAGCGGAAGTTCTCGACCCGAGAAAATCTGCTGGAGTTTGTGAACTCCTTCCGGGAACTTAAGTTCTCGAACTTGAGTTGGTTATATCTAAAGACGGTTGTTCTTGAACTAATGTTTATATAAACTAAGGAATGCTTTTGCAAACCGTGGCTTTAAAGTTCATGAACCGATTCGAGTGAATTCGATTGTGTCTTGTGTAGTTACATAAAATCTAAGCAATTGAACAACTCTCTAACTAGTTCATTTGAGTCATTTGAACTAGTTATGGTGAAGAAGAATATGGTTGATATGAAATTGCTCATATGGATAAGCATTTGGTTAACTATTGTTGAACCAACAAATGTACATGTTTGGGTACGGTTACATAAGCCTAGAAACGTGCATTTCATTTGTGTATAACAAGATAAGTTTTCGATCTAATGGTTGAGAAATATTAGCTTGAATCTAATCAGGTTTTCATCTAACAGTGAATATTGAATGCTTTGTTACCAAGCTAACATTGATTGCAAACCCTGATTTGAAAGACTATATAAGGGAGAACTCTAGCAATTGGGAAACCTAATCCCCACACCTTACGTGTGATAGTAGTTGCATAAGCTAGAGTCGATTCTCCTTTAACCTTTGGTTTCTTCTCTAAAACCAGGTTAAAGACTTCATTGGGATTGTGAAGCCAGACCGATACTAATTTTTCGTAGTTGTGTGATATGATCTTGCTGATTCTTTCGTTTGTGAGTACAATCGTAACAATTGGCTTGAGATTTATATCTCCGATAGGCAAGACAGAAAAGTAGTCACAAACATCTTCGTCTCATCGTTTGTGATTCCACAACATCTTTTTTCGATGCGTCGATTAAGACTATTATGAGGTGATTGATAATACTAGGCTGTTCTTCGGGAATATAAGTCTGGGTTATCAATTGGTTCCTGTTCACCTTGATTTATTAAAAGACGGAACAAAACTCGTAGGTATATTCGTGGGAGACGGATTTATCTATTTTGTGTGATACAGATTTGTTTATTAAAGTCTTCAACTTTGGGTCATAGCAACTCTTAGTTGTGGGTGAGATCAGCTAAGGGAATCAAGTACGTAGTACCCTGCTGGGATCAGAGACATAGGAGCATAACTGTACCTTAGATCAGTGTGAGATTGATTGGGGTTCAACTACAGTCCAGACCGAAGTTAGTTTGGAGTATACTAGTGTCTGTAGCGGCTTAATACAATGTGTATTCAATCTGGACTAGGTCCCGGGGTTTTTCTGCATTTGCGGTTTCCTCGTTAACAAAATTCTGGTGTCTGTGTTATTTCATTTCCGCATTATAATTTGTTATATAATTGAAATATCACAGGTTGTGCGTTGTTCAATCAATTAGAATATCCGACCTTTTGGTTGTTGATTTAAATTGATTGATACTTGGATATTGGTCTTTGGTACCATCCAAGTTATCTCACTAGTATTTGATAAAGACTCGCAGATTTCTATTTGCTTGAGTATATATCAAATCGAGAGATTGAGATATAAACTCTTTGATATACTTTTTATCTAGATTGAGACTGACTGTCTAGTTGATTCTCTAGAAAGTATATTGGAGTTTGTCCATACAGATTGCTAAGCGAAATATTGGGTGTGGTTGTTAGACCCCCTTTTTTGACACACATAAAGGCTTATCTGCGGGATGTAGATTTGTTTAAAGTATTAATTGAGTTGAAGTAACTCTTAGGATGTAAAGGACGTCAGCTAAGGGAATCAATTGTGCGGAATCCTGCTGGGATTCATGAGGCATAAGGAACGCGACTGTAACTGAATTGCTGTGAGGGTTTAATTCGGTCTCAACTATATTCCAGTCTGAAGTTAATTGGTGGTAGGCTAGTGTCCTAGCGGCTTATTACAGTTTGGTGTTCAAATCTGGACTAGGTCCCGGGGTTTTTCTACATTTGCGGTTCCTCATTAACAAAGTTTCTAGTGTCTATATTATTTTTTTCCGCATTATATTGTTTATCTTTATAATTTAAATATCACAGGTTGTACGTAAATTGATCAAAGTAGATACATCCATCCTTGTTTGTTGGATACGACCTGATTGATTCTTGGATATAATCGTCCAAGAACTCTCACACGAAAATCATGTTCACAGACTTATCTCTGTAAACTTTCTGACTGTGAGACAAAGAGATATAACTCTAAATATTATTCCTTGATTGAGATTCATTAAGTTGAACTCTCAGAATTCTATTTAAGTTTGTCCATACATGTTGCCTAAGAAAAAGTTGGTGGTGTATTTTGGTACCCCCCGCATTTTCAGCATCCTTAAGTTAAAAAATACTTTGAAGATTATATACACATCAAACATGTTAGAGCATTGATCAGTTGAACCCACCAAGCTTTGGTATGTCAAGGTTGGTTGCCAGATTTTAATTCCAAAATTCAAGGTTATTAGATTACTATACTTAACTTCGTTAAGTTAAACTAGAAAGTCTAGAAATGTTGAGACAAACTCGTGTTACTCTGAAGAACCTAAAGACGCATCGATATTAGAGAATACATCATCTTTCTGTTTGCGGTTAGTAATACAAGAATTGACTTGTTTGTATTTCTATCTACATTGCTTTCAAGTTCTTTTATCTTGAAAACATAATATGCGAAGTTATATATATGAGTCTCTAGTATTTGTGACATGATAATTACATTATGATCAAATTTGTGTTACAACTTTGGTATACTGAAATACAAAAAATAACGTTTATCTCTGAACTTCGTATATGCAACATAACACTATCTTTGTAATTCTTTACTATATTGTGTGTTGAAATTGGGGTTGATTCCATGCCTACAAAACTATGTGTAACTACATGAGTTTAAGGAAGTAGACTTGCTAAACTTTTTTCGTCATTGAAATGAATCCCAAGGATCTTTTACAGGACCGATCCCTACCTTGGGGATCTCTAGCAGGACTGATCCCCAATAGTAATTGTATTTCCGAATTTCTGTATATATACACTTTAGGGTTTACATAGATATCAAAATATGAGTTTCTATTCAGGAAAGTTCATAATATCGACATTATGAGTATTTGAAAATGTGCAAAAATCTTATTTTTTATTGTTCAAAGATATTCCTTGATACTCAAGATGAGATCCCAAACCGAAATATTTGAGAATTTTTTATTTGATTTTCGAATTTATATGTCTTTGCTTTCCCATTAAGTAGAGCATATCTCTGGATAATACATTAGTAATTAAGTATACTTGTGTGCTAGTTAATATTGAAGTAGGAAATACCATATAGTCCTAGGAATAATATATTAGAGAGAGTCTAGTCCAGTTGACTCAGTCATGTGTCTGTTTAGTCCTTTTTGGGAAAATATATTATAGTTTGGTCCTAAAAATTATGGTTTGTCCTAGGGTGATGTCATGGATGATGTAATTGTCATTGTGGGGTGACAGAAATATCCTTTTGGGACCACATATATACAAAAATCAATAGAAAATATCTCATTCTCAGATTTACTTTCTCTCTCCTCTTTATTTTCAGATCTAGTTTTCTTCTCTCCATTTTTTTTTTTTTTTTTTTTGCAGACAATGAACATGAAGATTTGTGTGTTTTTCTTCTTTTTTGTTGCTGCTGGTGTTGTTGAAAATGATGGAGACGATGAAGACGGAGAACATGATGATGAATGATGAAGATTTGTGCGTTTTTCTTCTTTTTTTCTTGTTGCTAGTGTTCTTGAAGATGGTGGAGACGATGAAGGTGATGAACATGATGATGAATGATGAAGATTTGTGCATTTTTCTTCTTCTTTTTTCTTGTTGCTAGTGTTGTTGAAGATGGTGGATACGATGAAGATGGTGAAGACGACGAAGATTTGTGATGAAGATGTTGTTGTTGAAGATGAACTCGTGTTTTGTTGTTGAAGACGACGAAGATGATGATGCTGCAGTTCATTCCATAAATGAACTCTGTTTTTTTAGGTTTTTATATGGAGTTCATTTCTGGAATGAACTCTTTTTTTTTTAGGTTTTTATATGGAGTTCATTTCTGGAATGAACTCTTTTTTTTTAGGTTTTTATATGGAGTTCATTTCTGGAATGAACTCTGTTTTTTTAGGTTTTTATATGGATTTCATTTCTGGAATGAGCTCTGGTTTTTTTTAGGTGATTTCTGAAAAAAATAAGTAGAAATTAACAGGAGTTCATTTTGAAGAATGAACTGCTACAAAAAAATAAGTAGAAATTAACACAGAAGGGTACTTTTGTCAATTAAATATTTTTAAATAATTATGGACCAAACAGTAAAGGCGTTTTCCCAAAGAACTAAACAGACATGAGACCACCTAAAAAAGGACCAAACGATATTTTTCCCAATATTGAATTGTCATCCATGAGAGATTTCGATATATTAGTTGGAATTAGGAAAAATCGAAAATCAACATTTATCGTATCTTTTGATATTTATGGTATGGAAATTTATTGGTTTCCAAACTACCTTGGTTTATAAGCAGTGAACTTTGTTCTTCTAACAAACTTATCGTGATACACGCACTTCACTTTGTAGTTAGTGAGGTATCTGACTAGTATTATTATTCGTAATAATCACTTGGAGAGGAGAGTAACCTAATTAGGAGAAATCTCTTACGTCCACTTCTTTAAAGACTTATGTGGGATCAAGAAGTGTCTAGAAGTACGGTTTGTGGGAAACTAGAATCGCATTGTTATTTTAGTTTTCAATAATTGGTTTGATTGACTAACATTAGTTGAACCTTGATTGTACCTAGTTTGTTTATTCTATGATCCTTTTTTTTCCCTAATATAAGGTCACTCGAACTAGATCAAGGATCATCAATGTTCAGAGATGTTTTTAGATAAGAAGATAGACTTGTGATCATCCATTGTTAACAAACTACATTTTGCGCGTTGTTGATCATAAGGGAATCAAGTTGTTTGTGCAGGTACATTGAAGACAAGAAGATTTTCTGATTGGTTTCTCATATTTGTGATCCTACTTTGTGACACTTGATTGGATGGGATCCAACAAGTTTGTTTATCTTTGATAAACATCCATAACTTATTGTGTAGATCCGTAATTCAGTATTTGGTGGTTTTCTACAGGATCCAGATCTGATAGATGTAAACTAAGATTTGATTATCTCGATAATCTATATCCTTGTTGATCTAAGATGATATAAAAGAGTTTAATATTTTAAATTAAGAGCCTTTGTTTAACCCAACATATATCTTTGATTTATTTTTAGATATCGATAGCGCGCTTACCGGATAAAGATTAGTCCTTTACTGTTTCAGAATACGATACAAAGGAGTTGAGTGCTAGAAGTCATCACATTGGCTGAAGCAACTTAAGATAGTGGACTCTATCTTAGGATTCACGTGCATTGACCAAATTGGTAGTAGACGCAGAGATACTGAAAGAACTAGGTAACTTGGAGTTAGTTTACTGGGTCTCAACTATACGAAGTTGGTAGTAGTCTTTGTATATCAGCTTAATTCTGAGGTATTCAAAACTTGGCTAGGTCCCGAAGTTTATCTGCATTTGTGGTTTCCTTGTTAACAAAATCTTGTTGTGTTCCTTTACTTTATTTTCCGCATTATAATTACTATTCTAGTTATAATAAAGTAATTCAACTGTACGTTAATCAAACACTTGATTTGATCCCATAGTTTGTTGGATCCGAATTTAAATTATATATCAAGTATATATATTATGGTTGCTATCTTCTTGACAGGCTATATCTATATTAGATCGTGTAAGGTATGTTTCATATAGGTTGATATCGAAAAGATTGTGGTGTACTAGGTACCCACGTCATTTCAATTGGTACCAAAGCATACAAACACAAAAATATCTAACAATTTGTGTTTGTTGCGATCCAACCTATAAGACGATGAGTTAAAATAAAGGTAAAAAGAGATCTAAAAACTCTGTTAACATATCACAAGGTTTTGATGTACTATGTCCACAATATACTCGAACAAGAGCCAGTCTGTTTTTGATCCCAATTCATCATTGTTAGATCATTCAATGAACATACTCAAGGGAATATTAACACAAATTGGTTAATAATAAAACAAACACATGCGATGCACGTTTCAGATTCGGAAAATAGTGATGAAATTGACATTTTCATTTTTATACTGAAAATTACAATCTAAGACATAAAGTTAATCATCTCTTAGTCAAATATGATATCAAAGACTTATTGATAAATACTATATCTCATGGAAAACCTTGTTTCAAGAAAATATTGAATATCAAAAACGAAATGATCTCTGAAAATCAAGAAGAGTATTTAAAACCTCAACCTCTTGAATCCGAATCTAGGTTATCCGACGCTCATATGAATATCAGAAAACTTGAAGAAAAGTTAACCAGGTCAATTATTGGATCAAAGACAAAAATGTGTGATTGTGGCATTAAAGATCTCTTGGCTAATATTCGACCCCTGAATTCAAACAGTCTTACCAACTGTGGGAATCAAAACAAAATTATTTTTGAACATAACCCATCAACTATTGCTCATTCCACTAAAACAGTCTTAACAATCACCTGTTAGAATGTGTTCATTGTAGCAGTATGGGTTATTGTTCTAGAAGGTTCAAGAATCGGATTAAAGACAAACAAACTACTGAATTCAACTTATATAGTTTTTTTATTGATAATGTGTCCAGCCCAAACGATTTAAGGAAACAATTTTCTCTGAAGTTGTCTTCAAAATCCAGACGGGAAAAGATGCTTCCAGATCGTCGTCCATATATATCTCATCAAACTCGACGATCAAAATATATGAAGGCTAGTAAGAATAAAGGTACACACATTTTCTATGCATCTAGTGCAATGGATATTATTATTAAAAATAAAGAAAAGGGATAGTTTGTTCAGACCTCGATTAGTCCTAGGAATAACGACTTTGAACAAAGATAATTATTTAGACCTCGAGACCTCAGTTTCCCAACTATAAATAAAAATCAGAATTAAACTTGAACAAAGAATAATAACTTCGCAGATTCTTAAATATATTTGTGCAACACGATTCGATAAAAACAACCCGAAACCGACTCAAACCCCAATTTGCTATTTTTGCAAATTTTAGGTTACCTAAGATAATAAAAGTATCCTCTAAATAAAATTCTACACCACAAATGGAAACCCAAACGGACTCCTAAAGAAGAAGTTATTAAGAAAACAAAATATTTCTTAAAACGGCAAAAACGACCTTTTAAGGACTTAAACGATGAAATTTGGCTAAATCCTGAAGACCATGTGACGAAGTAAGAAAAAAAACACTTTCGCTAAATGGTAAAAACGACCTTTTGAGGCCAAACGATGGAATTTGAATAAATTCTGAAGATCATGCGACGAAGTGGCATGTCTTAATCGTTGGGCCATTTCCCATCAAATTAGACCCATATTGAGTTAAATTACGACACTCGAGTTTTGAGCCTCCAAATAGGCAATAACTTGCTCATCTGCATCATTCTCCCGGGGTTGAGAGAAATTCGCCCTTAAATTATGCTGATCTTTCTCTTCTGAATTATCTCCACGATACGACACCAAGTGTTTGGCATTAAAAAATCATAAGTATGAATTTGTCTAGGAAGCTTCAACCTATAAGCATTTAGGTTAATCTTCGCAATAATTTCCATTGGACCAATCTTACGGGCCTTCATTGTTATATTGACACACATAGAAACGATCATTTGTTAATATTTCCCACACAAAATCTCCTATTTCAAAATTCATATTTCTGCGCTTCATATCTGCCGCCTGCTTATACTTCTCATTAGCCCGAATTATTGTTCTTTAGCCAACTTGGGAGTTGCAATTGTTGGATACACTCTCCAGCTCTAGCTTCGATTCTCTTCAAATCAGGAAAAGGTGTTAAATCTACTGGTGCTCGTGGGTCGTATCCACAAACAACCTCGAAAGAACTCATACCCAGACAACGATTTACTGAGCGATTAAATGCAAACTTAACAACTCTTCAGATTTTCTCCGACCAGACATCGTAGTGTATCATCCAATGAACGATTCACAACTTCTGTTTGTCCATCACTTTGAGAATAATATGTGATACTGAAGTTAAGCCTCGTATTAGCTAACTTCCATAAAGTCTTCCAGAAATAACTAAGGAATATTGTGTCCCGGGCTCTGTCAATTGATTGCAACGATATATGCCACGAAAGAACGATTCAGCTACCTCCAGTGCATTAGTAGTCCTTTTCCAAGCAATGAAATGCGCCATCTTTGAAAAATGGTAAACAACTACAAATTGAATCATCTCCCCTCTGAGTTTGAGGTAAACCCAACACAAAATTCATGCTCAAATCTGTCCAAGGTTGATTTGGGACTTTCAACGACATATACAAATATGCATTAGGCGTTTTTCCCTTCAATATTTGACAGATACAACATCTACCTAAAAATATTCCAACCTCACGTCTCATTTTAGGCCAGTAATACGACTTCGAAACAAGTTGAAAAGTTTTGTCTCTGACCATATGTCCTTGGTCATGTAATTCTTTGATAATCTTTAACCGAAGACTAGAATCTGGAATACATAATTGATTTCCTTTAAATAAAAAACCACCGTGCTTATGGTAGTCACTTCTCACTCCTGTATCGAGAACATTCACAATCTCCGCGAAATATGGATCGGTTTGAATAAGATCAGAATATGAATCGAAATCCAATACCTCGGTTCTCATAGTATTGAGCAACAAACTCCCGTGACTTAAGGCATCCGCAACTTGATTCTGTGATCTAAACTTATGTTTCAGAACAAAAGTGAACTATTTTGTTTCATAGATTGTACGCAGGCGATACCAAATGCGTTGCTCACCCCTCTTTTTGGGAGATGCGGATTATTTTGTTTCCCTGTTGGGCCAATTTCTGTAGGAGCTGCCCTCGAGACTCAAGATTAAAGCCCAAATCAGGTAATCAAACTTGATCCTGTACTTTCAGGGTCTGATTTTTTGGGGACCATGGTTTTTTTTTTGGGACCATGGTTTTATTTTGGGTAAAGACATTAGAAGTAAATATAAGTCACCCCTTATCTGGATATTTATATTAATACCTAAATTACCCTCCTGATTAATTTTGGGTGAGAATTAGTTAGTGTTAATAATAGTTAGTGTAATGATTAGTGAGATGATTAAGTTAAAGATAATTAGTGAGATTAAAAAATCAGATGGTTTTTTTTTTAAAGAAGTAGAATTACTGAGAGAGTAAAGTTAGAGAAGATGAAGAAGGAAAACATGAAAAACGATGGATTTTACCAACCACAACCGGAGGAAGGGTATTTGGGTACCCAGGTGTGCTTCAAACTTAGATAATGTTGGTTGAATTGCTCCAAACTTTCAAAAAAAATGAAAATTTTTATGTAGATTTGGGTCAGTTCGGTTACCATATGTCAAGAACATATAACCGAACACACCTGAAAGTGTAGTTCGGTTACGTTTTCCAAACACGCAGGTTACCGAACTCGCTCGTTAATGGAGGTTTTGGTCGTACAGTGTAATGTTCGGTTACCTAGGATAAAATGGTAGGTAACCGAACTTTGAACTTAACAATTTATTTGGGTACATCTTGTGTGTTCGGTTAGTTCGCAAACTTCAACGCAACCAAGTTCCCAACCGAACTGCAGGTTAAAAGTAACCTAGTGTTAGAAGTTCGGTTGGTTCGCAAACTTCAACATATTTTGCGAATCAACCGAACTGGGCTTATATATGCATATATGCAATAAGGCAAACGTTCGGTTACTACGAAATTTATTTCTTGGCGAATTAGGTAGAGTTCGGTTACGAAGTTTCAAAGGTAGAGTTCGGTTACAAAGAAAACTTAACATTTTTGCGAACGGACCGAACTTGTGGACTTCTCATTATTTTCGTAAACTAAAGTTCGGTGATATCCTTATTTTGCGAAGGAACCGAACTTATGGACTTCTGTTGTTCTAATACAAGGAGTTCGGTTAAAAGTACTTTTTGCGAATCAACCGAACTCTATTGGCTAAGTTCGGTTACTTTGTAGTTTTAAATTTTTTTGCGAAAAAACCGAACTCTATTGGCTAAGTTCGGTTATTTTGGAACTCAAGATAGTGGCCACAACAACACAGTTCGGTTAGACTGGATTTGTTTTTTTTTTTCGGTTCTAAGGGTTGAGTTCGGTTACTTTGTAGTTTTAAAATTTTTTGCGAAACAACCGAACAGGGCGTTCGGTGACTTAGTTTTAAATCCAATAGAACCGAACTGTTCTTCGTGTTCTTCATTTTCAAGAAGTTCGGTTAGTAAAACCCTATTTTTGGAAAATCGGCCTAACCGAACATGGCTCTGTATCTCCCACTAAAACCCTATTTTGATGATTTCTATTCGATTGAAGCAATCAAAATCAAATTAAAGTGAAGGGTTTGTTGGAAAATACCTCCGGAGTGGTCCCATGACAGAAACAGGCTGCGGCTGGCATCTTTTATACTCGATAAAATTATCATGTAACAGAACTTAATTGTGATTGCATTGATGTTGTGACATTTCTTAAATAGGCGGTGGTGGTGGGAGGAGGTGGTGGTGGTAATCGGTGGTTGGTGGTGGTGATAATCGGAGGTGGTGGTGGTGGTAATCGGCGGTGGTGGGCGGTGATGGTGGGAGGAGGTGGTGGTTATATATATATATATAGGTGGTTATTGGATTGGTTTTAAATTAAATTAGGTTAAGGGTAGTTTAGTCATTTCAATGTTTTAGGACACCCCTTATAATTATAGTGTAAGTGGCCTAATAAGACCATGATCCCAAAAAAAAGACCATTGTCCCCAAAAAATCGTTCTTGCATAACCAACATCTACGAAAATTCTCAGATTCCTGTCACAAATCTCAACCGTCGACATAAACAAAACACCATTATTGGATGCACCTCTTTTTACTTTTCCCAAGTCATTCCTTCCGGTCTCTCTAGTCTTTCCCCTCTCTCTCAATTCACACACGGAAAAATCAGATCAAACCCGAACCCTATAATTTCTTTGCTTAATCATAATTTCACTGATTTTGAATATCTTGAATCAAATTAAAACCGTAGAAGATGCAACCAGGTGAATTTGGTACCAATTACTATCCATATAATCAGCAGCAAGGTGTTCATCATCATCATCCTCAACAACCAGCACCACCAAACCCTAACCCAATCGATCTTCAACCACCAACTTATGCTTCAGCTCCACCTTTCACATCTCACTATTCATCATCATCATCTACTGACTACTCTAACTACTCTTCTTCTGCTTCTGTTTATCCACCATATCCCCAACAAAATCCTGATCCAGTAGTACCAAATCTTCCTCCTCCAGAACCAACATACACTCCAAACCCTAATTATCAATCATTCAATCCATCTCCACCTCAACCTTCTCCAATTTCACCATTCCCTCCTGCTCCTGAATCGAATTCGCATTTCCCTTCATCAACACCGTCTTATTACCCACCTTATGATCCTCACCAGGTGAATCCAAATTATGGGTCTCAAGCAATTCCCCCTTCAAACTCTAATCCTAATCCAATTTCCAATTTCAATCACAATTCCACTCCGCCCCTTCCTTCTTCGCATTCCTATGGTCCTTACGATATGCCGTATGATAATAGTATGAAATATGGTCAAAGGGGAGGTTATGGTGAAGATAATCCTGCTGTATATGGAAATTTAGGTGTTTATGGTCGAAGTCAATCTGATGTTGGTCCGGATTTATATGACAAGAGACCTGGAAATGGAATTCGTTATGATCACAGTGCAATTCATGATGATGGTGTTTATGCATATGATGGGGGAAAGGTGGATCCTTACGGTGCTCGAGGAACTAGTGCAAAATCTTCAACTTGGTCTACTCCAAAACCTGCAACCACTTTTGATGATTATGGGCGTTCAATGAGTCAGTCTTCTGGGATTGGGAAGGATCATGGAGGATCTGCTAAGGTTGTTAGGGCAACTCCAAAGGTGGAGGCACAGCAAGATGTGAAGAACGGTGTGCAAAAGTTCCGTGTAAAGATTTTACCTGAAGGTGGTGGCAGCTCTATGGATGTGCTTTGTCAGGTTTGCTTTTTAGAACCCAGTATTTGAAGCTCTATCCCTAAAGTTATGATCCGAGTCTTTGAACTTTGAATTCTGTAAATATGATTAGATTAAACAAAGATTGTGCACTGCAAAAGTCTTAGGAGATTACGAGTAGAAAATGTTGATCCATATGTATGTTTTGTAGCCTGTAGGTCAAACTATAGGAGCTAATATACTCATTCTACACTATCATCGGAGGAGTACTAAGCGATGGATTATATCAAATAATGAATGCTCTAGTTTTTGATTGAGTATTCCACGGCCCAGGCTAGTGTAGCATAATGAGAAAATTTTAATTGTTATAATGTTCTGACGAGTTTGCAATGAGGAAGGCTAGACTATCTAACTGAGAGCCACAGCTGATATGGAACACCAAATCAATCCCTTCATTTCATAGAAGAATAGGGGTTCAGTCAATTGTTACCGACGGCACTAAACAACACCTAGGATGCTCCCGAAGCATAGTCTCTCACTGAATTCGACTTCGAGATCAGTACCTCTCATACAACTTAACAAAGTGGGATCGGACTGTCTGCCTCAGAAGCTGCGATTGATTTCTCTTAGTTTCTTCTCTAAATATTATCTAGAGTAATTTAGTGTAAATATTAGCACATGAGTATCCTTCAACTAACATAATATTCAAAGACTTCTCATGAATGCGGTCCTTATTGTTATATTTGTTGCTTATCATATTCTCGTTTGCGTGGCTTTAGTCAGGACTCAGGTAATAGCAAAATTAAAAAAGGAAAATAAAGGGTGACTGTTGTCCGTTAATGACTTTTATACACAATTCAATTAATTAAGTGATTTCTTTATTTATACATGAATTGGTTAGCAATTTTTTTTAATCTCAAGATGTTCTCTAATGCACCAACCCATCACTTTTTTTGTTGTTTTGCGGGTGGATTTTTGTTCGTTTGGTGCCTACAAGCCTACTTATATATTTGGGTCATTTTCTGTTTAGATTGGTCTGGATGGAATTCGTATGCTTGATCCCAATAACAATAGGACGTTAAGAATCTACCCGCTTGAGACAATCACAAGATCGGAAGTAAGTCTCTTGCTCTCCTTAAGTTCATTTCCAAAGATGTTTTACAACTTACTATCTTCACACCTAACTTCGTTGACATTTTTTGTTTTGTTTAGGTAATTGATTCATCTATCTTTGCTTTTTGGTCAAAAAGCTCTGTTGACGTTGACGCCAGGCGCATCAGACTGCAGTCAAACAGCTATACTACCAACACCCTCCTTGACACAGTGACAGCTGCAACTATTCAGGTTGGAGCACTACAGCCTTGTCTTTTTAACTGGTTCTAGATCCTCTTAATTGTCCTTATGCATTCTTCCCACCATGTAATTGGGCACAGGCATGTCCATTTGAGTGTTAAATCTGTTGTATTCCTGAAGTAAAACAATTGCTGAACTCACTGCTAGAAAATGTTGTGTCCTTCTGCATCTTAGTTTCTGCAGTTATTTCTGTAATTATTCTGCGAAAAATGTGGTCAGTTGATCTCGTTATTTAATGTTACCTGGATATAATGCCTATATCCTGGAATTGGATTTGTAACGCTGGTTTATCCGCCTCCTAACTCCTATTTCCGTCCCGGCTTGAGTGGTTCATTGTCTTGGTACTTTTATATAGTTATTGAATTGTTTGACAAATGACTTTGCAGGTTTTATATTTATTTGTGTGTGCAAGTGTCTCTTTTCTGGATTTTTCATCAATTATATCTAGCATCAAGTATAGCGTGTTAGTTTATTTTTGTGAAGGAATTGCAACATGCTGTTTGTTTTTATGTGTTAAATGATTTTCACTTTTCTCTAATTGGTTAATTTGCGTGTTTTGCAGTTTAAGGAGATGGGTGGAAAAGACAGCTTCAGAAGCAACTCATCTGATTCTGGAAAGCTAGCTGAGCAGACCAACGAAAAAAAGAAAGGTTTGGGTGATTGGATGAACATGATAAAGCCTGGAAATGAGGAGAAAGATCACTGGGTAAGACTACCGCAAATACGTTTTTATCAGTCTCATTTTGTAGAATTCTACTGTTGGTTTTTGTCGAGTTGATTTCTATAAGTTTTAGAAATGTTGGTGGAAAATCATCTATTAAATCGGAGGACTGCATAGGTTAAATTATTTATTTGAACACGCAATATGCATGTGTTTATCTTTAAGATGGACAGAAAGGCAAGAACTCCATGTTATAGTTAGCTTTGCAGTTTGTGAAGGCCGACATAAGCTTTGAGATGCATATTGTATGTATGTATATACTAGATTTGTACGTAAGGCCCTCTATGAATGTCGTTTGACGTGTTTTCTCAGCCTAATTCCTTTAGCTTTCATACCGTGCTGAAGAATAGCTGAAAGTAAGTTTTTAGGTTTATATACTATGGTGTTTCTGTGTAGGAACTGAATAAATGGTTTCCTAAGTGTTGAATTAGGTTGGCTGATAAACTAAATGCCTCAAAGAAAACTGAAAATGGGTGAACCTAAACATCTGTTAATAGTTTGCTGGGTGTGAATTTTTAGGAGAAAAACACGATAAGCTTGAACTAAATCTTCTTTTATCCTCTTAGGTAGGCGAATTCATATGCTCTGACCTGTACCTATAGTATTAAGGGATTATGAAAGTCAGTTCCGATTGGAGATAAACATATCTTGCCCTTTAATTAGGACTTTATTGTTTTCTTTTGTTCTGAAGCAGCTATAGGCATTGTTTTCTGACATGAAAGCCAGTCGGGTCTTCTTACCTTAACTCCTACTGCAGGTTCCAGATGAAGCAGTTACAAAATGTACAGCCTGCGGGACAGACTTTAATGCTTTTGTGCGAAAGGTGTGACCCCCTTGAAAACCCCTTTTTAGTATGAGTTGACATTTCATAGTGCTTGGATGGCGCTTTTATTTTTTATATGTGAAATTTACTAGGCCTTCCTTTTTGCTTACAGCATCACTGTAGGAACTGTGGAGATATATTTTGTGACAAGTGTACCCATGGTAGAATCGCTCTCACTTCTGAAGAGAATGCTCAGCAAGTTCGCGTCTGCGATAGATGCATGGTATGTTCAGGATTTTCTATCTCCTTCAATCTTCTGTCACCCCTCATATGAAAGTCGAGATACTAGCAAGGACTATTTTAAAAGAAAACTTCTTATGTATTTGCCTGTGATTTCTTTGAACGGCTATGTGTTTGGATATTAGATGTTGGGTGTAAATTGTGCCTGCTAGTGGTCAGATATTTCTTAAATGACTGCTGTTTTATGGATGGTGCTTCATTTTTGGGTTTCCCCGCAAGCTAAAACATTAGAACGTGTTCCTTCACAGGCAGAAGTTACTCAGAGGCTGAGCAATGCCAAAGAATCTGTCAGCAGACCTGCTGGGTTTAGTCATGAGGAATACGCCAAGAAGCTTCAGGTGATTAGCGATTTTGTGTTCGCAGTTTTGATATACTGTTGCACTCTTTTTATTTATGTACTATGGGGTAGTGTTGGTATTTGCTGCAGCTGCATTTGATGTATGGAAAGTAAATTTTTAATTCACTTCTTAAGTTATTCAGTAGTTATTGAAAGATCCAGGGAGTTGGTTTGCATCAAATACTGCCTGTTAGCTTGATAGATCGCTAATTGGACCCAAAACCTTTAAAGCCAATATGAATGTGGGAGTAGGTTTTTCTTATCTATAGGTTGTATTATTGGTAACTGTGTTACAGTGGTTCCTCTCTTGTGTAGTTTTTCAGTTATTTTCTTGTCCCGTGAGATGTAAAGATTGTCTTCGTTATCATAACATGGTAGGAGGGACAAAGAATGAAGAACTCTTTTTCGTAGGAACAGATTCACTCCATTGTGCTATTGGGTTTTTTTGTATTAGTACAATTGTCTCTTGTTGATACTGATACTAATATGTACATACTTGATGAGAAGGAATTTTGTTGATCTGACATGTTTTTCCTGTGATTCACGGCTACCATATTTGCTACAGGAGGAGATGGACAAAAATCGTAAATCATCATCAGGTATTACATTATATTTGTATACTCGACTCCTTAGTTACATAAGACATTGTGTCAGACACCTTGCACCAGTATGACACAGAGATTTGTGCTGGTGTGTCACTGATTTGTAGGTTCAAACACAAAGTATTCCTATTCTGCCATTCGTTTGTTACCGTTGTTGATGTCAAACCATCGCTGGTTATGCTCAGAAGTATTAAACATATGCTTTGTGTGTTCTCCCCGATACTTAAATAATTAAATTTATGTCTGATGCGTATAATTTATACAGGTTCAAAAACATCATCTGATGTATCTGGGAGGAGAATGAGAGAAGTTGCATGCCCTACTTGCACTGTCCATTTGCAGGTAGGACTAACCCTGCTTCTTTGTCTTTTTACTTTTTTCATTCTCAATTACTGGTTTACTAGAAATTTATATACCATCTACAAATTAGGTGTGTATCACTTATTAGTTGCTACATTTTCCCTTCCTAATTATTCAAGTGTGAAAAATTGTTGGTTTGACAGGTTCAAGTTCCAAGTTCTGGTTCAGAGACGATAGAGTGTGGTGTCTGCCAGCATCCATTCCTCGTGAGTTCGCATTGATGGATTTACTGTTCAGTATATATCCATACAGGGAGCAAGGATTTGCTGTTCAGTATATATCCATACTGTTCAGTGTATGTGTCCCCTAACCAACTTATCTAATTAGTCGTTTGGATAAATGGTTGCAAAGCAATATATTGTTGTTTATTTGATTTATTTTCTTTTCCGACTAAAAGTTAAGTTTTTTTTTTTTTTTGTAAATAAGATAATTCATCAAAAAGAGTTGTTATAATAGGAGTAGAGCCATCTAATCTGGGATAATAAGAGTTCCCAATATTAAATCTACTAAAAGTTGTTTCGTGATGCACAGGGGAGGTGAAGTTTCCCATTCTACAACTGAACTTAAAGGCCTTACAAGCTTGGCTAAGATATCTGCAACTTGATTTCTTAATCTAGGAACAAAATGAAATCCCAAAAGTTTAGTACATAAATTAGCTATTCTATTCGCCTCCTTTAGATAGGCTTTAGCACCCCAAGAGATATCTAAGTTTTTTCCATGAAAGACGTTGAAAATACTTTCAGAATCCCTTCAATACTGAAATTTTGGATTTGCTTTTGCTTGGTCCAAATTGCCGTCTGCAGCACTCCTATAGTCTCTGCCTCTTGTGGGTCTGAACCTGTTGATTGCCCTGCTCGTCCTCCTTCACAAATTCCTACATCATTTCTCAAGATTAAAGCAAAGCTGGATGGTAATAATTCAGAAATCCATGCCGCATCAACATTGATCTTTAGCGCATCTTTACTTGGTGCTTTTCATATGCTAGCTGATTTATTCTGTTGTACCTGTTTGAGTTTTGTAGTTTTTCTTTTTCTTACGGACCAAAAATCGATGTCTCTGGATTTCTAAAGCTAGGTTGTTAGCAGTTTTAGCTTTATCTTCAAAAATTCTATCACATCTCCTTTTCCAGATAAATCACATCTTAGTAAGAAGTAATTCAGTAGAGATATCTGTCTTAGGATTAACAATCCAAACTTTACAGAGGTCTAAAATCGTACTAGAGGCATCCAGGGTTAAAGAGACATGATTAGGAGCTAAGTTTCAAACCTCCTTAGCATAAGGACAATGAAAAAGAGGATGTTCAATTGTTTCTACTTCTACTTTACACATGGTATAATGAGGAACTACGTCTTTAACCTTTCAAATAGTTTAATGTTAGTAGGCAGTGCATTTTGTAAACATTTCCATAAAATAACTTTATTCTTTCCGAGACTTTAAGTTTCCACAGGAATTTCCAGAATGACTCTGGCAAAGATAAACTAACCATGTCGAGTCTTGTTTTATTCAATTTATCGTACATAGATTTAACCGTATAGTCTCCTGATCTAGTTAGTGTCCAACGAATTTGGTCTTTCCTAGGGTTGTGGTCTTTATCCTTGAAAAGATATATCTGACTAATTTTTTGCACAATATCAGCTGGAAAAGTAGATGTGAGCAGAGAAAGATTCCATGAACATGTTTCTAGGTTAATCAATTCTGAGACCCATACTAAATGACTACTATCAGTGTTACATAGATTGTTAATAGTGTTGTCTATTCTCGATATCCTTTTATCATTCAAAATATTAATGTCGCCCATTCCCAACTTCCCATGTACTATATTTTTGTACAAGTTCTAATCCTTGCCTAATACAGTTTCATGTCCAAGAGCCCCTTGTTAAGTGTTTTGTTCTAAAAGGTGATTTGTTCCTAAAATACTTTGAACTCGTTGTTTTTTCCCAAAGGGCATCAAGTTCTTTAACCAGCCTCCACGCAACTTTTGCTAACATTGCTAGGTTAAACTTACGTGCATCTCTAAATCTTAATCCTCCTTTTCAGAAGTGGTTTATAAAGGTTTGACCAGGCCTTAGGATAGAATCCTTCGCCTCCAGCATCTTTCCCCAACCAAAAATCTCTTTGAATTGCGTTGATTCTATTTTGTTTAGGCAACAGGAAGCATAAGATGGAAAACCAGACAGAACAACTCTGTTTAAAACCAACCTACTTGGTTGAGGAAGAACTAAGCCTTTTCCAACCTTTAGATTTACATCCCATTCTTTCTAGAATAGGTGCAAAAGTTTTATTTTTGACTTATCCATCAAAAGCGGTGCTCCTAAATAAGGGTCTCGAAGGTTAATATGTTTTACTTTTAACATTTTAGACATCATTCACCGATGTTTTGGTTCAAATGTCCTGCTAAAGAATACCCCTGACTTATCAAATTCTTTAGAACTATCACTAGATTGTTTCATTTTTATTTTTCTAAAATTAAACTAACCAACTCATTTATATTAAAAATTGTTTACACGATGGCTTCCAAGAACAAGTACAACAAATAACAAGAAACTCTATAGGCTATTACAATGAAAGATACAATAAATAGAATTGAGTCAGCAACAAATGATTTCATGTAGAGCTCTGAGGATTGGGAAATTCATGAGTTGACTCATTTAAAAAATCATTTCCGTCATTTTCATATCTTAATTTCGTGTTTTGATTATTCTTTCTTGTAATATGTTCAATATTTTTAGTTAGTCACCAGGTCTGTAAGATGATTGTGGAATTATCTTGTTACTACAAATCAGTTTTATCCAAGTCTTTGTTTTTCTTGTTCTCCCTAAAACTCTTTATGTTGTTTTTACTCTGCAATCTACATATAGATTGTAACTAAATTTTATATAGATTTGTAATCTTTTCGCAGGTCTCCAGAAAACCCGTGGGGTATCCAGTGGTGGAATTCAGAATTTTATTGTGTTCATCATCATAACCCCAAAAACCAGAACAGGTATCATCATCATCAAGAATTCCGATCCAGATGTAATCCCGATTTCAAAATTCGATTTTTTTTACCTCCTAACTACTACATATTACTAGCCGTGAGAGCAGCTATACATCCTGTCACATGCAAATTTCAGTTTTGGCCCATTATTTAAAGATACTATCCTTGATTTATATAATGGTTGCAACAAACTTAAGGAAAGCCAGTTGAGGATATATATCGATAAATTACTAGCAAGCAAAAACCTAGAAATATTATATACCTGGTTCTAAAGTCTGTTGTTTACACATACAAAAAAAATCCTTACTTTGAATTTTATTCTGAGATCTGCATCATGTTTTTAAACTCAGAAAACGCTATCAATCAGCTATCAAGACAACTGAGGAATGCAACAGTTGAAAACCCAACTCTACTCATAGAAAAACTACGGGTAGGTATCAAATTATCAATGAAGCAACAAATGAATGGTCTTTTAGCATGTTGGTAAAGCTTATGGCAATAGAGAAAATATAAATGAAGATTATCCGAGGAGAAATTAATTCCTAATGGAGAAGATACGGAAACAAAGGAAAATGTATTATGGGTCATAACCTCATGTTGGTAAAGTTGAATAGTGAAGATGAACATAATGAAGTTATAAAAAGTGGACCTTGGATCATTGGTGGTGTGCTCTTTCTTGTTCAAAAGTATTCGTCGAACATCCAATTGAAGAACTATGTGTTTACTCATCAGAAATTCACAGCTTATTTCAAATACCTATGTCTTGAGTATATGAATGCAGTATTGGTCTAACTCTAACAAGATGACTAACCATACATAAGTAAGGAGTACATTACTTTTGGTTTCTAACTATAATAATGATGGATATAGATCGTAGAATCGAATTTAAGAAAACCAAACTGATTACACTAAAACGGAACCATTGGATCGAACTGCAACTAAAATTACAAAAACCCAAATAACTGGTTCGGTTAGCTAACTAATTTCTTAAGATCCTACCCGGTCAAATCAAGTTAGGATTTATTTTACTATCCATAAATTTCTCTATATTCTTTCGGAAAACTAATGTTAATTTTTCAATATTACTCAAGTAAAAAAATAATATTCTCTTGATCCGTCATAAGTAGATTTTGGTTCACTCTAGTAAAATTTAATGTCATGATATGGATTTTGATTAGTCAGAGACGTCAACGAAGTAGATTTTTTATTCAAGTTAATAAATTTGGAGATCTGATTGAGATTTCGACTAGTCAACGAGGTCATGAATATATATTTTGGTTCATATATTGGTAGATTAATTTAGAGTTTCGTGTACATTTTAATTGGTTCAAAAGTTCGAAGGAGTGGATTTTGGTTCACATTAATAAATCTAGAGTTCCAATGTAAATTTCGATTAATCAGAGACGTCAATAAGTAAACTTGGATTACACTTGCATTCAATTAATCAGAGACGTCAACGAAATATATATCGGTTCACACTTGCAGACTTCGATTAGTCAGAGACGTCAATGAAGTAGATTTTGAATGGCTAATTAAAAAAAATAATGTGCATTGGTTTAATTGCAACATTAATTTAGAAAAAAAGATATTTTATTTCACTTTAACATTGAGAAAACAATATACATAGCGAATTACTACTCTATGTCTCTATCCGACAACCAAATATGTATTTCTAGATGCTTCTTATTAGGTGGCAAAATTCATAGTCTCTGGTGTGGTTGGAAAACACACAAAAACTCTTGCAAGTATATAAGGCCAAGTTTTAGTATAGAAAGTAAGCAAGGGATCATTCCACAGGGACTTGGGGTGTATTGAAGTTTCCTAGACTAAAGTTATCTAAACAAGTAACTAAGTGGCAGTGAGATAGTGACAGTTACAATGGCAATGAGCCAAAGGCAGTGAAGTAAAGAATGAAGGTACTAGGGTCTTTGAATCTACTTCTTGATCCTAAACTAAGGCAGATCCTAATCAATCATGTTCTTGTTTCATCTCAGGGAAGATTGTAATGGATGATTTATCAACTAATTTTACTAGCATACCCCTAGCATCAGCTGTCTTTCTACAGCACAGCTGATCACAGGTTTACTTGCACAACCACTTAATCTATCAACTCTAAGGCATTTGGGCTCAATCCTTCTAATGTACTGAATTTTTAACCATTATCACTCACTTACCCCTAGCATCAGCTGTCTTTCTACAGCACAGCTGATCACAGGCTTGCTTGTTCAAATGGCTACTAGCAGTCCTAACTCATTTTTAGCACTACAAGAACAATGACAAATTACTAACTATCTTAACATAAAATCAAGAGTTTCATCTAAACCCTAGCACATGAAATTAGAACATGATAAACATAATTAACATTTGAAATTGAAATTAACTGACTTCAAAACATGAACTGAAAACAACTTGGAAGCACTGGCTATTCCAGGCCCCTTGGGTGAAGCTCTGGCTAGCCCAGGCATGCCCCAATTTCACACCCAACACCTTCTATTTATAGTTTCACACGTCTAACCCTAGAATCCCAAAAATATCAGAATTAGGGTTTCAAAGAAATCAAAATTAAATCATACCTACTTTCTGAAAACACTCAATAACGTCGACCCATTCTTCTATTGTGTCTTCTGTGTCTTCCCATGCCTTCAATTTGTCCATTGATGCCTACTAACTATTCTCTCCAATTTCACACACAAACGGCTAGGGTTTGGGGCGATGTGAAATTGAAAAGGCTAGTTGAGAGACATAGAGGTGATGATGGACTTAGGGTTGGTGGTAAGTGGAGTTAGTGGTGGTTGTGGTAGTGGCAGAGAGTTGGTGGCGGAGCAGGTGGTGGAAAAGGTGGTGGTATGGCGTCTGTAGAGGAATGGAGAAGATGGAGTCGATGGAAAGAAGTAGGGGAGTGTTTGGCTAGGGGTATAGGGTGTTCGATACTTGGGTGTTAGGCGGGTTCAGCGAGGTCTGATGATCTGCGACAAGGAGCGATGGATGGGAAGATGGTAGGTGGATCCAGCGGCGATACGGAGGTAAGCGTGGAGCGACCGTCGGATGAAGGGATGTAGCAAAACGGACGACCCAAGATGGAGATGGGCGTTGCGATGTAAAGCAGGGGCTTCGGAGTTTGATGTGCGATGATGGAGCGACCGTAGGATGCTGAAATGCTTCGATCTGATGGCTGAAATCCGAGACGGGCTTGGATAGTGGAAATGTGTTTGAGTAAGGGTTTTGGGCCTTGGGTATGCCAAGCCCATATCTTCTTTAAGGACAATTCTTCTTCTTCAAGACCATTCCTAGCCTCTTGGTTTTGTGCACAACGTTCTTCGCGGCTTCCTTGCGTAACTCCTCCCGGCTTTTCACTACTTTTCTGCTCTATTCCGCTCCGCAATTCATCCAAACTTTATTTATTACCTAAAAATATAAAATTAAGTAAGAAAAATATTTATTCTTGAAAACAATGAAAATACAGAATATGGGATAAAATGTAGAATTAATGCACAAAAGATGAGTTAAATGCCAACAAAAAGATATAGAAATATGTACTTTTTAGGACTCATCAGTCTCATACCATTTTTTTTTTTTTATTATTTTCATTTAAAAACCAAAATTTATACGCATTACTACTCTATCGAACGACCCAATATGTATTCCTCTTTACGACCCAATATGTATTCCTCTTTAAATATTTTTTCTAATGGAACATGGACCGATTACCAAAAAAAAAGTTGTTTGAATGGCCAAAGTATCCAAGGACTCATGTATATTCTAGTGAAAATGAAGACAAAAAATTATTATTATCAATGAAAAAATATAAGGGAAAGCAAAGTGGCTCCATCCTCCATATATATATATGTGGCAAGTTTTTCATTTTTTCTCATTTAAAAAAATATTTTAGATCAACAACAGTATCAAAGAGTTTCCGTAGTGCTATGTTGGTGGGCCGGGAGGTGTGTGAAAATTAAGCGCAATAAAAACGGGCCTACAGTAATACCGCAAGTGCACGGTCGTCAGTTGTAGCTCGTGCAAGTACGGGTCGATCCACAGAGACTGGGAGTGTTTTGGAGTTTTCTAGCTATTTTGGGCTCCTAAATTGTTGTTGGTTAACTATGAAGCCTTTTGGGCTTTGGGTACCTTTGGATTATAGGCTTGTTTGACAATGAAGTGAACTGAACTTGGGCTCAGTTGGTCTTGAAGTGCACTAGCCTTGGCCTTTGAAGTGCAATGGGCTTTGAGTGTCAATGGGCTTCTAGATTAACCCAAGACTGAACTGGGCTTTTTAATGAATCTGGGCCTTAGCTTGAGCTAGGCTTCTGAGCTATGGACTAGGCTTTAGCCAAGCAAGAGAGCAAATGGGCTTTTAAGTGACAGAACTTGAAACTGAAGTAACAAAAGTGTTGTGAGAAGGTGACAGTGAACACATCAAAAGCAAAACAATGAACAAAAGCAAACAGAACAAAAGTATTGTGAGAAGGTGACAGAACAATGAAACTAAACAAAGAACAAAAGCAAAACAAAATGGAACAAAGTGAAAGTGAGAAGGTGACAGTGAAAGTGATAAAATGTGAAACAATGAACAAGTAAACTAAAACAGCAAAGAAACTACTAGGTGATGACAGTGACTGGAAAAGTGACAATGACACAAAGAATGACAAAGAGATAAACCAAGGCCTAAGCCAAGGGCAGTAGAGATGAGAAATTAAGTTAATAGTGAAGTAGAAACAGTGAGACAAAATGGTAATAGGGTAGTGGCACTGAGGTTTTTGATTTCACCTCAAACTTATGCTAATCAATCTTCAATGTGACTCAAATTTCTGCCTCTTGTTCTTCCTATGGGATATCCTAATTACAGCTAAAATACTTACCAAAGTACTAATTGTCTGATTAAAGTACAACTAGTCTAAGGGCTTAGCAACAACTGTGCATGAGCTGCAGCACCATTAGTCACAAGGCTAGCCTAACTAAGTGCTTAAATTATGATTATCCTGCACAATTTCAGACCACAAAACTCTTCTCTACATATCAGTTAACTAGCATTCACATGAAGCTTCATCTTTTTCCTCAGCAAGGTGACAAACTAAAACATGGTAAAACTGAAATTAAAAGAAAACAACAACAATAACCTCACAGTAACAGTTAACAGTGGATAAAACAAGAGCAAAATATGAACATCACAAAGATTGGAGAGACTGGCTAATCCAGCTCTCCCAAAATCAGACCAAATGACACTGGCTATTCCAGCATAAGTTTTGCAACACACAACACCCAGCTCTATTTATAGCTTACAGACAATCCCCAAATTCCCCAAAAATTAGGGTTTTCCAAAATCACACAAATTCCCAAATTAAACAGTAATTGGGTTTAATTACCTACCCTATTTCACCCACTCTATCTTCTCTATACTCTTCTCAACAATAATCAGGGTTTTTATGATTTTCCCCAAATTGACTGTGAACTAGGGTTTAGGATTTTTACCTCACCAACTGTGATGAGACAATTCCATCTTCGACCCATACTTCTTCTGCTTCCCTTGCGTAATTCACATGCTTCAATTTCATCTCTAGGTCACCTACTTCATCAACCTCTCACGCTTAGGGTTTCAGGGAAGAAACGTGAGAGATTGAGGGAATAGGGGGCTAGATAGTTAGGGGGTGATGATGGGTTGGTAGTTTAGGGATGATGTGAGACAGGTAGAGGTGATGGCGCGGCAGTTGCAGGGAGTGGTGGTGGTACGGGTTCTGCAGACGGGGGAGGGAAGAAGAGATGGAGAAGAAAGAAGAAGTCGATAGAGTTAGGGTTAGGGGGCGTTTGGCTAGGGGTATAGGGTGTTCGATACTTGGGTGTTAGGCGGGTTCAGCGAGGCTTGATGATATGCGACAAGGAGCGATGGATGGGAATATGGTAGGTGGATCCAACGGCGATACGGAGGTAAGCGTGGAGCGACCGTCGGATGAAGGGATGTAGCAAAACGGACGACCCAAGATGGAGATGGGCGTTGCGATGTAAAGCGGGGGCTTCAGAGTTTGATGTGCGATGATGGAGAGACCGTAGGATGCTGAAATGCTTCGATCTGACGGCTGAAATCCGAGACGGGCTTGGATAGTTGAAATGTGTTTGAGTAAGGGTTTTGGGCCTTGGGTATGCCAAGCCCATATCTTCTTTAAGGACAATTCTTCTTCTTCAAGACCATTCCTAGCCTCTTGGTTTTGTGCACAACGTTCTTCGCGGCTTCCTTGCGTAACTCCTCCCGGCTTTTCACTACTTTTCTGCTCTATTCCGCTCCGCAATTCATCCAAACTTTATTTATTACCTAAAAATATAAAATTAAGTAAGAAAAATATTTATTCTTGAAAACAATGAAAATACAGAATATGGGATAAAATGTAGAATTAATGCACAAAGGATGAGTTAAATGCCAACAAAAAGGGATAAATATATACAATATTTGGCACTCATCAAATACCCCCAAACCTGAATTTTACTTGTCCTCAAGTAAAACAAAACTAAGGAAATCCTAACTATACCACTGTCGCTGGTCTCTCGAATGCATTTAGCGTATGCACTAAGCCTTTTAAACCACTAAGTGTCCTTAGTGGACAAGTGAAGTCTCGTGAAGGTTTACCAGAGGTGTGCTTACAAAACCTTAGGACAAAATATGAGCTCAGATTCCATGAAACATGACATGTGCAAGACAGTTTAAGCTCACAGCAAAGGAATATGTCAATCTAGCTGTCAAAGGCACAATCCTAGCACTGATAACAACTAAAGACATGTGATAAGAGTGTAAAGTGTATCTACACATGTGTAAAGAAAGATCGGATGTTATGACTACTAATCACCAAGAGATAGTTTCTCAGGCTAAGAACCGAGGTCGAAATCTAGCTAGCTGTCCGGACTTTACGAGAATTGTGAATGAGTAGGAGGTATTTCACAATCACTCGCGTTGTACATCAATGGCATGCACCCTTCCTTGCTTAATAAAACAAAAAAAAGACTCTTTACATGACTCTTATTTACATTGACTACTCTCTTTTATTTTTGGACAAGAGTGAAATATTACAAAACATGGAAACTGATATTTACTTGATTTTTATTTTTATTTTATTTTTGTATTTTTTGTATTTTTTTTTTCTGATGTTTTTTTTTTTTTTTTTCAAGATAAACATAAATTTTGATCTTTACAACATATTGAGATTTTTGATATATGTACAAAAAGAAAGAAAAATAATAATCACATGACTCTTAGCAAGAGGTAGCCCTTTTTGATGCACCCAGTAAAATTCGATGGTTGTCTTTCTTAATGTAACCTCCACCTTCTATCCCAACCAACCAAAGAACACGCTAGTCAAGTTTCGTTCAGTATTCTAAAGTGATTGGCAATCGTAACTTCCGATAGAACACCTTGAAGTACGAGGCATACATGTATTGGTAGATCGTGCGCGTGTAAGTTTCTTATCACTATGTGAGATGTGCTAGAATAGGAGTACCCTATCGTTCTAGACTAAGAACCCTACATATAACATATATGCACATAAATCAACTTTTCAAGGTAAATGAGCTCCATTTTTTTATGATTTTTCATTTTTTAATTTTTTTTTCATTTTTTCGATTTTTTCAAAAGAAGAAGGAGTTCGTTTTCAATTATGGCATATTATCAAAGTATCTACTTTTCACCCACAAACCTAAACTAAACATTGTCCTCAATGTTTCAAAATATGAACAAAATTATAATACAACATATGAAGAGGATCATGTTGAGTAGAGAAAAAGGAAAGAGAATACCCGATTTCGGCGAAAGCAAGATTAGAACTCCGTTATTCAAGGAAAAAAATCCAACATATTTCAGCCGAGATCATATTGGATTAGCAAAATATATAAAAAACGAACAAAAGGGTTTTAAGAAATTTTATCTACTGGATTATATACAAAAATTCACCATACACTAACAATCTAAAGAGTTGAGGATCAACCCAAAAGACAAAGTGTAGAGGTTTCAACAGCTTCACACAATAATAATATGATAGGCATGCAAGTGAAGCTGTGAGACAAAATGAGCTACCCCCAAACCTGGATTTTTCAATGGATAAAATTTTGGAAACAAAATCTCGCAGTTTTGGGGGTTCATCATGTACAAGGTCTAACTCAATGTGAACTGTGCTAGGGACGGGCAAACATGATAATTCCAACTGTGGATCCTCAAAGATATTATTCTTAGATGCAAAATAGTCCAAGAGGACTTGGGAAGCACACAGTTCCAAACCTAGATTAGGGACTCTCAGAAAAGTCGGTTTGACAATATGGGTACAAACCAAATCTAGGTTGGGTGGAAGGCCATCAGATTGTGACTTATGTAGGAAGATAGGCACATCATTACTAATCACATCAACATATCCTAAGTCTTCTACACGTGTCACAACATGCTCACAATCATCAAACAAATTGGCAAGATCACAATCAGAGTCATCAACATCATCAACAAATTTATTCTCATGCATTGGCAAATCAGGAGAAATATCACAATGTGACCTAGGTAGAGAATCAGACACATCAAATATATTTTCATGCATAATAACATTAGTGTCTACAGAAGATTCAACTATTCCTATGTCATGCTCATCTTCACAGAATAATTGTACGAATCCCATGTCAATATCAAAATCATATGAATTACAATGAGTATTAGAAAAAACAACATTCATGAAGGTCGAGGGCGAGAAGCCATATGTTATTGAACCAACAGGTTCCACAATATTTTCATGTTCTTCTAACATATCATCATAATCATCATAATCATCATCATGGTAGCATGCATATTGGTCCTCATTAACAGTGGTGGTGTCATTAGTCGATTCATGTTCCTCTAAATTAGGTTCATATTCAACATCATTTACATGAATGGGACTAGACACTTCATTAGGGACAACATACATTTCCTCATGAATTTCCTCGTTTTGTAGGTGAAGCAAAATCTGATCTAAATATGCATGAATTCGTGATGTAGATCTATCAAAGTTTTGCTTACTGAGTCTTAAAGCTTCTGTGGTGGAGTCTAAATTCATGGGAGTACAAAATTCTTCATGTTCAAATTGTGGTGAATGGTACATGCGTGCATGGTCATTAGGGTTTACAAAATATTGATCGCAACCCTCAAAGGATTGATTATGGTCCCAATGACTACCATTCTCACAATTTATGGGCATTTCATACCTTGGATTTTCTCTAGATTGCCTAAAATTATGCAAAATATGACAATTCTCAACAGGGTGGTCTAAACTACCACATGCGGGACATGCATAGATTTCAGGTTGCCTAAGAAAATTAGATGTGACAGATTCCTCATGTGATTGCATTTCTAAAGCTGTGATTCGAGCTTCTAATTGATCGATCAGTGATGATTGTGTGAGTGAGGCACTAGCAAAATGTTCATTTTCACGTTGTGGCGAATGATGCATGTGTGAATAGTCATTAGGGTTCATGTATTGAGGCTCGGGACTTTGAAAATGTCCATAATAATTCCTATGACTATTGACATCATGGTCCGTGGAAGGTTCATAACGTGAAGTTTGTCCATATGCAAGTTCTCTAAGGGATTTGTTGTACTCCCCAACTGTAGAAAAAGATCTATTCATGATTGGCTCAAAAGCTAAGTAACTATATTACAAAGCTCAGAATTTGGTTTTTAAAGGGTTTGGATTTTTGGGAAAAATTTGGTTTTGGTGGGATAAAAGAAAAGAAAAAAAAATAAAAATTTGGTTGTTAATGTGGGAGCAAAATAAAATTTGGTTTTAAAATTTGGGAGCAAGTAAAAATTTTGGTTTTTGAATGGGAGAGAAAATATTTATTTATTTATTTATTTTAAAAGATAATAAAATTTGGTTTTTGAATGGGAGCAAGCCCACTGTTGGTTTTGTGTTTGCTTTGGCTCAGCTGGTTTGAAAACGTTTGGTGAAACTGAGTCCAAAATCTCGGCCTAGAATTTGGGTACTCGGCCCACTAACGAGTTAACCTAGCGTGATCGGTTACAAGCTCAGCTGGGTTTAAAAACCCAGAATACAAAATACCAGTCCAAATTAAACAAGCTCACAAAAATTAAATACAAGCCCACAAATTAAACAAACAAGCCCACAAAAATTAATTACAAACCCAACAGAAAATAAAAAGCCCAAAAATTGGCTTTAATATTACAAGCCCACAATTAAAAATTGGAAGCCCACAATTCGGGTTCTCTTAAATGGGTTACCTTTTAAGCACAGCCCAGCTGCTCTGATATTGTTGCAAAAACCCAGTTGGGCTTTGGTTCTTTTCCTTGGTGGCGTCCCAGCGGAGGAAAAACTGGTTCAGAACAGCAGGTCCAACAGCAAATGAAGTGAAGCAGATGCAGATGCAAATGCTATGCAGTGAAATGCAAAAATAGCTAATAAAACTACTAGAGAAACAAACCGAGTCCCCGGCAGCGGCGCCAAAAACTTGGTGGGCCCGGAGGTGTGTGTAAATTAAGCGCAATAAAAACGGGCCTACAGTAATACCGCAAGTGCACGGTCGTCAGTTGTAGCTCGTGCAAGTACGGGTCGATCCACAGAGACTGGGAGTGTTTTGGAGTTTTCTAGCTATTTTTGGCTCCTAAATTGTTGTTGGTTAACTATGAAGCCTTTTGGGCTTTGGGTACCTTTGGATTATATGCTTGTTTGACAATGAAGTGAACTGAGCTTGGGCTCAGTTGGTCTTGAAGTGCACTAGCCTTGGCCTTTGAAGTGCACTGGGCTTTGAGTGTCAATGGGCTTCTAGATTAACCCAAGACTGAACTGGGCTTTGTAATGAATCTGGGCCTTAGCTTGAGCTAGGCTTCTGAGCTATGGACTAGGCTTTAGCCAAGCAAGAGAGCAAATGGGCTTTTAAGTGACAAAACTTGAAACTGAAGTAACAAAAGTGTTGTGAGAAGGTGACAGTGAACACATCAAAAGCAAAACAATGAACAAAAGCAAACAGAACAAAAGTATTATGAGAAGGTGACAGAACAATGAAACTAAACAAAGAACAAAAGCAAAACAAAATGGAACAAAGTGAAAGTGAGAAGGTGACAGTGAAAGTGATAAAATGTGAAACAATGAACAAGTAAACTAAAACAGCAAAGAAACTACTAGGTGATGACAGTGACTGGAAAAGTGACAGTGACACAAAGAATGACAAAGAGATAAACCAAGGCCTAAGCCAAGGGCAGTGGAGATGAGAAATTAAGTTAATAGTGAAGTAGAAACAGTGAGACAAAATGGTAATAGGGCAGTGGCACTGAGGTTTTTGATTTCACCTCAAACTTATGCTAATCAATCTTCAATGTGACTCAAATTTCTGCCTCTTGTTCTTCCTATGGGATATCCTAATTACAGCTAAAATACTTACCAAAGTACTAATTGTCTGATTAAAGTACAACTAGTCTAAGGGCTTAGCAACAACTGTGCATGAGCTGCAGCACCATTAGTCACAAGGCTAGCCTAACTAAGTGCTTAAATTATGATTATCCTGCACAATTTCAGACCACAAAACTCTTCTCTACATATCAGTTAACTAGCATTCACATGAAGCTTCATCTTTTTCCTCAGCAAGGTGACAAACTAAAACATGGTAAAACTGAAATTAAAAGAAAACAACAACAATAACCTCACAGTAACAGTTAACAGTGGATAAAACAAGAGCAAAATATGAACATCACAAAGATTGGAGAGACTGGCTAATCCAGCTCTCCCAAAATCAGACCAAATGACACTGGCTATTCCAGCATAAGTTTTGCAACACACAACACCCAGCTCTATTTATAGCTTACAGACAATCCCCAAATTCCCCAAAAATTAGGGTTTTCCAAAATCACACAAATTCCCAAATTAAACAGTAATTGGGTTTAATTACCTACCCTATTTCACCCACTCTATCTTCTCTATACTCTTCTCAACAATAATCAGGGTTTTTATGATTTTCCCCAAATTGACTGTGAACTAGGGTTTAGGATTTTACCTCACCAACTGTGATGAGACAATTCCATCTTCGACCCATACTTCTTCTGCTTCCCTTGCGTAATTCCCATGCTTCATTTCATCTCTAGGTCACCTACTTCATCAACCTCTCACGCTTAGGGTTTCAGGGAAGAAACGTGAGAGATTGAGGGAATAGGGGGCTAGATAGTTAGGGGGTGATGATGGGTTGGTAGTTTAGGGATGATGTGAGACAGGTAGAGGTGATGGCGCGGCAGTTGCAGGGAGTGGTGGTGGTACGGGTTCTGCAGACGGGGGAGGGAAGAAGAGATGGAGAGAAGATGGAGAGAAAGAAGAAGAAGTCGAAGAGTTAGGGTTAGGGGGCGTTTGGCTAGGGGTATAGGGTGTTCGATACTTGGGTGTTAGGCGGGTTCGCGAGGCTTGATGATATGCGACAAGGAGCGATGGATGGGAAGATGGTAGGTGGATCCAACGGCGATACGGAGGTAAGCGTGAGAGCGACCGTCGGATGAAGGGATGTAGCAAAACGGACGACCCAAGATGGAGATGGGCGTTTCGATGTAAGCGGGGGCTTCGGAGTTTGATGTGCGATGATGGAGAGACCGTAGGATGCTGAAATGCTTCGATGACGGCTGAAATCCGAGACGGGCTTGGATAGTGGAAATGTGTTGAGTAGGGTTTTGGGCCTTGGGTATGCCAAGCCATATCTTCTTAAGGACAATTCTTCTTCTTCAAGACCATTCCTAGCCTCTTGGTTTTGTGCACAACGTCTTCGCGGCTTCCTTGCGTAACTCCTCCCGGCTTTTCACTACTTTTGCTCTATTCCGCTCCGCAATTCATCCAAACTTTATTTATTACTAAAATATAAAATAAGTAAGAAAAGATTTATTCTTGAAACAATGAAAATACAGAATATGGGATATAAAATGTAGAATTTAATGCACAAAGGATGAGTTTAAATGCCAACAAAAGGGATAAATATATACAATTTGGCACTCATCATATGTACACATAACAAAATGAAACACTAATGATTATCAAACGGTTAGTAGAATCCCTTCTATTTTACTCCATTATCAAAGTTTCCATCGTTCTGACCTTTTTTTTTTTTTTTTTTTTTTTTTTTTTTTTTTTTTTTTTCTGAAGCTTTCTAACGTCCCGTTGTCTGTTAATATAATATATTATATATATATATATATATATATATATATATATATATATATATATATTCGTTATGAATACATCATTGCATATGCATCAAAGCCATATAATACTTCAAAAAAAATGTTAATATGTTTTTGTTTCAATTTCTGTTACCCCAATTACCAAAAACAAATTTGTTTCGTGTAATGGTGAAATACTATTGATTTTTGGTATTTGATTTCATTGTATTGTATGTAGGTGCATGATGGAACCATGTGTTCAAACTAATCTTAGCCATGGTTTATCAAGAAGACTTGTAGACTTGTAGATTTAAATGAACCACCAAAATAAGAACGCACATGTGATTTGAATGAGTTTCCATTATAAAGTGATGAAGATAAAGATAATGATAGTGCAACTGCGTAGAAGTTCAGTGAGATTAGGCAATAACGCGAACAGGTAATAGAAATTGAGTTTGATCCATTTGTTATTTGATTTTGTGGGGTTATTTTTTTTTCTTTTCTTTTTGAAACATATTGTTTAGGTTGTTTTTTCTCTTTCCTTTTAAAACAATCATGTTATAGGGACGGCATGTTCCATTAGAGGGGCGGCAAGTGTGATAACAATGTCCCTCTAGTTGGTTAGGGGGTCTCCTATAGGATTGTAAATTGACTAATTTACCCATTATATTTTGTTTGAAAATACATAATTGTCCTCCCCTATTTCTAAACCTAATGAATCAAAAAAATCAAAACAGTTTTTTTTCATCTCCATCTTCTCTTCTCCTCTTCCATTAAAACTGAAATTTTCATCGTCCTCGATTAATCGGAAATTTGAAAAATTGATAATCATTGATTGAAAACTATATTAGAGATGCCGAAGAAGAAGGTTGACGAAGATTGAAGTTAGTTTTGTATCAAAAATCAGGGTTTGGAACAAAATTGAAATTGAAATTTTCGTGTAGCATGTGAGTTACGGTTGGTAATAACGCCAATTGGAACTGTAACTATAGATTTGGTTGATGTTACAGTTCATTTAACTCAAATACCAACCGTAAGTTCTTGATTTTGAGAAAGAATGTTCAGTTACGATTTTTTTTTTTGGCAGCCGTAATTGATTTACGGTTGGTCTCGATACTTAAGTTACGAACCGTAATTCTTTCTGGATGTTTCATTTTTTTTTACGGTTTGTATTTGCATCACTGTTATCAACCGTAATTGAGTTACGACTTGTAATTCAAATAACCTTACCAACCGTAAAATATATTGTGTCTTAGAAATTTATTCGGTTCAAAAATTGGTTGAAATACCAACCGTATGTCAGTTACGGTTGGTCTCGATTCTTTAGTTACCAACCGTTATTTGTTACGGTTGCTATATGATGTCATGTTTCAAACCGTAATTAGGTTACGGTTCGTATCGAATTTTTTTTACCAACCGTAACTGGTATTCCGGTTGGGTTTTCCCCAAATTGAACCAGTTACGGTTGGTATTCGATAATTTATGAACCGTAACACAGAGTTACGGTTGGTCAAGAGCACAATTCCAACCGTAAGTTCTTCTGAAAATGTAAAAGTATTGATTTTTTTACGTATTTTGAATAGTTTTGAGAGAAAAAAAGCTAATGGGAACTAATTTAGAAGTATAACTGGTCAGTTTCAGGCTCTGGTTCTTCACTTTATTGGCTAATTTCTTCAATTGATTGAGATTGACCTTGACTTTGGGTTAAAACATCTATACCATCTAACAAATACTCCATATCAGGATCTCCATCAAGAGGTATGTAGTATTTGTTTTCTCTATCATATAGAGATTCACCCATCTCAAATTTGTCACTGAAATCACTCATTTTGGTTGAGTGAATCAAAATTTAGGGTTTCACAAATATCACAAAAGTTTCTTTTTCTTCTCCTCACATTTTTTTTCTAACTCTAAAAATCTGATTTTAGAGTTATTATAAGTGAAAATTAATTATCAACACTAATCTTGATTATTAATAATAAGGGTTAATTGGTCATTTCCATATTTTTTTTGATAAGGGGTGGCATGAATTACCATGTAATGACCCTTTTGTCTTATTAGGTTGCCGCCCCTCTAATAGGATTGTTTTAAAAGTAAATTATGCGTCAAATTTTGGATGTTTTTGATCAGAAAGGATAAGAAATAAATTAATAAAAAATAGCCACACTTAAGGGTGCTATTGAAATTTCAGTATGCTTATTAATCTCTTATTAATTAACATGAAAAGAATTATGTTTCCTATACAAAACTCCCTAATCCAAGAACAATTATGGAAGATGGAGCCTATTTGTCTTCCCTTCTATTTGTACCTTGATGATAACCTTCCGTCTTCCTTTTAACTAGAATATACATGAGCCCTTGGGTACTTTGGCTATTCGGACAATTTTTATCTTTTGGTAATTGGTCCATGTTCCATTAGAAAAAATATTTAGAGAGGAATACATATTGGGTCGTTCAATAGAGTAGTAATGGGTATAAATTTTGGTTTTTAAATGAAAAAAAATGGTATGAAACTATGAATTCTGCCACCTAATAAGAAGCATCTAGAAATACATAGAGTAGTAATTCGCATAAGTACATATTTTCTCAATGTTAAAGTGAAATAACATATTTTTTTCTTAATTAATGTTGCAATTAAACCAATGCACATTACTTTTATTAATGAACCATTCAAAATTTACTTCATTGACGTCTCTGAGTAATCGAAGTTTGCAAGCATGAACCGATATCTGTTTCGTTGACGTCTATGACTAGTTGAATGCAAGTGAAAAATAGGTTTACTTATTGACGTCTCCGATTAATCTAAATTTACATTGGAACTCTAGATTTACTAATGTGAACCAAATCCGGATTTTTCGAACCTTTGAACTAATTAAAATGTACACGAAACTCTAAATTAATCTACCAATATATAAACCAAAATATATATTCATGACCTCGTTGACTAGTCGAAATCTCAATCAGAACTCTAAATTTATTAACATGAACACAAAATCTACTTCGTTGATGTCCCCGACTAATCAAAATCCATATCATGACGTTAAATTTTACTAGAGTGAACCAAAATCTACTTATGACGGATCAAGAGGATATTATTTTTTACTTGAGTAATATTGAAAAATTAACATTAGTTTTCCGAAAGAATATAGAGAAATTTATGGATATTAAAATAAATCTAAACTTTATTTGACCGGGTAGGGTCTTAAGAAATTAGTCAGCTAACCGAACCCGTTATATGGATTTTTGTAATTGTAGTTGCGGTTGGATCCAATGGTTTGGTTTTCGTGTAATCTGTTTGGTTTGATTAAATTCGTTTCTACGATCTATATCCGTTATTATTATGGTTAGATTCCAAAAGTCATGTACTCATTACTTATGTATGGTTTGTCATCTTGTTAGGGTTAGACCATAACTGTGTTCATATGCTCAAGACGTAGGTATTTGAAATAAGCTGTGAATTCTTGATGAGTAAACTCATAATTCTTCAATTGGATGTTAGACGAATACTTTTGAACCATAAAGAGAACACCACCAATGACCCATGGTCTACTTTTTGTAACTTCATTATGTTCATCTTCACTATTCATTTTTACCAACATGAGGTTATGATCCATAATACATTTTTCTTTGTTTCCGTGTCTTCTCCATTGGGAATTAATTTCTCCTCGGATAATCTTTATTTATGTTTTTTCTATTGCCATAAGCTTTCCCAACATGCTAAAAGACCATTCATCTGTTGCTTCATTGATTGTTTGATACGTACCCGTAGTTCTTCTATGAGTAGTTGGGTTTTCAAGTGCTGCATTCCTCAGTTGTCTTGATAGCTGATTGATACCATTTTCTAAGTTTGAAGACATGATACAAATCTCGAAATAAAATTCAAAGTAAGGGATTTTTATATGTGTAAACAATAGACTTTAGAACCAGGGATATAAATATTGCTAGGTTTTTGCTTGCTGGTAATTTTTTCTATATATCCTCAACTGGCTTTCCTTAAGTTTATTGCTACCATTATATAAATCAAGGATAATATCTTTAAATAATTGGTCAAAGCTGAAATTTGCATGTGACAAGATTTATAGCTGCTCTCACGGCTAGTGCTATGTAGTAGTTTAGGAGGTAAAAAAAATTCGAATTTTGAAATCGGGATTGCATCTGGATCGGAATTCTTGATGATGATAATACCTGTTCTGGTTTTTAGGTTTATGATGATGAGCACAATAAATTCTGAATTCCACTACTGGATACCCGACGGATTGTCTAGAGACCTGCGAAAAGATTACAAATCTATACAAAATTTAGTTAAAATTCATATGTAGATTGTAGAGTAAAAACAACATAAAAAAGAGTTTTAGGGAGAAACAAGAAAAACAAAGACTTGGATAAAACTAATTTGTAGTAACAAAATAATTCCACAATCATCTTACAGACCTGATGACTAACTAAAATATTGAACATATTACAAGAAAAGAAGAATCAAAGCATGAAATTAAGATATGAAATAATAGAAATGATTGTTTTGAAAACAAATTTTTTAAATGAGTCCATGAATCTTCCAATCCTCAGAACTCTACATGAAATCATTTGTTGTTGACTCATTTTTTTTTTTCTTGAAGCTGAAAGATTTTATTATTAGATAGAGAGAAACAGATACATAACTGGCATCTATAGCCAGCTGAGAAACAATTTAAACATGAACATTATTACTCCATTCATAAGTTGTTTTATCTATTCTAGCAAGTTTAGACAGAATGTCTACAATTTTATTTCTTTCCTTTGGAACATAACTAAGCTTCCAAGAAGTAAAAGTTTTAAAAAGAAGACTTATGTCCTTGATGAAGTTACTAAGCCTCCAATCCACTGCTCCATGATCTTTAGTTACTGCTGTTGAGGGGTGAATCTGATTTTGGTCTTACCCGTCCTAGTTACACCAAATGACTACAGTTTCTAGGAAAGGTATGAGAGAGAACTTGCTTTCCATTGTACTATGTACTTCTTTATATAGACTTCTCAAAATCCCTTCCTTATATGACATCATACCACATGTCCTAAACTCCCTTAATTACCACTAATGCTACTCCTTCTCTAATACAACCTCTTTCTTTTCCCTTAATTCCCTCCTTATCCTTTTTGCCTCATAGATACTTCTTGGTGGACTTGGGCTTGAGTCCCAAGTCCCATGTTTCATGTTGGGTTTGGCACCCCTTTTGGGGCTTTCTAGTCTTGTTAAGGGATAATAATTTTCATGTATCAACAACTGCGTCGACTACCACCTTTGCATCAAGCTAAAAATTTACTCTTTCTAACTTTAGTTCTTTAGCCCAGTTCACTGCTTCCCAAAGTCCTAAACTTTCAGCTTGTTCCGCGCTCCTGATGTTCGTCAGATGGATGCATTTTGATGCTTGTTGAGTTCCTGCAAAATTACGAATAATCAGACCAATTCCACCTAGTTTAGAAGTATGCTCGAAAGAACCATCACAATGTATGGTTAAATAATCTAGAGAAGGAGGTATCCAGTGAACAAGTTCCCTGTTAACTCTATTAGATCTAGAGTTTTTAGACTTATGTCTGTCAGCATGCTCTTCAAACAATATATTGCAAGCAAGAACAATTTTATCTGGATTTGGGTTGATATCTTGAAAAACTTTGTTGCATCTTGCTGTCCAGGTACTCCATGCAATTGAAGCTCTTTTAACCATTTCAATCTCTGTAATTTGGTTGATAAACAAACTACCAAACCAGCTACAGATCCAGTCTGATAGGTTATTTTGATTATTAGAAGACCACCTACTTGATGAGAACCAGACTATCCTTGAGATATCACAATTCATGATAACGTGTGCTGCAGATTCCTGATGATTACCACAGAAAGGACAAGAATCATCCGTAACCACTAATTTTGATCCAAGAATATCTCTTGTTGGCAGCAGATTTGAAATTGCTTTCCACATAAACTGACAGATGCTTGGAAGCATGGAAGTTTCCACATTGTTTTATAAATTTTCTATATTCTAGTACCTACTGGTGGATCAGACTGAGCTTCTTCAGGACTGGTGCTAGTCCACATTGTGTCATTTTCTTACCAGTGCCATATTTATTGCTAGTCCAGGTAAAAGGATTACCACTATAACCTAGGTCAGTTAAATCAGAGTCACTAATAAGCTGCAGAATTTCTACTGGTGTTGAAGAAGTAGAAGATAGGTTTCTTTCTTCAGGACTAATGGTAATATTAAGATCTCCAATGACAACCCAAGGGATGGAAACAAATTTACTAAGATTATTAATGTAAGACCATTGTATCTTTCATTGTAATAGCATATAGAGTTTCTTGTTATTTGTTGTACTTGTTCTTGGAAGCCATTATGTAAACAATTTTTAATATAAATGACTTGGTTAGTTTAATTTAAAAAAAATAAAAATAAAAATGAAACAATCCAGTGATAGTTCTAAAGAATTTCTCTTACACATGAACTTGAACTTTTCGTCAAAAAAGAAAATAAACCAAATAAACAACAATATATGGCTTTGTAACCATTTATCCAAACGACTAATTAGATAAGTTGGCTAGGGGACTTTTTACACGTCCCAATGGCTAATGTCCAAGGTTCAAAATCTCATCTCTCCCCCAACAACTTCTATATTATTCTATTTAACACTTACACATATTCAAATGTAGGCGTAAACGGAATCCTCAAAGTATTTATTAAATCAATATCATTTAACACTAACTAATGGATATTTCAATGTAGAAAAGCTAATTTAATGCTATCTTAACCTCTTCTCCCATGCACAGGTTAACATGATTCCTTTTTCTGAGCAGTTGATAATCTATTTATATGAGAGAGAAAGCGCTTTATTCTTGTGAGGGTACTTCTGGGTTGCGGATTGCTTGATATTTGTAGGTCTTTATCAGTGGGCCTTTGGAGTTGCATACTTGCACTATGCCCAGTGCGTAGGGGTGTGCAACGGACGGACGGACGCGTATAGGGATCATCCGCGTTCGGTCCAATCACCCACGAATTTGGCATCCACGATTTATCGGATAATACGGACGGATGCGGATTAACCGCGAATTTAACCATAAAAAAGAAGAAGTAATTACACTTCGTGTAATGCCTTCAAAAGTTTTCCGCTGTAAAAACCACCTCCGGATAATGATCGTACTGTGTACACTATCTAGTGGTCGCAATAGTATGAAATGAAAACTATATATAAAGTTGGTTAAATTTGCCGTGTTGCATTCTTTTAAGTGGTGGCAGTGACATCACTTACTGAAGCTTGAGTAACTTTTTGCAATTCAAAAGGACACTTGGCCTGAGCATGACCAAAAGTTATACATCTTCTGCAACACGGTGGTTTCCAAGATTACTCGACCATAACATCCACCTTCTCAAACTGTCAAACACAAGTAGAACTGTGTCAAGGAACTCGTAATCCGTATCAACATCTATGCAAATTCTCGCAAAATTCATACGAATGCGATTTAAAGTAGCATCATCCATTAACAACTGCATCCCTACACAGCTAGCAATCATTACTAATCACTTGCGAATATGTGTTCAATGTTACGGTCACCATCAAGCTCATTAAACTACTCACTGTACGTCTCTACCAACGGTAGGTAAATGGAATACCCGCTGTGCTCATTCATTCATGTCGGAATGTAAATGGAAACCCGAATTATCCGGCCAAGTTACCATTTTTCGTAAACGCAAAATTGGTTAAAAAGACCAAAATCAAGAATTTCTGGGTGAAAAAGACTTCTACATTTTGATACTGTTTAAATGGACAAAAATTAAAAAAATACTGTTCAAATGGACAAAAATATAAGAAAAGCCAGGATGTAACCAGTTTCATCCTACCCATTTTCAAATATTTTTTCTTATTTTTAATTTATATCAGGATGCATCCAGTTTCATCCTTGCTATTTTTTAAGTTGAAGCCGCGATGAATCCAGTTTCATCCTTACTATTTTATTTTGTCCATTTCACCCATACTAATTTTTACTTTTCCATTTGAACCATGTTTTAAATTTTTTTGGACAAATGACCCATTTTCCGTTTCATAAATATATTTATTAATTTTTCTTATTGCTCTATGGTGCGGGTGAATCCGCGGATTTCAAAGTCCAACCGCAACCAAACCGCTGAAAAGTGCGGATTTGAGAATCCCATCCGTGTCCGGCCCATAAATCTAGCGAATTGGATTTCATCCATACTTTTACGGACGGATACGGATGAAATCCGCGGTTGCGGACTTTTTGCTCACCCCTGCGAATGCGTCTTGTTCCGCCTGCCCTGGCTAAAATTGAAACTTATCACTGTTAGCCTGTAAGAGGTAAAATTTCTTTTAGGTAAACTTCACCCACATGCAAAGGTTCAATTTTAAAGTGTACGAAGTAAGACCACCAGACATGTGAAAAACGAAAATACTTCCCATCCCCACATTTCTCCACCAAAACAACCCCAAATACGTGTCACATAAGTAGCTCAATTTCTTTAAATGGACCCCTGCTATCTCCCTTGAAACATTTCGGCAAAATCCCAAGGCTTAAATCATGCCAACTAGCGGGGGATGATAACGTGTGAAAAAACACCAAAAAGAAATCTAGACTAACATGGCCAACAACCAAGATTTTTTTTTTTTTCTTTTTTTGATACATTTTGCTAGAGCAACCAAGAATTTGCCTTTGCCTAAAGGACAAGCGTGGGAAAGACCGCTAGAAAATAAATAGTGCACGGAGGAGGTACATGGGTGTTTTACATAAAAAGCTCTTGCTTTTCTTAGTTTTGCTGCTGGAGTGGGGAATCACAGCGGAGCCTCAAACCACCAGTAGTAGACGGTAGAGTAGGACTGTTCATGGTTGGTTTTGGTTCGGTTTCTAGCCAAACCAAAACCGAAACCAATACTATTGGTTTCTAAAAATTTAAACCAAACCAATCCATTAACCATTGGTTCGGTTTCCAAATAGTTCCAGTTGGTTTCGGTTTGTCCCAGTGGTTTTTGGTTAACCAATAATTATGTCAAACCAAAAAAAAAAAATACACAAATTTACAGATAAAAAAATCGTAGTTGCCGATAGTATTGGTTTACACAAATTTACAGACAAAAAAAAAAATATATCAAGAATAGTTAAAGCTTACTCTAATTCTAGAGATCAAAAGAAGATATATAATTTATCTTAATTTAGTTACTGACAAATAAAAAAGAAGGAAGACGGGAAGAAAAAAGTCAAGTAGCAGCAGCTGTAGTTGGGGGTGGAGAAGGAAGGCGACTGAGAGAAGGAGAAAGAGGGAGAGTATCATAATGAGATATTAGATTTAAGGTTTCTATTTATCCTCTAAATCAATGGGTAGAATCTAATACTTGTAAATCGACGTTAGAAACTAAGTTTAAAAATTAATCGGTTTTCCAACGGTTTTTGGTTCGGTTTTAGAGGTCAAACCAAACCAAAACCAACACTATCGGTTTCCCACTTTCTACACCGTAACCAATCCATTAGTAAATGGTTCAGTTTGGTTTCTTCCTAATTGGTCTGGTTTGGTCCGGTTCCAGCGAAAAACCGAAACCATGTTCATCCCTAGTAGTAGCGGTGGGCGTAGTGGCAAAGGGATACGTGTTTATTGCAATAAATAAGGTTCAAGCAATTCTTTCAAAAAAAAAAAAAAAAAAAAATCTTTTCAAATATACAAAATTTATCCTTCCGATAAAAGTGGTAACCAAGAAATGTACGGAATAGTGAAACAAAAAATGTGGTGTAAATTGGTTGCTGAAAACCAAATGTCAGCCTCAGGAAATTAAAGAGCAATAGAAGAAACGAAACTAGACGATATGGTGAAATTGACGCATGACAACTCCGACAAGTAATTTTCAGCTGTTATAGTTGTTGATTACTAAATGATTCCACTGTCGGTATGCTTGGTAGCCCGCTCCATCAGCATCATATACATGCTTGTCTTTAATTATTTAAAATCAAAATCATAATGAGCTATGTTCTGAACTCCTCAACCAATTCCATTAATCGATCTCTTAAATTTGTGATAGTGTTTGTTAGTTGTAGAATAATGCCATTAGTAGGAAAGCCATGTTCCCCCGACTCTTAAACGCTCTTTTCACAGCTAACAATCTCAATACTCGAAAATACAATAATTCATTCCCTTTTCAATCATGTTGGATTAACTTCAACATAGAAGTCACTAACAAGCTGATTAGGACAAGATTAGGAAATTGATGTAATCCTAAAGGAATTGGAAGTCATCTAGTTTTAAGAAAAGGAAAAACATGTAATAAGGTAATAGGATTAGGAAAAGGAATTCATAGTTCTATATATATATGATCACCAAAGTTGTGGTTGATCATATGAGCAAGATTAGAGCTTATGTTTAGTTTTGAATGATTTTCTAAACATCAATAAAGAGAGTTGTCTTTATATAAGCTAAGTTTCATCTTGCAGTTGCCATTAATTGGTATCAGAGCTTGTTTCTGAGCCATGGAAAACGAAACCACCATTGTGGGTGCAAAACAGTTCACGCCACCATCAATACAAGTTCCAATCCTCAACGCCACAAACTACACAGTATGGGCCATGAGAATGAAGGTACTGATGAAAATCTACAAAGTTTGGGAAACAATTGATCCTGGTACATTGGACCCAGACAAAAACAATGTTGCCATTGGATTACTCTTTCAAGCAATACCAGAATGTCTTGTTCTACAAGTTGGTGAACAGGAAACTTCAAAGAAAATTTGGGATGCAATAAAGGCACGTAATCTCGGAGCTGATCGAGTTAAAGAAGCCCGTCTGCAAACCTTAATGTCTGAATTTGAAAGAGTGAAGATGAAAGACACTGATACTATTGATAGCTTTGCAGGAAAGCTATCAGAGATAGCCTCAAAAGCTGCGTCACTTGGACAATCCATTGATGAAGATAAACTGGTAAAGAAGTTTCTCAATAGTTTACCAAGATCCAAGTATATTCATATCATAGCTTCTCTCGAACAAGTCTTAGATTTAAAGAAGACTACCTATGAAGATATAATTGGAAGATTGAAAGCATATGAAGAGAGAATCCTTGATGAAGAAAACAATGGAGAAACTCAAGGAAAACTCTTGTACACAAACTCTTACCAACAAAACTCTGCGACAAGAGGAAGAGGTCGTGGAAGAGGTGGTAGAGTAAACAGAGGCCGAGGAAGGGGAGGAAGGTTTAACTCACAAGATAGAACAACAAGTCAGAATGATCAAAACCAAGGGAAAGAAAAGAAGGATAGATCAAACATTATTTGTTACAGATGTGATAAACCAGGACACTTCTCCTCTGTATGCCCTGAAAGAATACAAAAGATGGAAGAAGCAAACAAGAATGAAACAAGGGAAGCATATATACAGCTCTTTTCATGCACGAAGTTGTATTCTTAAACGAAGGGAAACTAATACCAAAGAACTACGAATCAAAGGATGGAGAAGAAGGAATCTGGTATTTAGATAATGAAGCCAGCAATCACATGACTGGTAAGAGACACTACTTTTCTGAACTCAATGAGAAAATCAAAGGACAAGTGAAGTTTGGGGATGGATCTTCTGTAGAAATTGAAGGGAAATGATCAAATTCTATTTCAGAGCAAGACCGGAGAACAGAAGCTTGTCACAAACATCTACTTCATCCCAAACTTACAAAGCAACATTCTAAGTTTAGGACAAGCTACATAAGTTGGATGTGATGTTAGAATGCGACAAGATTATCTAACAGTTCATGACCCAATTGGAATACTTTTAGTTAGAGTATCACGCTCACAGAATAGACTCTACAAGATAAGTCTCATGATTGGAAGGCCATTATGTCTGAATATGAGACTGGAAGATCAGACATGGAACTGGCACGCAAGGTTAGGACACATAAGTTTCAGAACCTTAAAAACTATGTCTCATAACAAGATGGTTCGAGGGATACCACAGATAAACGATGAATCAAGTATCTGTGAATCATGTTTAGTTGGGAAACAAACGCGTCAAGGTTTTCCAAAAGCAACAACATTCAGAGCCTCAAAGCCATTAGAGCTTCTTCATGCTGATTTATGTGGTCCTATTACACCATATACACCACAACAAAACGGAGTGGTGGAGAGGAGAAACATGACTCTAATGGATATGACAAGAAGTTCTTTAAAGGCTATGCAAGTACCTAATTATCTATGGGGAGAAGCTGTACGACACTCCACATACCTAATAAACAGGATACCTACGAAAGCTCTGAAAGACATGACTCCATATGAAAGTTTGCGAAAGAGAAAACCAAACATAGATCATTTAAGAGTGTTTGGTTGCAAAGCATACACAAAAGTTGATTCTGCAACTCTTAAGAAACTGGATGATCGATCTCAGACTCTTGTGAATCTAGGAATTGAGCCTGGATCCAAAGCTTACAGATTATTCAATCCAACAACGAAAAGAGTGATCCTGAGTCGAGATGTGGTATTCGATGAAAAAGCAAACTGGAACTGGAAAGAAACTAATGATGGACCAAGTAGGGATCCAGGAATGTTTCACATGAGATGGGGTCAAATAATTGATGAAGGCTAAGGACCCATAATCATCAATACCAATGGAAACAATGATGTTAATCAAGAAGAAGAAGAGAATAATGAAAACACTGAGAATAACGAAGAAGTAGAAGAAGAAGAAGAAGAATATATTGATGAAATAACTCAACCCATTCCACTGCGAAAATCAACAAGACAGATACAAAAACCACAGTATCTGGAGGATTATGTTCTTCAAGCTGCAGAAGAATGTGAGATAATGCTACTTTCTGTTAATGATGAACCAAGAAATTTTCAGGAAGCAAAGGTCTCGACTAAATGGACACAAGCATGTAGAGAAGAAATTATTTCAATCAACAGAAACAAGACTTGGTTTCTAGTTGATAAGCCAAGTGGGGTAAAAGTTATTGGTCTTAAGTAGATCTTCAAAATAAAACGGAATGCTGATGGTACTGTCAACAAATATAAGGCAAGACTTGTAGCTAAGGGATACGTTCAAGAATCAGGCATAGACTTTGATGAAGTTTTCACACCAGTTTCTAGACTAGAGATAATTCGTCTCTTAATAGCAGAAGCAGCATCAAACTCATGGGAAATTCACCACTTAGACGTTAAGACAACATTCGTACATGGTGAATTGCGAGAAGATGTGTATGTTGAACAGCCAGAAGGTTTTGAAGTAAAAGGACAAGAGCATAAGGTTTATAAGTTATCAAAAGCTCTATATGGTCTAAGACAAGCTCCTCGAGCCTGGAATACAAAGTTAGATCAAATCTTAAGAGAAATCAGATTTGTTAAGTGCTCTAAAGAAACATCAGTATACAGAAGAGAAGAAAAGGGAACGCTTCTTGTGATTGCAGTCTATGTAGATGATCTATTTTTGGCTGGAAACTCCCTTAAGGTGATCAATGAGTTCAAGAGAGAAACGTCATCAAAGTTTGAGATGTCAGACCTCGGAAAACTCACTTATTACCTTGGCATAGAAGTCCATCAAGGAGTAGATGTGATTCAGATTAAATAAGAAGCTTATGCAAGGAGAATTCTGAAAGAAGCAGGACTTGAAACTTGTAATCCAACTAAGATACCAATGGAGTTTGGACTTAAAGTTTCAAAGGCACAAGAAGAAGCAGAGATTGATTCAACGAGTTATAGAAGAAATGTTGGATGCCTTAGATACTTGTTACACACAAAACCAGACTTGGCTTTCTTTGTGGGAGTAGCAAGCCGTTATATGCAGAGTCCACGCAAGTCTCATGGTGATGTAATAAAGCAGATATTGAGATATCTAAGAGGAACAATCAGCTGTGGATTGAAGTATGATCGAGGAGGATCAAAAGGAATTGTTGGGTATAGTGACAACAGTCATAATATTGACCAAGATGATGGAAAAGGTACAAATGGTCATATATTTTATCTAGGTGAAGCACCTATTACATGGTGTTCACAGAAGCAAGACATTGTAGCCCTCTCATCCTGTGAAGCTGAGTTCATGGCCGCAACAGAAGCAACTAAACAATCAATATGGCTTCAAGAACTGTTGGGTGAAATTCAAGGAAGAGAACCTGAAAAAGTTCTGATCAAGATTGATAATAAGTCTGCAATTGCACTCACTAAAAATCCAGTGTTTCATGGGAAAACGAAACACATTCACAAAAGGTATCATTTCATACGAGAATGCATCGGTAAGGAGGTCATTAACGTAGAACACATACCTGGAACTGAGCAGAAGGCAGATATATTGACAAACGCATTAGCTCGGATCAAGTTTGAAGAAATGAGGAAATTAATAGGAGTACAAGATTTCTCATAAGCACAGTTGAAGCTTAAGGGGGATAATGTTGGATTAACTTCAACATAGAAGTCACTAACAAGCTGGTTAGGACAAGATTAGGAAATTGATGTAATCCTAAGGGAATTATAAGTCATCTAGTTCTAAGAAAAGGAATTCATAGTTCTATATATATATGATCACCAAAGTTGTGGTTGATGATATGAGCAAGATTAGAGCTTGTGTTTAGTTTTGAGTGATTTTCTAAACATCAATAAAGAGAATTGTCTTTATATAAGCTAAGTTTCATCTTGCAGTTGCCATTAAATCATTCCTATCTCATAGTTAATGGAGTGGAATTCATATCCTTCCCCCCTGTCGCCTTTGGTTGCGAAAGCTCTTTAGGAAGTGCCTAAGAACCTACAAATGCGAGTTTCACAAAAGGCTCCTACAGGCAACAATGGTTTAAGCGGAAAATTGGTCATTTGGCCAAATATTTTTAAAACATGGTCCTAGTGAACGAGTAAAAATTAGTATGGGTGAAATGGACATCAAAAAAATAGCAAGAATGAAACTGGATTCATCATGACTTAAACTTAATTAAAAAATAGCGAGGATGAAACTGGATGCATCCTGACGATTTTTATATCCTGATGTGAATTAAAAATAAGAAAACGTATTTGAAAATGGGTAGGATGAAACTGTTTACATCCTGACGATTTTTACATTCTCGTCCATTTAAACAGTATCAAATTTTACATGTTTTTTTCATCCATGAATTATCGTTATTGGGTTAATTGACCAATTTTGTGTTTTGCTTAGTAGACCAGATACGAACAGGAGGTTTGCTTCTATAAATAAATCAAAATTTAGATTTTCTGACTTCTGTAAACGTAAAGATGATGCATATCAATTAAATGAATCCACCAACATTTTTACGTACGTTATTTGTTGTTGTGGTATTATTTATGGAACTGCATGTAAATAGTTTGGTACTGACTAGTGATTAAGTAATTAAAGCCAAACGGATGAGGTATGATATATAGCGTCCCAAAAGAACTTCATTTTTGCTCGGTTGTCCCCAATAGAGCTTTGATGAAAACAATAAATAGCTAAATTTTAAGAAAATGTTACTTTCGTACGAATATATAATTTTATCGTTGTCAATCTCGTGGTGTAATTAAATTTGAAATGTACCCTAACTTGATTGATTTAACCTTTAGTTTCTTTTTTTTCTTTTTAGAATTTAAAGGTTGAGAGGTCCATTGTTTCTAATGAATTATAGCGCCTCATAATTCTTAGAATTGATAACTGCATTATACCCAAGATATTCTGCTCAATGCACCTGTCACCATGTAACTTTCATTGTTTCAATGTTTTGTGTGCACTATTTATTGTAATTCGTACGTGTACACATAAAACAAGCATCGTTAATTAGAAATAGGATACGGACATGTTTAAACAGTGACCTAGGCTTTATCTTAATTCTTAAACAAGACAACCATTTTAACGATGCAAACGAAAGGAACATGTGCTAATGATGGCATATATTCTATATATGCATCCCATATTGATGCAGGAAGTAGCAGCCTTAATGTTGATGCTTCCCATGATTATGTATAACGCTAGTGCTACCGTCTCCGTAAAGAAAAATGTTAATGATGCTGTAATGCATGCTATACACGTATATACCAACCACTGGGATAGAGTATGCAAGTACTTAAGATTTTGGTTCAGTGAAGAAGAAAAAGTTAAGGAAAGAAATCTATCAATAATGCATGCAATCCAAGAACGTAGCTGTTTATAATAAATCCTTATACCAACCACTAATGTCAACAAACTAAATTATTAGCAATAACACTGGAATTAGAATGAGAGGTGCACATCAACAATTTGCACCTATTTCCCCAGAATAATGTACACCTATATAACTTCAATCAATCTCTTCTACTCCCACTCTCATTAGAGATCTTTATCTCTCTATATAACTTCAGAATCACTGTGCAGTTTTAATTACAAACAAGATGGCTTCTTCTTCTTCTCCTTCAGCAAATATAATCAGCTGTACAATATTTCTTTGTTGTATTCTTGTTCAGGTAGTCCAAATAACTGCCATTAAGTTACCACCTAATGTTAGAGTTCCTGCTGTTCTCGTTTTCGGGGACTCCATTGTTGATCCAGGGATTAACAATCACTTACTTTCATTGGTTAAGGCTAATTTTCCACCTTATGGAAGAGATTTTATGGGAACACCATCCGGAAGGTTTAGCAACGGCTTAATCCCAAGTGACTTGTTAGGTAAACTTCACACAAGATTTCATTCATGCATGACTACCCCAATACCCATTTTTTCACTTTTCCTGGATTCTTTTCTTATTCTTATATATTATTCATATATATACATATATACTCAGCATGCATGTCTTAATGGTATGATTTCTTTCTTACAAAAGTAAGTACTCCATCCCATGTTTATAGTTTCATTTCATATATGTTCTGCACACACCTTGCAGATAATATTTTGTTCATGATGAAAATTGTTTCTAGATTTATCAAGTCATTGAATATTCCATATTGGTAGTTTCTGCATTTGCTCATGTGCTCAGCTCTGTGAAGTTAACCTTTAACTAGCAGCACACGTTAACATGTGCTGTTTTTTTGGCCAAAATATAACTCCTAGCTGGGGGGTTCTCAGTAGCATGAATATATTTGCAACAATTTTGGTAAGAGAAAAGATGACTAGAATTAGGGTTTTCCTTCCAAATAACATTTAAAGAAAAAGAATCACAAGTAGATAGTAGTACTCTAGAATCTGAGATTGTGTATAGGTGCATGGGCCAAACTGCAGCTAAGTAAGTAATGACAAAGATTCAAAACTTGCCCATAGCCTTTTAGGGCGTAGACTTGTAGGGTATGTAACTTGTACAAGTATCTTTAGATTTAATCAGTAAACTGCTGTTCTATTTTCAGTACATTGATTGTATCCAAAACGTGATCTTTTGTTGAGATATAATAGAGTTTATATTATATTGTTACCTTATTTATCTTTAGTAGATTATCTCCCTTTATTTTGGTTGTAAATACAAAAGATATTATTGGAGTTATATATATATGGATCCTGGAGAACATAAATTTCTAAGGGAATTATCATCAAATCCAAGATGGTATCAGCCCCTCCACGATCCTACCTCTTCTAAACCATTAAAATCCATGGCAGGTGAAAAGAAATCCGTTCACCCGGCGTTTGCCATCCTCATGGGTATTTCTCTTCGATCTTCATCTTCAAGCTCACCGATTGCTATTTCTGATTGATGGTTCACCACGACCTACGGATATTGATGCGGACACGGAAAAACAGTTAGATGCTCTTTGTCGTCAATGGATGTTTGCTACCATGACCAAGGATCTCATGCTTACCGTTCTCAAGAAAGGCAAAACTGCAAAGGAGATTTGGGACCATCTCAATACACTTTTTCAAGACAACAAAGGAAGCCGTGCTGCAAATCTTGAAAGTAAGTTTGTAAATCTCAAGTTTTCTATTGTGCTAGTGTTGATGATTATTGTGATAAACTTAAATCACTGTCCGATCGATTGAGTGACCTTGAATTTCCGATGAATGACAAACGACTGGTTATCCAACTGGTTAATGGTCTTCCAGAGGAATACAACACCGTGGCTTCCTTCATCCAACAGTCCATGCCCACGTTCGATGCTGCTCGATCTCAACTTCGAACTGAGGAGATTAGGCGCGCCCATCAATCTCTTGCCGCTGCACCCACTGTACTTGCTGGTGCTGCTTCCCAGGATCGCAATTTCCAACGCTCCTCTCAGCCCAACAATGGCAGACGTAACCCTCGTTCACAGCAGCATGACAACAGGCGTAACCAAGCCCACCAAGGATCTGGCCCAACCAATGGAACCTCCTCAGGCCCACCTTTGACCACGCCCTGTTTTTCCACCAGCAGGCCCACAATACTGGCCACCTTATTGGGCCATTCCTCCATGCCCCTACCCAACTAAACCTTACTGGCAGCCATCTCAACGGCCTCCGACGGTAAATCAGCGACAGGCCAGCTACCGTGGGCGCTCTCCTGGACGTAATCACGACCAAGCCTACATTACTGCATCAACGGAACTTTTACAGCCCACAGACATCTCTGAGGCATATAGCTCTCTGCATTTACAACCACCGGATGATGCTTTTTATATGGACACTGGTGCTACCTCGCACCTCACTGCTGATCCAGGTACTTTACATAAAATTTTCAATTCTAGCAATGTACGGTCTATTTTAGTTGGAAATGGCAATAGTATTCCAGTTACCGCTAGTGGCACTAAGTTCATAACTCTTCCTTCTCGTACTCTTCAACTCAAAAATACCCTTGTTGTTCCTGGCATTATCAAAAACTTGGTTTCCGTTCGTAAATTCACCACTGATAATCATGTGTCTGTTGAGTTTGATCCCTCTGGTTTTTCTGTGAAGGATCTGAGTTCGAGGAAAGTTATCCTTCGATGCAATAGTTTCGGGGAGCTCTACCCTATCACCAACTCTGCCGTACCAACACAAATATCGTCCCAGCCTTCTCCCATTTCTCTTGCTGTTTGCTCGCCAGATATATGGCATAACCGTCTCGGTCACCCCGGCAAGGCTGTTTTAGATGCTCTTCGTACCAATAATTTTATTCATTGTAATAAAAATCAACATTCTAAACTTTGTCATTCATGTCAAGTTAGTAAAAATGTTAGATTACCTTTTTATGAATCCAATTCCCATACTTTTACTCCTTTTGATATCATTCACAGTGATTTATGGACATCTCCATTACATGTTGATACCGGTTTTCGCTATTATCTTATCTTGTTGGATGATTGGGTTTATCCTTTAAAATTCAAATCCCAAGTCTACGACAAATTTTTGGAATTTCGCTCTCTTGTTCAAACCCAATTTGAGCCTCAAATTAAAAGTTTTCAATGCGACATGGGACGTGAATTTGACAACTATTCCTTTCACAACTTTGCTCGTAATAATGGTCTTGTTTTTCGTTTCTCTTGCCCCCACATTTCCTCTCAAAATGGCAAGGCCGAACGCATGATACGCCGTGTCAATGATATCACCCGCACCCTTATGTCCCATGCATCTATTCCACCAAAATTTTGGGCCTATTCACTTCTTATGGCTGTCTATCTTCATAACATTCTACCCACAAAAATCCTACATTTTTCATCTCCCGTATCTATTCTCTATCAACGCCAACCAACTTATGACCATCTCCGTACCTTTGGTTGTCTTTGCTATCCAAATCTCTCCTCCACAACTCCTCACAAACTTGCCCCTCGATCCACTAGATGTGTCTTCCTTGGTTTTCCTCCCAACCAACGTGGATACCGCTTCATTGATCTTACCACAAACAAAATCATCATTTCCCGTCATGTAACTTTTGACGAGAATGTCTTCCCCTTCAGTGATCCTCCACCACTTGTATCCGAAAATGAATCTTCTCATTCTCCCCTTCATTCCCCTCACATTTCCTACAATCATACTGTCAACTCCGTCCCTCCGGCCCAACAGCTCAACAACTCTTCCCCTCCGGCCCAACATCCCTACACACCACCTCACAGACGTCTTAAACTCCTTCCCTCCGGCCCAACAACTCAGCGTTTGTCTTCCGCCCCTTCAAATTCCTCTTTATCTCCTTCGCCCACTGAACACATTACTTCGTCCACTGAACCTCCTGCAACTCTTCCACTTCTGCCAACAACTCCGTCCACTGGTCCCCCTTCACTTCTGCCACCTCTTGCTTCCACTGATCAGCGTCCCACTCCCTCCACTCCAAATTCCTCTTCTACAGCACAGCGTCCTTCGGTCCCTTCTACAGAACAACGTACCACTCTCTCCACTCCAACTACCGATACCAATACAATATCACCATCAGCCACAACTCCTTCGGCCCCTACCATCCCTACAACTCCTTCTCGACCTACCACTTGTGCCTCCCGTGGTATTTTCCGCCCTATAAATCGTCTCAACCTTCATATCCAAACCTCTACCTCTATATCTCCTCTTCCTCGCTCTCACTTGTATGCCCTTAGGGACGTTAACTGGAATCCTGCCATGCATGACGAGTACAATGCTATGTTGAAAAGTAACACCTGGGAACTTGTACCACGACCACGTGATGCTCATGTTATTCGTTCCATGTGGTTGTTTCGTCATAAATATAATGCTGATGGATCATTACAGCGACACAAGGCTCGTCTTGTTGCCAATGGAAAATCTCAACAAGTTGGAGTTGACTGTTTTGAAACGTTTAGCCCGGTTGTCAAACCTGCTACTATTCGTACTGTTCTCACCATTGCTACATCACGGTCTTGGACCATACATCAGCTGGATGTCAAGAATGCTTTTCTTCATGGAGATCTAACCGAGACAGTATATATGCATCAGCCTCCGGGATTTGTTGACCCTGATCACCCGGACTACGTATGTAAATTGCGTAAATAACTTTATGGCCTCAAGCAGGCTCCCCGGGAGTGGTTTCAGAGATTTGCCAAGTTCATCATAAGTTGTGGTTTCCGCGACAGTGTATGTGATCAATCACTTTTTGTTTATCAATCAGGGTCCGAAACATCATGCCTACTTTTATACGTTGATGACATTATTTTGACTGCCTTTACTGATGCTCTCCTATGCCGCTTCATTGATTTGATGAAGAGAGAATTTGCAATGTCTGACCTTGGTCCTCTACATCATTTTTTGGGCATCACTGTTACTCGTTCATCCTATGGATTATTTTTGTCTCAATCTTTATATGCACAGGACATCATTGCGCGTGCCTCTATGACAAAATGTAATCCAGTGACTACTACGGTCGACACAGATTCCAAGCTCAGTGCCACCTCTGGCCCAGCTGTTTCGGATCCCACTTTATACAGAAGCCTAGCAGGTGTTCTGCAGTACCTAACTTTTACTCGGCCAGATATTGCATACGCAGTTCAGCAGGTATGTATATTTATGCATGACCCCCGTGAGCCCCACATGCATGCTCTCAAGCGAATCATTCGCTATCTACAGGGCACCACCCACCACGGACTCTTTCTCTCGGTTTCCACTATTTCTGGCCTAACTGCATACTCTGATGCTGACTGGGCGGGTTGTCCTGGCTCTCGACGATCGATATCTGGTTTTTGTGTCTTTCTTGGTGACAATCTCATCTCCTGGTCCTCCAAGCGACAAGCAACAGTCTCTAGATCCAGTGCTGAAGCTGAATACCGTGGAGTAGCAAACGCGGTTGCTGAGACAACATGGCTTCGCAACCTTCTTCTAGAGCTCCGACTACCTCTACGACGTGCTACCATTGTTTACTGTGACAATGTCAGTGCGATATATATGTCTGGAGATCCTGTTCAACATCGACGCACCAAACATGTGGAAATTGATATACATTTTGTTCGTGAACGAGTTCGTATTGGTGCCATTCAAGTCTTACACGTCCCCTCTGAGAACCAGCATGCTGACATCTTCACCATAGGGCTTCCTCGACAATTATTTGTTCGTTTTCGTTCTAGTCTCAGCGTTTGTTCCTCTCCCGCTCAGACTAAGGGGGTGTAATAGAGTTTATATTATCTTGTTACCTTATTTATCTTTAGGAGATTATCTCCCTTTACTTTGGTTGTAAACACAAAAGATATTATTGGAGTTTTATATATATGGATCCTGGAGAACATAAATCTCCAAGGGAATTATCATCAAATCCAAGAATCTAATTTTGTATTCTTGTTGATCGTATACTTGTATGATTTTTCTTTTGAAAATTGTTTCTGAGTACAAATCTACCAACATTAAGTTGGACAATGACATATCATGCCACATGTGTGGTTTTGAATTCATAAGTGTAATCTAGTAATTACCCAAACAATTTTCAAATTACGGTCAAAGCATTGGGAATTAAGGATCTTTTACCAGCTTATCTCGACCCGTCCTTGGGACCAAATGATCTCCTCACTGGCGTAAGCTTCGCATCCAGTGGTGCAGGATATGATCCACTTACCGCTAAAATAGTGGTACGTAGCTTTCTGTATACAACTGTAATTTTTCATTTGCAATTTGTTATACATGGTGTTTAATCACTTGTTTTCATTTGTTTTATTAGTCGGTTTTGGGGCTGGCGAAACAAATGGAGTTATTCAAAGAATACCTAGCTAGAGTCACAGCCATTGGAGGAGAAGAGAAAACTAAGAGTATCATATCGGAGAGTGTGTACTTAATTGTTGCAGGAAGTGATGACCTTGCTAATACGTATTTTACTTCACAATTAAGATCCAATTATGATGCCCTGCCTATACTGATCTTATGGTTCAAGGAGCCACCAATATACTTCAAGTATTTTGATCATTTTTTCCCACTTCTTTTCATTTAGTTTGATGTAGTTACCCAACCCTTCCTACCCCATACAACAAAGCACGGAAGTTATGCTGGACATGCAGATATGTGTAATGTACGTAGTATTAGTACCCTACCTAAATTGGGTAAGTAAAGGAGGGAAATGATTTTTGTTCAGTAAATGCAACTGAATTTGATCGCCAGAAAAGCGCGTAATATTTTTATGAAATGAAGAAAAGTAATCCAAATTTTACAATTGAAAAAGTTGACAAACAAAAGCAAATCGTATATGCGTTTCGTAGGAACTGTATGATATGGGAGCGAGGAGGTTTGCAGTGTTCAGCGCACCACCAATAGGATGCGTTCCATCACAGAGAACATTAGCTGGAGGGAAAGAGAGAAATTGTGCGGAGATAACCAAGCTGCTCAGATGTTCAACTCAAAGCTGTCTTCATCACTAGACAACCTTAATGCAAATAAATTTGTACACGGTAGGGTTGTCTATGTTGATATCTACAATCCTCTCCAAGATGTTATCAACCGTCCAAGCCATTATGGTACGTACACCCTGTCTTTTATGCTCGCCTTTCCTTGTTGCATTCGTATGTATATACAATGTTTTGATGACTTTCCGAATTGTTAAAATTTAGGTTTCGAGGAGGCGTCAAAAGGATGTTGTGGAACAGGAAAGATAGAAACAGTGGTTCTGTGTAATGACTTAAACCCATTTACTTGTGAAGATCCCTCCAAATATGTATTTTGGGACAGTTACCACCCAACGGAGAGAGCCTACCAATCACTTTTCGGCCCTATCATTAAGAAATACTTCAATGAGTTCTTTTGTGGTAGTGGCACCACATGCTCATAAGCATCCGTAAGCCACCAGCTGATCAATATCAGATGGTCCATACTGCTCATTTTGTAACTCAAAAAATCCAGTTGTTCAGAAAACAAATTCCAGTCTAAAAAATTGGAAGATGCGTTCCCAATTTAATTTATTTCATAAGTTTGTTTGTGTGCTTAATTTTCATTTGCTTAATTGAATATACTACTACAACTATTCGTATTCTTGCGTATCTAAGATAAGGGTCCCATTAACCTGTGCATGGGAGAAGAGGTTAAGATAGTATTAAATTAGCTTTTTTTAACCTTGGAATATCCATTAGTTAGTATTAACTGGTATTGATTTAATAAACACTTTGAGGATCCTGTTTATCCCTACATTTGAATCCGATCCGTGTAAGTATTAAATAGAGTAATAGTAGAAATTGTTGGGGGAGAGATGAGATTTTGAACCTTGGACATTAACCATTACGACGTGTAAAAAGTCCCCTAGGGAACTTATCTGATTAGTCGTTCGGATAAATGGTTACAAGGCCATATATTATTGTTTATTTGATTTATTTTCTTTTCTGACGAATAGTTTAAGTTCATGCGTAAGAGAAATTCTTTAGAACTGTCATTGGATTGTTTCATTTTCATTTTTATTTTTTTAAAACTAAACTAACCAACTCATTTATATTAAAAATCGTTTACGCAATAGCTTCCAAGAGCAAGTACAATAAATAACAAAAAACTATGTAGGCTATTCAATAAAAGATATAATAAATAGAATTGAGTCAACAACAAATGGTTTCATGTAGAGCTATGAAGATTGGGAGATTCATGAGTTGACTCATTTAAAAAATCTGTTTTCAAAAATCATTTCCGTTATTTTCATATCCTGATTTCATGTTTTGAATCTTCTTTTCTTGTAATGTGTTCAATATTTTAGTTAGTCACCAGGTCTGTAAGATGATTGTGGAATTATCTTGTTACCGCAAATCAGTTTTATCCAAGTCTTTTTTTTTCTTGTTTCTCCCTAAAACTCTCTATGTTGTTTTTACTGTACAATCAACATATGAATGTTAACTAAATGTTATATAGATTTGTAATCTTTTCGTAGGTCTCCAGATAACCCGTGGGATATCCAGCGGTGGAATTCAGAATTTATTGTGCTCATCATCATAGCCCCAAAAACCAGAACAGGTATCATCATCATCATCATCAAGAATTCCGATCCAGATGCAATCCCGATTTTAAAACTCGAATTTTGTTTACCTCCTAAGCTACTACATATTACTAGCCGTGAGAGCAACTATACATCTTGTCACATGCAAATTTCAATTTTGACCAATTATTAAAAGATACTATCATTGATTTAAATATGAGGGAGGATCCATGGACACTCTTAGATGGACAAGGTCAGACAAGATTTGCGCCATTTTCTCCGCAAAACCCAAACGACAACGAATTTAAGTGTAATATTTTGATGATATGTTCCTCTTATAAGACTCTAATTCTTACAAAAATAAACACAATTCGAGATGTATAAAATGACCATCAACCACTTTGAATATCAGCCGTTCAAACTTAACGGTTGAAATTAAGATTGGTAGATGGTGAGGTTCGCTATCTCGAATTGTGTTCATTTTTTGTGGGAGTGTAAAGTCTTATAAGAGGAACATACCATCAAAATATTACACTTAAATTCATTGTCGTTTGGATTTTGCGGAGAAAATGGTGCAAATCTTGTCTGACCTTTTCCATCTAAGAGTATCCATGAATCCCACCTCTTTATATAATAGTAGTAACAAACTTAAGGAAAGCCAGTTGAGGATAAATATAAATAAAATTATAAGCAAGCAAAAACCTAACAATATTTATATCCCTGGTTCTAAAGTCTATTGTTTACACATACAAAAAATCCTTACTATTTTATTCCAAGATTTGTATCATGTCTTCAAACTCAGAAAACGGTATCAATCAGCTATCAAGACAACTGAGGAATGCAACAGTTGAAAACCCAACTACTCATATAAAAACTATGGATACATATCAAACTATCAATGAAGCAACAAATGAATGGTCTTTTAACATGTTGGTAAAGCTTATGGCAATAAAGAAAATATAAATGAAGATTATCCGTGGAGCAATTAAAATCCCAATGGAGAAGATACGAAAACAAAGAAAATTGTATTATGGGTCATAACCTCATGTTGGTAAAGTTGAATAGTGAAGATGAACATAATGAAGTTACAAAAAGTGGACCTTGAGGCATTGGTGGTGTGCTCTTTCTGGTTCAAAAGTATTCGTCGAACATCCAATTGAAGAACTATGTGTTTACTCGTCAGGAATTCATGACTTAATTCAAATACCTTTGTCTTGAGCATATGAACACAGTTATGGTCTAACCCTAACAAGATGACTAACCATACATAAGTAAGGAGTATATTACTTTTGGAATCTAACCATAATAATGATGGATATAGATCGTAGAAACGAATTTAAGCAAACCAAACAGATTACACGAAAACCGAACCGTTGCATCGAACTGCAACTAAAATTACAAAATCCATATAACTGGTTCGGTTAGCTGACTAATTTCTTAAGATCCTACCTGGTCAAATCAAATTAAGATTTATTTTACTATCCATAAATTTCTCTATATTCTTTCAGAAAACTAATGTTAATTTTTCAATTTTATTCAAGTAAAAAAATAATATTCTCTCGATCCGTCATAAGTAGATTTTGGTTCACTCTAGTAAAATTTAATGTCATGATATGGATTTTGATTACTCAGAGACGTCAACGAAGTAGATTTTGTGTTCACGTTAATAAATTTAGAGTTCTGATTGAGATTTCGACTAGTCAACAAGGTCATGAATATATATTTCGGTTCATATATTGGTAGATTAATTTAGAGTTTCGTGTACATTTTAATTAGTTTAAAAGTTCGAAGAAGTGGATTTTAGTTCACATGAGTAAATCTAGAGTTCAAGTGCAAATTTCCATTAATCAGACATGTCAATGAGTAAATATGGTTTGCTCTTGCATTCAACTAGTTGAGGACGTCAACGAAATAGATATCGGTTCACACTTGCAGACTTCGATTAGTCAGGGACGTCAATGAAGTAGATTTTGAATGGCTAACTAATAAAAGTAATGTGCATTGGTTCAATTGTATCATTAATTAAGAAAAAAGATATTTTATTTCACTTTAACATTGAGAAAAATATATAATTATGCGAACTACTACTCTATGTCTCTCTCCAACGACCAAATATGTATTTTCTGATGCTTCTTATTAGGTGGCAAAATTTATAGTTTCATACCAATTTTTTTTATTTTCATTTAAAAATCAAAACTTAAACGCATTATTACTCTATCGAACTACCCGATATGTATTACTTTCTAAATATTTTTTTCTAATGGAACATGGACCAATTACTAAAAATAAATAAATTGTCTGAACGACCAAAGTACCCAAGGGCTCATGTATATTCTAGTTAAAAGGAAGACAAAAGGTTATTATCATCAAGGAAAAAATAGAATGGAAGGCAAAGAAGCTCCATCTTTCATATATATATATATGACAAGTTTTTCATTTTCTCCTATTTAGAAAAACATTTTAGATCAACAGCAGTGTCAAAGAGTTTCCGTTAGTGCTATATGCACATAACAAAATGAAACACTAATGGTTAGTAGATTTCCTTCGATTTTACTCCATTATCAAAGTTTCCATCGTCCTAACTTTTTTTTTGTTTTTTTTTTTGTTTTTGAGCATTCCATCGTCCCCTTGTCTGTAATATGTTTTTTTTTTCGTAATGATGTATGCATATGCATCAAAGCCATATAATATTTCAAAAAAAAATGTTAATATTGTTGTTGTTCTAATTTTTGTTACGCCAATTATATAATAAAAAAGTTTATTTCATGTAAGTGTGAAATAGTAATGATTTTTGGTATTTGATTTCATTGTATTGTATGTTGGTGCATGATGGAACAATGTGCTCAACGTAGCCATGGTTTATCAAGAAGACTTATAGATTTAAATGAACCACCAAAACAAGAACACACATGTGATTTGAACGAGCTTCCATTATCAAGTGATGAAGATAAAGATAATGATAGTGCAAGTGCATTGAAGTTCAGTGAGATTAGGCAATAATGCGACCAGGTAGTGGAAATTGAGTTTGAGCCATTTGTTATTTGATTTTGTGGGGTTTTTTTGTTTTGTTTGAAACATATTTTTTAGGTTTTTTTTCATTTCCTTTGAAAAAATAATTAGGCATCAACTTTTGGATGTTTTTGATCAAAAAAGATAAAACATGAATTAATAAAAAATAGACACACTTAAGGGTGCTTTTGAAATTTCAGTATGCTTATTAATCCCTTATTAATTAACATGAAAAGAATTATGTTTCCTATACAAAACTCGTTAATCCAAGAACAATTAATGCTTGCTTAACCTCTTCTCCCATGCATAGGTTAATATTTGTCTTAAGATAAAGATCCCTCCAAACTTACTTACTAAAACTGGACAAGAATTGAACTAAAACTGGACAAGAATTGAACTTTAGCGAATAAAAGGCACGGTAAATTTGGCATGTATTTTCTCAATGACTTTCTTTGCTGACAAATGGACCTGGGTTATGGTTGAAACGCTAATTTAAATGGATACACTTTCCAGAATTAATGCGTCATCACCCTTTGAAAGAGAGAGACTAGAGTTTGGGGAGAAGAGGGCATGTTGTTCTTTAAAACTCTTATATCTCAGTTGAATCAGTATAATTTTAATAATGTGAGCAAGTGATGGAATCCATTAGATTGAAACCTATTATTGGTGTCGCATAATGGTTTAGGGGTTGCAAGGGATTCAAATGTTAAAAAAATAAATGTGGACCTAATATATGTAAAAGTTCAAAAATGTGCTTTCATTGTAAAGTTTTTTTTTTTTTTTTTTTTTTGAATTTTGAATTTTGAAAGAAAAATAGTGACTATCATTAAAGCTAGCCAAAAGGCTAAGTTAAACTGAAAAATAGTGAATATCATTAATTTTGAAATACAATGTCCTTTCATCGTATTTCCCACTCAAATTTGAAAAAGCGAGCTTCCTCTAAAAAAAAAAAAGGCTATGCGAATCAGGCGGAACTGAGTTAACTCAGTTGTTTTTTTCTTTAATTTTTTTTCTTGATTTCTTCGGTCTTATCATGATCTCAAAACTTTTATGTTGATCAGTAGTTGTTCTAGCTATTTAACTAATGTTTAAAACCTTTTCTTAAGGCTTTTGTTTTAGATTAGCTTGTATAAGTAATCTAAGATTTTTCTTTCAGTTATTTCATAAATTTTTCCTTTTAAATCTATTGAAGGAACAAAACTAATGTGTTGCTATTTCCTGTTGATCTCTGTGTTATCCAGTTGTGAAAACCAGTTGTGGTTCAAGATTCAGTTCAGTCTATTGAGTTGTCGCAGTTGTGCTTGTTTTCCGACAGTTGTGTTGCTTTTCAACATAATTGTGTGTAGTTTGAGCTTGATATTCCATATCAACAAAATCTCATCAGTTCCATAGACTTCCTTTAGTCATCCTTCAGTTTCTTCATAAAATCACGCTTATCATTCATCATATCAATCAAAAACAGTGGGTTAGCCGAGTCAAATCGGCGGTTCAAAACCAACGTAATCTCAGCATTAGTTTTAGGAAACTTTCCCTCCTATCTAGAATTCAAAAATTGCTCAAAACTGTTAACCCGAGAATAGAGGATTACAACTAACACCATCTTTTATTTTGGGAAACAAGATTATTCCATATATCTTCAAACCTTTTATAATTTGATAAGATATTCGACCATTACTCAATGCCCTTATAGTTCTTATATATGAAAAGAAAATAAATATAAATGGATAACATTTCTATGAAGATGCAGTCTACATATATTGAAGTTAGTTCTTCTCGAACTATCATGAGAGCAATCACATCTTCTAAGGTGGTAAAGGATGCAACAGAGTAAATTTTCTTACAGTTTACTGGGAAAGATCATATCCAAGGATCCATTGAATCACGAGGAAGTCAAAAAAGAGGTCAATCTCAAATGAACAAGCTACTAGAGGTACCAAATGATTTCTAAAGGAACTAATATGTTTCTCTTTAGATTTGAAAGAAAAAATGCTCATGATAGCGTCATCTCAAATGGGACATATGGTTATATGCTATGTCTGCAACAATGTAAATCAAATATGCATCTTAGTGATCACAAGTTTCTCAGTCAAATCGGGTGTGTTAGATTGAAGAACCTAAAACAGATTATCTTAAATGATAAGTTGGTAAATGATATTTACAAAGACATAAAGAAAAGAGTATTTCCTGAATGGAGGAAGAAAACTACTAGAGGACATGTAACTAATATTGTTTATGTGGAAGTCAATCTCAAAGAACCTTTGAGAAGATGAGGATGACTGGATGCTCCTTCAGGTGGAAAAGTATGGGTCAAATATCACTTTGATATGCAACCATATGAAATATGCAAAGAGTGTTTTGTTGTTGATAATGTAGATGAGAATTGTTCAAGACTTGCATAAGAACATAAGGTGGAAGAAATGAATGAGAAGACATTTGCTGAGTATAGCCTAACTGAAGAAGGAAAAACTTTTTCGGCTACTTATATCTTGGGGACGGATGTAGATAAGAATTCTGAAATGTTATCTGTATCTGAAGACTCGGGAAAAATGGATTGTCCACATATTGATTTTGCAAGTGAATGTGAGGAGATAAAGAGTAAGGAATCTAGAGAAGAAAAAGTGTAATACCCCGATTACTTATATGTTACTGATTAGGCTGCCAGAAGAAACTTGTGTTTGGATAACACATGTAACTTAGGTTAGTATAATATATAAGATTAATTCCCTTAGTTGAATAAAAATAAGAAACTTAGTGTTCATTATTCTAGAGAGAAGAAGAAACCGGATGCAAAACGGAAGGAGGAAAACAAGTGTTACTGAAACCAGAGGAGGCTCTAGGTTTTGATCTCAAGTCTAAAGCAAGTTTATTCTTGCTTTATCATTTACTATTGATACTATTAATTTAAGAGTTGAATTTCTAAGGTAAATTTCGAGTAAGGGTTTTTCTGTCACATAAACGAGTGAGTACTGTTTGAACTGTTAATTAAACTCTTAACCATTAGATCTTCGAATTTTGGATATGTTATACCTTTCACTGTCCTATAATGTCTGTAAAAATTTCAAGACGATCAGACTTGTATTTATCACAGAAACACTTGTAGTTCAGAGAGTTTATTTGCAACATTTATGAATCCGGACAATTCTATAAACCTAAGTTTATATAGTTATACTACTTATAATTAACTGAAATTTTAAGTACAAATGGTTCAGATGGGGACGGGCTATTTTAATAATGCTCCCGTATGGACGTGCCATTTCATATTACCGAACTAAGGAACTCAATACCCAGATGGGTTGAAACAAATATTATAATGACCCATAAGTCCTTTTGTTGTACAGGACAACAAAGATGTTATCGCAAATATAAGCGATGGAGTGATACTGTGCCCGATCATATTGTTTTTTTTTTTTGTGTAGTTCATGAGGGGGGGGGGGGGGGGGGGGGGGGGGGGGGGGGGGGGGGGGGGGGGGGGGGGGTTGTGGGGTGGGGGGGGGGGTTGTTTGGGGGGGGGGGTTGTTGGGGGGGGGTTGTTGGGGGGTGGGGTTCTGTAAAGCTTTGGAAATACCAGATACGAATATTGGGAGAAATCAACAGTGGTTTTAATATGATTATTCATACAATCGATGCAACTATACATTATTCTGATGGAGTGGTACCGCATACCTAAGTTTGTGAGCATGTCCACTACTCTGAAGAGGTGATTTAGTGTTGATGGCAGAAGCCATCCATCAAGAGGATAAATCAACGCTGGTTTAGTGGTTTTCATAAAAACGATGCAATTATACACATAACTCTTCATCCGAATCACCATCATAGACTATCACATCCTATTTATCGTTCTCACTTTCTTCATCTCTACTTCTGCAAATGAGAACTAAGTATATGCCTTGACATCCGTCTAAGGGATTGCATGCTTCCGTGGTTCAAGGTTAAGTGACATACTTTATTGTCTTGGTTAGTGTGATCGTCCAAGTACTTCTTAGTTTTTAGCTCTCACTAAGGTGTGGTGTTTCCGCCTGAATTGATAGGTATATATAACCAATGTAAATCTGGTACAGGAGCTTGATACAATCTAAAGATGTTATTGTGTACCGTACTCCAACTCGACCGGTGTTAACCGTGGAGGATTTCAATATATAATGTAAGTCTGGAGGTGATGAATTAGCTGAGTAGTTCATCGCTCAGCTCCGGAAAACATCGAGTGAATAAACGAAGATGTAATGTCATTTTTCTATACGAGTGAATCACTATACGAGTTGTCCAAGGTGTAAAACCATTAAAATAATAATATATGTTTGGTGTACACACTGTTGTATACATTGTTGTCCTAGTGTACGAGAGAGTATGTGGACCTAAGAACATAAGGACGGGTCGTGCCAACCGGAACTTACAATTCTTGAATATAGACTAAACAGTTGTATACTTGGTTGTGACAATATTGCCGATGTTGTGCATACGTCCTATACATGGTGTAAGTCGTGTTTTCATACACCGTATTGTCCTGTTGTCCAATAAAATTCGGGACAACCAGGACAACGTCGAAAAGCGAAGGAAATTTATGACACGCTTGGTATTTACGAATTTGTCCGGGCGCGAAATGACCAAAGTCCCTTAGTTAGGAATTTTGATATTTCCGTCCCTTATTTTATCAATCGCAATATAAGTGTCCCCCAACAGGATATTGCCCCTTTTAAGTACAAATATGAGTACTCGATTAAATCATGAGTATGTTGTAAAAATTTCAATTCAAACCGAGTTCGGGAGGTACCCGAATAACAAATGTTTTCTATTTACGCCTGTAAATATTCAGATAGGTTGAGCGAATAGAACATATCACAATTTGATATTCGATCGTTATATTTCTTTGAAATTTGTATAGAATGTCCTTGAGATTGTTATGATTGCATGGTGAAAATTTTGTTACAATCATATTAGTATACATGGTGTATTTGATAGGTACAACAGAGTTATACATATGTGTTTGGAGGGTCAATTATTGAATTGACCTAGTATGTGGTTGAAGTTTGGGTTAAGTTGTGTGTATGCTTTTGAGAGTTATTATGTTCTGAATTTCAAGATGATTTGAATGGTATTGTATATGTTGGAGTATTGTTGAGATATAAATCCTTATTTGGATGTCTGTTGTACTTGGATACCAATTCTTGTTTATCTACTTGCTAAGAGGTCATGTCTGCAAAGCTATCAGGCTTTCGAGAACCAGTGATCAGTAGACGTGCATGTTGATATGTGTTTTGAAATTATATGTTTGATATCAGGTATCATAATAACCATCGCGCTTATGAGTACCGGCGTGGTCACAATAGCTATCATGCTTGTGAGCGTGCACCAGATAAGGGGTTGTCATTGAGTTTGCCGAGTTTAGGGACATCACTATTCAAATATTGTGTGTCGCGATAGGAAGTGGATGCAATTGTTTAATGTGTATGTGTGTGTGCTTATGTTTGGTGAACGACTCATGATAAGCATTATATTTTTTAATTTTGAAACTTAGACTCATGTTCAACCTATTATCATAGTTAAGATGATTATTATCTCAAGCAAGGAAGAAGTTCAAGCACAAATGGATAATATGCTGTGAAGAATTCGAGGACGAATTTGTTTAAATAAGGGGAGGACGATGCATTGTGGATGCCCCGTATCAATATTGAAGCACAATTTATATCCCGTCTTTGAAATATTTTGAAAATGCCAAGTATTACCTTGGTGCTATTAAAAATTATAAGAGATAATGTTAGAGAGGAGTTTAGCTTGGTTTTATCATATTTATGAGGATGTCAGTTATCTTTTCTCTGAATCCTAATTGTTGTCTCTAGGGTGAATTAGGTCATTTAATTCTAGAGCCTTAAGTAGATGCCTCTTATTATCTTTTAGTTTATAATTGATAATATTTTTTTTTGATCGGTCAAAGAGAAAATTCATTGGAAAAAAGTCACTTGGGGGGGGGGGGGTACCTTACAACCGAACAAAAAAGGGGAACCGAAGGGGATTCATCTACCCAAGAAGAAAGACGCAGTTTTTTTACGGAGGCCGGTATAACGAATCTCTTAAAGAAATCACCATATTTTCCGTAAGCCCTAACATTCTTGTATTCGATTCGTCCCAAAAGAACGCTTGTAATTTGGTATCTCTAATGAGGCTTGCCAAAGTTTTCTGTTTGTTACCGAAGGTTCTTTCATTTCGTTCTTTCCATATACACCACCATATATCAACCAGGGTGTTGTTCCATATTCGACTAAGTCTTTCATCTCCCCAATTCAACTTCCAAGTCTTAATAGATGTAAAGATATTAGGGTCGTATGACCATCCAAAGTGGCACCCTTCAACAAAGTATTCCCATATTCTACAGTTTCTCCAACAACCATAAAACAAGTGCGAACTCGATTCATCGTCTTCCTTACAAAAAACGACATACAATAGAAACATCCATACCTCTTCTTAAAAGTTTATCCTCCGTCATTACTCGATCATGAGAAAGAATCCAAAGAAAAAAATTGATTTTGTGAGGGTACTCATTACTACAAACAACATTGATTGGATAATCCGTCTCACCTTGACCTCCGTTGTCTTTAAAACCATCCTTAACCGTATATTGACCATGATCACTACCAATCCAAATTCGGGTATCCATAACCCCTTATTGAATAGATACGAAAGAAAGAACATTTGATATACATAACACTTCACTTGTAATGGTTTGAGAGTATCTTTGCCTAGACATAAACGGCCACCTTATACCACCTTCCCTAACTTCATACATGTGTTGTGTTTCCACAACAATTAACACAAGAAAATCGGAGGAAATTAGAGAAATCTGGTTCAAAACCATCATGAGAGAGAGAAGAAGAAAAACTAAACTATTATCTCATTCATTTCTTAGCCGCCATAGATGTTTTCTTACACATTTATTGGTCTCAACCCTAACCAAATCGACTAACTGTAAGCAGACGCGTGTCAAAATCGCAACGGCTAAAAAACTGCTACTACTACTCTTACTAGTACACCCGAGTGTAAATACTAACGGTAGATTCTAATGTAAAGACATGCAAACACATTACAATTCCCCCTGAAGAAATAATCCCTGTCCTCAAGGATTGAAGTTTGGGAAATGGGCAGAGATGTGAGAAGTGTCCTCCCACGTAGCTTCATCTGCTGCTGTGTTAGACTAGTGGATCAAAAGCTGATGGACTGAGTGAGTGCCTCTGGTGATGGTTCTTCTGTCTAGAACTGCAATGGGTGTAACAAGCACCTGACCATCATGTCAACTAATGGAAGTGTTGGAGAAGGACTGTGAGCAACACCAATGCGCTTCTTCAACTGAGAAACATGAAAAATAGGGTATATGCGAGCCTCTGGTGGTAACTGTAACTTGTAATCAACTGACCCAATTCTCTGGATTATAGGAAAAGGTCCATAATATTTAGCATAAAGTTTGAAATTTTTCCTAAGAGAAACAGAAGTTTGTCTATAGGGTTGCAGCTTGAGGTATACCATATCACCCACTTCAAAGACTATGTCTGATCTTTTCTGGTCAGAAAAGAATTTCATGTGCTCTTGAGCTTTGGATAAGGCCTCCTTGAGAAGATGCAACATTTCAGCTCTTTCTTTCAAGTATTCCTCAACTGATGCTACATATGAAACAATGGAAGATGGAAAATCCAAGTGAGGTGCTTCATATCCATATAGGGCATTGAAGAGAGACATCTTCAAGATGGTGTGGAAGCTGGTATTGTACCACCACTCAGCCAAATCCAACCATTGAACCCAATGTTTTGGTTGATGTCCAGTTATGCATCTGAGGTAATTTTCAAGACATGCATTGGCTCTCTCAGTCTGACCATCAGTCTAAGGATAGTAAGCTGTACTTAGCTTGAGTTGAGAGCCTAACTTCTTGAAAAATTCCTGCCAGAAAGAGCTTGTGAAGACCTTGTCTCTGTCAGAGACTATAGAAGCTGGTAAACCATGCAATCTGAATGTTGTGTAGGAAAGCCTTGACCACTAAAGAAACAATGTAAGGGTGTTGAAGGGGAATGAAATGGCTATATTTTGTGAACCTATCCACCACTACTAGAATGAAATATTTTCTTTCAATTTTGGGCAATCCTTCAATGAAGTCTAGACTGACATGTTGCCATGCTTGTTCAGGTAATGGAAGAGGTTGCAACAATCCAGCAGGTAATGTATGTTCTCCTTTGTTTCTTTGACAACATCACAAGTGGTGACTAGAGAAAAAACCTCTTGCTTCATTTTGGGCCAGAAAAAATGAGTTTTTGCTCTAATGTAAGTAGCTTTCATACCAGAGTGACCCCCTATAGCTGAAGCATGAATGGAATGAAGGATAGTGTTTCTGACTTTGTTGTTGCTGCCAATGTATAATCTGGATTTATATCTGAGTACCTCGTATTGATAAGTATAGTGCTGAATGGATGTAGGAGAGACAAGTAGTTGAGAAATTAGCTGGTTAGCTTTAGGGTCTTCTGTATAACTAGAGATTACCTCTTGCATCCAAACTGGTTTAAAAAGTGCAATAGTGGTGTAAACAGCTTCATGGTAGGGTCTCCTTGAAAGTGCATCGGCAACTTCGTTCTCCACTCCCTTCTTATACTGAATATCATAATCAAATCCAAGCAGTTTCATTAACCACTTCTGTTGTAATCCAGTATGTATTTTCTGCTCCAAGAAGTATTTAATGCTCTCATGATCAGTTTTGATGGTGAAGTGGTGGCCTTGCAAGTAATTCCTCCACTTGGCGACAGCTGAACCAACTGCAATCAGCTCCTTTTCATATGTAGATAAACCCATTGCTCTAGGTCCTAGAGGTTTGCTAAATAAATCAATTGGCTTGCCTTCTTGCATGAGGATAGCTCCAAACCCAGTATCATAAACATCTGTTTCCAATACAAATGATTCTGAAAAATCTAGAAGAGTCAACAATGGAGTTATAGTCATTGCCCTTTTGAGTGTGTTGAAAGCATGTGTAGCTGAGTCAATCCATAAGAAGGAATCTTTCTTCAACAAATCTGTGAGAGGTTTACTAATAACTCCATAATTTCTCACAAATTTTCTGTAATACCCTGTGAGTCCCAAAAATCCCCTGAGTTCCTTGATGTTTGTTGGTGTAGGCCAAGTAGTCATTCCAGCAACTTTAGCAGGGTCAGCAAACACTCCTTGTGCAGTAATGATATGACCCAGGTACTCCAATTCAGATTGAGCAAAACAACATTTGGAGATTTTGGCATACAACTGATGTTGTCTCAAGAGAGAAAGAGTAATCTTTAAGTGTTGTGCATGAGTTTCCAAGTCAGGGATATAGACTAAGATGTCATCAAAGAAGACTAAAATGAATTTCCTCAAATGGGGCTGAAAAATTTCATTTATCAAAGCCTGAAAGGTTGCAGGAGCATTAGTAAGGCCAAATGGCATAACAGTGAACTCATAATGAAAGCTGTTTTGTATATATCCTTAAGTGTAACCCTGATTTGAAGATAACCTGATCTTAAATCAATTCTTGTAAAGACACAAGAACCATGTAATTCATCTAAGAGTTCATCAATGATTGGTTTATGAAACTTATCTTTAATGGTGATGTTGTTGAGCTTCCTGTAATCCACACAAAACCTCCAACTATTGTCCTTCTTCTTGACTAAGAGAATTGGAGAGGCAAAGGGAATATGGATTGGCTGAATTACTCCAGTTTGTAACATTTGCTTCACCAAATACTCAATAACATATTTTTGCACATAAGGAAATTTGTATGGTCTTTGGTTAATAGATGTTGAATTAGGTTGGAGGGGAATTGAATGATCCAGTGATCTATGTGGTGATAATTGAGTATGTTCAGAAAAGACATCTTGAAAGTCTATGAGGACATCATCAATAATAGGAGGAATAGGTTGAAAAAGTGGGGGTCTAACAACCTCACCCAATAATTCGCTTAGAAATCTGTATGGACTAACTCCAATATACTTTCAAGAGAATCAACTAGACAGTCAGACTCAATCTTAAGAAAAGTATATCAAGGAGTTATATCTCAATTCAATTCTTACTCAAGAAAATAGCAATCTGCGAGTCTAATTGAATACAAGATAAATTTACTTAAACGGTACCAAAGACCAATGTTCAAGTATCAATCAATCTCAATCAACAACCAAAGGTTGGATTTACCAATTCATCGATTCAACGCACAACCTGTGATATTTCAATTATATAACAAAATATAATGCGGAAAAGAAACAACATATACACCAGAAGTTTTGTTAACCAGGAAACCGCAAATGCAGAAAACCCGGAGACCTAGTCCAGATTGAACACACACTGTATTAAGCCGCTACAGACACTAGCCTACTACAAACTAACTTTGGTCTGGACTGTAGTTGAACCCCAATCAATCTCACATTTATCCAAGGTACAGTTGCGCTCCTTACGTCTCTGATCCGAGCAAGATACTACGCACTTGATTCCCTTAACTGATCTCACCAACAACCAAGAGTTGTTACGACCCAAAGTCGAAGACTTTAATAATCAAATCTGTATCAAACAGAAAAGTCTACATGAATAGATAAATCTGTCTCCCACAGAAATACCTACGAGTTTTGTTCCGTCTTTTGATAAATCAAGGTGAACAGGAACCAATCGATAACCCGAACTTATATTCCCGAAGAACAACCTAGAATTATTAATCACCTCACAATAATCTTATTCGACTAGCGAAACAAGATATTGCGGAATCACAAACGATGAGACGAAGATGTTTGTGACTACTTTTCTATCTTGTCTATCGGAGAAATTAATCTCGATCCAATTTTACAACTGTACTCAATACGATAGAAACAACAAGATCAGATCACGCAACTACAAAGAAAATAGTTGGGTCTAGCTTCACAATCCCAATGAAGTCTTCAAGTCGTTAACCTACAAGGTCTCGATAGAAACCTAAGGTTAAAGGAGAACCGACTCTAGCTTATACAACTAGTATCATACATGAGGTGTGGGGATTAGGTTTCCTAGTTGCCAGAGTTCTCCTTTATATAGTCTTCAAATCGGGGTTTGCAATCAATGCTACCTTGGTAACAAAGCATTCAATATTCACCGTTAAATGAAAACCTGATTAGATTCAATCTAATATCTTTCAACCGTTAGATCGAATCTTAGCTTGTTATACACAAATAAAATGGACGTTCATTAAAGTTTGTGTAACCGTACCTAAACGTGTACACCTAGTTGGTTCAACAGTAGTTAACCAAATGGTTAGCCATATGAGCACTTTCATATCAACCATATTCATCTTCACCATAACTAGTTCAAATGACTCAAAAGAACTAGTTCGAGAGTTGTTCAATTGTTTAGATCTTATAGAAGTATACAAGACACAATCGAAGCAAAATCGGTTTTGATTCACTCGAATCGATTCATGAACATTATATCCACGGTTTCAAGTTGCATTCCTTATTATATAAATGTTTTGGTTCATAAACAAACCAATTTTACAAAGTAACACACTTAAGTATGCGTACAAGTATGCGTACTTAAGTAACCGAATTTGAGTTTGTTTTGGTTTTCAAACTCAGCAGAAATTCACGGACATGAACTTTCCTCTAGTATGCGTACGTGTACGCATACTTAGGTAACCAGATTGAGTTGGTTTTGATTTCCAACCTCAGCAGAAATTCACGATCGTGAACTTCCGCCTGTATGCGTACGGGTACGCATACTTACCCAGTCTCGATCAACCATTTAGTACACACACAAGTATGCATACATTTGGTTCCCGGTTTTGGACTTATACACTAATGTGCGAACACACTATATGCTTATATCCAAAGATGGTTACATATTCTAAACTCTCTATTTCAATCATTGAAACATTCTTAGAGGATGTTATATAGAGGTTATTCACACACTATTTTTCATCAAAGCAATTTTCAAAAGATTGAAACAATCAACATGACTTTCGTCACTTGTAAAGATGAACTTGGCCAAAGCGAAATCTTACCAACACATATTTCGAGAAATAGATAAGCGTGATAAACTCAGCTCGAAATAGCAAATGTGTATAATCGAAGTCTATATAGTAATACGACTTTTGTCTCAAGATAGGAGATAGAGTTTTGAGTGATGGATAAGTTCAAGTCTCCACATACCTTTTAGTCGATGAATATCCACCAGTTCCTTGAGTAGTTCTTTGTCTTTGTATGATGAACGTCGTGGATTCTAGAGCTCAACTACACTTTATACCATAGTCCGAGACTTAGCTATAAGTAGAGTAGAAATCAAGACTTATAGTTTTGGAAACTAAACTTGACAAACAATCTTGAGATAGCAACGCTTGCGAGTTCGACCGAGCAGTGCTCTAATAATCTCCCCCTTTGTCAATTTTAGTGACAAAACTATCAATACATATGGAATACAAAATAAATAAACTTTGCAGCTTCTCTTCCACATGCATGATCTCCTTGGTTCTTCAACTTTACTCGAAATCTTCGTCACTTCCAAGTACTCAAATGATTCCAAAGATATTCAATGCAGCATCATCATTGTTGAAGATTCGTAGCCATAACAATGAGAAAACAAAAGCTCTCAATCATTGTTACACAGTGTCATGGTATCATTATACAACATCAAAGTTCAATTGTATCACAACTTCGAAAACAATACTATGGTGATATGTATCACTCCCCCTTAGTCAATACTCCATCTCACATGGAAACCGCTCCCCCTTACATAATGATCCGAAACCATATGTATTTGTAGTGTGTACTACACATTAATTCTCCCCCTTTTTGTCAATAAAATTGGCAAAGGTACGAAAACTAGTGGGATCGTAATGAAATTTCTATAGAGACATTTGATCAAAAGAAAGCACATATCAACTTTTTAGATGCAATCATATAGCCGAAACTAAATGCATTCATCAATGAGTTTATAAAGATACAAGATAACCCCTACAATATTCCACAACCGCACTCCCCACAAAGATTTGGAAATTAAGCACAAGTTCAATTAAGAACTCTCCCCCATAAATTTCATTCACGAAAGAACAACAAGAGCGACCTTACTTTCACAAGAAAAGAAGGATTTCTTTGGAAATTAAACTAAGAAACCTGACAGAAAATCAACTTACTGAAACAAATGCAGACTTGAAGTAAACACTTACTTGAGTTCCAAACTCAATTGCCCAAAAGATCGAGATAAGAACAGGGGCAAGAGTTTTAGGAATAACTAATGAACCAAAACAACACCAATAGACTGCCGTAAGTGTTGCAATGTAGCAGTGTTTAGGGCTGCACAAGACCCTCCCATCATACCCAACCCCGCCCGTACCCGCTAAATCCGTGGGTTTTTAATCCGAACCCGCCCGTTGTGGGTGCGGGGTTGGTTATGAAAATAAAAACCCGTTGTCTATGGTTGCGAGGTTGGTTTTGGCTAATACCCGCCCAAACCCGCCCGAAAAACCCGTTAAATATACACCATTGATAAAACTAATCCTAGCCGTCTGTTATCAAAACCCTAGTGGTACTAGTAGATTGTAGATAAGATAGATAACCCTCTTTCCCTAGTGGTACTAGTCTTTTCGACTCTTCATCTCTGTTATGCGCCTCCTCAGTTCTTCTTCTTCCTAGTTCCTACTATGTACACTAGTACTTGTTTAAGCTTAACAACGAAGACTTATGTAGTTATGTTTATAGTTTATTTTTTTAAGTTATCAAGAACTTAAGTAAGTAGTTTATTTAAACTTTAAAACATGTGTGTGAATGATTATTGAATATAAAGTGGGTTTAAGCGGGTTTAAACCCAAACCCGCCCGCTGTTTGTGGGTGCGTGGTTGGTTGTGAAAATAAAAACCCACAGTCTGTGGGTGCGAGGTTGGTTTTAGCTAATACCCATCCAAACACGCCCATGTGCATCCCTAGCAGTGTCTAATGGTTTGGTAAGAATATCAGCCACTGTTATTCGGAAGGCACAAATTCCATATTTATGATAACATTTTCATAGAGATCTCGAATAAAATGGTACCTTATATCAATGTGCTTTGTTCTTGAGTGCTCAACGGGATTCTCAGTGATTCGAATCACGCTGGAGTTATCACAAAAGATCTTCATTATTCCAGTATCAATTCCATAATCATCCAACATTTGTTTCATCTAGAGAAGTTGAGTACAACATGAGTCGGCAACAATATATTCTGCTTCACATGTGGACAGGGATTGTGAGTTTTGTTTCTTGCTATGCCAAGCCACAAGATTCAGTCCTACGCAGTAGAAACCCCCTGATGTACTTTTCTATCTTCTACACATCCTGCCCAATCAGCATCTGAATAAGTAGAAAGATCAGTGTTAGTATCAAAAGTGTAAGATAGACCATACTCGACCGTGTGGTTCACATATCGTATGATCCTTTTTGTAGATGCAAGATGAGATTCCTTTTGGGTTAGCATGAAATCTAGCACAACAACCAACACTAAAAGCAATATCAGGTCTAGTAGCTGTAAGATATAAAAGACTACCAATAATAGATCGATACAGTTTTTGATCCACATTTACTCCTTTCTCATCTCTGTGTAGTTTACCAGTGGTGGGCATAGGTGTCAGTTTTGGAGTTGACTTATCCAGACCGAACCTTGAGACGAAATCCTTAGCATATTTTTTTTGAGATAAGTAAATTCCATCCTTATGTTGCTGAATTTGTAATCCTAAAAAGAACTTTAATTCGCCAACATTGCTCATTTCAAATTCTTTGCCAAGAAAGACTTGGAAATCTTTTGCAAGTTTCTCAGAAGTTGAACCATAGATGATATCATCTACATAGACTTGAGAAATGACAATATCTTTCCCACTCCATTTGGTAAACAAGGTTTTATCAGCTCCGCCTCTTGAAAAACCTTTCCCAAGAAGAGAGGTAGTAAGTTTTTCGAACCAGGCACGAGGCGCTTGTTTTAACCCATATAATGCCTTTTTAAGCTTAAAAACATGATCTGGAGAATCAGGGTTTTCAAAACCCTTAGGTTGAGCGACATATACCTCTTCCTTTAAATTTCCGTTTAGGAACGCAGATTTTATGTCCATTTGAAACAGCTTAACCTTAAGAAAACAAGCATGAGCTAACAACAACCGAATGGACTCAAGGCGTGCAACATGAGCAAAAGTTTCGTCAAAGTCGATACCTTCAATCTGTTAATATCCCTGAGCGACAATTTTGGCTTTATTTCTGACAATTGTGCCAAATTCATCAGACTTATTCTTGAATATCCATTTGGTACCAACAATATTGATATTGGAGGGACAAGGTACTAGTTCCCATATGTATTGTATTTGAAATTTATTTAACTCTTCATGCATTGCATTCACCCAAAAGGGATCCCTAAGAGCTTCATCAATATTTCCCGGTTCTACTTCTGAAAGATAACAACCAAAATTGCAAATATTTTGAAGTTGTCCTCTTGTCTTAGAAGTAGAATCTCTACCTACAATAATACTGTTGGTATCATGATTCCTTTGAACCCAGAGGTGTCGAGGAGAGACACGCTCTTGTTCAACATGAGTTGCCTGATCAGTGCTCTTCTCCTCGTCACTAGAAATATCAGGATCAGTAACAGTTGGGATGACTTCAACTGATTCTGGAATTTCTTTGACTTTCTCAATCGTCTCAGTTGGAGGAAATTCAATAGGAGGATTATCATGATGGAACTTACTAATATCATCGATAATAACATTAGCAGACTCCATCATAACTTGGGTTCTGAGATTAAACACTCGAAAACCACGACTATCAGAGGTATAGCCAAGGAAGATACCTTCATCACTTTTAGTATCAAATTTCCCTCTCTGTTCTCGATATTTTAGAATGTACCACTTACTTCCGAACACTCTGAGATAGTGCAAGTTGGGTTTTCTATCGTAACACAACTCATAAGGAGTGTTTAGGGTTCTATACCGTAGGTAGACACAGTTGATCAAATAACATGCTGTGAAGAAAACTTCTCCCCAAAACATTAACGATAAGTTTTTTTTATGGAGCATTACCCTGGCCATTTCCTGAATGTTCCTGTTTTTCTTTCTGCAACTCCATTATCTTGAGGAGTAATAGGTGGTGAATATTGTTGAATAATCCCCAGTTCGTCACAAAATTCAAATACCTTAGTGTCCTTGAATTCAGTTCCACGGTCGCTTCTAATTTTCTTTAGTTTACGACCTTGTCCGTTCTGGATTCTCTTAACAATAATCTTGAATTCATCAAGGGTTTCATTCTTATGATATAGAAATGCAACCCAAGTGAATCTAGTGTAATCATCTACCATAACTAAAGCATACTTCTTACCAACAACCGTGGGTTGTATAATAGGTCCGAAAAGGTCCATATGAATTGAATTAAGTGGAGATTTAGTGAGGATATCTCGAGATGGTTTATGGTGAACTTTCTTTTGTTTACCCTTTTGACAGGCACCACACACACCATCAAATTTTGCATTGATTTTGGGAACGCCTCTAACAAGTTTTTTATTAATGATCTAAGTTAGAAGACGATAATTGATGTGACCAAAACGCTCATGCCAAAGATGTGTACATTCCACCTTAGTCAAATTGCAACAATTACTGAACTGAGTATCCAGAAGATAACACTTGTTTTTACCACGAGTTCCTGAAAAATTACTTTCCAAGTTTTGTCTACAATGTCACATCCATTCGCATTGAAGACAACTCTATGGCCTTTGTCACAAATTTGACTAATAGAAAGAAGGTTTGCAGTCATACCTTTTACGTATACTACATCATGGGTTTCAGGTACGCCGAGAAGTTTGATCGTCCCCTTCTTGCTTATGTAACAACAACTCCCATCTCCATATGTCACAGGACCTCCTTCATAGTCGTTAGAAGAAACAAACCACGTGAGATCACCTGTCATATGTCGGCTACATCCACTATCAAGAAACCATTGAAAGGGCGATGTTGATTTTAAGGTAAAAGCTCCCATACTAACAATACTATCATGTTTAGGATTTCTTATTAGTTTTGTACATCCTTTTAGGGAAGCAAACAATTGTTCATCTTTCTTATGAAGATTACTTGCAACGTTTAGGCTTTTCCGGAAGGGCATACAAGTATGTTGAAAGTGATTGTAAGAGTCACAAAACATACATTGACCAACATCTTTAATCTCGTTTGAGTAGTTCCGAGTCCTATCAGGTTTCACAAAGCCTAGACTTTGTTTATCATCTGACTTATGATCATTCTTTAGAGAAGAAAAATAAACAAGTTATTCAAATCCATTAAAGGAGTTTTGACAGGTTTTAAATCCTTATACAGTGCAATTTCTGCAACTAGATCAGAGTTGATCCAGATTTGTTCATCCAACTTTTTCTGGAGAATAACTAGTTTTTTAGAACTTTCTCTACGATCACAATTTATCCCGGGTGAAGCACTTATAGAGACTTTACTGTCCATAGAGTCATATCCCTACAAACACAGATTTATGAGGTCTTAAACGTGTTTTCCTGCTCTGATACCAATTGAAAAAGTGGGGGTCTAACATCCTCACCCAATAATTCGCTTAGCAATCTGTATGGACTAACTCCAATATACTTTCAAAAGAATCAACTAGACAGTCAGACTCAATCTTAAGAAAAGTATATCAAGGAGTTATATCTCAATTTCTCAATTCAATTCTTACTCAAGCAAATAGCAATCTGCGAGTCTAATTGAATACAAGAGAAATTAACTTGAACGATACCAAAGACCAATGTTCATGTATCAATCAATTTCAATCAACAACCAAAGGTTGGATTTACCAATTGATCGATTCAACGCACAACCTGTGATATTTCAATTATATAACAAATTATAATGCGGAAAAGAAATAACACAGACACCAGAAATTTTGTTAACGAGGAAACTGCAAATGCATAAAAACCCCGAGACCTGGTCCAGATTTGAACACCACACTGTATTAAGTCGCTACAGACTCTAGCGTACTACAAGTTAACTTCGGACTGGAATGTAGTTGATCTCTAACCAATCTCACACTGATTAAGGTACAATCACGTTCCTTACGCCTCTGAATACCAATAGGACTCTACACACTTGATTCCCTTAGCTGATCTCACCCACAATTAAGAGTTGCGACGACCCGAAGTCGAAGACTTTAATAAACAAATCTGTATCACACAGAAAAGTCTACAGGAATAGATAAATCTGTCTCCCACAGAAATACCTATGAGTTTTGTTCCGTCTTTTGATAAATCAAGGTGAATAAGAACCAATTGATAACCCGGACTTATATCCAAAGATGGTTACATTTTCTAAACCCTTTACTTCAATCATTGAAACATTCTTAGAGGATGTTATATAGCGGCTATTCACACTCTATTTTTCATCAAAGCGATTTTCAAAAGATTGAAACAATGAAAATGACTTTCGTCACTTGTAAAGCTGAACTTGGCCAAAGCGAAAGTTTACCAAGACATATTTTGAGAAATAGATAAGCGAGATAAACTCGGCTCGAAATAGAAAATGTGTATAATCGAAGTCTATATGGCAATACGACTTTTGTCTCAAGATATGAGATCAAGTAGATAAATTTTTGAGTGATAGATAAGTTCAAGTCTCCACATACCTTTTAGTCGATGAAGTTCCACCAGTTCCTTGAGTAGTTCTTCGTCTTTGTATGATGAATGCTGAGGAGTCTAGATCTCAACTACATTTTTATCTTAGTCCGAGACTTAGCTATAAGTAGACTAGAAATCAAGAGTTATAGTTTTGGCAACTAAACATGACAAACAAGCTTGAGATAGCAACGCTTGCGAGTTCGACCGAGCAGTGCTCTAACGTAGGTGATGGGGACTTAACTTCAGTGACAGAGAATAAGTGGCCCACAATGCCATGTGAATTGTTGTTGAAAAATTGTTGTACTCCTCATCATCATTAAAGAAGGAGGTTTACGAGCTCCAACAAGTTTAATTTTCTCTCCATGATGTAAGAAGGAGATACTCAATGTAGACAAATTAAATACGATGTCACCTAAATATCTCAGCCAATATGCTCCAAGAACCATATCACAGCCACCCAAAGCAAGTAATATCAAATCCCTCTTGAACTGATAATCCTGCATTGTCCATTGTAAGGATCGATTTACAGAGACCAGAGCTCATTGTATGTTCTCCATTTGCTACTGTAACTAGCAAGTTAGGAGTTGTCAGAATGCAACATCCAAGAGATTTAGCCAAATCTGAGTCAATGAAACTGCGTGTGCTACCATTATCAATGAGAATAGAGATTTGATGTTTGGTAATGAAGCCAGGAATTCGAACTGTATCTCCAATGAAGTTACCTGTAAGAGCATGAAGGGAGATTTCCATATCACTTTCCACTGCTGGAGTGTCTTCAGTGTCAATAACCTCTTCTGCTTGTTCACTAGTTTCTACCTTCGCTTCTGTGGCTACCATCAAGAATAATTGTTGTTTTTTACAAAAGTGTCCTAAACGATGAACTTCATCACAATTGAAACAAAGCCCATGAGTCTTTCTTTTCTGCATTTGTTCAGGTGTTAATCGACGAATGGGGAGTGGAGTGGAAGTAGAAGATGGAGTAGTGTTGGTTGGTAATGGGAGTAAGGGTGGGAGGGATACAAGTTTTGGGAAAAATTTGTTGAGTTTGATGGTCAGAAAAAAACTTGTTTGTGCCCCTCACTGGCCTCTGTTGGGTATTGATGGCCTGTTCTTGCATCCTAGCAAGTGAGAATGCTTGCATTAAGGTGGTAGGATTGAACATACTAACAACATGCTTAATGTCTTCTTTTAATCCACCAATAAAACTCATCACATAATAATGTTCAGAAAGCATAGGAAATTGACGGAACAATAGAGCCTTCAGATTTTCGAATTGCTCAAAATATTCATCTACTCTAGTAATTTGAGATAACTTACTGAATATGCCAAGGATGTTGTCATTTTCAGGATTTTCGAATCGAATACAGGCGTGCTCAGCTAGTTCGAACCATGAAATAATAGATCGAGTTGTCTATAGATTCGTTAACCATCGATCTTCTTTTCCGTCTAAGTGCATAGCTGCCATAGTAACCTTTTGATGTTCATCTCTGATATTGTTGAGTATGAAGTATCGATCTCATTTTTTGATCCAACCCTTAGGGTTCTCTCCGTCAAACCTTGGAAAATCCAATTTAGGCATACGATGAATGTTTTTCAGTTCACGACCCCCTTGATGAAAATTGAACATCGTACCATTTTGGTGGAAAGAATTTGAGTGAGATGTTTCTGTTACTAGGTCTCCTTGCTCCTCAACCCTCTTGCCTGTAAAACTCTCCATATATTTGATGAAATCATCCTTAAATAGCATATATTGCATGGGATTTCTTGATATCTTTATTCTGCGCAGCGAGTTCATGGTATTGTGAAGAGAGATCTTCAATATGTTTACTGAATTTTTATGAAAACCTATGAAGATCTTCATTCATTCCCTTGATGGTGGGATGATTTTCTCCACCCATGGTGAGGATAGAACGATTCTGAGGCCAATTGTTGTGTTTCCACAACAATTAACACACAATAATCGGAGGAAATTAGAGAAATATGGTTCAAAACCATCCTGACAGAGAGAAGAAGAAAAACTAAACTATTATCTCATTCATTTCTTAGACGCCGTAGCTGTTTTCTTACACATTTACTGGTCTCAACCTTAACCAAATCGACTAAATGTAAACAGACGCATGTCAAAATCGCAACGGCTAAACAAACTGCTACTAGTACTCTTACTAGTACACCCGAGTGTAAATATTAACGATAGACTCTAATGTAAAGACATGCAAACACATGACAACATCCTAGCCACAACAAACTCCTTGGTACTTGAAGCTTCATAAGCCAAAAGAACGTATCACATAATCTTCCTTCACCAAGCCAATAATCTTCCCAAAATCTATAGAAGAGAGGGTTTTTTCCCAGTCGTTTTTCTCGCCCAAAAATGGTAAACTTTAACAGAAGTGTAGATCAGGATGGCTTTATGACTCTATCAAGAAGGAGAACAAGGCACATGGAATGCAACTCGGTCAAGACTTCTGAAGAGAATGGCAGGATGAGATCAAATGCCAAGGTGAATAACAGGAAAAACATTAAGGTGGAAAGGAAAATTATTAGTGCTTCCATGGGAAAAAAAGGAAGTAGAGACATCATTCATGTAGTTTCCAATTGATATTAGGGAGAAACTCTAAGTTGTAGGAGAAGAATCTCTATTTTTAGGTTATTCTTCATTCAAAGGGTAGAAGAAATTGATTTGCTTGATTGTTTATCCATTTCAAGTTATCAATTTCAATTTATCTCTATTATAAGCTTCCGCATCTCATCAATTTGCTTAAGTTTTTTTTTTTTTTTTTTTTTTTTTTTTTTTGTTGTTGTTGTTGTGTGTGTGTTTTGATTGATCATCTTTTTCTATTCTTCTTTTGTTGTCGGTAATATGAAATGTAATAAATAAATGAAAACCATGTTACAAAGAGTTGTAACGGATCCGTGGATAATACAACAATAATTCATGTGGATAGAGCCTCCTCATGCATTTGCCCTTTACATAGTCGTTCTCATATTATTGGACAACAAGGTTTTTAATAACGTACCCAGCAACCCTACCATATGACTCTTAAGTTGTAATCTTGGTTAAACTCCTTCAAGTTGAGCATATGTGTTCGACTCAGGAGCCAAAATGAAATCGCAAACACGTGTACGCATACAACGATACTGATTTATGTAAGACATGACAAAAAAGAAATCAGAGGAGAATAAAGATATTCATAAATACACCGTTAAATGGAGGCTGGTCCTTATTGGACCACCTTGATTAAGTTTTACCGGTGGAGAAAGGTGACACCCTGACAAGATGTGTCTGGCGGCAGTTAGGGTTGCCTTCCTGTAGTTGCACGATTTGGCTGAGTTCATTCTTCGCCAAGCCCTGGGGCTAAAATAATTAGAGATCTTCTATGGGAAAAATGAAAAATTAGAACTCTTTCGATAGAGAAAATACAAAAAAAGAAAAATATGCAGCCCGACTGGGGCCTCCGAACCATGTGGAGTGCGCCTTAAGGTTTCTGGCTTTCCTAAAGTATCATTTTTTTCTGAAACGGACAATAATGTTAGGCTGTCTTTTTGGTAGGAAAGCACTATTAATGAGTGCGGACTGTCTCAGTGTTAATGAATGATGCAACATGAAAGAAACATTGCTATGTGATGGCATAATCATGATCTATCTATATATGCAGCAAATTAAGCAGATGCTTTCCTGATCAAGAGAAAAATGTAAATGGTGGTAGAGTACTTCTATATACAGAAAATGGGCTATATAGATTGTGTGTTTCCTGGGACATATGGACTTGTAAGCTTTCAGTCTGGGTCAAATGTTCAAAAGAATCTTTTGTGTGAAATGGACACAACTACCCTGCCACGTCCACCTATACCTCGACACGTTCTTCTTTTTTCTTCAAAAAAACTAAAAAACGCCTTCATCTTCATCTTCTCAAAAATTCCGCCACCCTCTACCAGAAACATCTCGTTCTCCATCTCCGCCATCACCACCGTGGAAAAATCAAAATCTCTCTTCAAAAAGATTTCATCACCACCACCAGCACCACCATCAATTATCTCCAAAACCCTTCTTCAACTGCTCTCCACCGAATCCATTGATTTCTTCCATAAATTTCACTGGTAAGTTTCTCGATCCTGATTTTTTTATGATTTTATTACCAGAACTCATCAATTTCTCGATCCCATTCTCCACCATTTCCATAATCATCCACAGTCAACGTCTCTCACCATCAAAAATAAGAATTTGGGGTCTTCTCAAATCGGGTTCTGTATCTTCTCATACCCACCATCAACGTCTCTCACCATCTACAGTGAAAATCAACACTATCAGAAATCGGTTTCTCCATCTTCTGCTAACCCTAATTGAACAACTCTTTGTTTTCAATCGAATTTGGGGCTTATTCTGAATTATTAAATCTTTGTAATTTAAGGTTTTGGTTTTCAATTTCCTAACTTGGGTTTTCAACAGAGAAACTGTGTATTGAGGTTATTGTAGCTGGAAAGATTTCTTACATCTCTGAGGAGCTGTGTATTGGATGTGGTATCTGTGTCAAGGTACCACCTTTTTTTCCCTTTTTTTTTGTTCCGTTTCTTCCTTTCTTATTCAGTTGTCTAATTGGGGTGTGTTTTGTTTGTTTTGATGTTGGAATAGAAATGTCCATTTGAAGCTATTCAGATTAATTTTGTGATGAAACTAGTTACATCATGTTTTTAAATTGGGTTGTATTTGTTTTCACCCATATTTAAACTTGGATGAAACCAGTTACATCATGTTTTAAAAAATTTTTAATTGGTTTTCACCCATGTTTAAATTAGGCTTGGATGAAACCAGTTACATCCTGTTTTAAATTTGGTTTCATCGATATTTAGGCAGGGATGAAACCAGTTACATCATTTTTTAAATTGGGTTGTATTTGTTTTCACCCATATTAAGGCTGAGATGAAACCAGTTACATCATGTTTTAAATTTTTTTTTAATCGGTTTTCACCCATGTTTAAATTAGGCTTGGATGAAACCAGTTACATCCTGTTTTAAATTTGGTTTCATCGATATTTAGGCAGGGATGAAACCAGTTTCATCATGTTTTAAAAAAATTTGAATTTGTTTTCACCCTTGTTTGAACTAGGATGAAACCAGTTACATCCTGTTTTAAATTTGGTTAAATTTGGTTTCACTGATATTTAGGCTAGTATGAAACCAGTTTCATTATGTTTTGCAATGTGTTGGATTTTGCAATGTGTTAAATTTTGTTTCACTGATAATGCAGTAACAGTATAATCTCTTTTGACAATTACATAAGCCTTACTAATTTTCTTATTTTAAAAAGTATAGTCTCAACTCATGCGAAGAAAAAGAACAGATAGATGGGAAAATACATGCCATCCTGTACTATTTCTTGACGTACACAAGTACATCCTGTGTTGATTAATGAAACTAAAGTTGGAATAATAGTCGCACCGCTGGATATAACCACGTGCGTGATGTATTTATTGCTTAATGTATCTGATTACGTCTTGTGCTGATATTAAGAATGTCGTGCCGAAAACAATTATGCCAGTTGATGAATGGGGAGGAATTGAAAATTGTGAGATTAGTATAGATTGTATTTAAAGGAGTATTCTTTGTTTGGATTAATGAGAGAAATGCAAACTCTGCTAAAGAGTGTTTCACTTATGTTAGAAATGAATACTATACATGCCATCTCTTATTGTGAGTTAGAACAGAAATTTCAGTTGCACTTGCAAAATTAAGCAATTGTTGTTATTGTATCTGTCTAACATTGTTTATTTGAATGATGCAGGTACTGCTATTAGTTGCAGCTGCAGTTGTTGGATCTGGTGGCAGTAATGTAGTTAATGGGTAGTGGTGGTGTTGTTTTGATGATGGAAAAACTGGTTCTAGTGAAGTGTCAGGTGGACTGGTTGGTATTGAAATGGAATGATGTAGGAGATGACATTACAGATGTGCAGGTGATGGCAATTGTGGTTGGCATGAGGCAGAGATGAAGGATCTGCAATGTTTCACGCACTCTGTTTTTTTGCTCTGTTTCACGCACTCTGTTTCACGCACTCTGTTTTTTGTTCTGTTTTAATTCGTAAAACAGAGCAATTAAGTACTCTGTTTTTTTTATTCTGTTTTTATTTGATCTGCAATGAAATACTCTGTTTTTATTTGATTACTTTGTTCTTGATAGGGACATATTTGTCTCTCCAGGTTAATAAATAAAAAAGATTCTGGATCAAATATCCATTTTGGCTAAATGAACAGTATTTTTCTGTTTTTTGGCTATACGAACAGTATCTAAACCTAAGAATATATTTCACTCAGAATTTGTTGCAGTTGGTCTTTTTGACCAATTTTGTGTTCTATATATATCACCGTAGTGCATGCTCCACAAGTATATACAAATAGACATAAAGATTTTGGTTCCTTGAAAAAGAAAAGACTTCTAGCTATATGCAAACCCATTGAACCCAAGATAATTAGATCGTAGCTAGCTGTTTATAATCAATTGAATTTAATGAATACATTTCCCAACCACTAATTTTAACAAAATTAACTTCTTGGCAATAACTCTGCAATTAGAATGAGAGGTACATCAACGATTTACATGCCTATATAACTTCGACCAATCTCTCTATTAACATTACTGCAGAGTGACTGTGCAGTTTTTGTCTACAAACAAGATGGCTTCTTTTTCATCATCAGCAAATATAATTTTCTGTAGTATATTTCTTTGTTTTCTTGTTCAGTTAGCCCGAATAACTGCCATTAAGTTACCACCTAATGTTAGAGTTCCTGCTGTTCTTGTTTTCGGGGACTCCATCGTTGATCCGGGGAATAACAATCACATACATTCAGTTGTTAAGGCTAATTACTCACCTTATGGAAGAGATTTTATGGGTGGAACACCATCCGGAAGGTTTAGCAACGGCTTAATCCCAAGTGACTTGATAGGTAAATGATCACACAATAATACTAATAGGATTCATCTATGCATGAGTAAAACTATACATTTCTCGCTTTCCATGGATTCTTTCTTAGCGTGTGTGCATATCTATGTTATGATTTCGTTCCTACTAAAGCACTAACTTGATTTCATGCATACAGTTCTAAATATGTATTATATATACCTTTCAAAGGAAAATTTTGTCGCAGACAATATTATTTTTTTTTTTTTTGAAAACCATACTTTATGCCCAACACTTTCCACGTTTAATAAATCTTTGAATACTTGATACAGTGATGTATAGACAGAGTCACAGAGTGTGAAGTTAGCTTTTTGTAAGTAGCAGACCTCATGAATAATAATGAACACTACATTGGTTGTATGTAAAATGATATTTTCTTGAGATATCTGGTTATTTCTTAAGTATGTTTTTTTGTTGCTGAAAATATATAGACTATAGAGTTGATCTATCTACAGAATTTATAAATGCAAATCTACCAACATTAAGTTGACAATGATGCATCACGCCAAATTTGTGGTTTTGAATTTGTAAGCGTAATTTAGACTCATTACTTCAATAATTTCATTTTACAGTGAAAGCATTCGGAATTAAAGATGTTTTACCAGCATATCTTGACCCGTCATTGGGACCGAATGATCTCCTTACTGGCGTAAGCTTCGCATCCGGTGGTGCAGGATATGATCCCCTTACAGCTAAAATAGTGGTATATACGCACACATATTTTTTTGTGCAACTATAATTTTTTCATTTTGCACTTTATCTTGGTCTCTGATCTGATCATAATACTAATAATTGTTGCGTTTGTTTTATAAGTCGGTTATTGGGCTGGCGACACAAATGGAGTTATTTAAAGAATACCTAGCTAAAATTAAAGCTGTTGGAGGAGAAGAGAAAACTAAGAGTGTCATATCGGAGAGTGTGTACCTAGTTGTTGCAGGAAGTGATGACCTTGCTAATACATATTTTACTTCACAATTAAGATCCAATTATGATGTCCCTGCCTATACTGATCTTATGGTTCAAGGAGCCACCAATATACTTCAGGTATTTTGATCCATCTTTCCATTCCTTTACTTTTAATTTCATTTGGTTACGTACCCCACCCTAGGGAGGGCGTCCTAAATACATAGGAACTGATCAAAGAGTTTATTGGTCTCGTAGGAACTGTACGATATGGGAGCGAGGAGGTTTGCAGTTTTCAGTGCACCACCAATAGGATGCGTTCCATCACAAAGAACATTAGGAGGAGGGACAGAGAGACATTGTGCGAAGAGTTATAACCAAGCTGCTCAGATGTTCAACTCAAAGCTGTCTTCATCCATTGACAACCTCAATGCTAATAAGTTTGAACATGGTAGGGCTGTATACGTTGATATCTACAATCCTCTCCAAGACGTTATCAACCGTCCTCGCCATTATGGTACGTAAACACTGTCTTTTATGCCTAGTTTTCCTTGTTGCGCATTTTCCTTATCATAAACCATGTTTTGACGACTTTCGGAATTTTTAAATTTAGGTTTCGAGGAGGCATCAAAAGGATGTTGCGGGACAGGATTGATAGAGTCAGTGATTCTATGTAATGACTTAAACCCATATACTTGTGACGATCCCTCCAAATATGTATTTTGGGACAGTTACCACCCCACAGAGAGAGCCTACGAAATACTTTTCGTACCTATCCTCAAGAAATACCTCAATGAATTCTTCTGTAACAGTGGCACCTTGTGCTGATAAGTAGCCTTAGGCCAACATAGTTACCCAAGATAAAAAAGAGAGGTTTTTCACAGAGACGGCCTACGCTGTTGATTTCACTTATCTTATGTATTCCTCCAAAGAAAAATTAATTGTAGAAGCAGATTCATATTTTCTTGTGTATCTAAGATAAAGATCTTTTTTTCACATGATTAAATTAGTTTGGATATTAATAACAAAACTGAAAATGAATTGGCAATGCCGATGAAGTACATTGTGGTGCACCACAGAAAATTTTACTCGCCGTAAATGGTGATTCAACGATAACACACTGCACACCCGAGTTTTAATCCCAGTGTATTCGAAGTACTCTTAGCGCACTTAGACCTTGCTTAGTAGCAAATTCTCTGAAATTGAATGAATATGACATAGATAGTCAACGAATGATAGATAGTCAAAATAAATAAACAAATTGAAAATGTTCCGTAATCTGATATGATAAATGCATGTCGAAGTTAGTTTTCTTTTTGGTATGATACCTATACTAGTTTTCTGCTGCCAGAGTGAACTTTCGGCGTTGTCACGTTGGTACTTAACTAATTAACTGTTGACCTTTGCTGACTGTTTGCTGACGAAATACCATATGATCCTAGGAATAATATATTAGAGAGAGTCTAGTCCAGTTGACTCAGTCATGTGTCTGTTTGGTCTTATTTGGGAAAATATATTATAGTTTGGTCCTAAAAATTATGGTTTGGTCTTAGGGTGATGTCATGGATGATGTAATTTTCATTGTGTGGTGGCAGAAATACCGTTATATTATTGTTTGGTCCTAGAAAATAATGGTTTGGTCATAGGGTGACCACATATATACCAAAATTACTAGAAAATATCTCATTCTCTGATTTACTTTCTCTCTCATCTTCTTTTCTTTTTCAGATCTAATTTTCTCTCTCTCTCTCTCTTTTTTTTCTTGATGATTTGATCAGATTTGATGTTGAAGACGATGATGAACCCGATCTACTTGATGAAGATGACGACGATCTCATGTTGCCGCTGCTGCTTGTGTTGAAGATGAAGATGAACTCTGTTTTTAGGGTTTTTGCTGTCTTGATAAAGAAGAAGATGAAGACGATGATGTTGTTGTTTCTGTTGAAGACGACGATGAAGATGATGTTGAAGACGACGATGAATATGATGTTGTTGAAATCGATGAAGAAGATGAAGATTTGGGTGTTTTTCGTCGTTTTTTGTTGCTGTTGTTGTTGAAGATGAATAACGACGATGAATTTTGATGAAGTTCTTTGCTGCTGCTGCTGGTTGTTGAAGATGAAGATGATGCTGCTGACGTTTTTATATAGATTTCATTCCAGAAATGAAGTCTGGTTTGTATAGGTTTTTATATGGACTTCATTTCTGGAATGAAGTCTGTCTTTTTAGGTTTTTATATGGACTTCATTTCTAGAATGAACTCTGGTTTGTATATGTTTTTATATGGACTTCATTTCTGTTTTTTTAGGTTTTCATATGGAGTTCATTTCTGGAATGAAGTCTGCTTTGTATAGGTTTTTATATGGACTTCATTTCTGGAATGAAGTCTATTTTTTTAGCTTTTTATATGGAGTTCATTCCAGAAATGAAGTCTGTTTTGTATAGGTTTTTATATGGACTTCATTTCTGGAATGAAGTCTGTTTTTTTAGGTTTTTATATGGACTTCATTTCTGGATTGAACTCTGGCCCGCTTGTAACCTTATCTGTGTATCCGCATTCGATCCAACATGGACGCAGATGGATTTTTCCTGTACTTAATATTTAAAATAGATAATAAGACAAAGCTAATAAAGATGACCTAAAAATCGCCATGATTTTAAGTATTAACTCAATATATACGACATTTACTAATATTTCCTTTACGTACTTACAGAGCATATCCCGTCAAATATTTGTACAAAATTCATCAATTTCATTTAACAATAATATTTCTCATTTTATCTAATATAATAATATCAGTGAATTTATATACTAGTACTTCAACTAAACTAATACTCCCTCCGTCCTAGTTTAATTAAAAGTTTACATTAGTCTAAAAAATAAATGAAGGTTTTCATATTTTTCTCCAAGTTTTTTCTGATTTGTTCCTGCATTAATGTCAGACACTCGAAACAAGGAACAACAATTAGAAAATTTAAATATTTTAAAAAATAATATTAAGGGCATACTTGGGAAAAGTTTAGTCTCTCTTCATTTTTCATAATCTGCGTGAAAATACCTAGACCTTGAGACAAACAGGATATCAATATTAGTGAATAAGATAAACATACACAAAAATAATAACTATCAACTTAGCAAATGTGGATATCCATGTCGAGTGAATTTTTAATTCCACACTGCATCTAATCCGTTAGTTTACGGACCAGAAAACCACCCGCAAAAACGACAGATAGGCCGGTTCAAATTATGGATTCAATCACAAATGCTTATAGTTTCTTTCTCTCTCAAATAATGTGGTTAGTAGCCAGTAGGGGTGGATTATATTCAATTAAAATTATCCAAATCTATGGCTCGCCCCATGTCTGACCATAACTCATTATTTTAAGTTGCAATATCGAGGATTGGGGTCCTCCTCCCTGGAGGTTTGAAGGAATACGGCTCCTTAATAGTACTCTTCCTCTTATGGCTGCTTGGTAGGATTCTTTCGAGGTCTCGGGTTCTCCAGGTTTTCAATTGACAAAGAAATTTCAGCTCCTTAAGGCTAAGTTAATAAGGGAGTGAAATAGGGATGTTTTTGGTAATATTAATAGAAGGTTTGAGAATACTCTTCATCAAATACAAATGCTAGACCATTTGGATGATGATGGTCCAATTTTTGAAGAGCAAACTTCCGACTTGAATCTTTTGAAACTCACTTTCGAGGACATTGCTGATATGCAAGAGCTGCACTATAAAGCCAAACCTAGAATACAATGACAGCTGGAAAGAGAACATAACACTAAGTATTACCACAGAATTGCTAAATATAAAAGGATGAGAAACACTTTCTCCCCGCTTCATATTAACGGTAGTTGGGTCGCAGACAAAAATTTAATCAAGGATAATATTGTTTCCCATTTTCATAACAGATTCAAACTAGGTGATGGCATCAATTGTTCTCTTTCCAACCTGGGGCTTAATTCCATATCAGCTGATGATAGAGAGGCGTCGGGAAAAAGTATTAATGAGGAAGAGTTTTTAGCTGCACTGAAGTGTCTTGGACAAGATAAAGCGTCATGTCCAGACGGTTTTCAAGTTAATGTTATTGTTAAATGTTGGTTCATGAAGCCCGACATTATGATGGTTGTAAACTTTTTTCGAGAATTCTGTTACATTGATTGGAGGTCCAAGTATACTTTTATCTTTCTTCTTCAGAAGAAAGCCTTGGTGGGGGAAATCAAGGATTTCATGCCGATTAGTTTGTCTAACACTGTTTTTAAAGCCATATCTAAAGTTCTCGGAAAAACGTCGAAAGTTCTCTTGACTAAGTTGATTTAGATCGCTCAAACTGCCTTTATGAAGGGGCGGTAGATGATGGATAGGATTTTGATTGCTAATGAGTGTTTGGATTCAAGATTAAAAGAGAAAATCCCTGGTTTAGTCTCCAAGATATATCTCGAGAAAGCCTTCGATAATGTTAAATGGTCCTACGTGGAAGAAGTTCTCCCTTGTATATGTTAGAGCATTGCTCGGTCGAACTCGCATGCGTTGCTATCTCAAGCATGTTTGTCAATGTTAGTGATCAAAACTATAAGTCTTGATTTCTAGTCTATTTATAGATGTCTCGGACTAGGATGTAGATAGTGTAGTTGAGCTTAGATCTCTCGGCGTTCATCTCTTGAAGACGAAGAACTACTAAGGGGATCTTGTGGAACTTCTTCGACAAAAGGTATGTGGAGACTTGAACTCATCTATCACTTGTAAAGTCTATTTCTACTATCTCCTAAATTTAGACATAAGCCGTGTTACGATATAGTTTTCTCTATGCACATTTGAGATTTCGAGCTGAGTATATCTCGCTTACATATTTCTCGAAATATGTTTTGGTAAGCTTTCGCTTCGACCAAGTTCATCTTATATCATGAGGAAATTTCTGAGTAACATCTTACATGGTTTGTGTGATACAATCATTTGATGTAGGATTGGAATGTTTCGATTATTTCAATATCTTGAAAATTGCTTAATAGTGTGTAAAAACGGATATTGTCATTATAGAAGAATGCTTCAATGATTGAAATAAAGAGTTGATGATGTAATCATCTTTGGATAGAAGCATATATAGTGTGTTCGCACGTTAGTGTATAAATTCATAAACCGGGAACCAAGAGTATGCATATGTGTATACGAAATTGGTGAAGGACACAAGATAAGTATGCATACCCGTACGCATACTGGCGGAAGTTTTCGAACCGAAAATATCTGCCGATTTTGGGAATTAGAAACTCCTAAACTAGTCACCTTAAGTATGCGTACCCGCACGCATACTGGCGGAAGTTTTCGAACCGAAAATTTCTACTGAGTTTGGAAACTTAACAAACTCAAAATCCGGTTGCTTAAGTACGCATACCCGTACGCATACTTAAGCTGGTTACTTTGTCAAATCGGTCAGTTCATGAACTTAAACATTTAAATCATAAGGAATGCAATCTTTGCAAACCGTGGCTATAATGTTCATGATTGATTCAAGTGAATCAAACCGATTTGGTTTCGACTGTGTTTTCTATATAATTGAACAACTTTTTAACTAGTTTCATTTGAGTCATTTGAACTAGTTATGGTTAAGATGAATAAGGTTGATATGAGAGTAATCATATGGCTAACCTCAGTTAACTATTTGTGAACCAACCTGGTGTACACGTTTAGGTACGGTTACATAAACCTAAATGAGGGTACATTTCATTTGTGTGTAACAAGCTAAGTTCGATCTAACGGTTGAAAGATATTAGCTTGGTTGAATCAGGTTTTTCATCTGACGGTGAATATTGAATGTTTTGTTACCAAGGTAACTTGGATTGAAAACCCTGATTTGAAAACTATATAAAGGAGAACTCTAGCAACTGGGAAAACTAATCCCCACGCCTCATGTGTGTCACTAGTTGCATAACTAGAGTCGATTCTCCTTTAACCTTAGGTTTCTTCTCGAGACCTTGTAGGTTAAAGACTTGAAGACTTCATTGGAAATGTGAAGCCATACCCAAATATTATCTTTGTTGTTTCGCGAACTGATCTTGTTGTTTCTATCGTGTTGAGTGCAATTGGAATAATTGGATCGAGATTTTATATCTCCGATAGGCAAGATAGAAAAGTAATCACAAACAAACTTCGTCTCATCGTTTGTGATTCCACAATAACTTGTTTCGCTAGTCGATTAAGTTTATTGTTAGGTGATTGATAATTCTAGGCTGTTCTTCGGGAATATAAGTCCGGGTTATCAATTGGTTCATGTTCACCTTGATTTATCAAACGACGGAATAAAAAAATCTTGGGTATTTCTGTGGGAGACAGATTTATTCAATCCTATAGACTTTTCTGTGTGAGACAGATTTGTCTATCAAGTCTTCGACTTTGGGTCGTAGCAACTCTTGGTTGTTGGTGCGATCAACTAAGGGAATCAAGTGCATAGTATCCTGCTGGGATCCGAGACGTAAGGAGTGTAACTGTACCTTGAATCAGTATGAGATTGATTAAGGTTCAACTACAGTCCAGTCCGAAGTTAATTGGTAGTAGGCTAGTGTCTGTAGCGGCTTAATACAGTGTGGTGTTCAATCTGGACTAGGTCCCGGGGTTTTTCTACATTTGCGGTTTCCTCGTTAACAAAATTCTGGTGTCTGTGTTATTTCTTTTCCGCATTATATTTTGTTATATAATTGAAATATCACAGGTTGTGCGTTAAGATCAATCAACTAGAATATCCAACCTTGGGTTGTTGATTTACATTGATTGACACTTGAACATTGGTCTTTGGTACCGTTCAAGTTACTCCTCTTATTCAATCGGGATCGCAGGTTTCTATTTGTTGATTGCGGATTGAATTAAGAGTTAGAGATATTAAACTCTTTGATATACTTTATTTTAGATTGAGTCTGACTGTCTAGTAGATTCTCTAGAAAGTGTATTGGAGTAAGTCCTCTCAGATTGCCAAACGAATTGTTGGGCGTGGTTGTTAGACCCCCGCATTTTCAGTATAGGTTTTGGTGTTACTTGGAGGATGTGGATAAACTGCTGCATTCAAAGGATCCGTTTTGCTATTTTGGTTAATGGCAGTTCCTGTGGAAAGTTTGCATGTGCAGAAGTCCTTTTCCAAGGGGATCCGTTATCTCCATTCATATTCTTATTAATTTCCGAGGTGCTAAATATCATGTTATCTAAAGCTTTAGTGGATGGCAAGTTGGGTGGCTTCACAGCTAAGTACGGTGGAACGTCTATCTATTGTATGCAATTTCAAGATGACACATTGGTTTTCCTCGATGCTGATCTTGAGCAAGTTAGGTTCTTGAAGTTTTTACTTTTCTCTTTCGAGTTTGCCTCTGGTCTTTGTACTAACTTTAGTAAGTGCAGCTTATTTGTTGTCGGTGAAGTTGTAAATCTGGATGTTTTGGCTTCTGTTTTGGGATGCTCTTGCGACTCTTTTCCTGGTGTTTATTTGGGTTTACCTCTTGGAGAGCAGATTCTATCTAAGACCAAGCTAGGTTTGCTTGAAACAAAGCAATCAATATCCACTGTTAGATGAACTCCTGATTTAAGATTCAACCTAAGTTTGCTTAAAACTAGAGAAATATCTCTCCACCGCTAGATGGTCTTAGCTTGTTACACACAAATGAAATATACCTTCATTTAGATATGGGTAACCGTATCTAAACGTTATATTGAGTTGGCTCAATAAAAGTTAACCGAAGTTATCCATATGAACACTTTTGTATTAACCACATTCATCTAACACTTTTAGATCACATGGTAATCAAATGAATCTAATTGTGTTACTCATAGAGTTTTCAATTATTTATATTCTCATAGAAGTATACAAGACACAATTGAAGCAAAATCGGATTGATTAAAAAGAATCAGTTCATGAACACTTTAGCCACGGTTTGCAAAGATTGCATTCCTTAATATATAAATATATTTGTTCATGAGTATGAAATCATACTTGACCGATTTTAGAACTTAACCACATAAGTTTGCAAACGGGTACGCAAACTTAAGTTCCGGACTTTGATCTTTTCCGACAGTTCGCAAACGGGTACGCATACTGTCGTTCCAGACCAAATTCAGGTGAAACAATTTGCAAATGGGTACGCAAACTTGGTTCCCGGACTTTGACAGTTAAAACCGTTCTCGTACGGGTATGCATTGCTTCCCAGACCTGAATCATACTTACAACAGTTTGCATACTGGTATGCATACTGTGCTATATCCAGATAATGGTTAATTGTTCTAAACTCCCATTTCAATCATTGAAACATCCTTAGAAGACGACAATAGTTGTCTCACACAAACTATTAGCTTATAAGTAATTTCAAGTGATCGAATAATCAATACGAAATATTCCGAGTCTACATCAAATGATTGTCTCACACAAATCATGTAAGATGTTACAAGGTGATTTTCACATGATCATCTTTTGACTGATTGTTTAGTTTCCAACAAATAAATTGTTTCCAACTAAATTCGTCAAGAATAATGATCATGAACATAGTTAAAGCAAAAAAAATTCCAACATATATTTCGAGAAAGATATAAACGAGTTAAATTCAGCTCGAAATATCAATGTGTTGTCATGTACCTGACTACCCATATCCATCAGAGGGAGCCTTAGCTAGAATAGATAATTAGGGCCTAAGCTTGCATTTAATTTACGTAGAGTTTAAATTAATGTTAAGAGACTTTTAGCATGAAACGGTATAGATCAACCCACGTGTAGGGCTGTGAAACTGTGAATGCTTTAGGGTTTGAGTACTATAAAGACTCGTGATACCCTGTTGTCCTTCTTCAACAATGAATTAATAGAAAAGAGTACTGAGTCCAGTGTGGCTGCAGTGAAGTTATTAATATCTAAGCTCAAGTCCTTCTCAATCTCTATACTTTTACCTGAGTCTGTTACAATTGGTATCACCCAGTGTCCTTCATCTTCATCATGACAGGAGATCATACAGTTAAAGATGTAGATAGTACTACCAGAGAACTCAAAGAATTATTGAAAGCTTTGAATGAAAACCACACACGTGAATCTGCTAGTCGTACTGCTGATGCTACTTCACATGGTGAGAAGTTAGATAATATCTGTTTCAGCCTTCAAAATCTTACCTCCGTAACTACAGCCACATAAACAAAGTTAGATAAACTTATTGAGAATCTGTCTGAAAAACATGACTCCCAACACCACTCTTCTCACATCACACCACCACCACCATGGTTATTCCCATATAAAGCGCCATTCTACTTCCAAAGACACTGTTTCTACAACTCATATTAAACCACTAAATTCAGTGGTGATAATCCCAGAAGTTGGATTCGCAAGTGTGAAAGATATTTCCAGATCCACCTTATTGAGGAATCACAGAAAGTAGGTTTTGCTTCTATGTCCCTTGAAGATAAGGCAGACTCTGGGTTTTTTGATTTTTCAACTGGTAAAACCTTTATACTTTGGCCTGATTTTTGTTGAGAGTCTTTGTGGTAGATTTGAGGATCTTGCAAATGATAACTATGTGTGTTGTTTCAACAAACTCTCATAACTAACCACAATAGATGAATGTTTTGAGCAGTTTGAGTTATTGAAGAGCTTAATGATTAACAAAAACCTATCTCTATCCGAAGAGTATTTTGTTATGAGCTTTATTAGTGGCCTAAAAGAGGAGATTAAAAGCTCTGTCCAAACGCATAAACCCACTACCTTGTCACTAGATTTATACTTAGCCAGATTACAAGAAAATGCCCTTTCATCTCAACACCCAACCTCCAAAAACCCTGTATTTAAGCCACCTACAACATCTTCTTATTTCACTAAATCCTCAAACCCACCTCCTGAAACTCCACCACCATCATTACCTACCACTTCTCAACCCAGATCTACCTCCTTACCTACTACTTCAATTCCCCCAACTCGCTTTGTTATAACTGTGATGAAAAATATGTTACTGGCCATAAATGCAAATCCCAACAACTGTTTATGGTTGTTATGGAAGAAGAATATGCTCACGCTGCTGATCCTCCTCCTCAAGAGACACCTTCTGATCAAGCAGTAGAATCTGAGATGGAAATCTCTCTACACGCCCTCATTGGTCATACAAGTGGTGATACGATCTGTATCCCTGGATTGTTAAAAAAGCATCAAATCACTGTCTTAGTGGATACTGGAAGCACCCACAACTTCATCGATACTGAGTTAGCTACCAAATTGAAGTGTGCAATACACCCCACAGCTCACATGCTAGTCACGGTGGCTAATGGAGATCTAACTACAAGCACATGCCATCAATTTGCAGGAGATTTCCATTTACTTCCTCTTCGAGGGTGTGACATAGTTCTGGGTGCAGATTGGTTGCGTACTCTTGGTGATGTGGTGTTTAACTTAGCAACATTATTCATCTCCTTCCTTCATCAGGGAAATCACATAACTTTGCAAGGTATCTCCTCTACACCGTCCCTCACAATGATGAGTGGTAAAGAAGTCAAAAAAAAAAATTCCGCAAAAATACTCATAGATTATTTGGGAAACTTTTTACCATTTCTGTTCAGCCCATTAATGATCCTATACCACCACCAATTCAGGAGGTGCTCACTCAATATGAAGATGTTTTTCAGAACCATCCACCTTACCACCACCAAGAATCTTAGACCATCAAATACCACTCAAGCCTAATGCTCAGCCAGTCAACTTAAGACCCTATAAATGTCCATCCATTCACAAATCTGTTGTATAATCATTAATTAAAGAAATGCTTCATATACAGGGATTATTCAACCCAGCAATAGCCCATTTGCTTCCCCTATCTTACTTGTCAAAAAGAAAGACAACTCTTGGCGTTTTTGTGTTGATTATAGGAAGTTAAATGACCTAACCATCAAAGACAAATTCCCCATCTGTTAGAGCATAGCTCGGTCAACCTCTCATGCGTTGCTATCTCAAGCATGTTTGTCAATGTTAGTGATCAAAACTATAAGTCTTGATTTCTAGACTACATAGCTAAGTCTCGGACTAGGATAGAAAAGTGTAGTTGAGCTCAAGGACTTCATGGAGATTCATCATACAACGACGAAGATTTATACAAGGAACCATGGAAATTCATCAACAAAAAGGTATGTGGAGACTTGAACTTATCTATCACTCAAAATTCTATCTCTTACTTCTTATGAGACAAAAGTCGTATGCTATATAGACTAGATCATACACATTTGAAATTTTGAGCTGAGCATTCATTGCTTATCTTTTATCTCAAAATCGTGTGTTGGTAAAGCATTTCGCTTTGATCAAGTTTATCTTCACCTAGTGACGAAAGTCATGAAAAGTTTCAATCACTTTGAGAATTGCTCTGACGTGAATCGGTCTGTGAATAACGGTTACATAACGTCCTCTGAGAATGTCTCAATGATTGAAATGAGATTTTAGATTACATAACCATGTATTCCTTGAACCGAAGTTTTCGAACTTTGTTGATCAAGAGAAATCGGGAGGATTGTGGAATTGGCTTGCCAAGTCCGCGAACTGACGGAAGTTCTCGACCGAGAATTTCTGCTGGGATTTTCCAAAACTCGTTTGTGTGCTAAGTCCGCGAACTCAATCCGCAAACCCAGTCTGCGAACCGGCGGAAGTTCTCATCCCGAGAATTTATGCTGAGTTTGGAAAACTCAACCGATTAACTTAAGTCTGCGAACTTGTTTGTGAACTTAAGAGGTTATGATCTAAAGATGTGCTCTGAACATGAAACATTAAATTACTAAGGAATGTTTTATTCAAATCGTGGCTATAATGTTCATGAGACGATTCAATCGGATCGAATCATCTTTGTTTCAATTGTGTCTTGTGTAGTTACATAAGATCTCATAGCAATTGAACAACTCTTTAACTAGTTCATTTGAGTCAATTGAACTAGTTATGGTGAAGAAGAACAAGGTTAATATGAAATGCTCATATGGTTAACCTTTTGGGTTACTATGTTGAACCAACATACACATACACGTTTGGGCATGGTTTTCACGAACCCAGTAAACGTCTACCCAAGTGTGTGTGACAAGCTAAGTTTTCGATCTAACGGTTGAGAAATATTAGCTTGAATCTAAATCAGGTTTTCATCTAACGGTGAATATGGATTGCTTTGTAACTAAGGCAAAACCCTGATTTGAAGGATATATAAAGGAGACATCTAGCATTGTGCAAAACTAATCCCCATACGTCTGTGTGCTACTAGTGCACCCGTTAGAGTCGATCTCCATTAACCTTTGATTTTCTTCTCTAAAATCAGGTTAACGACTTAAAGACTTCATTGGGATTGTGAAGCCAGACCGATACTACTATATCGTAGTTGTGTGATCTGATCTTGCATCTTCTATCGATTGATTGGCTTGAGATCGTGAGAGTTATCCGATAGGAAAGATAAAGAATTCACAAACATCTTCGTCTCACTGTTTGTGATTCCTCGACAATCCGCTTGTGTAGTCAAGAAGATTGTAGAGAGGTGATTGATTAATCTAGGCTGTTCTTCGGGAATATAAGACCGGATTATCAATTGGTTCCTGATACCTTGATTTTATATCTAAAGACGGAACAAAACCTAGAGTTTATCTGTGGGAGACAGATTTATCCTCTTATAGACTTTTCTGTGTGAGACAGATCTGTTTATTATCAATTCCGTGATTTTGGGTTACAACAACTCTTGGTTGTGGGTGAGATCATCTAAGGGAATCAAGTGCGCAGTATCCTGCTGGGATCAGAGGCGTAGGAGTACAACTGTACCTTGGATCGGTGGGAGACTGATTGGGGTTCAACTATAATCCAGTCCGAAGTTAGTTTGTTGTAGGCTAGTGTCTGTAGCGGCTTAATACAGTGTGTATTCAATCTGGACAAGGTCCCGGGGTTTTTCTGCATTTGCGGTTTCCTCGTTAACAAAACTTCTGGTGTCTGTGTTATTTCTTTTCCGCATTACATTTTATATAATTGAATTAATACAGGTTGTGCGTTCGTGATCATCAATTGGAAATCCAACCTTTGGTTGTTGATTGATATTGATTGATCCTTGGACATTGCTCTTTGGTACCGTCCAAGTATTCCTTGTATTTGATAAAGACTCGCTATTGTTTTTATCCTGAGTAAAAATCAAATCAAGAGAGAGATATTAACTCCTTGAGATACTTTTACCTAGATTGAGTCTGAATGTCTAGTTGATTCTCTAGCAAAGTATTTCGGAGTTAGTCCATACAGATTGCTAAGCGAAATATTGGGTGGTGTTGTTAGACCCCCGCTTTTTCACCATCCCTGTGATTGATGAACTTCTAGATGAACTCCATGGTTCTAAATTCTTCACTAAGATTTATTTAAGATCAGGATACCACCAAATCAGATCACATGATCCTGATATCCCAAAAACTTCCTTTAGAACAAACCATGGTCACTATGAATTCAAAGTTATGCCCTTTGGCTTAACTAATGCTCCTGCTACTTTTCAAGCTTTGATGAATTCTGTTTTTGGAGAATATATTAGGAAGTTTGTTTTAGTATTCTTTGATGATATATTGGTGTATAGTGCCACGCTTACTGACCATGTACAATACTTGTCATTGGTTCTCTCCCTGCTGAGGCAACACCAACTATTTGAAAAGTACTCAAAATGCTGCTTTGCTCAATCTTCCTTGGAGTATCTTGGCCACATTATCACAGCTGAAGGTGTAGCTGCTGATCCTTCCAAGATTCAAGCAATGCAAGACTGGCCAGTTCCCACAAATATCAATCAACTTAGAGGGTTCTTGGGGCTTACTGGACATTACAGAAAGTTTGTGAGTGGTTATGGGATTATCAGCAAACCCCTCACTGATTTACTAAAGATAAATGCATTCAACTGGTCTGAGGCAGCATTTCAAGCCTTTACACAACTCAAAGCTGCAATGTGCTCCACACCTGTATTAGCTCTACCTTATTTCTCAAAAACTTTTGTAGTGGAAGCAGATGCATGCTCCACTGTTATTGGTGCAGTCCTTATGCAAGAAGGCAGAGTCATTGCATTTTTCAGCCAACCACTTGGCCTAAAGAACATGGCATTATCTACTTATGAAAAAGAGCTCCTAGCTGTGGTTATGTCTGTCACTAAATGGAGACATTATTTATTGGGGAACAAATTCATCATCCACACTGACCAAGAGAGCATCAAGTATTTCATGAACCAGAAGATTACAACTATTCTTCAACAAAAATGGCTAATGAAATTATTGGGTTTTGATTACATCATAAATTACAAAAAAGGGAAGGACAACACAGCTGCTGATGCTTTATCTAGGATACATTCTTCTCCATATACAAGCTGCAATGCCATGTCTCTCTCTACCCAAACTTGGTCAACTGAAGTTGTTAACAGTTACACCAATGACACTGTTGCCTCCCAGCTCATTCCTAAACTTCTTTTCAATGTTGTTGTTGTCCCAAATTATACTTATCTTGAAGGTGTGTTGAGATACAAAGGCAGAGTCTGTATTGGCACTAACACCAACTTGAGAGAATCCATCTTACAATCTGTGCATGCTTCTGCAATTGGTGGACACTCAGGCACTCAAGGGAGCTATTTGAGAGCTAAAACCTATTTCTACTGGCCAGGTCTAAAGAAGAAGGTATTCTTGATGGTTAGTCATTGTGACACATGCCAAAGAAATAAAGTTGACTTGGCTCATCCAGCTGGATTGTTACAACCATTACCCATTCCATCACAACCTTGGCAGTACATCAGTATGAACTTCATTGAGGGCCTTCCCAAGTCTACCAAGAAAGATGTCATCTTTGTGGTAGTGGATAGGCTCACTAAATTTGCTCACTTCCTCAACATGAGACACCCTTTCACTGCTTCATCTGTTGCTAATGAGTTCATTACTCATGTGTTTAAACTCCATGGTTTGCCTGCAACAATAATTGCAGACAGATACAAGGTCTTCACTAGCCATTTCTGACAAGAGATATTCAAAGCAATGTGTACTAGCCTTCATCTCTCCACAACCTATCATCCTCAAACAGATGGCCAGACTGAGAGAGTCAATTCCTGCTTAGAAGGGTACCTCATATGCATGATTGGGCACAAACCAAGGTACTGGTCTTCATGGTTATCATTGGCGGAGTGGCGGTATAATACCAATTACCACATAATCTTGAAGATGACACCTTTCAAAGCTTTATATGGCTACACACTACCTCACCTTGCATTCCCAAATGAAGTCACCACCTCAGTTGCAGCAGTAGAAGCTTATTTGAAAAACAGAGATGTTTTCTTGGATTTATTAAAGGAATCTCTCACAAAATCTCAAGAGAGAATGAAATGGTTTGCAGACAAGAAGCGCACTGATAGATCTTTTAGTGTTGGGGATCGGGTTTATCTCAAACTTCAGCCATACAGACAATCATACTTACAGGTTCGTCGAAACTTCAAACTTTATGCACGCTACTATGGACCTTATCTCATACTGGAAGGCATTGGGGAAGTGGCTTACAAACTAGACCTACCTTCACGGTGCCGCATACACCCTGTCTTCCACGTCTCTCAGTTGAAGCAAAAGTTGGGAGCAGCTCACACTACAATTCCAACTCTACCACCTGTTGATGACAAATGAGAAATTGTTCTTGTGCCTGTGGCTATTCTAGACTCTCGACAGATCACAAGGCATGGGCATGAAGTACCTCATCTATTGATTCAATAGTCCCATACCTCACCAGATGATGCAACCTGGGAGGATAAGGCTCATGTCCGCCCTCATTTTCCAAAATTTCATCCCTGAGGGCAAGGATGGTCTGAAAATGGGGGTATTGTCATGCACCTGACTAGCCCATATCCATCAGAGGGTGACTTAGCTAGACTAAATAATTAGGGCTTAAGCTTGCATTTAATTTACGTAGATTTTAAATTAATGTTAAGAGACTTTTAGCATGAAACGATATAGATCAACCCACGTGTAGGGCTGTGAAACTGTGAATGATTTAGGGTTTGAGTCTGTACTATAAAGACTCGTGATACCCTGTTGTCCTTCTTCAACAATGAATTAATAGAAAAGAGTACTGAGTCCAGTGTGGCTGCAGTGAAGTTATTAAGATCTAAGCTCAAGTCCTTCTCAATCTCTATACTTGTACCTGAGTCTGTTACATGTGTATAATGTAAAAGTCTATATAGATATACGCCTTAGTCTCAATAGGAGATATAATAGAATAGACTTCTGAGTGATAGATGAGTTTAAGTCTCCACATACCTTTTGTTGATGAAGTTCCTCCAAGCTCTGCTCAGTAGATCTTCGTCTTCAATCGATGAACGCCGTGAAATCTAAAGCTCAACTACACATTCTATCCTATAAGTAGACTATAAATCAAGACTTATAGTTTTGACACCTAAACTTGACAAACAAGCTTGAGATAACAACGCTTGCGAGTTCGACCGAGCAGTGCTCTAACAGCATGCTCGGCCACACGAAGTTGGGTTCTTTTTATGACAGTTAGTTCTAGAGAAACTTCCAACTATTGGCAACCTTATTATAAGAAATATTGCTCTGTCAGCTCATGGTTGAAATCACTATACTCATCTTTGCTTTCTCAGCAACTCGGTGGTCGAATTTGTTTCGCACCTTTTCTAGGATTGCATTTCTTCTAAACAAGTGTGGGTTTAGTTTTTCTCTCAATCTAACATCCCAATGCCTTCTTCTTCTTCTTCTTCTTTGTTGGATTTGTTCAAAAACTGGAGTTCGTAGCTACTTCTAGAGGCAAAGAAGTTTGGCATCATGTCCCAGCTAGCATTTGTTGGAATTTATGGATAGAAAGAAATGGGAGATGCTTCAAGGGTAAAAAGAGATCAACTGATTCTATCATTGTGGAGGTTAGCTCTTTCCATTAGGCTGCTTCTACTTGTCCTTTTTCTTCCATCAATCTTCACGACCTTATTTCCGACTAGAAGTTGGTATTGTTTGAGCTTCCTCAGTATTTCTTTTTCTTTTTGTGAGTGTTCCTTTGATATTTTTTTTCCTCGGCATGGTGGTGCTCTATTTTGACAGATTTGTATTTAGCCTTCCTTCTTAATATATATATTTTTATCGAGCTAAAAAAATTATCCAAAAATTGATTACTGTATTGAAAAACCTTTGTATACGGATTTTTTGCAACACCAAAAGTCTAAACATGTCTCTGCCCATACGTATGTATAGTGGTTACTAAATAGCCAAGCATGTCATAATTTGACCTCCAAACAGGGTAGATGTTGCCAGGGAGAAGGAACTAGTAGAGGCTTGGGCCTAAGGTACTATTATTGTTATTTGCTGAGTTGGGATAGCAAACCTTTTTTTTTGAACGATTTTTTGGGACCATGGTTTTTCTGGGGGGGCCATGGTTTTATTTTGGGTAAATACATTAGAAGTAAATCTAGGTCACCCTTTATCTAGATATTTATATTAATACCTAAATTACCCTCCTGATTAATTTTGGGTGATGATTAGTCAGTCTTAATAATAGTTAGTGTAATGATTAGTGAGATGATTAAGTTAAAGATAATTAGTGAGATTAAAAAATCAGATGGTTTTTTTTTAAAGAAGTAGAATTATTGAGAGAGTAAAGTTAGAGAAGATGAAGAAGGAAAACATGAAAAACGATGGATTTGACCAACCACAACCGGAGGAAGGGTATTTGGGTACCCAGGTGTGCTTCAAACTTAGATAATGTTGGTTGAATTGCTCCAAACTTTCAAAAAAAATGAAATTTTTTATGTAGATTTGGGTCAGTTCGGTTACCATATGTCAAGAACATGTAACCGAACACACCTGAAAGTGTAGTTCGGTTACGTTTTCCAAACACACAGGTTACCGAACTCGCTCGTTAATGGAGGTTTTGGTCGTACAGTGTAATGTTCGGTTACCTAGGATAAAATGGTAGGTAACCGAACTTTGAACTTAACAATTTATTTGGGTATATCTTGTGTGTTCGGTTAGTTCGCAAACTTCAACGCAACTAAGTTCCCAACCGAACTGCAGGTTAAAAGTAACCTAGTGTTAGAAGTTCGGTTGGTTCGCAAACTTCAACATATTTTGCGAATCAACCGAACTAGGCTTATATATGCATATATGCAATTAGGAAAACGTTCGGTTACTACGAAATTTATTTCTTGGCGAATTAGGTAGAGTTCGGTTACGAAGTTTCAAAGGTAGAGTTCGGTTACAAAGAAAACTTAACATTTTTGCGAACGAACCGAACTTGTGGACTTCTCATTATTTTCGTAAACTAAAGTTCGGTAATATCCTTATTTTGCGAAGGAACCGAACTTATGGACTTCTGTTGTTCTAATACAAGGAGTTCGGTTAAAAGTATTTTTTGCGAAAAAACCGAACTCTATTGGCTAAGTTCGGTTATTTTGGAACTCAAGATAGTGGCCACAACAACACAGTTCGATTAGACTGGATTTGTTTTTTTCGGTTCTAAGGGTGGAGTTCGGTTACTTTGTAGTTTTAAAATTTTTTGCGAAACAACCGAACAGAGAGTTCGGTGACTTAGTTTTAAATCCAATAGAACCGAACTGTTCTTCGTGTTCTTCATTTTCAAGAAGTTCGGTTAGCAAACTAGGGTTTTTTGGAAAATCGGCCTAACCGAACATGGCTCTATAACTCCTACTAAAACCCTATTTTGATGATTTCTATTTGATTGAAGCAATCAAAATCAAATTAAAGTGAAGGGTTTGTTGGAAAATACCTCCGGAGTGGTCCCATGGCAGAATCAGGCTGCGGCTGGCGTCTTTTATACTCGATAAAATTATCATGTAACAGAACTTAATTGTGATTGCATTGATGTTGTTACATTTCTTAAATAGGCGGTGGTGGGAGGAGGTGGTGGTGGTAATCGGTGGTTGGTGGTGGTGATAATCGGATGTGGTGGTGGGCGGTGGTGGTGGTAATCGGTGGTTGGTGGTGGTGATAATCAGAAGTGGTGGTGGTGGTAATCGACGGTGGTGGGCGGTGGTGGTGGGAGGAGGTGGTGGTTATATATATAGGTGGTTATTAGGTTGGTTTTAAATTAAATTAGGTTAAGGATAGGTTAGTCATTTCAACGTTTTAGGACACCCCTTATCACTATAGGAAAGGTGGCCTAACAAAATTATGGTCCCTTCAAAAAAACCATGGTCCCTAAAAATTCGTTCTTTTTCTTCTTTTTTTTTTGTCAACTATGTGACTGCAGTCCTATAGCCCTCTGGCCCCTACTCGTGCTGATCACTTGATCATTAGAGCACCGTTGGATTCATGTTAGGGTATGCGATTTCTTCATTTTTAATGTCTGCCAATTCCAAATTTTTTAAAAATAATAATGAATTTTGCAAAATTTTGGCAGTGATGTGAATCACATATATTTTGCAATGAACTGCCTCCAAGTAAGTTTTCAACAACATTTTCCGTACGTCCGTCGTACGTGCATGCATATACGGGCATTTCTCGTTGATATCATAAATGACTTCATATAGCTGTTTCTATTTTTGATATCATTTCATCGGTGTCATGTACTGATGGAACTGAGACAAAATTAATCGAATGTGCCGTACATGAAAGGTCATACATAACAAAATTTCAAAGAGCAATTAAACATTTGCCATAGTTGTTGCTGTGGATACATTGTTTAGAATTCCGTGATTACAGTAAAATCTGAGCCGTACATAATTAAAATGTTTGAAATTTGTTTTCACCAAGTACTCGTATCAATTAAGGGTGTTTTTTGCTTGGATTATATAGTAGCCCAGTAGTAGTGCATCGGTTATGGGATAAAGTCTTTCAAACACTCCCAATCAAAATGGTAGAGAGGCCAGGTGGTTGAGTGAAGTTTTTGCTGTGAGATATAGGGATGAACTCAGTGAAGGTTTCAAACAAAAAATATACTTTGAAGCTAGGTGGAAAAGAGTTTCAAAATAAAATTAAAAAAAGCCCTCTAAAATAATTTTAAAAGTGAAAAAAATTGGTCGGTCGGCGTATTAAGTGCCGTCTAAGTTTTTTTTTTTTTTTAATCAATCAAAGAGGATAGATTAAAAGGCACACAAGTTGCGTGCAGGCGTATACAACTAAAGTGAGCATTAGCCCAAAGGAAAATAAAAAATGCAAATCAAGAACAAAAGAGAAAGAAATTCAAAGTACACAAAGAAGATTAACAAAAAAAGACATATCTTGTTGTACATGAAAATCAAAACGCAAGTTGCAAACTAAAACACATCAATAAAAGGCTCTTCAACATCCCCTATGGTTAAACCAGCATGGCTATTTGCAAGATGCTAACATGTCTTGCTAACATGTCTTGACGATCTCTTTGTAAGAAACCCCAAAGAGAACATAATTCCGTAAGTTTTGTTGGTGATACCTTATCATGAGTTTTGGTTTTCGGAAGTCTTTTTTTTTTTTGAAAAAAATACCGTTGGGGAACATACCTGTTACTTTTGCTTTTAACCTCAATTCATGTCTAGTTCCATAATTTGGTTCGGACGAGATCGGCTTAGTGATGCTTATCTCTGAATCTTCCAAAACTGATTGAGAAGCGACAACCTCCTCCTTTTCTTCGGGGGATTGAATTATGGCTCTCAAAGCCAGGAGGAATGGATGGATCAGTAGATGAGGTGCTTGCTCCTTCCAAGACCGATTGATCAGTTATATCCATCTTAAAATCTTCTTGAATCTCCTCAATGGAAAGAGATATTATTAAGAAGAAAAAATAGAGATTTAAGAAAAATAGAGAAGTATGTTTTTTTTTTCTTCTAAAATTTTATTTACAATGGTTTTCAATATCAGTACAAACGACACATTAATTGTCGTTCGGGACCTGTTTTTTTCATCATCCACATGATTTACTGCATAGTAAAGATTTTCAAACACTCCTTTGATTGGATGAATGGTTCATTGAGTTTAGTATAACAGGGAGTTTTTCTTTACCCGTAATAACATCTAATTCGATAAACTTTTTCATTTTGATTGATACTGGACCTATAGCCCTTGTTTTAAGAGCAAGCACTATGGTTTGCTTAGTTAGCAATATTTGCTAGATTGTGATAGTTAGCTAAGCCATGACTTACCACAATATTTGCTTGGTTCGCATGGCAGAGATTTGGTTACCGCCTATTTTTATGGCGGGAATTATGTTTATGTTTATATTTTCAATACCTTGTTGATGTTTTCTATGTTACATCCTTCCCACACTCGATCTTAGCCATTTATTAAACATTAACGGTTTTATCTTATGAGCTATTGGATTCCAACATATATATATATATATATATATATATATATGTTGGAAAACCGGTCGTTATGGTTTTTCTATATAAAATAAAATCGGGGTTTTCTAACAAAATTTACCCTAATCAATTGAGTTTTTGTTGATTTTTTTTCTTTACGATTTTCAAATTGTATCATTTTAGTTCAATATGGTGAGGAGTTTTTTTCGTTGACTATATTGATCACACGAAATCTTACATTTCCATGGGAAATCAATGACAATTTTTTGGGAACAAACTTATGGAATCTTTATCCTAAATAACAGGAATGAAACACGGAAGAGATACCGAACCATTACAAAATAGATGTTATGCAATTAAAAAAGAAGCAAGGGAGTACGTGAGAATATTCATCGTTATATATACCCCCAAAAGAAGAACGATGCTTATCATGATAACTTGATAAGCTATTCGATTGAATTAATTTTTAATTTAATTAATTTATTGTATAATACACAATTTTCAAACTCGAGAAGTCCGCAAGCAATATCAAAGGGAATCCCAAATACCTTTTAAATATGATCCTTGTTAAGAGCTTCAGATTGACGGTCTTCCCGGATTTGAATACGAAGTCATTATTCCATTAAAGGTGAACTCAAGCGAAAATGAATTTGAACTACTGAAGAGGTTGATGGGATAGAAATACAACTAGATGATCGAATTCGTTGAAAATACAAAGAGATGGCGTGGCATATAGGGGAAAAAAACAGCTAAAAGAGAACTATAAACAAAAGATACATACAATGCAAGAACAAGAATACACAACTATAAACGATAGGAATCTTAGTGAACTCAACCCAGAAGAACAAAATTATTATAAAATAAATCAAAAGAGCATTTTGAAAGGTTGAATATAACATACGTTAATGATTCAAATGAAGATGAAATAATCCAACTTTAATTATAGTTTTTATTTCAGTAGTTTAGTTGTTAGTGTATGTTTACTTTCTTTGAAATTGTGGTTTTGAAGTGGATCAATGTCATATGACATTGGGTAATGTAATTTTAAATTCAAATTGGATGTTTTAAGTGTAATTTGATTTGGTTAAGTAAATCTGATTTGATATTCTTCGATAGATGTTAATTTTAAAATGAGTTAGGGTTCGCTTCAATTGGTGCTAATTTTTAAAATAAGTTTAATTAGTTTGATTTGCTTCAATTGATATTAAATTATGGTTATGTGAAAAAACACCATAGCAAAGAACACATCGTGAAAACTAGGTTGCCTCCAATATTATTAGCCATTTGATGACAACTTCAAAAAAAAAAACCAACGACTATATTTTCAAAATTTTCAAGTGTTTTCTTTCTCTGAATAAGATAACCTCTTACCATCTTTTTCAAATCACCACAATCATTTATTTAACATATTTTTTCTTCTCCTTCTTTTTATTCTCTAGTCAAGATGAGTTTCTTTTTTGTAAAAAAAAGCATAAGAATTATAGTAGTGAAGAATATTTGCATCTTGTTACTGATTTTGTTATGCTAAAGAAGGAAGAAAAATATTTGAATAAGAAAGCATTTTGGCCAGTAGTTTTAGAAAAATTTGTAGATTGTGTCGTGAAAATCCTCATAAGTTGATTGATACCGGAACTCAAAATATAGTCAGTATTATCAGGATAAAATTGATGGATTCGCTAAGTGTCTTTGCTGAGGTTCATTCGATAAATGGAAACTTGGATTATGAGAATCAGGTATTTTATATCTTTGTCATACTTGAATTTAGTCATACTTGTATTTAGTTTTTCTTCACATCAAATTGATTCTGTTTACGAGAAATGAATATTTCAAAATCAACAACAAACCTTTCTAACGCGACTATGAACTTGCACTGCTAAAAGATAATGTTATGGTAACCGATAGTCAAGTTGTTCATAAGGATCAAGTTGTAGATGATATCGAGGAAAAAGATATTGTAACACCAATTGCAAATCAAGTTCATTCCTTTATCCCAACTTTATCTTCAAACAGTAATCCTACAATTGTAGTCGGAAGCCTATTTCGAAACTCTTTTGACAATATTGACGTAATAACAATTGCGACTCAAGTCGTTTCTACAAACTACCAACAACCTAGATCGTTGTTTGAAAATCCTCTTAATATTCCAACTTTATCCCAAGAACACAAGGAAAACCCTAGGAAAAGAAAGAGCAATGCATCAAAGAGAATCGAAGAATAAACCCCACCACCTCCTACATCATCGCACGATTCAATCATGAGTGATGCATCCTCTAAACTCATTGAGTATCTTATAGAATCACAAAGAAACAACTACCAACTTTTATCAAAAATGCTAATTAAACTGACAAAGATAACAAGCTTGCAAACTCAAGAGGCGAGAGATATGAAAACACTGGATAAGGATCTTTCAACTCTAACCCGGATGGTAGAACCTACTATAACATAAAACAACAAGAAGCATCAAAGAGTCAAGCACAAGCACTGGCCCAAACACAAGCACAAAGACAACCACAACCAAGGATAATACATGTATACAAAACCTCAAAGGACCAACATATTACAATCATCCTACAACCAAAACAACCTTCCTTCATATTATTCGCAGACAAATATATGTGTTAAATGACTTAATTATATTATGGATGTATAAATTACTAGCTTGCTTGGTTTTTAAACAGTATTCATTATTTAAATTAGTATTATATGGCAAATCTAATGTAGCGGATGCCAGACTTATAAGTTGATCTAATTAAAAACATCTTATTTTTTTGTTTTTACATTGAAATTTGAAACTAAAACTTGCAATGAAACCACATTTAATTGAACAAATCCTTTAAAAATCTTGTTCTGAAACGACTTTAATCATAATTAAAATTTAAAAGATCAAAATGTTCTCTACATTGTATTTTGAAGAACAATGAGGAAATTAAAGAAGGAGAAATAGCAGTCTTGTTAAGTTCCCATCAGTCAAGGTCAACCTTTGACTTAGACGGAAATTTAGTTTCTAAGGCCATTATTTAGTCTGAAATTAGGTTTCCGCCTTTGGTTAGCCAAGGCCAATAGCGCTTTCCCATCTTTTCTTGCCCTAGTTACATTTCTCAATGTTTCAGCCAAGAAATTGAGTACCATAGTGCTTGCTCTAAGCATTTGGCAAGATATATTAGCCGGATCTTAGCCGTATGATAACTTCACATGTCTATCTACATATCATGTACATGTATGTGTAACTTTCAAAACCTTATTATGGTGATGCAAGATTATCTCGTCGATCCTACTGCATAGGATATTCTTGTCAACATGACAGCCGGACTCTGACAGAAAACTCCTAGCTGGCAATTTATAACAGAGTGTAAAAATGAAGTACAACATACTTGATACTGTATTACTCTTCTCAGTCTTCTGCAAGTAGCAGTACGCTTTAAAGTCAGATCGGCAGTGGAGAAAATAATTAGCGTTTGTAAAGTCGTTACTTAGCTACATGAGAAAATTAGCGTCAAGAATGTAAAATCATGTCGTCGGATGTTGCCTTCTTGTACTTTATTTTTGACGCATCCTCATACGTATGGCCCTTGCAAGAAAGCCTAATATTAGGTGTCGGTACTCGGTACCCTCTAAAGTGTCTCGTCATAGTCGTTCTCATGTCATTCAAAACGGTTCACTACCCTATTTTGGCCGTAGGGTTTTTAATAACGTACCCTACCATATGATTCCAAGATGCTGTCCTTGCTAAACACCTCTAAATTGAGCTCATACGTATGTGTTCAATTCATGAGCACAAACTGAAATTTGAAAAATACGTGTATATGCAAGACAATGCTTGGCTGCCGCAGAAAAGAAATAGAGATACTCATAAATACACAGTTAGGTGGAGGGTGGTCCTTACTCAACTGGACCTCCTTGAATTATGGCTAAGTTTTTCCGGTGGAGAGGTGACACCGGGACAGGATGAGTCTGGTGGCAGTTAGGGTTGCCCCCGGTTGTTGTACGATTTTGTTGGTTGATTCTTTGTCAACCACTTGTCATGCTAAATTATACAAATATCATATACCCATCAATCTTTTGATAAAGAAAATTTAAAATAAGAACAATACCCAATCCGACATATATAATCAATAGTCAATAATCAACAACAAACAGATCCTATCTTATTTTTCTGAACCATCATAATTAATTATTTGGGGCCTCCAAAAGATGTGGAGTGACTTGGAAGGCATCTAGTTTCCGTTGCAAATCTCAAGTCTAGCTCTGTTGTGAAATATTTTACTCTTGAAATTTCATTTTCGTCTCCGTTGTCACTGATATACCAGCGTAGGCGCATAGGTTTGTTTCGTCTCTGTCATTGACTAATTTACCAAAATTCTACAGTAAATCTATCCCAAAATTGACAACCAAATTTAACAGAGACGAAATAACACCTGGTGCTGGGCTAAGTTTTACCTCTTTAGGACAATACAGAAGTTGTTACTGTTTATTTGCTAAATTCAAAGCATACGCCAACCATTCATTCGTATTTCAACTACCAAATGTTATAAAAACCCTAATTTTTAAAATGAATCGAGTAACATTTATGACTCAAAACCATACAACTTGTGTGATAGGTGCAAACATTAAGTTTTGATTGACGCCTATATAACTCTCATCATTTTTTGAATATATCTCACAGTCTTCGCACTCTCTCTAGGTCTTTGGTTCTGTTTTATATGCTTAACACACACACAGTACTACTACAAACAAGATGGTTTCATTTTCTTCCACAAACAGTATTTTCCTTACTGTATTCTCTATCTGCACTCTGGTTCAGCTGATCGAATCAATTCCTGTTATTACTTTACCTCCGAATATTAAAGTTCCAGCAGTTCTTGTGTTCGGAGACTCGATAGTTGATCCAGGGAATAACAATAACTTGGTTACACTCGCAAAGAGTAACTACCCACCTTATGGGAGAGATTTCATGGGTGGAAAAGCAACTGGTAGATTTAGCAATGGAAAAATCCCCAGTGACTTCATAGGTAAGAAGAACATATATACATTCACGTCAAAGTTTCTTAGTACTTCTATTCATGTGTTATATGTCTATCAGTAGCACCTTTTTTGAGTATCCAACATTTTGGAAAATCCTCACAATTTTCACAATGTTTATATGGCCTAGTTGGTTTAAGGCGCCAGATTAAGGTTCTGGCCCGGAAGGGCGTCACTGTCAACATCCTCTTTTTTTATTTTAATAACTAGAGCTTTCATTTCAAGAATGTTTTTTCTTTTCTTTTTTTTTTAAATAAAAACATAAAGAATACAGAAATTTCAAATACGCTCACTCATTCTTGAAGTTATGGGCTATATCTATATACATGGACAATACAGGCAAGTGTGGTTCATTTTTTCAAAAATGTTTGAAGATAAGTTTATAGATGCAGACCTACCAGCGTAATGATTATATATGCTACTAGACGATCATGTATCCATAATGTTAAATTCTAAAGTCAACTCCTTACACAATTTCCATTTTTACAGTTCAAGCGTTGCAAATTAAGGAATATCTACCAGCTTATCTCGACCCTTCTTTGAAACCAGCTGATCTCCTTACTGGTGTAAGCTTTGCATCTGGTGCCGCCGGATATGATCCACTTACCGCTAAACTCGCGGTATATACCTCCACTTTTATGACTTGCTTAAAAATGACTTCAAATTTGTTTATATGTGTATATGCTGCTCATCGACTGTTTTCATTTGGTCAATTACTAAACATAGACGGCTTTAAGCATGGACAAACAAATGGATCTGTTCAAAGAGTACTTAGCTAAAGTTACAGCCGCCGGAGGAGAAGAGAAAGCTAAGAGTATTTTGTCAGAGAGTGTGTACCTAGTTGTTGCAGGAAGTGACGACCTTGCCAATACCTACTACCTTTCAAGATTAAGAAATAATTACGATATCCCAGCCTATACTGATCTTATGGTACAAGGAGCCTCCAGTTTTATTCAGGTATGTCTTCTTCTTCTTCTTCTTCTTCTTCTTCTTCTTCTTTTTACAGTTTGGAAATAGCCTTTAATCGAGCATTATTCTGTAGGGACTGTACGATATGGGAGCAAGGAGAATTGGAGTTTTCAGCGCAGCGCCAATAGGATGCCTGCCATCCCAGAGAACATTAGCGGGAGGCAAAGCGAGAAATTGCGTAGAAAACTATAACGAAGCTGCTCAGCTTTTCAACTCAAAGCTGTCTTCAGAACTTGACAAACTCACTTCTGGGTTTGTACATGGGAGAGCTGTGTATGTTGATATCTATAATCCACTCCAAGAACTGATCGACCATCCTCACAAATACGGTCAGTACGATTTTCATGATTTCTATTTATAAATTTTGTTGTATATCACTGTGGTTTAATTAATTACATTGTACAAAAAATTCTTCTGATTGTGTTGAATGTTGTTTTTAGGGTTTGAGGAGGTAACAAGAGGATGCTGTGGAACAGGAACGATAGAATCGACGGTCCTGTGTAACGAGCTAAACCCATTTACTTGTGACGATGTTTCTAAATATGTATTTTGGGACAGTTACCATCCCACAGAGAGAGCTTACGAAATACTTTTCGGACCCATCGTCGAGAAATACGTGGACAGCTTCGTCTGTGACAACTCCGCATGCTAATTGTAAATGTGACTAATGTCTCCAAATGCATGCCAGATGATCAAGACCAGATGGTCCACGCTAAACAATTTCCAAAAATCAGATGGGATGTGGTTCCATCATTTATTCGTTTGTATCTATTTTACAAGTTCCTCTGTTTGTTTTAATCTCCATACAGGTTTAACTTGACAGACTGGTACTAGAAATTCTATTTTATTACTGATTGGGAAAGAGAACTTTCTTACAGATATTTTGTTGGAGATTAATCACTGTAATATGTGCTATAGTCGAAACCAAAGGGAGAGGTCACCATAAACGAACTGACATTAACAATTTTGAACTAGTCACTCAAAAAAGTATACGCTTAGACTACAGCGTGCAAAAACGACTCTGCTGGGGATCGAACCCAGAGTCTCTGGTTTCGTAGACCAGCGCCTTATCCATTGGGCCACAGAGTCACTCTTGCTAACCGTTTTCTCATATAATTAATTAATTAGTGTTCTCATATAGCTAATTAATGCGTACACTTGCATTTTGATATTAGTCACTGATGATAGATGGGAAAACACTTCGATGATTACAAAAACTACTTTGGAGACACAAACAACTATTGACATGACTTGGGAGATTTTCACTCCAAATCTTACTACAATTATTGTTTCCAGCACATTTGGCAAGTAGATCTACCAGCCATTTCTATGCCCAAAGCACACGAGTACGCAGGGGTGAGCATGGGCCGGTATGAACCGGTTTTCGCCTCATCCGCATCCAATCCATTGCACTGTGGATTTCAATTTTGGCATTCGCATCCAATCCATATCCAACGAATTTGCATTCAATGGATGCTCGGATGGACAAATTGGATGCGGATAAATCCAATGGATTTGTTTTACTAAAAATTTATAGTAAAGAAAATAAACCTAGCTTAATTGGGGGCCATCGGAATTAATTGGGGGCCATACACTAGAGGACAAAAAAGGTCACCAGAACCTAATTTGGGTCACCCCTTATAAAAATACTTTTTAAATGACTAAAATGCCCTTAAATGATTAGAGTTAAAATTTAATTAATTAGTGATAATCTTAACTAATTAGTGATAATCTTACTTAATTAGAGTTTAATTTTTTTTTTCCAGATTTTTTGTCTGCAATTTTTAGTCTAACTTTTTTTTTTTGCCCAGATAGTATGAAAAACCGTCAAGGTATTAAAAAATTTCATTGACGACCCTCAACAGTCGTTAATGTTTAGACTATTCAAGTGACGACTCTAAACTGTCGAAGATTCATTAATGGCGGAAAGGTACCACAGTTTTGGGTCGTCATAAAAATGATCAATTCCCTGACGACCCTTTGGAAGGGTCGTTACTGTTTTGATTACGCATTTGACGACTTAAACAGTCGTTAATGTTTTAGAAATGTCGTTATAGGCTGTCGTTAATCTCTAAAAAGAGTCGTTAGTGTATGACAATTTAGAGTCGTTATTGTTTTGATCATGATGTATATGACGACCCTAAACTGTCGTTAATGTCGGTGAAGGGTCGTTAATGAGGGTCGTTACTTGAAAAAAAAATATTAATCAAGGGTAAAATAGTATATTCATCTTCCGGTTTTTACACCCCTGAAAAATTTGGGGGGCAAACAAAATTCCATGGCCCCCAATTAGAAACCATGGCCCACAATTAAGCTAGGAAAATAAAGCTAACACAAATGACTCCTTATGAAACCTACATATCCTATATATGTATACAAATATAAAAATGCCATGTACAACATCCCAAGCAAACATCTTAAAAATTCCTAAATGATCCATAGTATTTTCTAAAACTATATAAATGTCCTTAATTTAACGGATATGGATGTCCAACGGATTTTCAAGGTTGCATCAGGGCCCGATCCGTTATCCGTTGGATTTCAAAAATTCCATCTGCATCCAACCTGTTAACGAACGGTCTGGACATCCATCCGCAAATGAACGGTTGGTCCGGTCAAATCCGCGGAGGGCCAAATGCTCACCCCTACGAGTACGTTACCTAAACTCTGAACCAAAGACTCACAATCTAAATTAACATTTTGATCCTCCCATTAGGTACACAAGAGAGGCCCAACAATGCTGTCAACCACTTTCTTGTAATCTCGTTCGATGATAACCTCGTGAAATTTGAGTTAAACTATATATCCATTTGAAAGTTGTCAGTATCACCTATACTTCTGGTTGCTCCGCATCTCTAACTCTTTTTTACTAATTTCCTTGTTGTCTCCAAGCTTCCTGAAAATTTTTCTTAAGATTAGAGAAAAAACAACAATATTACTACCAGGAATATAGAAGCATCTATATTGATTTTTTGTGATGTCAAGTACAGGAGGGATCCATATCATGTTATTATAGCTTATCGTATTTCTTCTACTATTATTATTGTTGTCAATCATACAATAATAATCATGTTTTCACTACAGAAATGGTATATTTTATGTTTTAGAGTGTTATGGTTACTTCAAATGTTATCAGAGGTGAGCTCACATCTGAAATTTCATATGAACCTCATGAAAACCATTATAAGATTTAGTTTTTGTGGATAGTTAAACTATATATCATTATTTAGGTTTCTCTAGCTTCTGATCCATTTTTTGACATCTTGCACTTGCCTGATTTAGTACCAAGCTCGTAAGAAATTAAATTCCAAGACTTGTTCAGGAAAATGACACTTAATCAACATATGAGTTATAGTCTCCTCCTCACTATTGCTGAAAAAGAGGGGTATAACAACCACACCCAATAATTCGTCCGACAATCTGTATGGACTACCTCCAATATAATTTCGAGAGCACTAGTTTATAAACCGATCTCAATCAAGAAATATACCAAAGAGTTATATCTTAATTTCTCAATACAATCTGCAATCGAACAGATAGAAATCGGTGAGCCCGATTGATATGAGAAATAACTTGGACGGTACCAAAGACCAATGTCCAAGTGTCAATCAATTTATATCAACAACCAAAGGTTGGATATACCAATTGATTGAACTCATGTGATATTTCAATTATATAAACAAATATAATGCGGAAAAGAAATGACACAGACACCAGAAGTTTTGTTAACGAGGAAACCGCAAATGCAGAAAAACCCAGGGACCTAGTCCATATTTGAACACCACACTGTATTAAGCCTCTACAGACACTAGCCTACTACAAGTTTACTTCGGACTGAAATGTAGTTGATACCTAACCAAGTCTCACACCGATTAAGGTACAGTCGCGTTCCTTACGCCTCTGAATCCTAGTAGGACTCTAAGAACTTGATTCCCTTAGCTGATCTCACCCACAACTAAGAGTTACTACGACCCAAAGTCGAAGACCTATAAACAAATATGTCTCCCACAGATAAGCCTATTCTGATAGATAAATATGTCTCCCACAGAAGTACCTATGAAGTTTTTGTTCCGTCTTTTGATAAATCAAGGTGAACAGGAACTAATCGATAACCCGGTCTTATATTCCCGAAGAACAGCCTAGAAATATCAATCACCTCACAATAACTTAACTATATGATAGTAGAAAAATTTATTGTGGAATCACAAAGAATGAGACGAAGAGCTTTGTGATTACGTTTTATATCTTACCTATCGGAGATCAATCCCGAGATAATCTTAGAGAAGATAGTACTCAATACGATAGTAAGATCAGATCACGCAACTACATAGAAAATAGTTGGGTCTGGATTCACGAATCCCAAATGAAGTCTACAAGTCGTTAACCTATAATGGTTTTGGAAAAACCTAGGTTAAAGGAGAAACAACTCTAGTCGCAACTAGGACACAGGAAATTGTCGGGATTAGGTTTTCCAGTTGCTAGAGTTCTCCCTTATATAGTCTTTCAAATCAGGGTTTGCTTTCAATCAAAGCTAAGATAGCTTAGTAAAAAAAGCATTCAATATTCACCGTTAGATGAAAACCTTATTTAAGATTCAAGCTAAGTCTGCATAAAACCAAAGAAATATCTCTCCACCATTAGATGGTCTTAGCTTTTTACACACAAATGAAATATACTTTCATTTATATATGGTAATCATACCTAAACGTATATATTGAGGTCGCTCAATAATAGTTAACCGAAGTTAGCCATATGAACACTTTTGTCTTAACCACATTCATCTAACACTTCTAGATCAAATATGATGATCAATCAAACATGAAAGATAATCAAATGAATCTAACTGTTTTTCAGATAAAGTTGTTCAATTGTTCACTATTTCACATAAATATATGTGAACCAATTGAATCAAAATCGGATTGATTCATGAACATTAAGCCACGGTTTGCAAAGATTGCATTCCTTAATTCATAAATGTATTTGTTCATAGTATGAAAACATATTTGACCGATTTTAGAACTTTAACCACTCAGTTTGCAAACAGTTACACAAACTATAGCTTCCGGACTTTGGTCTTGTCCAGCAGTTTGCAAACCGGTATGCATACTACTGTCCCGGACCTTAACTCAGGTAGAACCATTCATATACTGGTATGCAAACTTGGTTCCCGGACTTTAACGGTTAAAATTGTTCGCATACTGGTACGCAAACAAGGTTTCCGGACCTGAATCATATCACAACAGTTTGCATACTGGTATGCATACTGTGATGTATCCAGACAAAGGTTAATTTGTTTTAAACTCCCATTTCAATCATTGAAACATCCTTAGAAGACGACAATAATTATCTCACACAAACTATTAGCTTATAAGTAATTTTCAAGTGATTTAATGATCTATACGAAACATTCCGAGTCTACATCAAATGATTGTCTCACATAAATCATGTAAGATTTTTCAAGGCGATTTTCACATGATCATCTTTTGACTTATTATTTAGTTTCCAACAAATAAATTGTTTCCAAAACTCGTCAAGAATATGATGAATGTAGCTAAAGAAAAAAGCTTCAAACACATATTTCGAGAAATAGATAACTGAGTTAAACTCAGCTCAAAATATCAAAATGTATAATATAAAAGTCTATATAGCTATACGACTTAGTCTCATTAGGAGATAAAATAGAATAGACTTCTGAGTGATAAATAAGTTGTAGTCTCCACATACCTTTTGTTGATGAACTTCCTCCAAGCTCTCCTCAGTAGATCTTCATCTTTAATCGATGAACGTCGTGAAGTCTAAAGCTCAACTACACATTCTATCCTAATCCGAGACATAGCTATAAGTAGACTAGAAATCAAGACTTATAATTTTGATCACCTAAACTTGACAAACAAGCTTGAGATAGCAACGCTTGCGAGTTCGACCGAGCAATGCTCTAACAATTGCATCTTCCACAATTTATGTTTTGGATTCTACGATATTTAGTTAATCGTTGATTTGCCAGATTTTGAGTCAAAGGTTTGGTTCTGTTGGAGTTAATGCATTTTCTAGGTAAATCTGGATTGTAAAATAGTTAAAGAAGTTAATAGAATTTTCTATGTTAATATCGGTTAAATTGGATTAGTCATAAGTTTATATGTTGTTCAAAGAAAAATCTAGAGAATATCTATCTATAATTGTGAGCCGGTCTGAATATATTGTGTTAAGAAAAGTATAGAATGAGAAAAGACTAGAAGTTGTAACTACTATAAGGTCGGATGATGTAAAATATAAATAGGCATGTAAGGTTTCATTTTGAGTATGAATCAAAAATAAGAAAAATGAATTTGATAGAGAGTGAGAGACCAAACACTTAGTTTATGAAAGTCCTTTCTAATAACTATCAGACTCACAAGTTCAGACATCAACAAATAAGCTCCTCAAATTACTAACAGTGATATAAGAGCTTAGTCGATTGATTTGGGTGTTAACTTCCGCTTGTTATCATATCGACTAGTAACAGTTCAAATCAAGCAATTAATATACCAATATTTTTCGCAGAGAATTACGATTCTTGTGCATCAAAATGAAGACATACTTCATATCTCAAGACCTCATGCAGAGTCGTTGGTAGTGGTGTAACCATGACGGAAACAACAATTATGACTCAAGAACAACAAAAATAGTTGAAAATTTTGAAACTGAAAGATCACAAAGATTCATACACTATCTAGATGGCAATGGATGATACAATTTTTCTCGAATTATGGAGCTATAACCGCAAAAGAGGGGTGGGTGACGCTAAAGGAGGAGTTTCAAGGAAATAAAAAGCTATTAATGGTTAAGAGACCGCACTTAGTTTCTAAGAGTCATTTTTAACAACTATCAACCTCACAAGTTCAGACAACAATAAATAAGCTCCTCAAATTACTAAAAAAATTCTTGTACCAGCTGGTTGTAATGAATATTGTTTGTATTTCAGAATAACTTTATATATTGAGTTGGATTTAAAACTACCATAAATAGTAAGAGATCATCTGATTTTGTCTTCATGATTGATGGTGGGTCTAATGTTAAGGATATTTTATTTATGACCTTGATTGAAGATGATCTGAATCGTGCTTCCGTTCCAGTTGTTGGTGTGAGAGTCAATTAGTCCTTCCATTTTCATATTATGTTATTATTGGAGTTTGTTCCCAGTCTTATATCTTCAGGAGTTGTATCCTCAATTCATCTTGTCTTTAAAATCTTCAACAGTTTTGCCATTTCTAATTTGTCAAACATAGAAACTTTTAACCCATTCCAGATCACATCATGATCCCAATGCTTTTATTGCTGATTTCACCATATAGAGGATTACAATATTTTTAGTATCTTGCTTTTAGAACTTGAACCATACTTTCCTTCTCATTGATCAATCTGCATGCAAGCTTGGTTAACATGGCTTCATTGAGGACTTTAATATTGTGAGCCCCAAGCCTCCCCGTTTTTTAATAAGGATATAGTATAAGCCTTTAATTGATTTTTTATTCCACCAGTAGTTTCTTTGGAGAGCTTCCATCTTGTTAATTTTTCTTAAGGCATTTTAAAACGTCTCATTTGGAGTTGAGTGATTCGACCAAGAGCTGCTTGAATTTGAGTACTCTTATATCATTGTTAGTAATTTGAGGAGCTTAAGGGAAATTCCTATGGTATGGATGTATAAACATCCACATCTCAAGGATAATCCATATAAATAGGGTTGATCAGAATCTTGTAAAAAAATTTTCTACTATGGAAAATCTAGATAGATATCCACAAATGTGGACCTACATTATCTTTTTTATTTTAGATATATTAGAAAAAATAAAAAAAATTAACATCCAGTCAAAATATAGCCGGATTTGTTTTCAAATAATAAAAAGATTTAAAAAGTTGTTATATCCAGTCATTGAGTGACCTTACAAAGAAAAAAACAAATTAAAAAATTCCACCTGGACATTGGATGATCTTGTATCTTATCCGATCATTCAATGTCCAGATGGATACTTTATTTTCTATAGTGGAAATTTTGGTCTATAACTTGTGGACCATGACCATCATAGACTTGTGGATGAAATTTTTACCGATTAAAATTGCTTTAATAAGTTTACCTTGCTATTGCTAGAGTATGTTTTAAATTTGCTGAAAACATTTTCTCTTGCGTTTTCCAATGAAAATTTGAGTGCCAAGGTAAAAATATGTTAAGATATTTTTTATCAAAGAGGTATCAGTGCTAGCAGAGCTGACTATTGGACCATTGGGTTGGTGTCCTCCATCCATGTAAGATTAGATTTCACCATGGAATTTCCTCCCTTGTAAAAATGATTTTTATCAAGAAAAAAGATAAGTACATTTCTGACCTTTTTATCATAAGTCAAATAAAGTCAAATCAATTTTAGCTTTAAGCTTTTCCTATAACAGAGATGGTTGTAGTTCATTTCCCACCTTCATTTAAGGCTGAGTGCAGTAGACAAAAAGAAGAGAATCAAAACGACGTCCTGGCGTGGCTAAAAGCCTAATCCAAAGTCGCTCCCTTTCTCTCTTCTCGAAAACAGGGAAGGTTAATGGGAATTTCAGTATAGGCGAGGATTGAATCCTCGCCAGAAAAAGAGAAAAACGAGGATTAAATCCTCGCTTACTCTTTAATTATAATAAAAAATTTAATAAAATATATTAATATCAAAATTTGGGTCCACATTAAGAATTTTAGATAAATAAAACACTCTTAGTCGAGGAAGCAATCCTCGCACAAATCTAAATTCCCTCCCCCACCGCTACACTCAGGCTTGTCTTCAGCGTGACGTGGCGTCACTGTTGAACCCCATCCTTTCCTCTTCCGCTGCACTCAGCCTAAATGCTTGATCTCTGTTTCACGTAGTTGTTAATGTTTAGTTGCTAAACTGATTGCGTACGCTCGCCTACCATTCAATTGTATTTCAACTACCAAATACTTATCTCCTATTTAGTTAATCTTCTTGTCTATTAATACTTGTCATTTTGACAATTTTCTGCAAAATTTCCAAGTAATACAATTTCTTCTATTTCATTTTTGACTTACATTTTGTGTCAAAAAGAATTCTTGAAAATTGAGGTACTAAACTTTCTAAGTATATATATCATATCAAGGAAGTGTACATGCTTCTTTTAACAATCCTTGCAGACTATGAAGCAGTTACAAACTTGTTATCATCCAATAAAATCCAATGCAAACATAATGGAAGAACATTTATCTAATCTCTGGACACACCCTATTCGTTTCAGCATGCTTTGCTAAACAATCCTTACATTTATTATCTTTCGAAATAATTTGAGTTCAATTTTTGAAAGAAACACAAATTTCATTTAGTTAATATAAATGACTTTTCTTATTAACGACAGTATGGAAAAAAATTTGACAAAAAATACCATTTCGTATGTGTAAATTTTGCAAAAATGACACGTGAAAGAGAAGGCAGTTAGTAGTACAAACTCTACCTTTATAAATAGATCGAGCAACATTCATTACTCAAAACCATAACATTGTCTTATAGGTGCATACATTAATGTTTGACGCCTATATAATCTGATCACCTTTCCATACTTTTCTGCTGCACTCTCTCTAGCTCTTTGGTTCTGTTTCCATTTAAATGCTCAACACACAGTACAACTATAAACAAGATGGTTTCATTTGCTTCAACATCTAGTATTCTTCTTACTATATTTTCTATCTGCACTCTAGTTCAGCTGATCGAATCCATTCCAGTTATTAAGTTACCTCCGAATATTAAAATTCCAGCAATTCTTGTGTTCGGAGACTCGATAGTTGATCCGGGGAATAACAACAACATGCTTACGCTCGCTAAGAGTAACTACCTACCTTATGGAAGAGATTTCCAGGGTGGGAACCCAAGTGGAAGATTTAGCAATGGCAAAATCCCTACTGACTTGATAGGTACATTACGTTAAAGTTTCTATAGTTCTATGTATGTATTGCACACAGATGATAAATACAGGTGAACATTTCTGCAACGTAATTCAATCGAACTGTCAGGATTAGATATTTTGTTTCAACCGCACCTATCAGGATAAGTTTTTACTGGTTTGATTTTTTAACCGTGACAATGTTGAGGTTTGTTCCGAAAGGGCTTAGGCTAAATCGCACTGTCAACATGATTTTTTTTTTATTTTTTTTTCACAGTAACTGATTTACGCAATAAGGCATTCCTTTGCTCTGAATGTATGTGCATTTTCACCAACCATGCTTTAGGATTTTACCTGCTCATTTAAGTTATGAGCTATATATATCTACAAATAGACCATACAGTGGTATTTTCCTTCTGTGGGGGACCCTAAATCTTAAAAATCTATCATTAGAGTAATATCTAAACAAGTATGGTTCATTTGTACTATATGTTAGACAATCATGGATCCACATCCATTTATAATTCTAAAGTCTAAACTAATTATCATTATTTTTTACAGTTGAAGCATTGGGAATTAAGGAACTTTTACCAGCTTATAACGACCCTTCTTTGGGACCAAATGATCTCCTTACGGGTGTAAGCTTTGCGTCCGGTGCAGCCGGATATGATCCACTTACCTCTAAACTCGCGGTATATATCTCCACTTTTATGGTTTGGTTCAACAAGGACTCGAAATGATTTATTTGTGTATATGCTCTCATTGATTGTGTTTATCTGTTCAATTACTGAACATAGACGGCTATAAGCATGGACAAACAAATGGATATGTTCAAAGCATACTTAGCTAAAGTCACAGCCATTGGAGGAGAAGAGAAAGCTAAGAGTATTTTATCAGAGAGTGTGTACCTAATTGTTGCAGGAAGTGATGACCTTGCCAATACTTATTTTGGTTCAAAATTAAGAAATAATTACGATATCCCGGCCTATACTGATTTTATGGTAGAAGGAGCCTCCAATTTTATTCAGGTATTTTATCTTCTTTTTGAACTATATTTATTTATTCTGAATAATAGCCTCAAACAAAACATGCGTCTTCATGCCAGATATCCGGTAGAAATGAAACTGAAATGACCGGTTTCTGTAGGAATTGTACGATTTGGGAGCAAGGAGAATTGGAGTACTTGGCACACCGCCAATAGGATGCCTGCCATCCCAGAGAACATTAGCGGGAGGCAAAGCGAGAAATTGCGTAGAAAACTATAACGAAGCTGCTCAGCTTTTCAACTCAAAGCTGATTTCAGCACTTGACAAACTCACGTCTAAGTTTGTACATGGGAGAGCTATATATGTGGATATCTATAATCCTCTCCAATATATTGTCGAACATCCTGAAAAATATGGTAAGTACCCTTGTGAGTCTCTTACACTCAATATAATCGCTTGTCTTGGGCGGGCTTAATAAACACAAAATTGGTTAAAAAGACCAAAATCAACAATTCCTGGGTGAATTGGACAGTTAGATTTTGATACTGTTTAAATGGACAAAAATGTAAAAATAGGCAGGATGTAACCAGTTTCATCGTGACCATTTTCAAATATTTTTTCTTATTTTTAATTTACACAGGATGTATCCAGTTTCATCCTTACTATTTTTTAAATTTAAGTTATGATGAAACCAGTTTCATCTTTACTATTTTTTTTGGCCATTTCACCCAAACTATTTTTTACTCGTCCATTTGAACCGTGATTTAAAAATATTTGGACAAATGACCCATTTTCCGCTTAATAAATCTGTACTTTTGACTTGCCACAATGCAGAAAATTCTTCATGATTTGTGTTCAATGTTGTAATTAATTAGGTTTTGAAGAGGTAACGAGAGGATGCTGTGGAACAGGAACGATAGAATCGACGTTCTTATGTAATGAGCTGAACCCATTTACTTGTGAAGATGTCTCCAAATATGTATTTTGGGACAGTTACCATCCCACACAGAAAGCCTACGAACTACTTTTCGGACCCATCATCAAGAAATACCTCAACAGCTTCCTATGTGACAACGGCTTATGCTGATGACTAATTCTACTACTTAATCCATTGTTCCAAAAATCAGATGGGTATATGTGGTTCCATCATAGTTCCTCAGTTTGTCTTAATCTTCATTTATGTTGTGATTTGACTGTTCGGCACTACAATTATTATTAATTTTATTACTCATTCTAAGTAATAAATGATTGAGAAAGAGAAATTGTTGAATGGGCTTGCATTTTTGTTCATTAAAGGCCTATAAGGACTGCAAACCCATCTTCTTCTCTTCATTGAAGATTCTAGAGATTTCAGACATTTTGTTCATGATACAGTATTGGACGAAGGGCCAAACTATAAATTCCAATGCACTCCAATGAAGTGCAGTGTTTACTTATGAGGTGAAAGGCCGATTGCAAAACATTCCTCATGTCTGAATTTACACACTGTAAAGACAATCACACGACGACACTTGTTGGTACGTGTAAAAATCGGTGGGAGAAAATGAGGATAGTAAGTGGTTTCGCTATTGCGGTTGCAAGTCAGAAAGGGTTTCTGCGTGTGTTTATAGACCAAAGTATACCAGAGGGAAACATGAATGTTCTCTGTTCCAGAGGGTTTGCAATCCTCTTTCCATTATTTGCATTAACCAGAGCATCTGCTATGTTATACAAGTGGGTTTTCCCTAGAAGAGGCAACTGCCAATTATAGGTGCATACATTGATCATGGACACCTGTATGACTTAATTTTATTAACTTATTATTTCTACATTTCGGTTATCTCTCACTCTCTATGTCTGTAGCTGTACTTCCATATGTTTAATAACACACCACAATAGGAAAAACAAGCAACATGGCTTCATGTTATTCAACAACAAACAGTATTTCTATACATATACGGAATGTGCACAGATATAAATGATAAATGCAGTCCATTAATTGTGCAACTAGATATGCAATGTAAAGGATAAGATATTTGTTTTCGACAAGTTGTGTGTTTGCATCTATTAGTGTAAAAAAACTACTTTTCTATTGAATTGTTTATTTGTCACCGTGTTGAGATGGCCGAGTTTGGTTAAGGTGCCGGATTAAGTTTCTGGTCCGAAAGGCTTGGTTTCGAATCCCCAATGTCAACATTTTATTATAATTTTAGTGTTTTCCGTTCATGCCATCTTTATATTCCAACCCCATTTACTTGTCACAAACGACGACAATGTTGTCAGGAAATTTTATAGGAACCCATGCACACCATTCTTTTAGAATTCTAACAAACGTGGAATAAACAGGATCTTGGAATATTATGATGAAAGTTCAAACAATAACAAAGCTAAGCCACCAGACAAAAGGGAAAAAAACAAAGGAGAAATAAAGAAAAACCTGAAGCCCAAAAAACCTCACAAGAAACTGAGGAGGTTTAAACAGAAACGTTCTCAAGCACAACAATAACGTACTCAAATATGTTGTTCTAATGTTGTTCTGTCTACCGAATTACATTTGTTTCCCAAATTCCTCTGCGTATTGCATAATTTATACTCTACAACATATATCTATAATACAAAACATAAGTGATTTTTGAGCTTGGACGGATGGATAACATTTTACGAGACAAACATTGCATCCGACCATCCTAGTTTCATCCCAGCTAAAGACATCCGACAGATATAAAAGTGGATCAGTCGCGTCGGCTAAACCCCTAACAGCCCCAGTCGCGTCGGTTAAATCTCCGACAGCCTCAATCGCGTCGGCTAAACCTCAGACAGCTTCAGCCGCGTCAGCCAAACCTCATATGCCCTCATCCGAACTGAGCCATCTCATCTGAAGAGTTTTATACAAGAATATAACTCAGGCACAAGCCTCACCGAGGACCCAAGCCTATTTCTCAGCGTCTCAAACACACTCACAGCTAGTAAATTAGGCCTGAACTGTACATGTCTATACAAAAACATGGATAAGCTCCCTTGAACTCTGCATTCTCAACAAAGGGACCCATAAGCAATAGTACGGTTTCCATGTGGCAGATGTTACCGACCATTGAGAATCAGAGCTCAACCTCAGCTCCTCTCACACTCTACACACGATTTTTGAGGCATTCCATGCCTTTTCACGTGACTCATCCTAGTCATTCTCACGAATCATAGAATATCTCTTTATCTTGTCCAACTCGGCTAAAAAGGATATTTCTCTCTCTCGACATATCATCACAAAGGCTGACTCAGCTTCCCACAAATGGGGGGATATCAATTAGGGATTTGGTATGGAGGTCTACGACACGTGTGAGAAATACCCGACCCATTTCTTACGACAGAAGAGAGTAAAGGCGGTGGAATAATGAGATAAACTCAATCTAGTTTATCTCTATATATTACTGAAGAGACGGGAGAAGTGATCCGCACGGAAAGCAATCCCTATCTTCACCGACCTGAGATGAGATAATTCATCTATAAATAGGTCATTTATTTCTCCAAGCTGACAGAGAACATTCTCATAATCTCTCAGAGCAATTATTCTTCAAACTCTAGAATTCTCTGATCTCTCTCTTCATCTGTTTGCCTCCCTAAGACCAGCCCTAACCTCTTCACTATGACTGAAAACAACCTTTAAATGGCTATTGTGCACGATTTAGGCAGAGATTGTTCGTGCTCAACCTCCTGTAACTCACTTTCAGAAACCCTAGAATCCAACTTTAGCCTTTCACCGATTTTAGGTAACTACATTATGGCGACCAAAGTGGGAGGTTGTTCACGCAACTAAGATCTCAATCATGGTCGTTATTGGTAAGGAAGTCGATTCCACCAATCCGGAAACAAAAACGTTCCATTGATTCAGTCTCTATAAATCCATTACATATTTAACCGAGAGTTATCCCTACCAACAGTTTTCTCTCTCAGACGAGTGTTTGACCTTAGTGAATAGGTTAGTGCTTCCTTGATCAACTGGATCTCTCCATGAAACGCGCCATTAAACTATTTCCATGAAAATCTACTACTAATCCTTGAAAACGTCGGTAAGAACGAAGGAAAGCTCCTGGAGACTCAACAAAATCTTGCAAAATCTCAGATTGATATCCAGACTTATCTTAAAATGCCTTTAGAGTTACCAGTGGGGATAGATCATACAAATCTAGATCGAGTACATGTTTATTAAAGAAGGAGTACTAAAACTGCTGAGAATAGCACGGACAAGATCCAGTCTGTCTGCAATCGACCTTACCGGAGAAGATGAAGTTTGTTACGATCGTGACAGAGAAAATGAGCAACCATCCAGTCGACTTATCGCTCTCAAGTACTAGACGACGCTCTAAACTTGGAGATTCTGATGAATATTTTCTCCAAAATTCGTTTAGGCCAAGGGCCCTCAAGCTGATCACAGGGTGATCGAATTTTATATAGTGGTAAATAGAGTTGTCGTTCACTCGGACTTGATGAGATTGATCTTAAGAATTAATAAACTAAAATAAAAGAAAAATATATATACAAATTATTGCCACGGGATGAAGAGACACTAGGACGCAGGATTTCACTACTTTTCATATTCTTGTGGTTCAGTCATTAACTCTAGACAATATAGCTCAAACAAAAGAAGTTGTGACTCTAATTCTTTGTTAAAAATAGATTTCATAAAACATTATGTGTAAGTCGTAAGCATGACGCATCAAAAGTAATTTAAACTAAGCATGAGACATCAGACAAAATAACAAATAATTAATAGAAATCATAAAACAATTAAATCTATGCAAAAAGTCATATAAAGAATTAATTAATTTACCAAAATCATGAAAAGTTGCTTCCTCCGTTGTCCCAGGGATAGGTTCTAGCTCCACATAGTGAAAACACACTCAAAAAGGTAATTCATAGCTCAAATGGTGTTTTTATTTGAGAAATAAGATAAAACAGAGATTTGAAATGGTCCACGGGTGTTACAAATGTTGCAAAGAAGATGTTACAAAATTATAGCACAAAACAGTCGCAGAAGCAACAATCTTTTTCTGGAAGAAAACGAATTGGTTTTAAGACACTAAAAACGACTGCTTATTACAGTCTATTGTTCTTCGTGTTCTTCTCTAATGGCAGCAGCAACAACTTTCTGCAACTCTAATTTCTACACTCTGTTCTCACCCCTAACTCTCCATCCCTCTCTATGACATCCGAGTAACTCTTTTATACTCGACAGGATCAAGAAATTTCGCCCATTCACTCCCAATAATCCTCCATAACTCTGCCATTAAAGAGGATATTTTCTTTCCTTTCTTTTCCTTGCAGTTTTCAATCACGGGCTTACTTTCCTTCTATTGAGTTCTTCATGCTTTAACTAGAATCCCCAACTCAGCAAACATGTGTGGTACGTCCCAGACAGAAAAATGTTTGATGTTATGTCGTGAAAATTACCAAATATCTCGTGAATATCTCTTCCACCCTGTCAACTTCCAGTCCACATATACGGCCCTATTTGATCGAAACAAAAAGGCCTACCATCCCTGTTTTGTCGTAACATGTTGGTGTCAATCCAAATCCGGAAAGAAATCCGACAGAATCTCAACTGAAATCAAGTTCGAAAATTCTTGCAACGAAACAACCTCTGATATATCCAAAGTGGACACTAAATCCATATTTATCTGAAACCAAGTCAACTACCTTTCGTGTTTCAACCAAACAGTCCCAAACCAAACAATATCCACGAAAGGATTGCATAAATTGACGTCCCAAATCGGTCCTGAAAGTCTGCAGCTACAAACTCCATTTTCCCGCCAAAACCAGGATTCAAAAGGTAGGGGATGACCTCACCCTAACAGAGAAGGGGGTGCGAATAGCAGCTGCACTCTGGGGTGCCCCTTAGTAAATGAGGTTCCCCTTAACCAAAAGTGAGAGTCCGAATAACACGTTCATCCGGGTGCTTTAGAAAACTTTTCGAGCCTATTTTTACACAAATCTTTATTTCCAAAAATACCCAAAAATACATAAAAACACAATATTAGTACAAAAATCGAGTTCTAACAGTACAGAGATCGAGGACAAATCAGATACAAAAATGTGTCTATCACAGGGGACTCGGGAAGTTTACTTCACTTTACTATTTTACTTATAAGTCTTTCATTTTGTATTCGATTGACCTAGTTCTTTTTCCATCGGATTTGTATTTTCATCGTCTGCATGATAAACTTAGCGAAAACTTGGAAAGGATCCAAAAAGCTTGTGACCTAGTCAAAAGTGTTGCAGAGCTGCATAGGATCATAAACCGCCAGCCAAGATATATCTTGTCGTTCTTTCTACTTTATAGGATCATGACCATAACGCGACAAAGTATAAGACGATACTAGCTTCCAAGACGATGCTCGGCCAAAGCCTATACCTATCCTATTATGAAAATTCATTGGTTGATATGCTATCTCAACACCCGTCCTGCAGAAAGAAGAGGATCCCTAGCAATTGTACGACCAAGTCCCGATGAGTTTCCAAATCAGCTACACCAACGACTATACAGTTTTATTTACCAATGGGATTTCAGTTTACCAAGAAGGATAAGGAGAATATCTTCACACCCGAACCTATTATTGGAAAATAAATTCGCAGTGATACTCGTGAGGCCAACAATTCAGATAAAAATACATTATTTAACATACAACCACAACCAACTACTATCACTGAAGTAAACAAGGAAAGGTTCTGAGACCATTGCTCCAGGCCACATGCTACTCATCCTGACGTCCACTAGCGGTTCCCTTGGCCAAAGCCTCTTCTATCGAAAAAAACCGGCTCAACAAGCTGCCACATGTGTCAGACGTGATGATATAAGGACAAGATACATCTTCTCGGTCCTATAAGGGTCTGTTATTCTGAAGTTTGGTTGACCATCTCCCAAAAGAATAGATCTCAGCTGAGAATTTGTAACGGAAGTTTACATGGATCCTTGTCGAGATACATGGCAGAGACAGAACTGCGATTTTGTCTCAAAACTCAATCTTGAGAAATACAGAGGTCTTTCTCGAACGATCAAGCATCACTAGTCGATAAATATTCTTATTCATATAACAAACTGGGGACTGACGAAGAACTGTGTATCGTACATCTGTAATTCTGTATGACTAACATGAGACGGCCCAAACATCCAACTCCTAGGTGACAATATCACTTATGCCTTCGATATGAAGAATCTGGAACACGTAAAAAATTAGTAGAATTTAGAATGTCCCAAGTCAGATACTTCTCACTTAAGCTACATGAGGAAGAATCATATCTCTAGATCGAACCTCGAACACAATATCCTTCTTCTATGACAACGTGATACAACCCTTGCGACCATATTAAGACTTGCAAGATGCTATCCTCTGTTGACTGGTAATCAATCCCACGATATAGAGTCCAAAATACTTCCACAAGACTAATATGAGATGATTCAAAATCAGGTTTCGTCGCATTCAGAGAAGAACTCACCCATCACGCCAAATTTAGGTTTTCTGTCATGATCAAGAAAGCTGGGCTTTTTCAAACCCTTTCTAAAGGTTTTCACAAACAGATGGATGTACCAAAGAAAATACGTGTTTTAATCCTCCCTATGCTCTGGATCCATGCATGAGACAAATTAAGGTTTGCAATCGATTTGAAGAAGAGTTTATAGTTTCTACTTTATTCAGACATGAATCACACTTCATCCATCTAACCCGACGAGCTGGAAAAATTGGTAGCGAATTTTACAGTTCCCACAACGAAAAATGCACGTTTATGTCCCTGCTACTGCATGTCAAAAGGTCAGACATTCCAAAATACAATCTAAGAGATATGATCAAAACACTAGAACGTATTGCTGCTGAAAAGCCCTATGATTCTAAGTTGAACTTCACGTGGACTTATCACCTGGAAAAAAAAACCTATAGATATTAATTTTTCACTAATAGATGAAAGACATGTCTTTTATGTTCAATAGTTGGGGTCAACCACTGAAATCGTACATCAAACGAAGTTTCTACAACCTCCAGAGTGAAGATCGCGCAAGGAAGGACTTCCTTACGAATTTTACTTAGGGTTTTCACCTACTCGCATACCCGACTGAGCAATCTAGGTTTTGCATCAAGTGCGAACTCATGAGGGTCTTCTTCCTTTACCAGATGCACACGAGAAAGGTCTAGAGAGGGAAAATATCAACCTTGAAGAAAATCATATAGCAAAGGCCCTTAGAGAAAATTTCTTGCATCATGTTAAGCTGCTTCAGTCCGGCCTCTGCATTTCGAGCCGCCTGCTTAGCATGTTCCAGCTCTTCATCTACCATAAGGTCCTCCATATTAAGAACCTATCTGAACTCAATTCACCCCAATGGATCCTGATAGAATACATCCACTCTCGCGGTCGCCTCACATTGAAACGAAGATTCTCATCACGTGTGGTCGTCAGGTTTTCCATATTTATGAGACCATCAGAAGCAAGACCGTTTGGAGTTATTCTCCTCATGTCACCAAATCCGCCTCGAGTATCTCATCCGAAATTAGAAGTGTAATATGGCTAATAAAGTCAACACCAATAGTAGGATAACCGGAGATACGCTCTTCCTCACTTCTTTTGGATTCTCAAACACCAGAGTTACTGATAATTGGGGACTATTGCACACTTGATCCTCTGAAAAAGATAAGGTCATCCACTCTATTATCAACATGATTTTCTTGAATAGTATTCATAACTGGATCCTACAAACAAGGAAAGAGTTAGACAAAGTATAAGAGTTGAAGACGTATATGAAGCATGGCTCGGGTTTTGCTCGACAAGAATGCGTCAAGTCTCACGAAAATAGAAGCATGTCCTCAGGACTAGATCCCGACCCTTATTTCAATAAACCTAATCCACATCCTCAAGGATATTCGCGAGTTTACATGGTTTTATATTTCCATGAAGAATCAATAGAAGAAATGCTTTCTTCGTAACTAAGGGTAAAAACGTATAAGGATCGCCACATACGCGTTTTAGCTCAAGGGGATCAAACTCACGACCTATGAAAAGCTCAGGAAGTTTAATTAGGTCATAACACTCCAAGGGGTCATTTCCTAAGAGTCTCAATACATCAAGAGTTTAAACGCAACAAGGACTCCTTTCAAAAACAGACATTCGCACATTCCATCGCGAAGACTTGAAAACTGATGACAATCCATAAGGAATGTCGAGTTACTTTCTGAAGCAAATATGTGATCCTATGTCTTCCCAACAACATGTCAAAAGGGCGCCTTAAACGGGAAAACGATCTAGGAGATATGGCCTCGACACCAAAGTAAGTGCAATCTGAAAACTCCTAAAATTTTATACGTGATTTCTGAAGTCAAAAGTATACACGGATTTGATTGGCCAAACGAACTCGGAATCAAGTCATTTTTTTTGAATTAGAAATACTATCCTATTTTCTTTCAAAGTTGGGGGACTCGAATCGGAGTCTGTATGAAGATTTTACATCCATTCTCCCTAAGTGTCTCAAGTCTGAAGTTTTATGACAAACACCTAAACGAAGAGAATCCTTGACAAATACGACTACTTCTATTCATTTAATGGTTGAAGAAATATGCATTATAGATCATTAAAGAGAGATAAAGTTCAAGACTTAACGAGGATTCCTCAATAAAGAACGAACGATGGGTATCTACATCATCAAACTCAAGATCATTAACTATTAGCTTCTACATCATCAATTTAAAGAAGATTAACATCGTTTTGAAAGACGAACAAAGCTATCATCTTAGCAAGAGGAAGATATTCAGCACATTCATGCCACGATTATAATTCATGGGTCAAGAATGAAATTTCAAACATTAAGTATACTAAAATGGTTACCTGCAATACCAGTTATACTTCGAATAAAAATATAAATTCAGCTCAAACAATAAATTCCAGTGCAAATAGAATTCGTGGGGTAGGGTGGACCGGTTTCTAAACCTATCACATGTCAAAAATAATTCTCTTTTCGGTTTTGTTTCAAAAAGGAAGATCTCAAAGCAAAAGAAAAAGGAATTAGAGCTTAAAGAGGAAATTAAAGGAATTTAACTCAAGTAAGGAAATCTAGGCTTTCCGTTCTTCCAAAATCTCTATGAACGTGTCCAAGCCTCTCCCATGCGTATGAATGATCTCTTAGGTCAGTGGAACGTCACTTATTCTCTCCGAATTTTCCCAGAGGCACCAAAGTCGAAGAGAATTAGGATTTTGACGACAATAACCCTAATTTCAAGAGTTTGACGAAAAGAGGGATTTCTCATAAAAGGGAGGGGGACGAGCGTCTTCCCATTCATTGGGCCGGTTATCTACACCTCTATCAACCCTTTTGTATCTCATCACTCCTCAGTAAAAACAAGCTCATAAAGGATTTTGACCAAAATACCCTTATTTCACAATTTGAATATTTTCAAAGAAGAAGCCCTAATACAGCCAGAGACCGACCAAGCCCTAGTATACTCATTACCAAGGCCTCATACACGTGAACATTAAGTTCTCTAAGTTAAAATAAAAACAAGATTGAAATGGAATCCAGAAAGGCATAATTTCAAAGAAAATAAGGAGAATTTGGCTAAAACGGAAAATTTGAGTTCATGATTTCCAAAACAGGATCGGAAATGTGCCGCTCTCTTTTTCAAGTCGTGGTTATGCCCATAGATGCTCGCGACATCTTTCATGCCAGAAAAAAATCAAGCTCAGAAGTGTTTTTGATGAAAATACCCTTAGTTTCAAAGTAAGTATTTTCTTCAGAAGAGATGTATATGATTGGTACAAGGAGTTAAACAAGCCCTCATCACATAAGGTACTAACCCCTCAAGACATACACACGCCTACCAAGCCTCGTTAAGTCTCTCCAGAGTATCTGAAGGAGTTATGTTAGAGCATGGACCGGTTGAACCCACCAAGCGTTGGTATGTCAAGTTTGATTGTCATATTTTAGTGAATCAAAACTCATGTTAAGAGTCGCTTGATTATGTACTAGAGTCAACTTCGTATAGGTTAGCTTGAAAGTATTAGGATATGAGACATTACAAGTATTGCGAAGTCTTGACGATGTGAAGAAGCAAGGATCTACAACGACAACAATCATCCTTCCACTTGAGGTTAGTGATATTTGACTTGAAGTGTTTCATTTCCTAACGTATCTTTCAAGTCGTGCATATTGAAAACATAATTGCGAAGCATATTTGAACTCTAGATAGACATAGTATTAAGGAATACAATACGAGGTTTATTGCTCAACCATTAAACTTTGTAGATAAGACATCGACATAATCGGTTGAATGCTATTTTGATTATGTATGAGTATAAGGTGAGAATTTCATCCTAGGAAGTAAGTTCATAAACTTGTTTATGAATCGAAAAAGAAATCGCCAGGCGTTATTGGGATTGTTATTCATTGCATATCTTGTGAACATCCAATATGTGTGATTTAGTATAACCGCTCACGACTTGTTTGTGTTCTGGGTAAAACTATTCACAAAGGCCTGACTTATGTATTGGTATGACTTTTATTAGTGAAATAGATCTTAAGTAATCACCTGAGATGGTATGATCGAGTTTATGATTTGTGTATGGCCGACTCTGGGTAAAGGGGAACCGATCCTAGTAAGAGGTGCTACACATCACAAAGGGGAATCAATCCTTGTATGAGGTGCAACAAAAGGGAACCGATCCTATGAACATGTGCAACACGTTTTTAGTCAAAGGGGAACCGATCCTATGGACATCTGCAACAAGGGGGAACCGATCCTTTGAACATGTGGAGTCGGCCACAAAAAGTCTCAATCAAATCCGAGCACGTTTTGTGTTTTTAACACAAAAATTATCCAAAAATATCTTTTCGAATTTTCTATTATTTTAGAAATATTAGAGATACCGAAAATATATTTGGTTAATGTGTAAGGATGTCTACATACTTTGAACACGTGCTATGAATGTTTATTTCTTTAATTGTTCAAAGATATTCCTTAACGGCTAAGGGAAGAGAATCCCATGATCGAAACATAAGTAAGTTAAGAATCTTTTAATTAAGGTTGTTAATTTCATTTTGTAGGGAAATTCCAGAATTAGTAATGTGCATTTACTAATTATATTTTCCGAGAGATTTCGATCATTATTTTTGGGCAGAGCATTTCCAGGAATTATGAAAACCGAATTTGTTCTTTAATGAATATCTTGAGAATATTTTCGATTTTGGAAATTCCTTGGTGTCCAAACTTCCTTGCCTATAAATACTTGAAGTTTTCCTTTCTAGCAAACTAATCATTCGTAACAACATACTTCCTCTTTTGTTGTTGTTACTGGTATAGGCGCCTATTCGGAGAGGAGAGTAACCTAATTAGGCAAAATCTCTTACGGCCGCTCAGTTTAAAGTCTTCTTTGGGATTGAGAAGCTCTAGCGTGTACCGTTGGTGGGAAACTAGATAATTGCGGTTTATCTTTTGTTTTCGATTGATTTGATTGACTAACGGTGGTTGAAATCTAATTGCACCTAGTTTGTTTATTCTTGAGAATCTTCTCTTCTGATATAAGACTCACTCAAACTAGTTCAGAGTTTCGACAGGGATCTTTAGACTTTTGTGAGTTCTAAAGACAATCTTGTGATAATTCATTGTTAACAGACTCCGTTCTGTGCGTGATCGATCACAAGAGATTCAAGTGATTGTATGCAGGTTTTATAATCTTTGGTGTGCACAATACTTGTTTTGGTAAAAGAGGATCCAATTAATAATCGGTTTATCCTTGTGGTAGATTGTATTGATTAATTGAGTAGATCGGCATCAACACAATTTTTTGGATTAAGAGTGTTGTTGGCTTAATCTTAAACGATTACTTCGGTAATTGAACATAAGATAGATCTAAGGACCTGACGAAAGAGTTTATGTTAAGATAAACGGAAGAGCCTTTGTTTGACTCATATCACTTGGTTGAATAAAGTTGATACCAAACAGATTTGTTGTTCCTTTACTGTTTGGAATACGAACCAAAGGAATTGTTCCAAGTACGTGACTTATTTATAAGTTGGAGGCGTAGGAATACAGACGGAACTAGGTGAACTATAGGTTTAGTTTCTTGGTCTCAACTATACGAAGTTGGTGTAATTTTGTGTAGCGGCTTAATCTTGAGAGTATTCAATTCTGGACAAGGTCCCAGGATTTTTCTGCATTTGCGGTTTCCTTGTTAACAAAATCTTGTTGTGTCATTCTTTATATTTTCGCATTATAATTGTCTTATTATAATTAAAGTAAATTACACAAACGTTAATTCCTATTTACTTGATAAGTGAATCCTATTGTGTTTGGTTAAGTCTGAACCTTTTTATCAAGTAACATACTTCGATATTGTATTGTCCCGATCTCGTATCCATAGACGATCACATGAAGTGTGAATCGATTAGTTGTATTGTCTCGACTCTGTCCATAGACAATCACTTTCGAAGAAAGGACTTATAGGTAGGAAAAATTTTAGCTTGAGGTATATTTAGGTACCCTCGCCTTTTCAAGTTAGACACAAGCAAAATAAGAATTAGGGTTTTTGTGTAATACAAGCCTAAACTCAGAATTTGTGTGGGATAAGGACTCTACAGTTCAGAAAGGAGTATCTCTATTCTCTCATGGATCTTCACGCCCAAAACTCTCTCATCCCCACATACTCACATGTACAAACTCGGAAGCTCCAAGATGCACAAAAAGAGAAATTTAGGGTTTTGGCCAAGTAAAGCGTAATTAACAATTTCATTCGATCAAGACGGGAATTTTGTCTCATCAAGACTCCATTATCATGACATTAACGTCTCCCAACACAGAATCCCAGAAGGTTCCCAAGTCCATAGTCGATTCCAAAATCAGAGTCATAATAATCGAAGTTTAAAAATAAATCCAGAGACTCTGCAAGTTTAAAAGAATGAGTGGATCGTAATTTCATATCTGAATGATTTGTCACCATCTATATACTCATCATAGAAAAATCAAGGTTCTAGTCTGAGTAGGGGACTTAATGTAGATCGTGAAATTTGGATAAGGGAAAAAAGTGTCATTTCAAGACCATGGACAAAACTCTACTCTCACGGGAGAGATTAAGCCCTTCGTCCTCAAGGAACCCATATCCAAGATTTCTAGTATACGTCCCCGCGAGACACTGCTGTTCGTGATGCCGTAATTCCTAGCACACAATATCACCGCGAGATACTGCTGGTCACGTAGGTTTTGTAGAGCGTAAAACGTCTCTGACATACTTATGAACCGGAACATTCACAATTCCAGCATGTCTTCGCAAGATGCAGCTGATTGTGATGCCATCATTCCTAGTATACATCCCCGCGAGATACTACTGGTCATGTAAGCTCTGTAGATGCTTAAAAACGTCCCCGATGGACTTATGATCCAAAGCGGAGACACTACATGTCTCCTGTAAGCACGATTTACCCTATTTGAGATCAAGAACTGATTCCTAGTATATTATCGCGAAATACACTGCTCATGTCTACTCTAGGCTCTGACTCGACTGACTGAGGCTTCCGAATATTTCTTAGGACATCCCCACGAGATACGCTGGTTATTCTTCCTTTAGGACATTTTGAAAAACTCCCAAAACATCCTTTAGAGATACACTGGTCATGGAGGCCCCATTATATAGACACAATTGACTCCTAATACATCTCTGCAAGATACGCTGGTCAAAGATAAGTGAGCCGAAGTCTCGCGAAGACATTATTATTAGGGGTACAAACCTTCCTTTCTCTCCTGAACATGTCCCAACTGACTCCGGAGAGATCCATCCACATTGGAAAAATATCAGACGACCTCAGTCGTGTCGGCTAAATCTCTGACAGCCTCTGTCGCGTCGGCTTAATCTCTGACAGCCTCAGTCGCGTTGGCTAAACCTCAGACAGCTTCATTCGCGTTATCCAAACCTCAGATGACCTCATCTGAACTGATTCATCGCATCTGAAGAGTTTTATACAGGTATATAACTCAGGCACAAGCCTCACCTAGGGCCCAAGCCTAGTTCCCGGTGTCTCAAACACACTCACAGCTAGTAAATTGTCATGAATTGTACATGTTTATCCAAAAACGTGGATAAGATCCCTTGAGCTCTGCATGCTCAACAAATGGACCCAGAAGCAATAATACGGTTTCCATGTGACATATGTGACTGGCCATTGAGAGTCAGAGCTCAACCCCAGCTCCTCTCACGCTCTACACACGATTTCTAAGGCATTCCATGCCTTTTCACGTGACTTATCCTATTCATTCTCACAAATCAGAGAATATCTCTTTAACTTGGCCAACTCGAATAAAGAGAATATTTCTCTCACTTGACACATATCACAAAGGTTGACTCAGCTTCACACAGATGGGGGGATATCAATTAGGGTTTCGGTCTGGCGGTCTACGAAACATGTGAGAAATACCCAGCCAATTTCTCTCCACAGAAGAGAGAAAAGGCGGTTGAATAATGAGATAAACTCAATCTAGTTTATCTCTATCTATTCCTGAAGAAACGGGAGAACTGCTCCGCACGACAAGCAATCCTTATCTTCACCGACGTGAGATTAGAGAATTTAGCTATAAATAGGTCTTTATTTCTCTAAGATGACCGAGAACTTTCTCATAACCTCTCAGAGCAATTCTTCTTCAAACTCTAGAATTCTCTGATTTCTCTCTTCACCTGCTTCCCTCCCTAAGACCAACCCTTACCTCTTCCCTGTAACTGAAGCAGTCTTTGAATGGTCATTGTGCGTGGTTTAGGCAGAGATTGTTCGTGCTCAACCTCCCGTAACTCACTTTCAGAAACCCTGAAATTCAACTTTAGTCTTTCACCGATTTTAGGTAATTACAGGGAGCAAAAAAAGATTATTCATTTGACGAAATTATTTATTTATGGAACATTCAATTATTGAGGTTAGACCTGATGTAAACCAGCATAGATGAATTTCACGGTTTATCGAAAATGAATGACTTGGGTTATTTGTTTGTTTGTATGTACGAGACATGTTGTCCTTTTTGGAATTAATCAACCCTAACCGTCTGATATGAGACCCAAATCCTTGGCCAGTTGGACACTATGAGTAGCAACTGTTAACACGCATTGGTTTAAACGGATGATTATGATGGGGGCTAAGATCGGATTTGAGAAAATGAGGGCTCAATTTTTCAAAATGATGGAGCATGCACCATTTTGTTTACAAATGCACATGCACATCATTATCAGATAACCATTATAGAGCAATACTTTATGTGTGGTACTTAATTTGTTCAATGCTAGACTCCCAAATCAAAGTAGTTACAGTAATATAGAAGTTGTGATATGACAAGACACGGTAGTGCTGATAGACACTCATCAATCGACAACACACAGTCGTTCTGGTAGATCGGGTCTCGGAATTCAGTTTCCAATAGAGATACATTTTGGAACTTTACGACCGACAAGACAAATTTTACAGTTGAGGTATATAATGTACAAAGAAGGGATAATAGTACGGACTACAAAGAGCCTGTTGCGAAATGAAAATCTCAAATCTTAGGACACTTTAGTTTCATTATAATTTGCTTGGTTCTTCAATCAGCAATGTCCATATTTTATTCAGTTTCTAGAAAGGAAAACGTATGTAAATAATTTTGTTGTGAGACCTTTAGTGGTTGTCTACAACCAACCATCTAATATGCGTTCTTTTTTTCTTCATAAATAATATTGTTGGCGGGAGAAAAGTTTAAGGCATTATTGATTTAATTAAGTCAACATTTAACTAGTTGTATAAAATAGATTTAAGTCACATGCGTTCACTAGTACTCAATAAATCACATGTATTGTTTGTAGTCACTTCTATGTATCTTATCTTGTCCTTAGTACCATACTGCTATATCTCTCAATCACTCTCCCTAGGTCTTTAAGCTTAGTTTGTTTTCTTTTGCTAAACAGAAGATGGCTACATTTTCTTGTGCGTCTTCAACAAACACTACATCTCTTGCCATATTTTCTCTCTGTTTCTTAGTTCATCAGTTGATCCAGTTAAGTGTAGCAATTACTTTACCTCCAAATGTTAATGTTCCGGCGCTTCTTATTTTCGGAGACTCGATAGTTGATCCGGGGAATAACAATAACTTGCCTACGATCGCTAAGTGCAACTTCCTACCTTACGGGCAAGATTTCATGGGTGGAAAACCAACCGGAAGGTTTAGCAATGGCAAAGTCCCCGGTGACTTGATAGGTATAGAAAACAATGCTAATTCACTGACATTTTAATTACTAAAGATGTCGTTAACTTTATGTCTATTAATATTTAGTTGCCTGGCTCGCCACAAAGTTGATATGGCCGAGTTGGTCTAAGGCGCCAGATTAAGGTTCTGGCCTGAAAGGGCGAATCCCACTGTCGACACATTTGTTTTTTTGAAAATTTTCATATCCAAGCATTTTTCCTCCTAATAACAAATCATTTTTGCAGCTGAAGCACTGGGAATTAAGGATATTTTACCGGCTTATCTCGATCCATTCTTGGACCCAAATGATCTCCTGACTGGCGTAAGTTTTGCGTCTGGAGCCGCCGGATATGATCCACTTACGTCTAAACTCGCGGTATGAGTCTCCATGGTTATGATTTGCTATTACTAATAGCAGCAGGAGAGCCAACTTGTTTAAGAGTCTTTTAACCTACATTCATTGGGTTTTCATTTTTATTTATGGGGTAGATGGCTATAAGCTTGGAGAAACAAGTAGAGTTGTTCAAGGAGTACCTGGCTAAAGTCGCAGCCATCGCAGGAGAAGAGAAAGCTAAGAGCATACTGTCAGACAGTTTATACCTAGTTGTTATTGGAAGTAATGACCTTGGCAATACGTATTTTGGTTCACAACTCAGATCCAATTACGATATCCCTGCCTATGCTGATCTTATGGTTGAAGGGGCTATTAGTTTTATTCAGGTACATTTGTTCCCATTTTACACTCTGATTATGGTACTCTAAAAAGTGTCATGAAGATCTCTAATTAAGTCAAGCGACGAGCCAAGTATCCTAACCAAGCTGAAACAACTAACCACTTTCTGCAGGATCTGTACAATGTGGGTGCAAGGAGAATTGGAGTATTCGGTGTACCACCCATAGGATGCCTGCCATCTCAGAGAACATTAGCGGGAGGGAAAGCGAGAAATTGTGCAGAGAACTATAACCAAGCTGCTCAGATTTTTAACTTGAAACTGTCACCAGCACTAGCCAAACTCACTGCTAAGTTTGCGCATGGAAGGGCTGTGTATGCTGATATCTACTATCCTATCCTAGAGATTATCGACAATCCTCACAATTACGGTAAGTGCATTATCCTAGAATTAGTCTCTTGCATTCATATAATCATTGTGCTCGAGGGAATGCATCTGACTTGAACAAACTGGTTGAATTGAATTTTGTTTGTAGGTTTTGAAGAGGCAACAAAAGGATGCTGTGGTACAGGAAAGATAGAATCAATAATTCTATGTAACCAGCTGAACCCATTTACCTGTGACGATGTCTCCAAATATATATTTTGGGACAGTTACCATCCCACAGAGAGAGCCTACCGAATATTTTTAGGCCCCTTCCTCGAGAAAAACCTAAACAGATTCCTCTGTGACGATGCCATATGCTAATCTTGCTTGTGTCTGCATAGATTCCCCAGTTCACACACTACTCAATCCATTGTTCCAAAAATCAGATGGATGTGTTTCTATCATTTACTTGTTTATAATCTATTAACACGTTCGCCTGTTTGTTTTAGATCAATTGATACTATATAACTGTTCTTATTAGTGGTACTATGTAAACCCCAGATGGATTGAATGGAAGAAGTTTTATGGAATGGCTTGCGTTTTTATTAGTTTAATCGCAGTGCACTCTCAAGCGCAATTACATTTTATGCGAAAGGACGACTGCAAAACAATCTGCAAGTCTGAATTTCTACACTGCAGAAGTTTTTATGGTTTTCGAGCAGGACCAAAGGGCTTGCCAGATCCAAAAGTGGGAGATGCCCTCTGGTGCTTATACGAAAATGGATTTAACAAAAAAGGACCTAAACAGATACTCGATGGAAAATAAAGAAAGACAAATGCATTGAATAACAAATGTGGAAGTGTTATCAACACGAAACAAGTTGGAAGACAGCGTTCATGAATACAACTATTCGCGACATCAAGTAAACTCAAACACATACATATAAACAAATCTGCAAACTCAAAAATTCTTCAATTCTTACAAACAAACAGATAATAAATAAGTCTCAGCTATAAAGGCATCAACCCTCAAAAAGAAAGAAAGAAAAAGGTTCTTTTCTATGCTAAAACTACAAAGCCTGAATACATAAGCAGAGTGAAAAAGAAAACAGTGGATAGAAATTCTCGTTCGGCAAAGAAGTAGTACACGAACGTTTGTTCCTTTAAGCGGATCACATCAATCCTTTCATAAAACTGTGTTGTTATCTAAATCTAAATTCGAAAGAATAGGTAATCTAGTAAGGGTTAGAATGATCAATACAAGCTAAACCCTAAGAACTGGCTGACCAATATGGCAAGTCCAAGAGCAATCGCAACAAGGGAAGAAGCCCAAGTCAGTATCTCAGTAATCCTAGGTACCCTTTCTTTCAATGCCTCAGTACATGAACCAATAAACACAGTATAACTTCCCATGGCAAAAACTGTTCCTAGCAAAAACATACCTAAAAAGGCAGCCCCCGCTAATCGTGAAGGAAGAGCAAGTGCAGGCAACACCATCAGTAGGGCATCTGGTTGCAGTCCATGAACAATTCCAGTGGCAAAAGTTGCAAGGCCGATCTTCTTCTTAGCTTTAGGGGCCTCTAGAGATTCAAGGGCACTTACATCACACTCTCCGTTCTCTAAAGTAACGCACGGGACAGGGGCAGGGACTTCCGATGCCTCCTTAATTCCCGTAGCACCTATAAAAAGTAGCGTAAGGCCAACTATCCTAGTTCCCCATGTCTGAAGTATCTCAATGTGGAGTCGATCTTTCAGTAATAAAAACAACAACCCAAAGATAACTTGGCCTGCATCATGGCCAAATCCCCAAAGGGCTCCAACTGCAGCACTTTCCATCCGAGTACGTCCAATGGAGAGTGGAGCCAAGGCAGCAAGGTGATCTGGTCCTGATAGAGTGTGCAAACAACCAGCAAAGAACCCCGTCCAAGCACTACTTAGTAAAAGCTTACCCCCTACAGTAGCAGCGACGGAGCCTTCAGATTGAATTGCAGTAGCATAGGCTGGGGGAGAAAGAATTGAGTTGATGGATATCAGGATAAGTGCAGATAACAATATAACTGCTGCTGCAGGAACTGCCTGAAACATCGTAAAATAGGGAGATTGTGTTAGCATATAATGCAGAGAGCCATGTGGTCTGGTCATAGTATTGATTCACAAATCTCCACTACATATTCATGTAACAGATGCACCAAGCTACCTGTGCAGTAGTAAAACATCGAATGAACTTGAGCACTAAACAGATGGAATTCGTCTTGAAATTTAGAATTATGAACCCATCTTATGAGTAGTTCTCTGCTAAAACAACTAGTATTAATATCATTGAGAAGAAAGCCTAGTTGATAGACTAAACAAATTCTTCAATCCAAGATATTACCCCACACTGAGTCACCTTCTACCATTGCAGAAGATGCCTAACCCATTAAGAACCTTTGTGCCTCTATTATGTTTCAATCTCCAAATATCACGGTTCCAAACAAAGAAATTTAGTGCATTTCCATTAATGTCTAGAAACACACAGGGTGCACCCCTATCAAAATTAAACATTTCCTTTTCATCCCTTCATTCCAATATATACACAAAAGCAATAGCCCAATCCTTCGCTCAGGGTACTGAATCATGTAGTTTTTCAGCATATGTTTGCAGATCACTTAGAGCAGCACCAGACATTGGTCAAGCATACCACAGTGCTAGGAAATCCACATATCTAGTATGATAATTCACCACATACACTTGCTCATGAACACCTGACACATCCTTGGCATAAGACATTTTCTTCCTAGTTACTCTAATTTTTTATTCGCATTCATATTACTTTAGTTAGTTGAGATTAACTAAACACCTACAACCGCAATTGGTACAACCCCACACAAGAACTAGAATGCCCCTTTTGAAAAACAGCCAGCAATTGGCTAACCTAATAAATTAATCAGCTGAACTTTACAAGAATCAAGCTTCACAAGCATAAAAGGAACAGAACGAGCAAAACCCAAAAGGTATTTCATCCAAATTTATACAAAACATTAGAACCAACAGCTATAACATCAAAGAGATTTCCATTTGAAAGATGTCCACACGGAAAGGGCATAAAAACCGTACCTTTACTTGTTTAGAAGCTCCAACAACTATTTCCTTAAGAAATTGAAATCTGGGTGTTGACCCTTTCCCTGAATTGACCGTTGAAGATGAAAAATCATCCTTTGTTGAACATCTAATAGAAGATGATTTTACAGACATTAACGGAGAAAAAGAAGAAGAATGAAGTTGAATTCTGTTGAATTTGGTTTGTGAGAAACCAAGTTTACTAACAGCACGATCGATTCGATAAGGAAGGAATTGAGAGGTGGGTTTTAGGTAGGTTTTTGTGGACAGAGAAGACGACGACGACGAGTGGATAAGCCTTTCCATGGCTTCTGCTCTCTCTGTTTCCCCTGGAGAAAGAAATTTTCCTCTCTTCTAAAAAAGAGAGGTTTTTTTTTGGTTGCAGAGAGAAGGGGGTTTAGGATAAAGTGGCGACACTTACTATACAAGAAGTTAAAAGTTTGCCGATCGAATAGATTTGGTTTCAAAATTGCTGGGGGAGGAGACCAGAAAAGTCACGGCCGGCTAGGTTCGCAAATTGCACATTGAATAGAAGTAGCAAATTGTGGAATGATTTGTGAAATCGGCGTCCAATTTCAAGGGTTTGCTTAATAATTTCGGTAGTTGTTGAATGAGGGGTAGGTATTCGGAGACGTGGATGTTTGTGGGCGGAGGTTTTTAATCATTTTCTTTTTACCTTTTCCGTCGACCATGTTTAGTGGTTAAGTTCTTATTAACGTGTTTGACTTCATTTGTTCATTTATTCACTAGTTCCATCAATCTTGCCGGATCTCGTATCTGGCTGAATTCATTTATTAAGAGATAAGTTACATTACTTTGAAATGCAATTGTTTGCGAGCATCCTGTACAGATTAAAAACACGGGTAGAATAAAGATCTCAATGCGCTATGTTGATGAGAACTCCATGGTAGAATTATACTAACAATAATCAGTTCAAATGGGGAGTCGTGAGAAAGTAAGTCGTACACCTCTTTCCATCCCCTAGACTCATTAGTCAAAACCGCTTACGTATTGGTCAAAACCACCAGAACTCATTTGATTCTAATACTACCTGTTTTTCCTCTCATGTCTTCCGTTCATATCTACTTTTGCTGCTGATTTAGTCATTTTTTATACTATTTTCCCTCAAGTTTTGCCTTTTCTCTTGTTTTCTGGTCTTACAGAAGGTCTTTTTTTGATACTTTCCGATACCTTGAAAAGTTCTCTTACTTGAACCTTTTGCTCTCATTTCTGTGTGGACCATTTATTCCTCTTAGTTCTTTCCTGGGATTCCTCCGTCTAGAGATTGCCTTAGTTTTGGGTTGTATTCTCCTGGGTAGTCTTTTTTCTGTGGGATAATTTGTTGTGTGATCTTGGTGGTTTTTCTACGTGGTTTTGCTCCCTATGATTAGGTGGTCTTTAGTTTTTTATTCAAGTTTTCTCTTTTCGCTTTTGTTTTTCACGGAAGTAGATTCGATGTGCCAGTTGCTTGATCAGCTGGAGTTAAAGCTTAGTTCTTGAACACCCTTTGTAAATCTGCTTCTTAAGATCAATTATCTTTGTGATCAAGCAGATGGAACTTTGGCCTCAAGTAATTTGATTCACGGAGTAGATATTTTGATTGATGAAGGTCTTGCATCTCATTCCTCATGTGTTGTTCACGATTCAGAGAGTTATAACAGTCTTCCGGCGACTAAATCAATCTCTTCGGCGACCTACATCTAATTCCAGTCGACAAAGTTTCTAAGACGGACTCGATTAATCATATAATCCCTGGCGAAAAGGAAGAAATTACGGTGTTCAACGATACTAAGGCTATAAAGATCGGGATTCTAGGTGATAGAAAATTGTTTGTTTCCGAAAAAACCTTCTTCCCCGGTGGTTCTTCTGAAATGGTGGCTTATAAAAGTATTCAGGTACAGGTAGATGGGGATTCTGGTGACCTAGTCATAAGTCAAGTCTCCTCATTTGGCTTGGTCCTTGTCCTGGAGTATATGGATTATGGGCTTGTCAGGAATTTTTTAGCCTGCCGGAACTTATTTTATATATATGGTATTGATCAAACCCTTGACTGGTCCTCCACTGTCAACATATGGTATGAGCAGAGTCAAAAATTGGGTGGTCAAAGTCAAGGTATGGGTTAAGTCAATACTTGTACTGGACATGTCAATGGGGTGGACAAGTCTATGATTGGAGATGATTGTAACAAAATGCCTTCTTCAGAAACCTATAGGTATCTTTCACCTATCTGCGCTTATGGTTCAGGTATTCTTTTGCTTATGGATTTAGTGATGATCTGCTTTTTAATAATCTTAGGTCTAGCTCAACTTGATTTCCACCTGTTAGATATTGGGACAAATGATAAAATTTGGTATGTATCTAAAAATTCTTCTAAGCTGAGTTATCTTGTTCATCTCCATGAAGTGAAAAAGGCCATTACTCTGTGTGATATGGACTGTTATTGTCTTGGCTGGATTGTTAAAATTAGATTTACTTGTAAGGATGTGTGTAGAGCCCACCATTGCAGTGCGGTTAAAAATGGTGAAAGAAGTAGACAGATAGAACTTGACCTCTATTGGTTCTCTCGAGAGTTGAAGTGTTTAAGTAAGTTGGAGCTCAGAAAGTTGGAGGGTGAAGTTGGTGTGTGGCCTACTTATCATGTTTATTTGTTGAGAATAGGTGTTAAATTGGATGAAGATGACCACTAGCTAGTAATGATTCTAAGAAATATGGTTTTGTACAAACACAACTACTATCTTTTTTCTCATGATTGTAAATGTCTAGGTAATTTGATTCCAAAGAAGTATGTTACAACTCGTATGCTTATTGTGGAGGGAGAATTCAGTCTACGGTTTTCTTTTTCTGAATGCTTATGGAGTAGTTACTTTAACTTGGATTATATCTATCATTGGTTAATAATGTTTATTAGAAATAGTTACTTAGTGCAAGTTGAAGATTATAGTGGCATGGATCATGTTTGGTACTGTTGTAAGACAGATAAGAATATGAAGATTGTGTTAGTCACCAAGGGCACTTATATTACTCTTTATCTCGTAGTTACTAGTATTTATACTCTTGGAAAAAATTCGTATTGACATTTACTTGTTTTCTCGAGAATGGAATGGTATCTTTATTATGGTCCTCTATGAGTATGATATGTGTTATTTGATCAATCTGAAGAGTGGGGTTACTTTATGGATTTTATTCTCTCATAACCTGTTGGATGGTTATATCAGAGGTTTATTTAGTGGTTATGTTTGTAAGGATGGAAGGTATTTCTGGTTAGTCGTATGTCTTTGTGATTATTTGTTTTCTGAAATAAGTTTTAAAGGAAAAGTATATGCTTACTATCGGCATGTTTATAAAGTTTTAGGATTTTAAGCTTGTCTCTGCTTTCCTTTGGGTTTTCGGATTTTAAGTGGTTTATGCATCATTTCTTCGGGTTGGTTGTTCTCGGAGTTTTTTTTCGAATCATTCTACTCTATTGATTCCTTGGGATGATTTGCTGGTCTTCATTTTACTCTTATGTTGCCATATCTCGTTGTCAAACCTTTAAGCCAGTTATCACCTACAGGGGCTTGGGTTGTTAGTTCTTATGTTTGTTATAGGTGTAAGATGATTCCTGTCTTTGACTATAACTGGTTTGGGTGGATGTTTCAGCAGGTTGGGTCTTCTTCTCGGCAGGTTCTCGAGGATTTTTTTCACTATGTTCTTTTTTTTTCCAATCAGCCTTCTGGCACTTTTCTATTTGGAAGGAACTGGTTTTGGTTCACCTTTGTTAGTCATCCTTTTTTTTGGAGGAGTGATACACCTTTGCATATCACGCATGGCTCATTTATGAGAATTAAACGTCAACATACTCATGTCTTGAAAGAGGCTCCATTAGTGTTTACTGTAATCATGGTCGAAATGGCGTTGATAAAGTATTAGCGAATTTGAAGATCTCTTCATTAGAACTTGACCGATTGAGGATGTCTACTTTACTTCATGGATGCAACAACTCTTGTCTCGTCGCATATCTGCATTTCCCTTTGTTTCATTTTCCTCTTTCTTGTATGAACATACTTTCCTTGTCTTATATTATCCCCGGTAATGGTTCAGCCTCCAGTCCAGTTTCTACTAACTGTAATGGCTAAATTTATAACCGTTTGATTAAAAAAAAGTTGGTTATTGTATCTTGTGATTCAAAATTTGTAGATCCGACTAATTTATTTCAATGTAACCATCATTGTAACCAAAATTTGTGGTTAGGCCAACTGACTATATTATGACTCAAAGTTTCAAGACGCGGTCGGCTGACTCAAGTGCCCCCGAACATCATGAAATGGTCACCAATTATACCGATCACTAATTCTGTCTGGGTTGTTGCTCAAAATTTTATTCAATCATCTTTGAATCTTTTGATAGTTTAAACTTTGTCCCAGTACCCAAAAAATATCTAGTGATTAACATTTCCAAGAAAAAAAAAAAGTGCTAACCCAACCCAAAATTGCAGCTTATGCATTAGGGCCCAATAGGAATAAATATTACATGCCTTTCGGGCCATAATTTGTGTCACATCCCCGTTTTGCGATTTGTAACTTTTATGGGTTATCACCGGTAATACTGTGGTTCAATGAATAAACTTCACCAATAAGTATTCGGTTTTTCTCTTTATCTCTTAATGCATCCCATACTGCATTAGAGGTTTGACACGCATAAACCCACGAAACCGCCAATATAATGAACACAAAAATATAATGCAATATCTCCTTTTAATGCATCAAAGGAAAATAAAAAGAAACTCATTCTTAAAGGACTTGCACATGTCATTTACTCTCTTAGTGATGCCTAATTCTCTCAAAGTTGAGACTAACTCTCCCAAAGTCTATCATATGCTAGCGTATATTATTATACCAATCGACGATGACTCTCACATTATTTATACAATTGTAGAATGACCAATACTGTGCATACACAATGCGAAATCTTTGGACATACATGTTTCCAAGGGAAAGTTTCCACAACCGATTAAATTGTTGCATAACTGACCAACCTTCTTCAGTTCTCTCCATCCATACCACTTGTCCCAAGAGGTTAATAAATTTATCTTACAGTTATAAAGTATTTTATAGCTGTCATAACTCATCCAATCATTCATCCACATGTGTAAAGCCTTCAAATGTGCATAACCGCCATTTTGGATCCATTCTTGCACCACTTTTATTGATCTTGTCTTGGTTGTGCATGTTATTCAATTTAAAGCTTCGGATTGATCAAAATATGACAATATATACTTGTTCACAATTGTTGCTCTCAGTGTCCCACTGATAAGTGCATAATTTACTATCCTTTTGGTATTAATTCCATGCTTGTATTTTCTACATTTTTTGCATATTACCTTGTATTACTTTTGTTTTCTCTTGTTTGTTTCGGATAGATAAAACCATCCAAAAATAAGTTAAAAAGAGTGCCGAAATGGACATAGAAATGGAGGTGAACCTAGGACCAAGTAGAATTCAATCAAATTCGGAAGTATTGAAATCCATGTTGTAAATAATAGAGAGACAAAATAAAATAAAAAAGAATGAGATCATTTCGAGTTCGTATGAGAAACTCATATGCAGAACAGTTTCTTAAGATTCTGAGATCAACCCCAGGATCGTTCCCTTTTTAGTATCGATTGGTCCACAGGGAGTGCATGTTAGTTTTTAAAAGGTGAATACTTGGTTTTGAAATGTTCACAAGTCAAAAGATTATGAGGGATATTAAAGGGGACATCCAAGATTTTTTAAGACACGTTTAATATTGAAGAGGAGAAAATGAGCAAAAGTTAGGGTTTTTGTGTATTTCCATCACCATATCTATTTCTCTTTGATTATCTCATATGTATATCATGAGTTTTACTAAATCCAGGAGTAGCTGAACTCTTGTTTGATTGAGGGTGAATTATAAGTTCTAAACATGATTCGATTTAGTATATGAATCTATTTTTATTTTCTTCACAAAAGATATCTTTTGTTTTTAATATGATTAATGTTCATAATTGATTGATTGATGGTCTAGCTGTCCAACTAAATCAGTTTATTGATTGATCCACATCTATTAAAGAACTGAGATATTCGTAGTTGTCTAGCAATACTTTACCCAATTAGAAATTGTGAGACCTTGCAAGGGATTCTATGGAGCAATACGAGTGAAAACAATACTAGTAAGACCAAGAGTACTATGGTTGATGCTAGGATCAACCTAAGTTCACAATCCCTAAAGCATTTGATTGAGTTACACCTTGAGAGAGTAATTCATGATGGCTTAGACGAATGGATTCCAATAGTAGAGATCACTTATTGTCCTATGATATTACGAATTTTAGGGATAACCGAGAGTACTTTTTATCTTGCGGTTGGTGATAATCTGTGATTAATGACGAATAGATGAATATACTAAATTAATTATTGTCTAGTAACAAACAAGGATTCCTCGATCACAATTTTCATCCTTGATTACATTTGTATGTACTTATTTATTATTTACTTTTCTTTGAAACCTATACACAGCCTCCCCTCCCCCTTTGTGACACTTACAATCTGAAAATTCTTTGCTCTTTGTGAGAACGATCCTTACTACTATTGTATTACTTATTAGTTGAGCATAAGTAAGTGGTTTAAGTTGTTGTGCTTATGACAGTCCATCAAATTTTGGCATCGCTACCGGGGAGCAGTTGATAGCTTGTAGTTGTTATTCATTTTATTGTTTTTGTTTTTCGGTTTTATTATTCATTTTTTGTTTTCTAGATTTTTAATTTATGTTGCTTGATCTCTGGATCCTGGTTGTCCCGCTGGTTATTAACAGTGTGGCATTATTGTTCGAACGAAAATAATTCTAAAAGATCTGACATTAGAAGAGGTGGTTTACGAAACAAGAGACGGGGAAAATCCTTAACCTCCACCTCCTCATCCTGAAAGGAAGACAGACAAGTATTTGACATCTCCATTGTTTGATCAACAACAGTTTTTCATCAACTTAGATGACTCAACTAAACTCAAATATCAGTTGATAGATTGGTTACCAAAGTTCAAAGGCCTTGCAAGAGATGACCCTCATCATCACTTGCAACTTTTCAACATAGGTTGACAAGTTTGAAGCCGACTGGAACTAATCAAGAAAAAACTTTAGTGGCAGCTTTTCCATTCTCTTTGACCAATTCTCCAGAAAAATGACTTTATCATCTTCCACCTGTAAGTATTACAACATGGAAGGAGATGTATAGAGTTATTCTAAAAGAATATTTATCTGCAAATAAAGCAATAACCATTCGTAAAACAATTAGTAGGATTAGGACAAATTACATGTGAAACTATTTAGGAATATTGAGAGCGATACAAGAAGTTACTAGCAAGTTGCCACATCATCAAATTACCGAGCAACTTATAGTATAATATTTGTATGATGATTTGTTTCAGTCGGAGAGAAATCTTATTGATAGAACACGTGGTGAATCTACAAACTTGATTTAGAATATAATGCAAACACGTAAAAATTCAATATAAGAGGTAAGACAGTGGGTGGGATGCTTTATAAAGTTAGTTCTACTCCAAATACAAACCAACATTTGAGTAACTGTGAGAAGATGACGCAACGAATGGTTGCAGTGATCATTTTTACATGTAAGGAAGAATCTGAAGAGGTGAATGCAATGTTTCTCAATCAGAGGCCAAGGTATATGATCCATATTCTTCTACTTACAATGCATTTTTTATCTGAACATGTGGTTGTGATCGAAAACCATTCTTTTGGAGAAAATAAGCTTCATGTTTTTTTTTTTTGGTCTTGGTGTGATTTGAACTTGGGACATATGTGAGTCACTAAGGTCACTATCCTGTTTTCACTATTAGTAAATGAAGTTGAACCTTCAGTCCCACATAGGAGAAAATAAAGATGAAATTAATTCATATTACAAAGATTTTTACAAATCTAATTATGACCCTTTGGTCAACACACTTTATGCGGGGGGACTTAGAAATGGCTAATATGGTGCAACCACATATATTTCACACACAATATTTTGCATCGAAGCACGCGCGTCGTCGTATGTCTGGTCAGGATGGGGTCGGGCTTGAGAGGTGGTGTGGTGTGGGTTAAGTAATTTATGCCTGAGAGCATCAAGTCAGCAATTGATTTTCCATCAATTGTCTTTACCAAGCCATTAGTGCACCCTTTTCTTTTGCCTATAAAAGAAACTCGAATTTTTCATTCTAAAACAGAACAGAAGTGGCTAATATCTCGTCTTGTTTTCGATTTTACTCACTTTGATTTGGGTAATTGATTTTTTATTTCTTTATTCTCTAATCCGTGTTGCTTGTGTCGTATTAATGGGTAACTATTGTAGTATTATACAATATTTACAACGGAAAGTTTTATCATGGATGCAACTGCATGGGTATATTAGAATTGCTCATTTTTTAGGTGTACCATTACTAGAAACTCGAATTTTTCATTCTAAAACAGAACAAAAGTGGTTAATATCCCATCTTGCTTTCGCTTTTACTCACTTTAATTTGGGTAATTGAGTGTTTATTTTTTATTATATAATCTATGTTGCTTAGCTCCTATTAATGGGTAACTTTTGTAGTATTATTATACAATAGTTACAACGGGCAATTTTATCCCAGATGCCACTGCACATGGGGATATTAGAATCACTCGTTTATTAAGTGTATCGTTACTTAAATATTAAGGATAACTTCATGATCAAACAAATCTCATCTTTTGTTGATTAATAGTCATCTTATTGAGGCATGGTTGGATAGTGTTTTCGATGGATTAGTGAGAAACTCCTAAAAAGAACAAGTTCCCCTAATACGAGATTCATGTGGGAAACTTATGAAGATGATAAGTATCATGTTAGAAGATTCACATGCATGGGAATATTACTAAAGCGGGGTAAATAGTTGGTTGGTTCATATTTAGTCTGAAGTTGTATAATATGAAGGGGTGTAACAACTAAATTCAATAAGTGTTCAAAACTGAACTAGGTCTCAGGTTTATTTCAATATATTGCAGTTCTTTCGTTCACAAATCTTGGTGTCATTGTTTCACTTTATTTTCGCGTTATAATTGTTTATCTTATTAAAGTATAAACAACATGTTGATAACCTTATTCCATATTCTTTAATCTTCTTTTTTATTCATAAGGTCATTCAAGGAGTTTCTATATAGGTTTACTTGGTATCCTCGCTTTTCACATCTATCTACATACCTTGGATTATCCCAAGGATGAACTTGAATCGCCATTTATCATTATTAAGCATATACCATAAATTAAATTTTCTGATAACGAATTACAACCACAACATATCAAAGCTAACTTTTCAACATTGTACTTTATAATATAGACAATGACAACAATATGGACTTCAAGGAAGGCATTTAGTTATAGCTTTATATAATACTTTGAAAGAATATGGTCATAAATTGGTTCTATGGTGTAGTGGTTAGCACTCAGGACTTTGAATCCTGCGACCTGGGTTCGACTCCCGGTAGGACCTTTTTTTATTATCAAATTAATTTTATACGACGTATGTCTGCCCATAATGGCACTGATTCAATGATAAATAAGTTTTTCTGCCAATTATGACCAACGACATTTTATTCAATATAATGTTGTTATCAACACGAAATTACACGGTGATTACCAGTATTCACCAAAACCCACCACCACTACAATTTGGACCAACCACACCTTTCTCAAGATAATCGTATCAACATGAAATTACACGGTACTACCAGTGGTCACCAAAACCCACCAACACCAGAACTACCACCTATTACCGCCGCTTCTACCACTACTGCTTCCACCATAATGACCAAGCACCACTAAGGTCAACACTACCACAACACCTCCACTACACTCCCAACACCGCCAAAAATTACCATTAATGTCCACCGATATAGTTATTAGTCGATTCATTATAAATTAGTAAAAATGTATTCATTAGCATAATTAAAGAGACATTTATCATGCAAAGTTTATGGGATATCAATGATATTAATATTTATATTTCTGCCACCCAATCATCCGCACTTTAAACAACTTTCTACAATTGATGAAAATGCACCTCAAACACCTTTTATAAAAGCAAACAACCATGTAACCATTGAATGTAACTGATGATAACGCTTACCTACAATCACTTACAATGGTCCAATTTTAAATCGTCACATCAAAATCAAACTTTTCGCCTAAGTAACATTTATGATGTTTAGATTGACCATTATGTATCTTACATTAGAACACGGACCATACTATAAAGGCAAATCATCAATAATAAGTAAGAAAAATTGTGTTAATTTGAACTATATCGTTCATTTGTTGTTAACACTTAAAATAACAATTATTCTAATGTTTTTTTAGTTGTCATGCTTACTTTTATATCGTAACCAAATTTATTTTAACATTGACAATAATCCATCACATATCCAAAATTTGCTGTTACAAGTACCATAACGACACATAATAAACATGGACCATTATTGTTCACCAACACCCGTCACCACCACAACCACCACCCATTGGACTTTATACTACTTCCTTTGCCACTCATCATCACCCACCGCCACTAAATATCACCACTTCCACCATCACCCACGAATACCATAATTATGATATATCAATATCCTGATACAAATATAATTTCGAGCCAACTTATTTTCTACTATTGTAAGTATACCTATCTGCATAATTAATAATACATTTATATGATGGTAAACTAATAGAATATTTATTTAAATAAATTTATCAAGGCTAATATCAGCTTGTCTTTATGGATACTTCATTAGTCCTATATTCACCTGATAGAGTTGGTCTCAACCATTCAATCATGTAGAACAAGTTGTATATACCATGATGATAGAATGTAGAACCAAAGTGGTTCTATGGTGTAGTGGTTAGCACTCAGGACTTTGAATCCTGCAATCTGGGTTCGACTCCCGGTAGGACCTTTTTTTATTATCAAATTACACAATGTTTGTGTCACAATTGCACAAGTTCAAAGATAAATAACTTTTGGTTGTAATCAAATACGAATATCAGTAGACAAGGCAATAGAAGTAGGCCGAGCAACAAGCTGAGCTCCAACCCCGTTTCGAATAGCAACGCCTAACCTATGAAACAAAAAAAAAAACTTACTTTGGAAGTCGAATCATGTCTAATAAGAAAAAATTCCAATCTCTTTAAGAAAACAACAAACTCTTCGCCAAGCTCGCCCAATGCCGTGAAAGCCAAGGTACCGTGTATGGATCACTACATTGGCTAGAGCATGGTTGAGAGCTAGACATGGCAGTGAAGAAATGGAAAAAAATGAGAAAAAGAAAAACTTACAAAAGAAGGATAAACCCACGTAGAGAAAAACCCTAGAATATAACCAATAACAATATTACCAATAACATTGTGGTCAAAATTTGCCTACTTTTGGTGCAAATTATGACAAGTGACATTTTTTCGAACATAACGCCCTATCAACAAAAATTACACAGTGACTACCATTGTTCACCATAATTTTGACCAACAACATGTTTCTAAATATAATGTTGTATCGACACGGAATCACATAGTGATTATCTATATTCACCAAAACCCACCACCACAACAACAACAAACACCCACTGGCAATACTAATGTTGTTACTGCTTCCACCGACGCTAACAAACTAACATTAAGGTCATTGCCTCCTCCATCGTTGTCCAACACTACTGTGACACCTGCACTACCACTCTCAAATCCAACAAAACCATTGACATAGTTATTAATCAATGTGTTACCAATTAATAAAAAACGTATTTATTAGCATAGTAACGAGACATTTATTATTAGAAACTAATTGGATATCAGTGATATGCATATTTATATTTATTCCATCCAACTATCCAAACTCTAACCAACCTTCATTAGTCAATAGAAATGCATCTCAAACACCACTTAAAAAGACAAACAACCATGTAATTGTGGAATGTAATTGATGAGAATGCTTTCTTACCACCACTTATGAATGTCAAATTTGAATCAACGAATCAAAATCGAACTTTGTATCCAAGCCACCATTCATGATGTATAAATTCACCTTATGTATTTTATATTAGAGCATGTACCGTTCCGTAACGCCGCAGACTCAATATTAAGAAGCAAAAAAAAAAAAAATAGTGTCAATTTTAAACTAATGTATGTTGTTAATTACTTGGTGTAACTATACAAAATGACAATTATTTTAGTATTTTTCTTTTTTCATTCCTAATTTGTACCATAACCCAGTTTATTTTGACATTAAAGATGATCAACATATGCCCCACAACATAATACTACACATATCATAATGACAGAGAAGAAACATTCACCGCTAACTATTCACCCACCATCACCACAATGACCACCAATTACTCTACTTATGCCACCAATTACCATCACCCACCACCACTACCAACACCGCCTCCTCTTCCACTCACCATCACCACTACTATTATCGTTATCGCTTCCAGCATCACTCACTAATGCCATAACTACCATATTTACGCCCATATGAAAATATAATTTCTATTAGCATAATTAATGAGATATTTATATCATGATAAATTAATAGAATATATACGCAAATAAAATTTATCAGTGACTAATCTCGGTTTGTCTTTATGAAGCCTTAATTGGCATTAAGATTACTTGTTCAGATAAATCACAACCGTCCAATTATGTAGACCAAGTTGTATATACATTGTGTTGATAAAATATGGACATCAAACTGGTTTTATGGTGTAGTGGTTAGCACTCAGGACTTTGAATCCTGCAACCTGGGTTCGACTCCCGGTAGGACCTCTTTTTTTATTATCAAATTACACCATGTTTGCGCCACAGTTGGATAGGTTCAAATAAAAATAATTTTTGGTGCAAATAATGACCAATAACATTTATTCAAATATAACGCCATATAAACAAAAAAGTACACAGTGACTACCATGTTCACCAAAACCTACGACCACCACCACAATTTTGACCAACAACATGTTTCTCAATATAATGTTGTATCAACACGAAATCATATAGTGATTACTGGTGTTCACCAAAACTCACCACCACAATAACAACAACCACTCGCTGACAGCACTAATGTCATTACTGCTTCCACCGGCATTAACAAACTACCATTAAAGTCATTGCCTCCTTCATCACTCTCCGGCACTATTGCAACACCTCCACTACCACTCTCAAATCTAACAAAACCATTGACATAATTCGTTACCAATTAATGAAAAATGTATAGTTAACGAGACGTTTATTATTAGAAACTGATGAGATATTAGTGATATACATATTTATATTTATTTCATACAACTATTCAAACTCTAACCAACCTTCAACAGTTGATAGAAATGCATCTTAAATACCACTTATAAAGACAAACAACCATGTAACTGTGGAAAGTAATTGATGATAATCCTTTCACACGTCCACTTATGATTGTCAAGTTTGAATCAACGGATCAAAACGAACTTTGTATCCGAGCCACCATCTGTGATGCATAGATTCACCTTATGTATTTTATATTAGACCATGTACCGTTTTGTAATGGAGCAAACCCAATATTAGAAGCAAATTTTTTTTTGTCAATTTGAACTATGTTATCTTTGTTGTAACCATACGAAATGACAATTATTTTAGTATTTTTCTTTTGTCATTCATAATTTTGTACCGTAACCCATTTTATTTTGACATTAAAGATGATCAACACATGTCCCACAACATAATACTGCATATACCGTAATGACAGAGAAGAAACATTCACCGCTAACTATCCACCCACAGTCACCACAATGACCATCCATTACACTACTTTTGCCACCACTTACCATCATCCACCACCACTAAAGACACCGTATCCTATACCTCTCACCATCACAATTACCGCTATCGCTTCCAGCATCACTCACCAACGCCATAACTACCATATTAGCATAATTAATGGGATATTTATATCAAGATAAATTGATAGGATACATAGGGAAATAAAATTTACCAGTGACTAATCTCGGTTTGTCTTTATGAAGCCTTAATTTGCTTGCATTAAGATTACTTGTTCAGATAAATCACAACTATCCAATTGTGTAGACCAAGTTGTCTATACATTGTGTTGATAAAATATGGACATCAAACTGGTTATATGGTGTAGTGGTTAGCACTCAGGAATTTGAATCCTGCGAACTGGGTTCGACTCCCGGTAGGACCTGTTCTTTTATTATCAAATATACCATGCCTTATGCCAAGATTGCACATGTTCTATAGTAAATAATTTTTAGTGTCAATTTTGACAAGTCATAGATTTTCCAATTTAATATTGCATGGATATAAAATTACAAACTGACTGTCGATCAAAGAGAGTAGTCATATTTATATGAAGAAGTCGGGGCTTCCTCTTTCTTGCTTTATTTTTTTTTTTTTTTTTGAGAAGATAAGATTTATGTTTGTTTTGTTTTTGGTCTTGGTATGGTTTGAATTTTAGTCAATTTTCAATATTAGTAAATGAGTATAGCCTTTAATCCCTCGTAGGGGAAACTAAAAATGAAATTTCCCCACATTATTAGGATTTTCACAAATCCAAATATGAACCTTGGGTCAACTCAATTTATGTGATAAAGAGGACATCACAGACTATTTGTAAAATCCTAGCATAATCTCAATCCTCATTAGAAGTTTCTCTTATAAATCTTCTAGCAGAACAATAGTTCTCTGTTGTTGATGGTGGTTTTTAGTATAGGGAGAAAACTGAAAAAGTCTGTCTACCCGACCCGGCATCAGAAGTAGTAGACCTTGATATGTCTATATTCCGCAAGGAGTTTTAAGAATATATCAAAATCTAATGAGTGCCTATGTCGCTCTTCATATTGCATTGAATCTCAAGCTGCTAGATGAATTTTTCACTAGTATAGAGCCTAATGAGTATTTAACCTCTCGCCTGCATTATTCATTAATGCATGGCTTATTGAGTATTTTTCCTATGTTATGTTCTCCGGCTGATCCCTTAATATTGGTATGACATGACAATTAATGTTCACTCGCAGCTGAGTAACATGAATTTCCCGAAGTATCAAGATTAAGGTCTGCATGAAAGTACTCAGTCAGAAGACGCGTTAACTGCACTCTGAGGATAAAGTTAAAGAATTTTGTGTCAACACACAAAATTTATCAAATTTGTTCAATTTTGTGATAGCTCACAAGATTCAAATTTTGGCCTAACTAATTTTCAAAAAATTAGGTTTTTTGCGCCCTGCACAATATCCCGAACGCTATTGGTCGAGACCAAACCTAGGTAAGATAGGAAATTAATCCGCCATGGAGCTAGTAGGAGCAAAGTCCTACCAAAAATCAGAAAACAAGAAATAAAGAGGAACTGCGGCAAATAGGAGCAGCAGCAAGAGGAGGCGTGGCCGCGCCACTTGGTCGAGCGATTTTCCTCAGCAGGCGCCACCTGTGGCCGACCGGCCATGCTCCATGTTGTTGTTTGCCTACCCCTTTTCTATCGACCAATCAGATCGCTTTAAACCCGCCACACGCACTTTAAAATAAAAGTTGGAAGTTGATTGGTCGATGCGCCTAATTCCTTAAGGAATCTAATCTAGGCTGCACATGTCAGTCTCAAAAAACAATCACGGCCACACGATTTGAACTACCAACCTAATGAGTTTGGCTTCCTCCCAACAAGATCAAGCAAACTCCATGATGTCCACCGTCGGGCCCACTATCATTCCAGCCAATCAGAATCCTCCTAGCCCACCAGCAACATCCCTGATTGCTAGCTAGTAGCGCCATTGAAAAGAAGTTCAACGAGTTAAGACTGGCCATGACAGTCTCAAACTCATCGCATCCGTCCAACTTAGCCAGCTTATTTGGATGGCTTAGATTTCATTTCAAACGACCAATGAAGTTCCGGTATGCTCGCCAGCAACCCATCTTCATCCCTGGCCAGTCGAACTACCCAAGACATGCCAAGAGCACATCAAACTGATTGCTTAAAGTAGGCTGGCTGCGCAGGTTATAAAACCCTAATTTATGTCAAACAGGGGTATATGTCTCAAAACGATCTCGGCCGTCCAACTTCGCCAACCGAATTGACCGGCCTAGATTCAACCTCGATCAACAGACAAGGCATGGATATGTCCATTAGTGGCGCAACTATGGCACTGGACGGTAGAATAAGTGACAGTATGCCGTCAACACCAAAAACGTTAGCCCAAAATGGGTTGGCCACACGACCTCTAAAACCTAAATTGAATCAACGACAGCCATTAACTGCCGCAAATCATCTCGGCCGCCCAACTTCGCCAAACTAATTGGCCGTCCTAACTCCTATTTCGATCATCCAATAAGATGTGGCCATGATCAACGGCCACTCCCCTTCCATAAGCTGCAATCGGCCAAGTCATGGCTTACCCATATGGCTCCCAAACGATCGTCCAAAAGGGGCTGGTCGCACTGCTTACATGAATTTTAAAGCATCCATTAACTGTCGCAAATCATCTCGGCCGTCCAACTTCGTCAGCCGAATTGGCCGGCCTAGATTAAATCTTAGGCGACCAATAAGATGTCACCATAGTCGCCAGTCATCACCCTCCCATAGGGACCGATCGGCCAACTTTTGGCGTTTATAAGTAGCTCCCAGCAGCTTCCTGAAAATGGACGGTCATGCTCTTTTTAAGACATTAGGTTCCGCGACCAACCAATACAGGCTAAATATAACGATGCTTCATATGCATCGTTTATTTTGAGCTGCTTGATTAAAATCGATGCTTTACATACCTCGAATACATACCGTATTTTATGAGTATCGGTTTCACAAATAATAATTTAGTTATTAAACCTAATAGCGTTACATGTTATTCTTTGCGGCAAGTCTCATGACATGACTCGCCACACATGATTACTCGCCACCTAGCTTGTGCGTGATTGGTCAGAATAACTTGGTCTTACACACAAGACCCACTCAGCAACCTGCTGCATATTTTTGCACAAAAATACTCGAGACATCAAACATGTCACAAACTACGGGATGTTCATCAGGGTATTTGTCTGGCGGTTTAGAGCGTACGGCTTGCAACACGCCCATTCTGAGAAAGTATCAGGAAAGGAGGACAGTTAGTGGCAGCAGAGAAGTAGTGGATGTAAACCAACCAGTCTTCTCTCATAGCAAGACGTGGTTTTCAAAATTTTTACACGATCCCCACTTCTCTATCACTCAACTACTTCCATTTCCTCCGAGATCAGGGTGCGTTCGACTATGACTTATACAAATAAGTTTTCAACCTATTTCAACCAACAACAGAGTTTTGGTTATCAACACAAGTATCCAGAAGAAACACTAAGAACTGATAGATTACATTCCGCAAGCCAGTTCCACTGATACAAGTCATAAAATAGCCACACCTTCAGAGTCCATTCTGATCTCAACACCTTCTCCGCTTCCCTCCCTAAGATCAACCCTTCTCCTTCACTTTGTGACCGAAGCAAGAACGGCCATTTCTTGGTTTAGGCCAGGATTGTACAGATTGATCATTTCGAATCTAAAGTACTCCCGTGCAATGCATTTTTTTAGGGTTTAGATTCGTTTCTCGGGGCACACCCAAATTTTCCAAAACCAGCAGAGTCAGTTTTTACCCCAAAACGTATGTTGAAGACTATTAACTAATTTGCCTCTAACAGATAGCATATTGATTTCTTTATATATGTTTCAAACAAGGTCTGGAAATATGCTTGCAATAGAACAAGTCTAGCAAACCTTAAGGATCTGGAACACTTACACTCTTATCAAAGAGAATCCTAGATCAATACCACCCTACAAGAACAATCTAAACAAATCAAATCAGAAGTGATTTATATATATTGAGGAATCACAAAGTTCTGAGACGAATAGTACTTTGTGATTTCAATTTATCTCATTCGTGATTTATAGTTCGGAAACTATAAAGATCAATACAAATAAAATTCAGATATCAAAGAACTATCAGGTAAAAGATAGTTTGGGCGGGCTTCATGAATCCCATAGTGAAGTATTTCAAATTAGTAAACAAAATACAGTTTCACCAAAGAAAATCTAGGTTTTTAGAGGACGACTCTAGCCGCAACTAGGACACAGAATTGTCAGGATTGAGATTCTAGTGTGTGCAAGGAGTCCTCTATTTATATTAATGAACAAGGCTAAGCGGAGAAGGTTCGTGAACTAGTTTCCATGTTTAATTATAATTGCTTTGTAACCAAGCAAGTTAAACTTATCCATATATATTAATGTACATGTAAGTATGTGAGAAGTTTTTTTTTATTCAAAAAGAAGATGTACACAACTGTAAGCATACGTAATGCACCAAGTAGTTTTCTAGAGAGCCGCGGATAAGTAATTCTGGAATTTGCAAGATTAATTTATCATAAGACCAAATCAGTTAGTGAACTATCAAAACAGATTGTGAACTAAAAAGTCGTCTCGTAACTTTGGAGCCTTTTAGATTGACAAGTTTGTGAACTACCTAAAATAGTTTGTGTTCAAAATAAAAGTGTACACGAAACATTCAAATTCAACAAGTTCGCAGACTTCATAAGTCAGTTTATGTATTATTAAATTAAATGATATCCAGGATTATCTCAAAATTGACTAGTTCGCGAAGTGAGCAAATCATTTCATGTACGTGATCTAGTTGAAATTATTTTATCAAGTTTTTATACTTATTATTTGAACTGGTAAATCAGTTTGTGAACTTGAATAACTAATTGATTACTCCTTATTGCTTACGTTCTTATTTGCAATGTTCATCATTATACTAGTTATACGACTTGTCTCAGTAGATAGAATGGTAAACAATGTGAGTAAATAGGATAATCAGTTTTCACATACCCTTGTTGATGAAGTTTACGTTGATACCGTCGTTCTTCAGTCTTCAATCTTCAAGGTCGATTGGTGAATTCTGATACTTAACTATCGTGATTTATTCTTAGTCTGAGACTGACTTTAGAAGACTATAGATCAAGATATAGATTTGATCAAGTAAAATTGACAACAAGCTTGACATACAAAAATTTATGAGTTTGACCGCTGCGCAATGCTCTAACACAAGATATTTACACTATGTTGAAATAATATGGATATCTAACTAGTTTTATGGTGTAACAGTTAGCACTCAGGACTTTGAATCCTGCGACTTGGATTTGACTCCCGGCGAGACCTCTTTTATTATCAATCATCAAATTATACCGAGCCATGCGCCTCAATTACACTTCTATAATCAATAATTTTTTGGGCCAATTTGACCAACCACATCTTTCCTAATACGATATCACATCGACAGGAAATGTCACATGGATTACCAGTATTCACCAAACCCCACCACCACAATGATCACCGCTAATTATACCTCTATTACCAATCACCAGTAAAGTCATTCCCTCATCCACAGTTAACCAACACCACCGATACGTCTCCACTGCAACTGCTAGCACCACCAAAACCATCATTAATACCCATTGATCTAGTTATTAGACAATTATTAATGAAAATGTATTTATTAGCGTAATTAGTAAGATATATATTATGATATATTTATGGGACATCAGTGATATTTATAGTTGATGAGAATGGATCTCAAGCACTACTTACAAAGATAAACAACCATGCAACCATCGGATGTAACTAATCGGTACCCATCTCAGCCATCATTTATGGTAGTCCAATTTTGAGTCATCGTTTCAAAATCGAACTTTGCATCTGTGCCACCACTTACAATGCTTTAATTGACCTTATGTATTTCATACTAGAGCATAGACTGTGTCCTAACAACACAGACTCGACAATAAGTAATTTTTTGGTGTTAATTTTGAACTATATTGAATAGTCCAATTTTTTGGTGCTAATTTTTTGAGCATGGTCCAATTTTTTGCTTTAATATGTACGTTACCATATTAAATGACAATTGTTTTACGTTATTTTTTAATAAAATTCATGCTTACTTTTATATTGTATTTAAATTTATTTTAACACAAAAGATGATCAATCACATTTTATACAAAATAATGTTACATGTATCGTGACGATACAGAATAAATATTGACCAGTATTATTCACTGACACCCATCGCCACTAGATTGACCACTCACTATACTATTTCCCCTATCACTTATCATCACTCACCACCACTAACGACATTGCTTTCTCCACCACTCACCGCTGTTAAATAGTACCACATCGCCTAGGGCAACCTAGGATCCATGCTTAATAAGTCATGGGCAATCCTAACCTTGTAAGCCGGTTTTCGAGGTTAGTTAGGCCCATGGATTTCTGACATGGTATCAGAGCCAGACCCCTCTCAACACTATCCGTGTGTCAGTGGTTTCCGTACCACTCCGTATGCCCGCCAGTGTGTCACCGTGGTTTCCGTACCACTAAGTATCCCGTCAATGTGTGTCCGTGGCTTCCGTGCCACTCCGTCTGTGTAGCCCTAGTCGTTGAGGGGGAGTGTTAAATAGTACCACATCGCCTAGGGCAACCTAGGATCCATGCTTAATAAGCCATGGACAACCCTAACCTTGTAATCCGGTTTTCGAGGTTAGCTCGGCCCATGGATTTCTGACAACGGCCGCTACCACCATCACCACAACTACCACATTTCAATGTCCACGTATGGATATAATCATTAGCCAACTCAATATCAACTAATGTCAATATATGTACTAGCATAGTCAATGGACGGTTATATCATGGTAAAATATTGGAACATATGTTAAAACAAAATTTACCAAGAACTAATCTTGGCATGCTTTTATGAAGACTTCACTTTCCTTTGGATCATCTGCTCGGACTAAATCATAACCTCCCAATTATGAAGGCCTAGTTCTTGTCTATAACGTGTTTTATTGGGCCGACCGAGCGAAGCGAGGGAGGACCTTTATATGACCATTTTTTTGTAAAATCTAAGTGATCAATGGACACAAAAAGATTGGAAATGGTTAGGGCCGAAAAACCAAAAATATCTCTTCCTTTTAGTCCAATTACTACAACTCCCTATGTATCCTATCTTTTCAGGGGTATAATTGGAAAACAAACTTTAATATAACATATCTAAAAATCCGTGCCTTGAAATTTTACAAATTTTATCTCGTTAGAAAGATTATAAAAAACTCTACGCAACAAGTACAAACAACAATATCAAATTTAGAGTTTTTACGAAAAATTCGGAGGTATTTATCATTTTGGGCACAATTTTAGAAAATAAATGTATATCCATTATACAAACCACCACAAAGGATACATAATATTTTATATTAGCAAAACTTTGGTTTATGCATCAACTAATTTTCCGTTGCAACTAATAAATGATGTACTCTCTCTGTTTCAAGAAAAATGATACTTTCATTTTAGGCACAATTCTCGAAAATTCAAACCACCACAAAGGATGCATAACACATCATGCAACCATATTTTGGTTTATGGATCGATTAATTTTCCGTTTCAGAAAAAGTGATACTTTTACATCCCTTTTCAGGAAAAGTGATACTTTCGCTCCGTTTCGGGAAAAGTGATACTTTCGCTCCGTTTCGGAAAAAGTTATACTTTCGCCCCGTTTCGGAAAAAGTATCACTTTTTCTTAAACGGGGCGAAAGTGTCACTTTTTCCGAAACGGGGAGAAAGTAGCACTTTTTCTGAAACGGGCGAAAGTATCACTTTTTCCGAAATGGGGTGAAAGTATCACCTTTTCTGAAACGGGACGAAAGTAGTCGCAGATAAACCCCATCTTCAGATTCTTCTTCGGTCGGCCCTCCCACCGTGACAACGGTCGTACTAGTAATATAGATAGGTACGGACATATAATTTTTTGATTGTTTGGATTTTAAAAAAATACAATCTAAATAGACCTCAAGCAAAATAGATAAACATTATTGTAGATGGTGAAATTTGGATAAAGGGCAAAAACGTCATTTCAACCCTATAGACAGAATTCAACTCTCACGGGAGAGATTAAGCCATTGGTCCTCAAGGCATCCTTAGCCACGATTTCTAGTATACGTCCCCGCGAGACACAGCTGGTCGTGATGTCGTGACTCCTAGCGCACATCATCAACGAGATACTGCTGGTCACGTAGGTTCTGTAGAGCGTAAAACGTCCCCGACAGACTTATGAACCAGAACAACCACCCAGCATGTTTTCACGAGACGCAGCTGATTGTGATGCATGATTCCTAGTATACGTCCTCAACGAGATGCTGCTGGTCATGTAGGCTTTGTAGATGCATAAATATATCCTCGACGGACTTATGATCCAGAGCGGAGATTTGCATATCTCCTGTAAGCACGACTCACCTTTTGGATACCAAAGACTGATTCCTAGTACATCATCGCGAGATACACTGGTCATGTCTGCTCTAGGCTCTGACTCGACTTACTGAGGTTTCCGGATAACTCCTAAGACATCCCCGCGTGATACGCTGGTTATTCTACCTCTGAGCCTTTTCGACGGACTCCTAAAACATCCTTTCGAGATACACTGGTCTTGTTGGCTCGTCATATGGACACACAGTTGATTCCTAGCACATCTCTGCAAGATACGCTGGTCAAAGACAAGTGAGCCAAAGTCTCGCGGAGACATTAAATCGGGCGCCTTTTCTCTCTCTCACCTCAGGCCGAGTCCCAGCAGACCGCAGAGAGATACGGATTTGTTAAGAAAATCTTTGGAGAGATTTTTGAGTTGTCCGCAAAAATATCAGAGAGATTCAAATCTCTCTGCAAAACTCACAGAGAGATTCAAATCTCTCTGCAAAACTCACAGAGAGATTTTTGAGCTGTCTGCAAAAATCTCTCTGCAAAACTCACAGAGAGATTTTTGAGCTGTCTGCAAAAATCTCTCTGCAAAACTCACAGAGGACTTTTGAGCCGTCTGCAAAAAATCACAAAGGAATTTTTGAGCCGTCCGCAAAAATCTCTGAGAAATTCAAAATCTCTCTGCAAAAATCACAAAGAGATTTTTGAGCCTTTCACAAAATCTTGAAGAGATTCGAATCTCTCCTCAAAATCTCGGATAGATTCACATGATAGGCACACGCCTTACCTAGTGTTCAAGCCTATTTCTCAGCCTCTCAAATACACTCACGGCTAGTAGATTAAGTTTGAATTCAAAAACGTGGATAGGCTCTCTTGAGCACCGCATGCTCAACAAAGGGACCTGCAAACAATAATATGCTTTTCACATGGCATGTGTGACCGGCCATGGAAAGAGGGATATCAGCCTCAACTCCTCTCACACTTTGCACACGATTCCTAAGGAATTCCTTTCATTTTCACGTGACTCATCCTAGTCATTCTCACAAATCAGAGAATATCTCTCTATCTTGGCCAACTCGGCTAAAGAGAATATTTCTCTCTCAACACATCATCACAAAGGCTGAGTCATCTTCACACAAATGGGGGGATATCAATTAAGATTTTGGTCTGGCGGTCTACGGCACGTGTGAGAAATACCCAGCTTATTTCTCAACGCAGAAGAGAATAAAGGCGGTGGAATAATGAGATAAACTCAACCTAGTTTATCTATATTCCTGAAGAGACGGGAGAATTGTTCCGCACAGCACGCAAAGCAATCCATATCTTCACCGATTTGAGATTAGAGAATCCAGCTATAAATACGTCATCTATTTTCCAAGCTACGATCATCTTTCTCATAACCTCTCAGAGCAATAACTTGTTCTCTGATCTCTCTCTTCATATGCTTCCCTCCCTAAGACCAGCCTAATCCTTCTTCCATGTGACTGAAGCAGCCTTTGAACGAACACTGTGCATGGTTTAGGCGAAGACTGTTCGTGCTCAACCTCCCGTAACTCATTTTCAGAAACCCTAGAATCTCACTTCTAGTTTCTCTCATATTTTAGGTAACTACATTTTGGCGACCACAGTGGGAGGTTGTTCACTCCGTTACAGATATCAATTAAAGTCTCTTAGGAAGGAAAATGATTCCAAGAATCCAAACACAAAAACATTCCATTGATTCAGTCTCTGTAAATCCATTACGGACTTAGCCGAGAGATTTATCCCTACCATCATTTTTTCTCTCTTTCGAGTTTGACCTTAGTGAATAGGTTAGTGCGTCTCAGATCATATGGATATCTCCCTGCATAACAAAACGCCCCAGTAGCCTTTTTTCATGAAAATCTACTGTTAATCCTTGAAAACGTTGAGTAAGCACCAAGGCGAGCTCCTGGGGACTCAAGAGGATCTTGCAAAATCTCAGATCGACATCCAAACTTATCTGAAAATACCTTTAGAGTTACCAATATGGATAGATCCAACAAATCTAGATCGAGTACACCGTTTCCTAAAAAAGGAGTACTAAAACTGCTGAGAATAGCATAGCACTGACAAGATCTTACCTGCAATCGACCTCACTGGAGAAGATACAGCTCATTACGAACGCGACAGAACAAAGGAGCAACCATCCAGCCGACCTTATCACCCTCAAGGACCTCAAGGACCAGATGACGCTCTAAACTTGGATATTCTGACGAATATTTGCTCCAAAATTCGTTTAGTTCAAGGGCCCTCAACCTGATCACAGGGGACTCGGGAAGTTTACTTCACTTTACTATTTTACTTATAATTCTTTCATTCTGTATCCGATTGACCTAGTTTTTTTTCCGTCGGATTTTTTGTTTTCATTATTTACAGGATAAACTTAAGGAAAAGTTGGAAAGGTACCATAAAATTCGTGACCTAATCAAAACGTTGCAGAGCCACCTACTTTCATGGACTACCATATCAAGCCAAGATACAACTTGTCGTTCTTCCTTCTTTAGAGGATCATGACCAGAAAGCAACAACGTATCAGACAAGACTATTTTCTAAGATGATGCTCAGAAAAAGCTCATACTTATCCGAAGGTTCAAAATCCCTGGTTAATATGCTATCTCAACACCTGTTCTGTCAGAAATAGGAGGAACTAGTCCCAGCAATTACAACCAGTTTCAGCGAGCCTCTAGCTCAACTGCGCCAACGACCATCCAACTTTATTTTACGATGGGATCTTTGTTCACCCAATACGGTGAAGGAGATTATCTTTGCACCCACCCGAACTTATCAAGGGAAAAGAAATCTGAAGTGAGGCCAACAATTCAGATAAAACTTCATTACTCGTCATACAACCGCAACCAACTACTATCACTGAAGTATACAAGGGAAGGATCCGAGACCGTTTCTCCAGGACACACGCTACTCATCCAGACGCCTTCTAGTTCCCTCAGTCAAAGCCTCTTCTCTTAGAAAGACCAGTTCGATAAGATATCCCATGTGTCAGAGTTGGACGTGACGACCGAAGAACAAGACACGACAACCACTTATGGCTTCTCAAACAAAAAATAACATTTTCTCAAGTTGGGATGAATTGTGGGGACTTTCAAAGAACTCTATCATCAACAAACTTAACGTAAACCAGATTTCTATTGTCCTTAAAGCACGTCTCTTGCATTACTAGTCCTATAATGCGTTCACTGTTGTACTGGTCCTATGACGTGTCTACTTCTATTAATTTTGGTTTACCATCTCCCAGAAAACAAGTTCACATGGATCCCTGTCAAGACACCTAGTAGAGGCGGAACAACAACTTCATCTTGTCCAGGAAGACACATGCGGTCGAACACTCTACACGAATATCCACAGACGTCTCCAAGCCACAGAGTATCGCTTGCCCTCCTTGAAGACTCAATCTCTTACGCTACATGGGTCTTACTTCATTTTTCAAGCTCCCGAGTCAATGAGAATCCCTGGTTTTGTATCAAACTGGGAACTAACGAAGAACCGTGCATCATACATATGTATGATTTACATGAGACTGTCCAAACATCCAAATCCTATGTGACAAACTCTTATGCCGTAGAATTTGGAATTTCCCAAGTCAGATACTTGTCACTAAAGCTATATGAGGAAGAATCAGATCTCTAGACCGAGCCTCGGGCACAATATCCTTCTCCTATGACAACGTGATTCAACCCTTGTGACCATATTGATACTTACAAGATGTTATCCTATGGGGACTGGAAATCAATCCCACAATAAAGAGGCCATAATACTTTCGCAAGACGAAGATGAGAAGAACTCACCCATCACACCTAATTTAGGATTTCTGCCATAATCAAGCAAGATGGGATTTTTCAAACCCCTTTTACAGGTTTTCACAAATGGATACCTGTACCAAAGAAAATACGCGTTTGAATCCTCCCTCTGCTCTGGATCCACGCATGAGACAAATTAGGGTTCGCAATCGAGTTAAATAAAAGTTTATATTTTTTACATTATTCAGACGTGGCTCATACTTCATCCATCTAACTCGACGAGATGGAAAACTTATTGGAGAATTCGATGATCCCCCCCCCCCCCCCAAAGAAAAATGTATGTCCATACTACTGCATGATAAAAGAGCCTGACGTTCCGAAATACAATCTAAGAGTTATGATCAAAACACTGGAATATATAGCTGCTGAAAAACCATATATTTATGAGTTCAACATCACGTGGACTTATCACTTGAAAACAATCTCCAAATCGTAATTTTTCTTTAATAGATGAAAGGCATGTCTTTTCTGTTCGATAGTTGGGGTCAACCACCAAAATCAGACGTCAAACGAAGTTCCTACAACCTCCGGAGTGAAGATCGCGCAAGGAAGAACTTCCTATTACGAATTTTACTCAAGGTTTTTACCTACTCGCATACCCGACGGAGAAATCTAGGTTTTTCATCAAGATCGAACTCATGAGGATCCGCTTCATTTACCAGACTATATGGAAAGGTTTAGAGAGAGAAAATATCAACCCTGAAGAAAATCATCCGACATAACTCCCTAGAGAAGATCTCTTACTTCATGTTCAGATTTTTTTACTTTGGCTTATGCATCTCGGGCCGCATTCTTAGCATGTTACAACTCTTCATACATCATACACATCTCCAGATGAAGAAAATTTCTGAAAAGCGAGGACCTGAACTCAACTCACCTCTACGGACCCTGACAGAATCGATCCACTCTCGCAACCACCTCATTTTGAAATAAGAGATTCTCACAGGTTGTCACCGAGTTCCAAGGTTTACGAGATCATCAGAAGCAAGACCGTTCAGAATTATCATGATATTAAATCCATCGGCAAGTGTCTCATTTGAAGTCAAGACATGGATCCCGGGAAATCACCCTCATGCCGATAAGTTGTCTCTACACTCCGAATCTCTTTCTGAAAGTCCTCTAAAATTTTCGAAGCTCGCCTCATCTCCATACTACCAAGGGCGAACTCATTCTCACCATGAAGAGCATCTCTTGAAAAGTGAGGGCCAGAGTGCAACAACTTTTCAAATTCGGCTTGGATATTGTTGAGCCATTCTCGGAGCCATCTCACGTTAAAGCGAAGATTTTCATAAGTGGTCACGAGCTTTCCAAGATCCATAAAGTAACCAGAAGGAATTTTGTTCAGAGTGAAGTCTCGTACGACATCGAGGGTCTCCAGCAAGTCGTTAACTATTTCAATCATAGGATTAACAACATAAGTTATTATCCTCATTGTAGCAATGTGGCCATATCTTTGCCAAATCGATCGGTACAGTCCGACATATTTGGTAACAACACCGAATCCCCTACGAGTATTTCATTTGAGCCCAGGGTTGCACTAGGTCCAACAAACTCAAGACCTGCAATAGGATATTCAGCGGTATTCGATGGATGTGCTTCATCTCTTCGGGTTTCTTCGACACGAGAATTACCAGAACCCGGGGACTGATGGGTGGCTGAAGCATTTTCAAGAGAGGATATTTATGTTGTATTTCCAGTAAGTACATCTTGATTCGTTCCCACGTCATGAGTCTACAAAAGAAGATGGAATCAAACAAGGTATATTGAGATATGGAAGTAAAAAGGAAATTTAGGTTTGGCGATTGAATTTGCTTCGTAGGTGGGATCAGAGTTCATGGAGACAAAGGCCACGTCTTATTCTAATATAAGGAAGCTAGTAAAGTCAGAATACCCCAGGAGGCATACTCAAGGCGTCACAACATGCAAAGGATCAAGGAATATGGGAATCCTCTTACAATTAGGATTTTTGTACACTTCCATGAGAAAACGCGCTAACTGTCGAAAATTCGTAAGGAATTTTGGGGGACTATCTTGATAAAGTATGTTTATCTATATCGGACAAGCTATCTAGGAGATGTGGCCCCAACACCGAAGTAAGCGCAATCTGAAACGCTTCTGAAATTCTATACGGGATTCCTGATGAAAAACGTACGTGACTGGTTGACTGACTTAAGAAACTCGGAATTGGGTCATTCTTTTTGTGTAGAATAGATAATTATTTTATCTTTTCAAATTGGGGTTGGGAGATCAAATCCGACATGGTATTAAGATTTTACATCCATTCTACGCAAGTATCTCAAAACTGAAGTTTTCTGACGAACATCAAATGAAGAGTCCTGATACAAACAGAAGAAGGGAAGAACGACCTCCATAACTAGGTCACGCCCAAAAGCGATTGAAAAGAGTTTTATTTTCAAGCCTATCTCAAAAGGGAAGCCATCAATAAAAAGGAAAAGGAGTTGGAGCTAAAAAGGAAATTAGAGGAATTTGAATCAAATAAGGAAACTGAGGGGTTTCTTTCTTCTAAATATTCCTCCAAACCATGTACAAGCCCTTTTAATGCGTGAGTATTATCTCCTAGTCCAGGGGGACGTGATCTATTCTCTCGGAATTGTTTTCAGATGGATTGAAAGACGAAGAGAATTAGGGTTTTGTCAAAAAGCCCTAATTTCAAGAATTTTGTGAAAAAGGGATTTATTCTAAAAGAGAGGAGACCAAGCCTCTCCCATTATATTAGACGTTCTCTAAGCTTCTCTCAATACCTTTTATCTCATTACTCTTCAACAAAAACGAGCTCATAATGGATTTTGACTAAAATACCCTTATATTGTAATTTTAAGTATTTTCAAAGAAGACAGTCTTATTACAGCTAGAGACCGACCAAGCTCTTGTATACTCATTATAAAGGCCTCGTAGACGTGAATGTTGAGTTCTCTAAGTGTTCGAAGAAGAACGAGATTGAAACAGAACCCAGAAAAGCAGAATTGCAGAGAAAATAAAGGGAATTTAACTCAAAACAGGGAATTCAGGTTCATGATTTCCAAAGCCAAGATCAGAGACGTTCCAATTCCTCTTTCAACACGTGAATCTGCTTAGAGAGGCTCCATATATCTCTCATGCCAAAGCAAAATCAGGCTCATATTATTTTTTGACGAAAATAACCTTGGCTTCGAAGATAGGCATTTTCTCTCAGAAAACGGGTGTCTGATTGGTACAAGGAATTCAACAAGTTCTCAACATGCAAAGCGCTGACCCTATAAGGAATATGCACGCCTACCAAGCATTTTCGAGCATCTCCGGAGTGTCTGAAGGAGTTAGACACGGACGAAAGAGAAATTAGGGTTTAGGTGAAGTACAAGCCTGAATTCAAAATTTGCCTGAGATAGGGATTACGAAACTTCAAAAGGTAGGTGCATGACTTTGCTCACGGCTCTTCACCAACATCAAGGCCATCCAGGAAACCGTTTAGAAACTCTCTCTTCCCCACATACCCGCCTGTACATGTTCAGAAACTCAAGGATGCACAAACAGAGAATATTAGGGTTTTGGACGAGTAAACCCTAATTGAAGAATTCTGTTCTTCCAAGACGGAAATTTTGGCCCATCAAGGCTTCATTATTACTTTTTTGACGTTCAACACAAAGTCCCAGGGAATTCAAAGGTCCAGAATCGGTTTCAAGATCAAAGTCGCAAGGATCGAAGGCTAAACATCAATTCAGGGATTCTGCACGTCTAAAAGGATGAATGAATTGTAATTGCGTCCGAATGATTTGTTACTATCTATATACTCATCATAGAACAATCAAGGTTCTACACTGAGTAGGGGACTTAATGTAGATGGTGAAATTTGGATAAAGGGCAAAAGCGTCATTTCAACCCTATAGACAGAATTCAACTCTCACGGGAGAGATTAAGCCCTTGGTCCTCAAGGCATCCCTAGCCACGATTTCTAGTATACGTCCCCGCGAGACACTGCTGGTCGTGATGTCGTGACTCCTAGCGCACATCCTCAACGAGATACTGTTGGCCACGTAGGTTCTGTAGAGCGTAAAACGTCCCCGGCAGACTTATGAACCAGAACAGCCACCCAACATGTTTTCCCGAGATGCAGCTGATTGTGATGCCATGATTCCTAGTATACGTCCTCAACGAGATGCTGCTGGTCATGTAGGATCTGTAGATGCGTAAATATGTCCCCGATGGACTTATGACCCAGAGCGAAGATTTTCCTATCTCCCGTAAGCACGACTCACCCTATTTGAGACCAAAGACTGATTCCTAGTACATCATCGCGAGATACACTGGTCATGTATGCTCTAGGATCTGATTCGACTTACTGAGGTTTCTGGATAACTCCTAGGACATCCCGGCGAGATACGCTGGTTATTCTACTTCTGAGCCTTTTCGACAGACTCCTAGAACATCCTTTCGAGATACACTAGTCTTGTTGGCTCGTCATATGGACACACAGTTGATTCCTAGCACATCTCTGCAAGATCGCTGGTCAAAGACAAGTGAGCCAAAGTCTCGCCGAGACATTAAATCGGGCGCCTTTTATCTCTCTCTCTCCTCAGGCCGAGTCCCAGCAGACCGCAGAGAGATACGGATCTGTTAAGAAAATCTTCGGAGAGATTTTTGAGTTGTCCGCAAAAATCTCAGAGAGATTCAAATCTCTCTGCAAAACTCACAGAGAGATTTTTGTGCTATCCGCAAAAATCTCAGAGAGATTCAAATCTCTCTGCAAAACTCACAGAGGGATTTTTGAGCCGTCTGCAAAAATCTCAGAGAGATTCAAATCTCTCTGCAAAAATCACAAAGGGATTGATTTTTGAGCCGTCCGCGAAAATCTCTGAGAGATTCAAAATCTCTCTGCAAAAAATCACAGAGAGATTTTTGAGCCGTCCGCGAAAATCTCTAAGAGATTCAAAATCTCTCTGCAAAAATCCCAGAGAGATTTTTGAGCCTTTCACAAATTCTTGAAGAGATTTGAATCTCTCTTCAAAATCTCGGATAGATTCACATGATAGGCACACGCCTTACCTAGTGCTCAAGCCTATTTCTTAGCCTCTCAAATACACTCACGGCTAGTAGATTGAGTTTGAATCCAAAAACGTGGATAGGCTCTCTTGAGCCCGGCATGCTCAACAAAGGGACCTGCAAACAATAATATGGTTTTCACATGGGATGTGTGATCGGCCATTGAAAGAGGGAGATCAGCCTCATCTCCTCTCACACTCTGCACACGATTCCTAAGGAATTCCATTCCTTTTCACGTGACTCATCCTAGTCATTCTCACAAATCAGATAATATCTCTCTATCTTGGCCAACTCGGCTAAAGAGAATATTTCTCTCTCAACACATCATCACAAAGGATGACTCAGCTTCACACAAATGGGGGGTTATCAATTAGGGTTTTTGTCTGGCGGTCTACGAAACGTGTGAGAAAAACCCGGCTTATTTCTCACCGCAAAAGAGAATAAAGGCGGTGGAATAATGAGATAAACTTAACCTAGTTTATCCTTATTCCTGAAGAGACGGGAGAATTTTTCCGCACGACACGGAAAGCAATCCTTATCTTCACCGACTTGAGGTTAGAGAATCCATCTATAAATAGGTCATATATTTTCCCGAGCTACGATCATCTTTCTCATAACCTCTCAGAGCAATAACTTGTTCTCCGATCTCTCTCTTCATCTGCTTCCCTCCCTAAGACCATTCCTAATCCTTCTTCCATGTGACTGAAGCAGCCTTTGAACGGCCATTGTGCGTGGTTTAGGTGAAGACTGTTCGTGCTCAACCTCCCGTAACTCATTTTCAGAAACCCTAGAATCTCACTTGTAGCTTCTCTCATATTTTAGGTAACTACAATTATATAATTTTTTTTTTTGCAAAATTGATGTGCGAGAGAGTAGATAAGAAAATAATTATTTTTATTTACATGTTTTCTATTATTTACTTTGCACCGGGTGTATGTAAAACGTAGACGGTAAAAGTTGCATTAGTAAACCTTAATAAGATTTTTGTAAAAATTTATCAATTGTTGTTTTGTTTCAGTAAATACAGGCCATAGACTTTGTCTAGACACTATCTCATTATTTCTGAAAAAGCGGGGTCTAACAACACCACCCAATATTTCGCTTAGCAATCTGTATGGACTAACTCCGAAACACTTTCTAGAGAATCAACTAGACAGTCAGACTCAATCTAGGTAAAAGTATCTCAAGGAGTTAATATCTCTCTCTCTTGTTTTGATTCACTCAAGCTAATAGAAATCAGCGTCTATAATCAAACACAAGGAATAACTTGGACGGTACCAATGTCCAAGGATCAATCAACAACTAAAGGTCGGATTTCCAATTGAATGATTCAAACGCACAACCTGTATTATTTCAATTATATAAACAAATATAATGCTGAAATACAAATAACACAAACACTAGAATTTTTTTAACGAGGAAACCGTAAATGCAGAAAACCCCCGGGACCTAGTCCAGATTGAATACACACAGTATTAAGCCGCTACAGACACTAGCCTACTCCAATCTAACTTCAGACTGGACTATAGTTGAACCCCAATCAGTCTCCCACTGATCCAAGATACAGTTGTACTCCCTACGCCTTGATTAAATATTTTCTGTGGTTGTACTAATGAGGTTCAAACTCTCGGACTTGTGAAGGATAATTTGGATAATTTTTTAGACTTAATAAAAAAAGGATAAATATATACAAGAATATTAACAAAATATGGGAGAGAATTTTTACTGGGGATTAGGATTCCACCATCCACCAAAATTTATGTGATTCAATAACAATTATTATCATGCAATTCTAGACAATATAAATCCAATCAAAGGAAATTGTGATTCTAACCATTGCCTAAATTAGATTTTGAAAACATCCATTGTTAATCGCGAGCATGAAGTATCAAAAGCAATTTACTAAGCATACTCCATCAAGAGAAAACACAATTGATTAATAAAAATCATTTACTCCATATTTATTCGGTGCAATTAATCATAAAGAGTTGCATAAATAAATTTAAATAAATTTTACCACATAAATTTTGGAAGAACGGCTTCCTCCGTCACCCTTGGGATTGGATTTAGCTACTCGTGATGAAAAACCTCTCAAAATGATTCATTGATACTCAAAAGTTGTTTACAATCAAGAGAAAATGGAGAAAAAATGGTTTACAACACTGTTTGCAACGCATTAAAACGTTACAAACAGCTGTTAGAACAGCGACAAAAGGGAAGTGCCGTTTCCTGGTTTAATACGTCCCTCACTTGAGCGTCGCAGATGCTTGGGTAAAACGACTGCTTCTACGGGTCTGTTCTTCGCGTTCTTCAGTTTACACCAGCAGAAAACTCTTCACTGCGTGTTCTTCTTTTTGATTTTTTTCGACTCCTAAACTATCCCCCAGACTCTCCAACCCTTCTCAAATCTTTAGCCTTGTAATTATAGTGTTTTAGAACAAAAATATCCGACCATAACACCGTATAATCTCCCATTAATCCCGTCATTGCTCGCTGCCCATATTTAACAATAATTTCCATTTTTGGCTTTTACACACGTAAACTTTGATCCCGCACGCTGTAGTTAACCTTCCCCACTCCTCCAAAGTCATCGAACTCCTCCAAAACACTCCATGCATGGCAAACACACAATCAAACTCGTGTTACAGTACACGTTGCTCTGTTTTGAGCTCGTGACTCAAACCAGGATTTCCAGCCAATTCAGATCGAATCTGATGCCCACAATGTGTTCCCTATCCCATATCAAAACTTCCCACCAAATTTCATCCATTGAATCGACCTACCACTACTTCATTTCTTCGATCGAAAATTCTCCTGTGCTATGAATATTTTTCCCGCCAAAATGGAAATTCAAATGAAGAAGAGGTGTCCTGGGGGTGCCCTTAGTAATTAGGTTACCCCTTATCCAAAAGCGAGAGTCCGAATAATACGTGTCCCCCGGGTGCCAAAATCAACTTTTCGAGCCGAATTTTCCAAAAATATTTATTTCCAAAAAATACCTACAAATACATAAAATAACAAAATTAGTACAAAATCGAGTGCCAACAATATATAGTATTGAGATCAAATTAGACACAAAAATGTGTCTATCAAATACCCCCAAACTTATTATTTGCTAGTCCTCGAGCAAAATTTATTCTTGAAAAGTGACCGAGTTAATCTCGGGTGGGTTTATCAGAGGTGTACCTGATAGACGCATTTATGTGTCTAATATAGCCCAATTGTATATTGTGTTAGTACCCATTTTTGTACTTATTATGGCTTTTTATGTCCCTGTAGGTATTTCCGGAGAAATAAGCTTTTGCGGCGAAATTGGCTAAAAAAATGGTTTTTGCGCTCGTGGGAGAAAATTACTATTCGGACTCTCACTTTGGATAAGGGGTAACCTAATTACTAAGGGGTGACCCATTTCCAGGCAGCTTCTAAAGGGACACCAGAACTGGATAGGGGGAGGTCTTCTTCAAATTTCAAATACTGGTTTTTGGCGGGAAAGGCCATGCATATCGCTGTTGAATTTTGATCCGATTGTTGGAGCTGTTTTAGGGAGATTAAACACCGGAAATTGATTGGGATGGACGTGATATGGATATAAAATTCTAGTATGGATGATTTCATGGGCTTAATTGGGCTAGAATATCCGGGAGAAACAATCAAAGTTAAAACAGAGAGACGTGTCCTGTTGTGCACTTTCAAAGATTTTTGAGAGATTTCTGGAGGACTTTGACGATGGATTAACATGTACACGGTCTTATTCAAGTCTAGGGAAGAGTTTGGTAGCTATTTTATAGCTAACAGCACGTGAAAAAGCTCAACAGAAGGGATTATTCTCTCAACAGCGCAGAGAAGAAAAAGAAAAGAAAAAGTCGGAATTTATACGAGACATTTGGGGTCTGTGGGATATATAAGAGTGGTTTCAAGTCATAAAAAGGGTTAGAAAAGTTTAGAGAGAAAGATGAGAGAGTTCAGAGCCGAAACAAGGAAGATACCATTGATTGATGCTGCTGCTACTGCGAGGAGGAAGAACGTGAAGAACAGACTCTCCAAGGCCGTCGTTTATCAACAGTGACATCGACTGTCAGCTGTGGGTCGTAGTTCTTCAACGACAACAGCACTTCAGCTTTGTCGGTGATTCTGGACGCCTTCTGTGGGTCGCAAAATTCTGTTTTACATCATTTGCTTGTCTTTCTCTTCATTGTAAAACACTTTTGAGCATCAATGAAATATTTTGAGAGGTTTTCCAACATGATGAGCAGCTAAATTCTTGGTGATTGAGGCAATGGAGGATCTATTCACTCATGTTTGATTGGTAAATTCTTTTTATAAATTCTTAATTATTTATTTTATTTAATTCACTTGGATCAATAAAAAAAGAGATAAAAATGGTTTTCTTAATTAGTTGTGAATCAGTTTGATGTTTTATGCTTAGAATTAATTCTTTGATAAATCATGCTTAAGGATTACAATTTAATATTTGGACACCTTATAGATTAAGAAGTGATTTAATGGAAAAAGAGCTAGATAATAATTATGAAATATTTTTGTAACCAATCAACTTGAAGTAATAGTGAATCCGGAGCCTTAGTCCATTTTAAATCTTGACATCACTCTTTGAAAATTAATTTGCTTTATTTTTATTAAAAAAAAAAGTTACCTTCACAAGTTCGAAAAGAACCCCTTTTACCACTACAACTACAATCACTATTTGAAATACATCAAATTTTTGGCGCCGCCGACGCGGATTTGTGTTTAGTTAGCATTTTTTTTTTAGATTTTTTTATTTTTATTATTTTTGTTCTTCTTTACGTTTTTGGTTTTTTTTTGTTTCCTTGCAGATTTTTGAAGATTGGAGCGAAAGACAATTTTGCCAAAGCTTGTGGTGATTTACTTAAAGTTTGGGAGCGAAAAGCAAAGCTAAAGGAGCGAAAGAAGAAGATTTTCTTTATTTTGTAAAAGAGAGAAAAAAAAAAGAGAGACATTTTTATTTTTAATTTTTTTTTTTTTAGACTTTCTTTTCTTTTGTATTTTTTTTATGGACTTTGGACATTAATTTGGGACATTTTTTTTTATTTTTAAACCCTACGGAAGGGTATCCTTAAATACAAACTGTTTGCAGGGAAGGACGGTGATTACAATATCACTCGGCCCCTCGGGTTCGCACACGGCATAGGAGTCGTGGCCCGAGTCGACTTCAGCGGTTCTTCGCCCGTCTGGTACGGGAGGTAAAATTCTAAACACCCGAATCTCCTGCAAGCGGGTTACTGGACTCCTTAAGGTGAATATATGCTGAGGACTTGAATATGGACTGTTTTTAAATTCCTAGTAAAGGGCAAGGACTGGACCATATAAGATAAGGGTTCGGATTTCATCACCGCTCCCTTCTTGCCCGCCTTAGGAAAACGAAACCTAAAGCGAACCTAAGCCTAAAATTTGGACTAGAAAGAGACCTATAGGGTATCGAGCTTAACAGGACAATCATTCGAAAAATATTGGTTACTCTTTTAAGCACACCATCGAAGTTCTTGACGGTTTTGCGAGTTGAATGCGTGACTGCGCCGCATTGGATCGGTGAGGTTTTGGGTATCAAAGCTCCACTGAGCTTCCCTCGCCTCGATTCAACTTGCTTTAACTCGGATTGATTCCAGAGGGGTTTTCAAATTGTAACGAATTCCCTTTCGAAGGATTAGAAGCTGGTCTAGAAACAATCTAAGTGGAGCCATCATGCTTGTTGTTTGCTAGAAATCTTTAGGTTTGCTGTGGTAAAGTCGAGTCAGCCTGCTGTGTGTTGCTAGAACCTTCTGTTAGGATTTTTATTTCTTTTTGAATTCTTTTTAGTGTATGCCCGATTTTGTTAGGGCTTGGAAAAGAGATACTCTAGGTCGATTGATTAGCGAAAAACCTAGTAGTTCTTCTGATTTAAGCAGGGAGCTCGAAGACTCTTCTTTGAGAGCCCTGTTTTTGGAAACTTCAGTTTTGAGAATTTCTCTGAGTGATAAAAGTACCCCTAGTACTTCTGTTGTGCCAGCGATGGCAACTTTGAAAGATTACATGTTCCCAACTAGGACCAACCGAGCTTCATGCATTAAATTGCCAGCCACTACGGCTAATTTTGAGATAAAACCTAGTATTCTTCAGATGATCCCTATATTCTTAGGAAAAGATGATGAGAACCCTTATTTCATATTAGGGACTTTGAGGAAATCTGTGGGACAATTAGGATAAAGGACCTTACCGATGAAGTCTTGAAACTTAAATGTTTCCCTTTTCTTGAGAGATAAAGCCAAGACCTGGCTTAACAACCTACCGTCTGAATCCATAGAAACATGGCAGGAACTTATCGCTGCCTTCTATATGAAATTCTACCCTAAGCATAAAACTGCAGCTGTTAGGCAGAAAATTAGTGCTAGTGTGCAACAAGAGGGAGAGTCTCTTTATAGGTTTTTAGAGCGATTCAATGATCTCCTATCTCAGTGTCCTCACCATGGATTTGATAATATGAAACTTGTACAGATTATTTATGATGGTTTAGACTATTCGACCAAAGCCATGGTTGAGTCTATGTGCGCTGGTGAGTTCACTAGTAAAAATGCTGATGATGCTTTTACCTTCTTAGGAGCTATCGCTGAAAAATCCCAACAGTGGGAATCTTGTGTTGAACCCCCTAAAAGACTCTTGGTCAATAGAAGTAGCACCAATATAGATACGAGTTTTGCGTCAGATGCTAAGTTTGCTGCTTTGTCCAGAAGGTTAGAAGCTTTAGAAATGGGTCAGTCTAAAAATAGGTCCCTTGTTGAACCTAATAGAGCCTCTCAAGTCTCTAGTTGTGGAATAGAGCCCGATAATTCATTTTGGGAAGGTCAGTTAGTGAAGAACAAGCCCATGCTGTCTATAACAACTCTAGGTTTGAGAACCGTCAGAAGTTTGACCCATACTCAGAAACCTACAACCCTGGTTGGAGAAACCATCCTAATTTCTCTTGGTCTAAGGGCCAGAGTCAAGGCCAGTCTAGCAATTCTCAGCCTCCCCCAGGTTTTGGTTTTAAGAACTCTTCAGGTCAAACCCAGTTTCAGAACACTTCCGAGAAAAAGATCTCTACCTTAGAGGATACTCTCACTATGTTAGCAAATAACCATGAAATGCTAACAAAGAACCACATGAGCTTTCAACAAGAAACTAGGCAAGAATTGAAGAATAATTCCCAGAGTCTTGCCAAATTAGAACTTCAAGTAGGACAAATAGCTAAGTTCATAAGTGAGAGAGAATGGAAGGTTCCCTAGTCGTACTGATCCCAACCCAAAAGGAGAGAAATCGTACAATCATGTGAATGCTGTCACAACCCTTAGGAGTGGAAAGAAAGTTGACAACAAGGTTGCCATGCCTGATAGTGAACATGTGTAGTTCACCCTGCTGAGCCAGAAAATGAGGAGACTGATAGAGTCTCCAAGAGACCAATGAGGGTCCTGTTGAGCCCGGCTTTGTTCCCAGAGCCCCATTCCCCAGCTGCTAGTTCCGACTAAGAGGGAGTCCAACTTTAATGATATATTGGAGGTTTTTAAGCAGGTTAATATCAACCTTCCATTATTAGATGCAATTAGGCAGATTCCCTCTTATGCCAAGTTCCTTAAGGACTTGTGTACGCGAAAGCGTAAGCTCAGTGTCCAGAAGAAAGCCTTCATAGCTAGTCATGTGAGTTCTATTATTCAGAATACCACTACTCCTAAGTATAAAGACCCAGGGTCCCCTACCATTTCTTGTACAATAGGTAAGTACCGTGTTGAGAAAGCGTTGCTTGACTTAGGAGCCAGTGTGAACTTACTGCCATACCATGTGTACCTTAAGCTAGGACTTGGTGAGATGAAACCTACCCAGATAACACTCCAGTTAGCTGATAGGTCCGTTAAAATCCCTCGTGGTGTGATCGAGGATGTTCTTATTGAGGTCGACAAGTTTATTTATCCAGTGGATTTCGTGGTCCTAGATACCCAACCTGTCCCCGACCCAGAGAACCAAATACCTGTGATTTTAGGTCGCCCATTCTTAGCTACGTCTAATGCGATCATAAACTGTCGAAATGGTATTATGAATCTATCTTTTGGTAATATGACTATTGAGCTGAATATTTTTAATGTAAACAAGCTACATTCTGAGCTAGATAGCACATGTATTGAAGAGGTGAACATGATAGGAACCTTAGTTCAGGAGTCATTACCAAACATCGTATCGGAAAATACATTGGAGAGTTGTTTATCCCATTTTAGCCTGGATTTCGACGATAAGTAACATTGAACAAGTAAATGCTCTGTTGGATTCTGTTCCTATGTTAGATATTGATATATGGAAAGATAGGTTCGAACCATTACTAGCTTCTGAGTCTATCTTAATACCTTATTTAAAAGAGCCTCCTGAGTTGGAGTCTAATTATACATTTTTAGGCCCACCCGAGTCTTTCCCTGTGATTATAGCCTCCGATTTGGATAGTGATCAGGAAAGTAGTCCAGAGACCGTGCTTCAAGAAAATAAGGAAGCCTTAGAGTGGACCATAGAAGATATGAAGCAAGCTGAGGATGAACCACCTGATTATGACTTAGAGAAAGCAATTGACCTTTTTCAAGAACCCGATGGTCTAGAAATTAGGAACATTGTGACTAGTCATTGTAGAGGCACCCAAAATTCTAAGTTTGGGGGTAGAGATTGTCAATTATCCCCAATAGAAGTCCCTAACTTGGGACTCAAGCCTAGTGCATCTGAGGTATCGCTTGAGTGTATTCAGACTCCACAACCTGATCCGCCTGATAATGTCCAGGAGAAAATCCATATGTTAGAGACCCGTTTTTCGGATGAATCTGTTTGCCGAGACACTCATATGAAGCCCAAGTGGGCACCTCAGATAAATCCAGTTGTCTTGCGAGAAACTTTAGATCAGGTTGTGCTCTATCTGCTCATTTTTCTGATCTTGAGCATTTGTCTCCTATTCGTGGCAGTTCTATTTGGTCTTATGGACCCACAATTGTTTCGACTATTGGTATACGACTTTGGAAGGTGAAAATTCTTTTTGAGGTATTTGATGTCTAGCTAATGACTATAAATTTAGCATTTACTGGGAGGCTCCCGCGTTCATGTGATACGGTAATATCCTTCCTTATTTCTTTTCCCTCTAGTGGTAATAGTTTCTCCTTGTTCATGCTTTTAATTTCATCTTTAGAACATTGAGGACAATGTAAGATTTAAGTTTGGGGGTGGGGAAGAAACATTTTTTGTCACCTTTTTGCAATAAATAAACTCCAGAGCCTAGAAATTTATGCGTATTGAGGATTGCACTAACTAATCTAAGTGGATGGAAGCACTTTGATTGTAGGAGTTTGAGGAACCAATCTGATTAGATGGAAACATCTAAAGAGTCTATTCATAAAAGCACAGAGCTCAGGTGTTAGAAATAACATGATAGTTTCACCATATCTCGTTGAGTCCTTTTCACTTCTATTTTTATTTTATTTTTTAAACTATGTTTCTCTAAGTGATAGGTGGGGCCCACGATTCAAGTTGTTACCAATGCTAGGGTGAATTAGAGTGATTGAGGTACCATGAAAAAAAAAAAAAATTGAGACCAGACTATTTGACCAAAAGGAATAAATTCAATAAAGTCGACCACTGGTACCCTTGTATATGCCAGTTGTGTTGACCTAGAGTTAGGTTATCGACCACTGGTACCCTTGTATATGCCAGTGTGTTGATGTTAGTCAGACTAGTATCTCAATCCATTAGGATAGGTTCATTTTGGCGGAGGCCTTCAGACACATATGGGAAACGTCGTTCACTTAGTAAACATCAAAACCATCTATGTTTTTTATATCCATCTTTTTGATCTATCCATGTGATTAGTTTTGACTCCGAATATGATGTCCATAGTGCAACTATCTGAGTAGAGCTCTGTCACTTTATATGAATTTTAGTATGCTTGAGTGCAAACTCGTGTACAGCAATTGGAATTTCGCATCAGGGTACTTCTTCCTGTAGTCAATAAGTATGCCAACCAAGGAGATTCTTTAGTGCCTTCCAAGGTTCTGCATAGATAGCTAAGGTCTGGAGTATTAAGGTTTTGTGGGTATATCTCTGGTAAGCCCTCCCGAGACTATAACTCGGCCACTAGGGCCACCTAGGGGTTTAAAGGCTTATTGCATACGCTAAATGCAATCGACGATGCCTGCGACAGTGAGTTAGGATTTTATTTTCTATTTGATTTGCTCGGGACTAGCAAATAATAAGTTTGGGGGTATTTGATAGACGCATTTATGTGTCTAATATAGCCCAATTGTATATTGTGTTAGTACCCATTTTTGTACTTATTATGGCTTTTTATGTCCCTGTAGGTATTTCCGGAGAAATAAGCTTTTGCGGCGAAATTGGCTAAAAAAATGGTTTTTGCGCTCGTGGGAGAAAATTACTATACGGACTCTCACTTTGGATAAGGGGTAACCTAATTACTAAGGGGTGACCCATTTCCAGGCAGCTTCTAAAGGGACACCAGAACTGGATAGGGGGAGGTCTTCTTCAAATTTCAAATACTGGTTTTTGGCGGGAAAGGCCATGCATATCGCTGTTGAATTTTGATCCGATTGTTGGAGCTGTTTTAGGGAGATTAAACACCGGAAATTGATTGGGATGGACGTGATATGGATATAAAATTCTAGTATGGATGATTTCATGGGCTTAATTGGGCTAGAATATCCGGGAGAAACAATCAAAGTTAAAACAGAGAGACGTGTCCTGTTGTGCACTTTCAAAGATTTTTGAGAGATTTCTGGAGGACTTTGACGATGGATTAACATGTACACGGTCTTATTCAAGTCTAGGGAAGAGTTTGGTAGCTATTTTATAGCTAACAGCACGTGAAAAAGCTCAACAGAAGGGATTATTCTCTCAACAGCGCAGAAAAGAAAAAGAAAAGAAAAAGTCGGAATTTATACGAGATATTTGGGGTATGTGGGATATATAAGAGTGGTTTCAAGTCATAAAAAGGGTTAGAAAAGTTTAGAGAGAAAGAGGAGAGAGTTCAGAGCCGAAACAAGGAAGATACCATTGATTGATGCTGCTGCTGCTGCGAGGAGGAAGAACGTGAAGAACAGACTCTCCAAGGCCGTCGTTTATCAACAGTAACATCGACTGTCAGCTGTGGGTCGTAGTTCTTCAACGACAACAGCACTTCAGCTTTGTCGTTGATTCTGGACGCCTTCTGTGGGTCGCAAAATTCTGTTTTACATCATTTGCTTGTCTTTCTCTTCATTGTAAAACACTTTTGAGCATCAATGAAATATTTTGAGAGGTTTTCCAACATGATGAGCAGCTAAATTCTTGGTGATTGAGGCAATGGAGGATCTATTCACTCATGTTTGATTGGTAAATTCTTTTTATAAATTCTTAATTATTTATTTTATTTAATTCACTTGGATCAATAAAAAAAGAGATAAAAATGGTTTTCTTAATTAGTTGTGAATCAGTTTGATGTTTTATGCTTAGAATTAATTCTTTGATAAATCATGCTTAAGGATTACAATTTAATATTTGGACACCTTATAGATTAAGAAGTGATTTAATGGAAAAAGAGCTAGATAATAATTATGAAATATTTTTGTAACCAATCAACTTGAAGTAATAGTGAATCCGGAGCCTTAGTCCATTTTAAATCTTGACATCACTCTTTGAAAATTAATTTGCTTTATTTTTATTAAAAAAAAAAGTTACCTTCACAAGTTCGAAAAGAACCTCTTTTACCACTACAACTACAATCACTATTTGAAATACATCAGTACCCACAAAAACCAATACTCCAGACCCTAGCTATCTACGAAAAATCTTGGAAAGCACTAAAGAACCTCCTTGGTTGGCATACTTATTAATTACAGGAGGAAGTACCTTGACGCGAAATTCCAATTACTGTATACGAGTTTGCACTCAAGCATACTAAAATTCATATAAGTGACAGAGCTCTACTAAGATAGTTTCACGATGGACATCATACTCGTAGTCAGACTAATCACATGAAAAGATTAAGAAGATGGAAAAAGAAAAATGTAGATGGTTGAAAAGTGAACGGTGTTTCCCATATCTGTCTGAAGGCCTCTGCCAAGGTGAACCTAACCTAAATGACTGAGATACCGGTCTGACTAATATTAACACACTGGCATATACAAGGGAACCAGTGTTCAATAACTTAAATCTAGATCAACAAACTGGCAAATACAAGGGAACCAGCAGTTGACTACACATAACAATAACCATTTTTTTTTTAAACTTAACGACATGAATAGATCTTTTGGATCCAAGCGCATGCTTCTTGTCAGCAGATTACACGATAGTTCCCACGGGTCCTGCATTCCACGCTTGCTTAGGCGACGGAAACAGGGAGAACACACGCATATTGCTATCCAAGTGTTAATACTTATTCCGATTGGTCTAACTGGTCCGTTTTTTTTTTGGGTAACTCAGTCACTCTATTTCACCCTAGCAAAGGTAACAACTTGAATCGTGTGCCCCACCAAATCACTTGAAACAAAAGAAAACTAAAAATAGAAAGTGAAAAGGACTCGACGAGATATGGAGAAACTATCATGTTATTTCTAACACCTGAGCTCTGTGCTTTTATGAATAGACTCTATAGATGTTTCCATCTAGTCAGATTGGTTCCTCAACTCCTAAAACAAAAATGTTTCCATCCACTTAGATTGGTTAGTGCTATCCTTAATAGGCGTAAATTTCTAGGCTCTGGAGTTTATTTATTATGCAACTAAAAAGTTTCTCCCATACCCCCAAACTTAAATCTAACATTGTCCTCAATATTCTAAAGATGAAACTAAAAGCATGAACAAGGAGAAACTGTTACCATTTGAAGCAAAAAGAGATAAGGAAGGATATTACCGTGTCGCAAGAATATTGGGTTACCTCCCAAGAAGTGCTAAGTTTAAAGTCTTCATCCAGACGTAGGAAAGGTTTAGTCAACTCGAACCGTATAACAGTAGCCGGAATAACTGTGGGTCTTTAAAACCAAAAAGAGCTGACAAAAGGAAACTGCAGTGAACCAACGAAATGAACAACACTAGCATGTCGTTACCTAGTTTCCTGATAACTATCGCTAATTGTGGTTCAGGTTCAGGTTCTATGAAAGGGTCTAAATAGAATATTTTCATTGGTTGTGTTTCTTCATAGGTTGGATCCAAATTATTAGGTCCTAGAGTCTGGACAAACTCAAATAAGAACTTGGAATCACAAAGTAATAACCTAAATAATTGCGGATCCTCTAAGTCAATCAGATATGACTTACAAAATTGACCACAGTGAGAATAGTGGTCATTCTTAAGCAAATGTATCGATTCTAATTTCCTAAGGCATTTAGGTTTAGTCTCACAACTTAATATTCGACACATTTGGAATATAAACGTTCCCACAGTTGGAAGAAAACTATTTGGTGGGAAAACAAAATCAATCTTGGTATTATTGCCTGGGTTAACCACATCAACCAGAGGATGGGTTTCTAACATTTGAGACTCTTGTTGGATATCATTAGGTTCTGGAAAACGATTATGAAGATAATCTTGTAAGATGGTTGAGGCATTGATGTCAAGTCCCAAGTGAGGGACCTTACTAAGAGTTAAAGCACATGGAGAATGATACTCACCCCCAAACTTAGAGTTTTCGGCGTCTCTAGATAGACTGGTCATAACCTCCCTAATTTCTAGGTCGGAAATTGATTTTTCTAAGTCAGGTTCATCCTCGCTAATCTCTACGAGTTCATTTAAGACTATTGTTTCTAAATCGTTTGACTCGATCTCAAGATAAACTGGTTCTTCTAAACCATCATCGGTTTCGTAAACAGGACATACTACATCGTCTGAAACGGGGGTATCTCTAGTCAAATCCTCGTCCTTTTGAATAGGTGAATAATTTTTAAAATTATTAGGATCTGAACCAGAAATAATATAATCATTATAAGGCTCAACTGGGGTAACAAATTCCTGATCACTATTCCCACATATTTCAGATTCTTCATCATCACTATCCTCATCATCATGATACAATTTTTGAAATTCAAGAATTCTCAATCTTTGTTCCAAACTACATGGTCTATGTTTATAATATTTCTCATAGATCGTTAGAGGTGATTCCTCAATAAAAGTTGGAGTATCCATATATCGCTGCCCACGCATATATTCACCAAGAGTCATTTCCGAAGACGTCTCTTGATAACGAGAATTTCTAGACATATATTCTCGCAACGTCATCGCAGGTGGCGTCTCCTCAAAAGGATTCATCACCGAAGAAATATAAACTACAGATGGATTCTATACAATCACAAACAAGGCCGACTCGACTCCACCAAAGCAAACCTAAAGATTTCTAGCAAACAAAAAGCATGATGGCTCCACTTAGATTGTTTCTAGACCAGCTTCTATCTTTCGAAAGGGAATTCGTTGCAATTTGAGGAAACCCCTCTGGAATCAATCCGAGTCAAAGTAAGTTGAATTGAGGCGAGGGAAGCTCAGTGGAGCTTTGATACCCAAGGCCTCACCGCTATCACAAGGCGGCACAGTCATGCATTCAACTCACAGAAACCATCATGAACTTTGGAGTGTGCTTAAAGAGCAACCAATATTTTTCGAACGAGTTTCCTATTAAGCTCGTTACCCTATCGGTCTCGTTCTATTCCAAATTTTAAGCTTGGGTTCGCGTTAGGTTTCGTTTTCCTAAGGCGGGCAAGAAGGGAACGGTGATGAAATCCAAACCCTTATCTTGTTTAGGCTAGGCCTTGCCCTTTACTAGGAAAATAAAGACAGTCCGGTTCGTCCTCAAACAATTATCACCTTAAGGAAGACAGTAACCCGCTTGCAGGAGATTCACGGGTGTTTCGATTGGACTTACATCCCGTACCAGACGGGCGATGAACCGTTGTCGTCGACTCGGGCCACGAATCCTATGCCGTGTGCGAACCCGAGGGGCCGAGACGATATAGTAATCGTCGTCCTTCCCTGCACACAATTTATATAATATTTTTTTTTTAATAATAATACCCTTCCGTAGGGTTAAAAAAATAAAGTCCAATTGTTTAAAGTCTAAAGTCCAAAATAAATAAATAAAATTACAGTTTTCCTCACACACTCTAAAAAAAAAATTAAAAATTAAAAATTAAAAATTAAAAATTAAATCCTAAAATTGTCCTTTTTTTCTTCTCTTTTCGCTTTTCACTTTAAGCTTTTTCCTCTCCAAGTCCTTAGTGCTCCACTTCGAACCTGTAAATCAAAGACAAAAAGACAAAGTAAAAAGGAACAAATAATAAAAAAAAAAAAAAAAACCCTAAAAACTCTACCTAAGCACAAATCCGCGTCGGCGGCGCCAAAATGATTATAGATTTTTCGTGGTTGTAGTAATGAGGTTCAAACTCTCGGACTTGTGAAGGATAATTTTTTAGACTTAATAAAAAAGGATAAATATATACAAGAATATTAACAAAATATGGGAGAGAATTTTTACTGGGGATTAGGATTCCACCATCCACCAAAATTTATGTGATTCAATAACAATTCTTATCATGCAATTCTAGACAATATAACTCCAATGAAAGGAAATTGTGATTCTAATCATTGCCTAAATTAGATTTTGAAAACATCCATTGTTAATCGCGAGCATGAAGTATCAAAAGCAATTTACTAAGCATACTCCATCAAGAGAAAACACAATTGATTAATAAAAATCATTTACTCCATATTTATTCGGTGCAATTAATCATAAAAGAGTTGGATAAATAAATTTAAATAAATTTTACCACATAAATTTTGGAAGAACGGCTTCCTCCGTCACCCTTGGGATTGGATTTAGCTACTCGTGATGAAAAACCTCTCAAAATGATTCATTGATACTCAAAAGTTGTTTACAATCAAGAGAAAATGGAGAAAAAATGGTTTACAACACTGTTTGCAACGCATTAAAACGTTACATACAGCTGTTAGAACAACGACAAAAGGGAAGTGCCGTTTCCTGGTTGAATACGTCCCCCACTTGAGATTCGCAGACGCTTGGGTGAAACGACTGCTTCTACGGGTCTGTTCTTCGCGTTCTTCAGTTTACACCAGCAGAAAACTCTTCACTGCGTGTTCTTCTTTTTGATTTTTTTCGACTCCTAAACTATCCCCCAGACTCTCCAACCCTTCTCAAATCTTTAGCCTTGTAATTATAGTGTTTTAGAACAAAAATATCCGACCATAACACCGTATAATCTCCCATTAATCCCGTCATTGCTCTCTGCCCATATTTAACAATAATTTCCATTTTTGGCTTTTACACACGTAAACTTTGATCCCGCACGCTGTAGTTAACCTTCCCCACTCCTCCAAAGTCATCGAACTCCTCCAAAACACTCCATGCATGGCAAACACACAATCAAACTCGTGTTACAGTACACGTTGCTCTGTTTTGAGCTCGTGACTCAAACCAGGATTTCCAGCCAATTCAGATCGAATCTGATGCCCACAATGTGTTCCCTATCCCATATCAAAACTTCCCACCAAATTTCATCCATTGAATCGACCTACCACTACTTCATTTCTTCGATCGAAAATTCTCCTGTGCTATGAATATTTTTCCCGCCAAAATCGAAATTCAAATGAAGAAGAGGTGTCCTGGGGGTGCCCCTTAGTAATTAGGTTACCCCTTATCCAAAAGCGAGAGTCCGAATAACACGTGTCCCCCGGGTGCCAAAATCAACTTTTCGAGCCGAATTTTCCAAAAATATTTATTTCCAAAAAATACCTACAAATACATAAAATAACAAAATTAGTACAAAATCGAGTGCCAACAATATATAGTATTGAGATCAAATTAGACACAAAAATGTGTCTATCACGCCTCTGATCCCAGTAGGATACTGCGCACTTGATTCCCTTAGCTGATCTCACCCACAACTAAGAGTTGCTACGACCCAACAGGCTTTAACAATAAACAAATCTGTCACACACAGACAACTCTATCAAAGGATCAATCTGTCTCCCACAGAAAAACCCTAAAGTTTTTTGTTCTGTCTTTTAATAATAATCAAGGTGAAAAAGAACCAATTGATAATCCGGTCTTATATTCCCGAAGAACGGCCTAGATTAATCAATCACCTCACAACAATTTTAATCCTATGGTGGCGAAACAAGATGTCGTGGAATCACAAACGATGAGACGAAGGTGTTTCTGTTTACTTTTTATATCTTGCCTATCGGAGAACTCTCACGATCTCAATCCAATCAATATGATTGTAGTGTTACGATAGAATATGTAGGATCAGATCACACAACTACGATAAAAGTAGTATTTGTCTGGCTTCACAATCCCAATGAAGTCTTTAAGTCGTTAACCTGGTTTTAGATGAACAAAACCAAAGGTTAAAGGAGAAACGACTCTAGCGCGCAAACTAGTATCACACGTAAGGTGTGGGGATTATTTTTGCACAATACTAGATGTCTCCTTTATATAGCCTTTCAAATCAGGGTTTTGCCTTAGTTAAAAAGCAATCAATATTCACCGTTAGATGAAAACCTGATTTAGATTCAAGCTAATATTTCTCAACTGTTAGATCTAAAACTTAGCTTGTCATACACAAATGACTGTACGCTTCTAGGTTTGTTAACCACACCCAAATGTGTACATTGTTGGTTCAACAATAGTCTACCCAAAGAGGTTGAGCGTTTCATACCAACCATGTTCTTCTTCACCATAACTAGTTCAATTGACTCAAATGAATTAGTTAAGAGAGTTGTTCAATTGCAAGGAAATATTATGTAACTACACAAGACACAACTGAAGCAAAGATGATTTGATTCACTCGAATCGGTTCATGAACTTTAATAGCCACGGTTTGCAAATGCATTCCTTAGTCTTTTAAGATTAAGTTAAAAAATCATCTTTAGATATATAACCTTCTCAAGTTCGCAGACTAGGTTCGCGGACTTAAGACACCAGATAGAGTTTACAAACTCCAGCAGAAATTCTCGGGTTCGAGAACTACGCTGGTTCGCGGACTGGGTTCGCGGACTTGGGTCACGCAAGTAGTTTGTCAACTCCAGCAGAAATTCTCGGGTTTGAGAACTTCGGAAATTCGCGGACTTGGCACTTGCCATACTTCCGGTTCTCTTGATCAACAAAGTTCGAAAACTTCGGTTCAAGGAATCCATTGGTTATGTAATCTAAACTCTCATTCCAATCATTGAAACATTCTTAGAGGACGTTATATAGTTGTTACACTATTTCTCGTCAAAGCAATTTTCAAGGTGATTGAAACATTCATGACTTTCGTCACTAGGTAAAGATAAACTTGGTCGAAGCGAAAAGCTTACCAACACATATTTCGAGATATAGATAGGCGATGTATACTCGACTCAAAATACCAAATGTGTATGATATGTTCTATATATATAGCATACGACTTTTGTCTCAAAGAGTAGGAGACAGAATAGATAGACTTTTGAGTGACAGATAAGTTCAAGTCTCCACATACCTTTTTGTCGAGAAGTTCCACCGGTTCCTTGAGTAGATCTTCTACTTGTATGATGAATCGTCATGAAGTCCTTGAGCTCAACTACACTTACTATCCTAGTCCGAGACTTAGCTATAAGCGACTAGAAATCAAGACTTATAGTTTTGATCACTAACATTGACAAACATGCTTGAGATAGCAACGCATGCGAGTTTGACCGAGCAGTGCTCTAACAATTTCAATTATTCTAGACGCCATAGTATCGTAACTGATATTAATTATAATTATGAAAGTCAAAAAAAAAAAAAATGTAAACAATTCGGACATTGTTATATTCACAATCACTTAAACAACCAACAAAATTACTAAATAATTTAAATGCGACGAAATTCACACTACTCTGGTGTTACCGGTCTAACTTGTCATACGTATCCCAAGATACAATGATGTTTTTTTTTATGAGTAGAATATATTCCAAACTCAAAGAAATGTAAAACCTTCTCTCAATACTATGACTTCAATGAGTTTTAGTGAAGTTCTGTTGTATTAATGAGTATTATAAATGGGGTTTACATATGTGATTGATGACACTTCGAAGAGAACAAAAAGTGTTTTCATGGAAGATAATATCATCTGGAAGAACCTATTTATGGAATGTAATATCCTATGATAAAATTTGTTTTAATTCAAATTGAAAGGGTTTAATTAATGGTCACATCTCTTCACAATTTAGTAGTTGAAACTAATCTTTGTTTTTAGTAAGGATGTGAATATATTTGGTTATTTTTTTTTTGGAATGTTATTAGTCATTGTTGGGGTTGCAAATTGGATTGTTCATATTTATGAAGAAAATCAGAATATTTTCCATATATATGCCACTAGAGTTAACTGGCTCAATGGGCAAACTAGCAAATCGTGAAATATGTCATTGGGAGAGTCTTACCGAGCGTCTAACTGCTTGATAGAGAATCCATCGCGCGATTAAGTTTCTATAACTGGCGATAAAGACTCTGTCACACGGTTAAGTCTCAGCCACTCTACGGCTATATTATCCAATGGCCAAAACTCATCCCCTACAAAATATTGAATTCCAACCGTTTTTAAACCTCACACCTTCTGAACAGTTTTGAAATTCTTAATCATATTTCTTCAAAAAAAAAGGCTAAATTCAACATTCCACTCCCACCTTTTCTACATTTCACCATTTTCTATTTATTTATTTTTTGTAATTCTCAATCTCAGCGTAGAAATTGGATTCGGGGCCGCCGAAGTTGAACGCATATTAATTGCAAGTCTAAGTTTGCGTTAAACGTAGTTTTCAAATCAATTTATCTCCCTTTTTTACAAGATTTAAACCTTAAAATCTTCAATAAAAATCTATACAGTCTTTGATCTTCTTATTATCTTGAACTGATGTAACTTCCAATTTTATGCACTCTTTAGAGGATTTTCTCTGGTTGTTGTATCTGTTAGAGCATTGCTCGGTCGAACTCGCATGCGCTGCTATCTCAAGCATGTTTGTCAATGTTAGTGATAAAAACTATAAGTCTTGATTTCTAGCCTACATAGCTAAAGGTCTCGGACTAGGATAGAAGGTGTATTTGAGCTCAAGAACTCCATGGCAATCATCATACAAGACGAAGGACTACTCAAGGAACTGGTGGATCTTCATCACTAAAAGGTATGTGGAGACTTGAACTTATCTGTCACTCAAAAGTCTATCTATTCTATCTCCTACTCTTGAGACAAAAGTCGTTTTGATATATAGACTTTCATTATGCACATTTGCTATTTCGAGCCGAGTTTATCTCTCCTATCTATTTCTCGAAATATGTGTTGGTAAGCTTTTGCTTTAGCCGAATTCATCTTTACCTAGTGACGAAATTCATGCTATGTTTCAATCACTTTGAAAATTGCTCTGACGAAAAATGGTCTGTGAATAACGGCTATATCCGTCCTCTGAGAATGTTTCAATGATTGAAATGAGAGTTTAAATTACATAACCATTGGTAGGATATAAACATTGTTGTGGAAACACATATATGTATAAATACTTATTCGTTGAAACAAAGTTTGCGAACTTTGTTGATCAAGAGAAATGGAAGTGGCGTGAACCAAGTCCGCGAACTCAGTCCGTGAACTGACGGAAGTTCTCGACCCGAGAATTTCTGCTGGAGTTTGTGAACTCCTTCTATGAGCTTAAGTCCGCGAGCCCAGTCTGCGAACTTGAGCAAGTTATATGTAAAACCGGTTGTTCTTGAACTCATGTTTATTTAAACTAAGGAATGTTTTTGCAAACCGTGGCTATAAAGTTCATGAACCGATTCGAGTGAATCAAACCGTTTTTGCTTCAATTGTGTGTTATGTAGTTACATAAGATCTAATCAATTGAAAAACTCTCTAACTAGTTCATTTGAGTCATGTGAACTAGTTATGGTGAAGAAGAATATGGTTGATATGAAAGTAATCATATGGCTAACCATTTGGTTAACTATTGTTGAACCAACAAATGTTAATGTTTGGGAACGGTTCGTAAACCCAAAATTGGACATTTCATTTGTGTGTAACAAGCTAAGTTTTAGATCCAATGGTTGAGAAATATTAGCTTGAATATAATTAGGTTTTCATCTAACGGTGAATATTGAATGCTTTGTTACCAAGCTAACATTGATTGCAAACCCTAATTTGAAAACTATATAAGGGACAACTCTAGCAACTGGGAAACCTAATCCCCACACCTTACGTGTGATACTAGTTGCATAGCTAGAGTCGATTCTCCTTTAAACTTTGGTTTCTTCTTCTAAAACCAGGTTAACGACTTAAAAACTTCATTAGGATTGTGAAGCCAGACCGATACTACTTTTCTTGTAGTTTTGTGATATGATCTTGCTATTTCTATCCTACGAGTACAATTGAAATAATTGGGTTGAGATTTTATATCTCCGATAGGCAAAATAGAAAAGTAATTAAAAACACTTCGTCTCATCGTTTGTGATTCCACAATATTATTTTTGCGCTGCGTCAATTAAGATTATTGTGAGGTGATCAATAATACTAGGTTTTTCTTCGGGAATATAAGACCGGTTTATTGATTGGTTCCTGGTCACCTTGATTTATCAAAAGAAGGAACAAAACTCGTAGGTATATTCGTGGGAGACGGATTTATCTATGACCGCAGACTTTTCTGTGTGATACAGATTTGTTTATTAAAGTCTTCGACTTTGGGTCGTAGTAACTCTTAGTTGTGGGTGAGATCAGCAAGGGAATCAAGTACGTAGCATCCTGTTGGGATCAGAGGCGTAGGAGCATAACTGTACCTTGGATCAGTGTGAGATTGATTGGGGTTTAACTACAGTCCAGACCGAAGTTAATTTGGAGTAGGCTAGTGTCTGTAGCGGCTTAATACAGTGTTTGTTCAACTTGGACTAGGTCCCGGGGTTTTTCTGCATTTGCGGTTACCTCGTTAACAAAATTCTAGTGTCTGTGTTATTTCTATTCCGCATTATATTTATTTATATAATTGAAATATCACAGGTTGTGCGTTGTTCAATAAATTAGAATATCCGACCTTTTGGTTGTTGATTTAAATTGATTGATACTTGGATATTGGTCTTTGGTACTATCCAAGTTATCTCTCTAGTATTTGACAAAGACTCACATATTTCTATTTGCTTGAGTATATATCAAATCGAGAGATTGAGATATAAACTCTTTGATATACTTTTATCTAGATTGAGTCTGACTGTCTAGTTGATTCTCTAGAAAGTATATTGTAGTTTGTCCATACAAATTGTTAATCGAATTGTAGGGTGTGGTTGTTGTACCCCCGCTTTTTCAATTGGTATTTGTTGATGGTGGATTTTCATTTAAGGCTAAAATTGTAAAAAGCCAAAAAATTATGCGCTGACATCCTGCAAAGGATAGAGCCACTGATAAGTGATGAATACTTCTCCACTTTACTAATTCATCCAGGTTGGAGCATGTAGCAACAATCTCTTATACCCTGTGAATTTATATCGTTATCAATTAATACATGACTAGCCTTGTATTTCCTGTTCCGCTGAACTCTCATTATTAGTGCGGCATGACGACTGAGTGTTGCTCTCAGCAGAGTAACATGAATCTCCAAACGTTGATAATGAGGTATGCACGAAATATTCGTACAGAATACATCTCTCGGTGTGTTATACTAGCCCGATTAAACATATTTGAATCTGGACTGTCCATATCAGTCTCAGAAACAATCACGGCCACACAATTCGGCCGCACGATTTAACCAGCCTAGATGATCCTCAACAGGAGAAGTCTACTACATTAATAACCACCAGCAGGCCCACTTATGCCCTGGTCGGTCGAATACCTACCATGCCTCCCAAACTACCACCGAACACCAGCCTGAAGTTGGATGTCCAGGCTAGTATGGAGCAGCTTGGAGGAATCGTACAAACAAAGGACGCCTATGGAAGTCTCAAGTTCATCACGTCCGTCCAACTTCACCGGCGTGGTTGGACAGCGTGGATCAGCCCAAAGCCGGTCGAACAAGCGTCGTGGTGTATATCGACGGACCTTCTTCCTAGCTGCATGATCGACTCTTCCTTAACCTGACCAGATTGCAATATACATTTGTCCGAAGTTGTGTCAGCGTGAAGAATTGAGGGTCGCAGGAAATTCCATTAAAGGTCCCAAATCGACTCCCTAAATAACTTAGTTATTTAATCTAGCATCACATGCTACTTTTTTTGGGTCCCACGATCCACACATTCGAGATATCAAACATGTCACAAACTGGGGGATACTTACTGGGGTATTGGTCTGGCGGTTTATAGCGTGCAGCGCACAACGCGCCATCACAAGAACGTGTCAGGAAGACATGGACGGTTAGTGATGATGGTAGAAGTGGGCAAGACCGATCGTGTGACACTAACACACGCAACTCCACTACTACATCACTCCACTTTCTCCACTTCCCATGAGAGACGTGGGTTAGGCTCAATGACTAGTATAAATAAGTTCTCCTCCCTATTTCCAAGAGAGAACAAGACAAGACAGAAACCAAGTGTTGATACAATCGTATTCAAACACCAGAACTGATAGCTTACATCCTGCAAGCCAGTTCAGGTTTCTAATACAAGTCATAAAACATCCAACACCTTCACAATCTCAACACCTTCTTCGCTTCCCTCCCTAAGATCAACCCCATCTCCTTCACTTTGTGACCGAAGCAAGTCTGGAACGACCATTTCTTGGTTTAGGCCAGAATCGTATAAATTGATTTCTCGAATCACAAGCACTCCCGTGCAGTGCATTTCTTTAGGGTTTAGATTCATTTCTCATCCACACCCCAAATTACCAAAACCGATAGAAATAGTTTTCACCCATAAACAATTGGCGACCACAGTGGGAGGTTAATCTCTCGGTTGTAAAGTCAATTTCTTCAATACCATTCGATCGGTTTCAAGATGGTTGGTATTAGGACCGCCTCAACGACCTCAAATCCCGGTGATTCCTCCCAACGGCGTACCTGATGGTATAATCAGGGGACTTCCAACGTTGAGTGAACTAGCGCGGGTACAAGATATTCATACGAAGAACATGGATCTAATCAAGGAAGCGATAAATGACATACTTGATCTCCTCATCAAGATCACATCAGAGATGAGCGTTCTAGAGACTTCTACACAGTGGAATGGTCCCTCTCAAATCAATAGCTTTACTACGAACCGGAGACCAGTGGATCAGGAAGCAACATCTCTAGTGTAAATTTTGTGTGAACTTTTACACCTCTCGAAGAATCAGCGGACGGAGACCTTTGCTGCAATTAACCAGATAGACCTGGACGTACACCTGGCTCCTTCACGTCCAGAAGTCCTAAACACATCGGAAACATCTGTAAATAATGTCACATTTACAGAGGACAACATGATGGCGGAGGAAGGTCACAACGGGGCCCTGCATGTTACCGCACGCATCAAGGGTTCAGAGTTCAGGAGGGCCCTCATCGACATAGGAGCATCTTCGAATGTGATTACTCTCAAGACTCTCAGGGCAGCTAAGGTTCGCCCATGCAAGATCGTACGGCAGCCTACCACAATGAAAGACTTTGAAGGAAACCAGACCAGCACAAACGGGTATGTCAATCTGAATTTATCAGTAGGGCCCGTTCAGTCAAAAGTGAAATTTGAAGTCATGGAGAAGGAGCCGGACTATCATATGATACTAGGGAGACCGTGGCTTCATGAAAATAGGGTCTTCCCTTCAACTATCACCAGTACCTGAAGACCATGCTGAATAAGGAAGTCATCTGTATTCCTGCATCATTGTCTCCTTAGACACCAATATGCGGAGTGGAACTGTTCGAGCCAAGGGAAACTCCGCGGGAAGGATCAGACAAAGTCCTGTGCACCCCACTCCCCACGTGGGCGTCAATCCAGGAGGAGTACCGACTTGCATCATTGAGGGCTATCCACCACGATACAACTTTGCTGACCAGGCACTCTTCTTTACCCGGTGAAACCGCAACTCACGTCCACACCAAGAGGGAACGAGCTTTCGAGGCAAGTCGTGATCTGAAGGGGAAAATAATATACTGACGCCGCTGTTAGCAATTATCAGGGGAGACTGGTACCTAGTCTCTCCGCCCATATGAATGCTTCAAGAACGACGGGCCACAAGAGGAGGTATTGGACGCTACGCGACAGCTACAAGATGACACCAAATCCACAACTGACGAGCTCGAGACTGTTAACATCGGGAATGAAGAATCTCCCAGGCTTGTCTCTATCAGTTCGACTTTGTCCACAGATGAACGCGCGAGTCTTGTCCAACTTCTCAAGGGGTATCAAGATGTATTCGCCTGGACATATGAGGAAATGCCTGGTCTGGATGAAAAATTGGTCACCATCATCTACATGTCATACCTGGATCCAAGCCGATCAAACAATCTCCGAGGAAATTCAGACACGAAGTGGAAGAGCAAATCAAAAACGAAATACGTAAGTTGTTAGCTGCCGGATTCATTAAACCTATTCATCATCCGACCTGGTTAGCTAACGTGGTACTAGTAAAGAAGAAAAACAGACAGATCCGGTGCTGCGTAGATTTCATAGACTTGAACAAGTGCTGCCCCAAGGACGATTTTCATCTGCCCAACATCGACATGTTAGTGGACGCCACTAATGGACATGACATGTTCTTCTTCATGGATGGTTACAGTGGATACAATCAGATAAGGATGTATGAACACGATGCAAGTAAGACAGCCTTTCGAACCCCCTTGGAAATTTCTACTATATCGTTATGCCATTCAGTTTAAAGAACGCCGATGCAACATATCAACGTGCTATGACGGAAATCTTCCACGACATGATGCATAAACAAGTAGAAGACTATGTAGATGATATTGTGGTCAAGTCAAGAGATCGAGCAGACCACACCGGAGTCTTACGGCAAGTGTTCGAGAGGTGTCGAGAATACAAATTGAAGATGAACCCTTTGAAACGCGCTTTCGGTGTCTCTTCAGGAAAATTTCTGGGATTCCAAGTAACTGCAGAAGGGATCAAGGTGGACCCGTCCAAGACTCAAGCCATCCTCACGATACCGCCACCACGAACTGTGAAGGAACTCCAAAGCTTCATGGGCAAGGTGAAATACATTCGACATTTTATACCTGGCCTGGCCCAGCTTGTTGCCTCATGCACCCCCTTGCTGAAGAAGGGAGCAAGCTTCGTTTGCACCGCAACTCAATATGAAGCATTCCGAAAAATTCAACGAACACTATCATCTCCAACCATCATGAAGTCTCCCGTCCAAGAGAAGCCGTTTTGTCTATACACCGCCTTCGGGGCCTTGCTCGCTCAAGAAGACGATGAGGGAATCGAACGTCCCATATACTACTTCAGTCGAATATTAAGAGATGTTGAACTCAGATATCCCAAGGCGGAGAAAGCATGTTTAGCTCTAATCCATTCCATTCAGAAGTTCAGACATTACCTGTTGTCCAACAAAGTGGTACTCATATCTAAATCTGACCCTGCGAAGTTCTTACTTTCAAAACCGATCCTGATGGGAAGGACGACCAAGTGGCTTCTCCAAATGTCAGAGTTAGACATAACGTGTGCATCACCGAGAGCTATCAAGGGGCAAGCAGTCAGACTTACTAGCAGCATTCCCTGGGAAAGGCAGTACGGGACTACACGAGGATCTTCTTGGAGAATTTCCAGACATCTCCGTTGTCGAGGAAGAAGTGTGGATATTGTATTTTTACGGCTCCGCCACTCCTAGCAATAACACCGGAGGAGCGGGCGTGGTCTTAGTATCCCCAACTGGGGAAGTATTCTCACACTCCTTCAAGCTGGACTTCCAATGCACCAACAACTCAGCGGAGTATGAAGCCTTCCTCATAGGACTGTCAATAGCCAAGCAAGCAGGAGTCACACGTCTGGAGATAAGAGGTGACTCCAAGTTACTGGTGAACCAGATGAATGGAGTATACGCATTGAAGGAAGTAACACTAGCTCCATATCGGTCAGAAGCACAAAGGTTACTAAACTACTTTGCCGATGCAACCATAATCCATGTTGGTCGCAGCAACAACAAACACGCCGATTGTCTAGCCACGCTGGCGTCCAAATTGAAGTTCGAAGGTTTGAAGAAACCCTGACAGTAAAGAGGAGAACCATAGAATCAACATGGATGTCACAATACAAAGACACCAAGATTTGCGATTGGCGAACTCCGATCATTCAGGAGCTCAGCAGCTCACTTTCACAAGGAAAGGTCAGTCTCAAAACCCTGCAGAAATTCTTCATGCTTCATTGTATGTTATATCATCGAAACCCGGATGGTTCCCTATCGAGATTTCTTGGGGATGATGAAGCACAACTACAGCTTAACCGCATTCACAATGAAATTTGTGGACAATCACTGGTGGTAACGCTTTACCGACGACTTCAACGCCTGGGCTATTACTGGCCAGAGATGGAGGCTCAATCCCGACTACTTCAGAAGTTCTGCTCAAATTGTCAAGCACCGCCACACCAATTGGAGGTTTTTAGTGTGGACCACACTGGGGACTGGAGAGAGTCGTACATTAGCTATATCCGTGACGGGGAAACTCATGCTAGTCAAAAGGATGCTTTCAAGATAAATCAAAAGGCCAAGAGGTTCATATTTCACGAAGGGATCTTATACCGCAAGAGCTTCGGAGGTGATCTATTGAGGTGTCTGGCTGGGACAGAAATCCCGGTTATGCTGAAGGAAACGCACGAAGGGGAACATCAAGGGAAGAGGAAACTGTTTCTCTAGATACACGAGAAATAGTATTGGACGACCATGGAGGACGATGCGGCTGCTTTTTTTCAAAGCTGCCACAAATGTCAAATTCATGGGAACCTTGTTCACGCGCCTTCCACCCATTTACACTCTATAAGCAGTCCATGGCCATTTTACAGTTGGGGACTGGACATTATCGGAAAAATAAATCCGCCATCATCAAAGCAGCACGAATATATCATAACCACAACAGAATACATCACTAAATGGGTGGAGGTCATTCCTCTGCGAGGAACTACAGGAGCAACAATTGCGGCTTTCATTAAAGAGTATATCATTTGCCGTTTTGGTGTGCCTAAGCATATTATCACTGATAATGGCACTTCCTTTGTCAAAAAACAGGTACGAGAATTACTTGAAGAATATGGAATTTATCAGGTCTTCTCCACTGTCTACTACCCTCAAGGAAACAGACAAGCTGAGAGTACCAACAAGACGTTGATCCGGATTATCAGTCGAACAATACATGACAATCCTAGAGAATGGCACGACCAGTTACCAATGGCGCTATGGGCATACCGGACGTCACACAGAATCTCCATTGGAGTTTCTCCATACTCATTTGTTTACGGTGCAGACGCAATTCTCCCAGCAGAGATCAAAATCCCATCAGCCAGGATTGCAGAAACAGCCGGGGTCCACTGGAACGAGGATGAAGCATCTAACTCCAGAGTAGCTGAGTTAGACACTCTGGATTTCAGAAGAAGCAAAGCAGAGGAAGGCATTCAAGTGTACAGGAATAGAATTTCCAGGGCGTATAACAAAACTGTGAAACCACGAGTTTTCAAAGTGGGAGATTTGGTCTTGAAGACGGCCAAGCACATCCAACAAGACATGTCTGCACCAAAATTCTCACCGAAATGGGAAGGTCCTTATACAATCATTAAGGCTTACAATACCGGCTACTACAAGATCATCAAGGTGGACGGGGGCAAGTTAAAAGCAGTCATCAACAGAAAATGGCTCAAGGCATATCATGCTTGATCATTGTCCGCTTCTGTCTCATGACACAACAATACAGGCATTTATTTTCATTACACGTTCGAATTATCAATTTTGCATTAATGAAAAAACCCATTTTCACCAATCAAAAACCAATGCAATTTATTCCACAAAGATGTTCAGAAATCTTCTTGACATGAACATTATTAACAATAAGAGAATACAGCTGAATGCGGCTTAGAAGAGGCCATCCGGCAGGTTATAGTTCCTTGAGAGCATCATCTTCAACCTAGCTTGATATCTCTCTGTCCTATTCTTCAAGTTCTGTACTGCCTGCTCCACTTTCTCCGATTCAGCTGCCAGAGCCTTTTCTTCTTCCAAGATAGCCTTCGCAACAGCAACTACGTTCGCAAGGATGCCGACTCGATCAACCTTGATGATGTCAAGAAGTCGTCGTAGCCAACCCACATTGAATCCCATCGATTCATAGGTAGACACCATGTTCTCCCACTCTTCAAATTTTTATTCGGCAACGTTACAGATGGAGATACCTTCCATCTCGGAAATCAGGGAAGAAGGAAGTTCACCGTAGTAACCAAAGAAGATGTACAGTGTTGAACTACATTCCTGGTTGCAATATGGCCATACATCTTCCATACTTTTGTGTATAAAGGCATAAAATCCTTCCGCACCAAGAATCCGCTGATGGTTCGATAGCTGGAAGACAGACATTTCATGTGAATATCGAATGGAAGACCTGCGTTGAATATTCGTAAGACGAGATACCTAAATCTGCATCATCGAGGTCGGCAGGGGTGGTTGTGTTTGAATTTGAAGGAAGAGGACTGGTCAAATCATCATCATCGACCACTGTCACACATGGGAGTCTCTGCAAAAAGGGGGGAGAACGAACTGGTACGGCCTTCCAGCGAGCACGAACAGGAGAGTCATCGCAAAGCTATTCATCTTGAACCTCAGATGGGTGTGCGTGTTTAACAGAAGATCCTGGGTGATACAAAGAAAATGATTTGTTGTTGTTCGACATGTTGAAGAGATAGAGTTTCTGCAAGAAAAGTCTATCAATGAATGGCGGTTTTAAACCCCGCATACATGTTGAATAAAATCCTAAGAAAGACCGAATCAGCTACATCAGAGCTTATCCTAAGGTCTCAACGCCGACCAAGTCATGCTTTTCTCCCAAACCCTAGTTTGACCAGCTCCACCTGGCGATGTTTATGCGGTAAATATGTATTTACTCTAGGTTGGTCATTTTAGGATACAAATTTGTCACCATCTCGTGCATACCCCATAATAGTGTAACCATTATGTGCTACGCAGGGGACTTAATGTTGATGGTGGATTTTAATTTAAGTCTAAAATTGTAAAAAGCCAAAAAATTATGCGCTGACATCCTGCAAAGGATAGAGCCACTGATAAGTGATGAATACTTCTCCACTTTACTAATTCATCCAGGTTGGAGCATGTAGCAACAATCTCTTATACCCTGTGAATTTATAGCATTATCAATTAATACATGACTAGCCTTGTATTTCCTGTTCCGCTGAACTCTCATTATTAGTGCGGCATGACGACTGAGTGTTGCTCTCAGCAGAGTAACATGAATCTCCAAACATTGATAATGAGGTATGCACGAAATACTCGTACAGGCTACATCTCTCGGTGTGTTATACTAGCCCGATTAAACATATTTGAATCTGGACTGTCCATATCAGTCTCAGAAACAATCACGGCCACCCAAGGCGGCCACACGATTTAACCAGCCTAGACGATCCTCGGCAGGAGAAGGCTACTACATTAATGACCACCAGTAGTCCCACTTATTCCCTGGTCGGTCGAATACCTACCATGCCTCCCAAACTACCACCGAACACCATCCTGAAGTTAGATGTCCAGACTGGTATGGAGCAGCTTGGAGGAGTCGTACAAGCAAAGGTCGTCTATGGCAGTCTCAAGTTCATCACGTCCGTCCAACTTCACCGGCGTGGTTGGGCGGCGTGCATCATCCCAAAGCCGGTCGAACAAGCGACGGGGTGTACACTGCCAGACCTTCTTCCTACCTGCATGACCGACTCTTCCTTAACCTGACCAGATTGCAATATACGTTTGTCCGAAGTTGTGTCAGCATGAAGAATTGAGGGTCGAAGGAAATTCCACTAAAGGTCTCAAATTGATCACGACCATCCAATTTCACCGGCATGATTGGATGGCTTAGATCAAACCCATTGCCACCAGGCAGGTATTGGCGCATTCACCACCGGCCCAACATGGGCCCCACATGGTCGGCCTCCCCAAAAGAAAAGCGTGTCTTGCCAATTCGTCCAGCCAAAGCAGCGTGGACGTGAAACCCTAATTAGGGTTTGCGACACATCACATGTGTCGCAAATCAGTCTCAACCATCCATCTTCGCAGGCATAGATGGAGGGTGTAGATGTAGATTCAAAGGGCCCAGAGCATGTCAACACAATCACCATGGGCCCGCCTACATACATGATTAATCGGTCAAGACCAACTATGGTTGGTCGTCTCGTTTCGTGCGCCCAAACTAGGCATGGCCACGCGTTTTCAACTGCAAATCGATCTCGACCACTCAACTTTGCCGGACAAATTGAGTGGCTTAGATCACATCTTCACGGGACAGTAAGGTACGCACGTGTACACTGGCCTGCCGACTGCACGCCTGACTGATCGGCCAAGACCAACCATGGTTGGTCGTCTCGAAACGCGCGCTTGAAGTAGGCACGACGTGCGGTCTTCAATTCCTTTGCGGCATGGGATTTCTGTCGCAAATCAATCTCAGCCGCTCCTCTTTCCCAGACAAATTGAGTGGCTTAGATCGCATGACTCTATGAATAGTTCAACTCTACCTTGTATCCTCTCTCTTCTCTTCTCTGAGGATCGGAGATCTACTTTGAGTCAACTCAGCTAAAGTTTTTCACCATTATGGCATCCAGTAAAGCTTAAACCTCTTTAACAATCAGCTTTCATACAGTCATTTCCTGGTTATTTTCTTCTGTCTAATGTCATTTTAATCAATTTTAACTCTTCTTTTCTTTATTTTATTCATGAGGAACTAATCTTTTCTGATTTCTTCTTATTGTGTATGCAGTTTGTTTAATCTCCAATGGATTTTGCCTAAATTTATATTGTGATTAAAGCTTTTGCTGAGTTTTTCTATAAGCTTTTGCTTGCAGGTTCTATTTGTGTTGATATCTTTGGTTTCAATGATGTGGGGAGGAAGGATATTCATATCCGTTCAACTCAGCGTCTCATGTCTCGGATTCGTCCCGGTTTCAAGATATTTCAAAAAAAATCAAATTTCGTAAAGTCAAACAAATTAGGAAATTGAGTTTCCTTTTTCTGCTCCTTGGGTCAATTAACAGTTGTTCTTTTTACCAAACTAAACATAAATCTCGCTTCATTTTGTTACCTTATTTCAAGCCTGAATATCTCAACAATTTAATTCTCAATAATCCTCAGTTACAAGATTATCCTTTTCTATTAAATCCTAGAAAACTTCAAGGTTATTGTTCTCATCATATCCTAGGAAAAACTGCTATTGATGTGGGTGAGCTTGTTAACAAATTCAAACAAGCAACTTTAGATTTGGGAGATACGAATGAGATTGTTATATTTCGAAAGATTGGGCGGCTCCTAAACAACATGTCTGCTAGTATAGATCGACAACGTCTTCGGGATGTAACCAGATTTTCCCCGACTATGCAAGAGGAGTATGAAACTCCAGCAAGTTCATATTTCTCAACCCTCAGATAATTAATGCTCCTAGACAGGAAGCCCTTCTAGTATAGAGCCAGCAATCAATTATCTTAAATCGTCTGAATATCCAGCAATATTCTACGAGCCATCGTTTGAATATCCAGCAGTATTCTACGAGTCGTCAATTAATCGCCTGAATATTCAACAATATTCTACGATTCCTCGTTATATTTCGTTACTTCAATCTGTGGTTCTTCCCAGCAGAATTCTACAGGTTAGTAATAAATATTCAACGGAACAGGCATCTGAGCATCGAATAAGCCCTGACAAAAATGGTGCAAGTGTAATTAGCAGATAATGCACATACCAGCATTTTGAATGCACGAACGAGCATTTCAAAAATACGAACGAATAAGGAACCTATGTAAAATAGGAAGGGAAAATAATAATAATAAAATATTAAACAAAAGCGCCAGGGGACTAGGCTCACCAGCCGGCCAGTCATGCCGTGACTAGTGCCGCGCCCAATTTTACATTTTACCATATTTTTACTATTTTCACGATCTCATGAAAATCCTCTCGTTCGATCAAATTTCCTTTATTTCAAAGAAATTATCTAAATCACATGATTTTATCAAAAAATAATAAATTTGGGAAAGGTGTCGCGGGACCGAGCACCAGCTGGCCATGCCTTGGCCGTGGCCGGTCCCACACCTCACGTCTCCATTATTTTATTATTTCTCTCAAATTATGAAAATTCCTTGATTTTATGAATTTTCCCTAAAATCATGAAAATTACCTAATTTCATGTACTTTATCTAAATCACATGATTTTATCAAAAAACAATAAAATTAGGGAAAGGTGTCGCGGGACCGAGCACAAAGCCGGCCATGCCTTGGCCGTGGCCGACCCCAACCCTCACGTCTCCATTATTTTATTATTTCTCTCAAATTATGAAAATTCCTTGATTTTATGAATTTTCCCTAAAATCATGAAAATTACCTAATTTCATGTATTTTTATCTAAATCACATGATTTTATCAGAAAATAATAAAATTAGGGAAAGGTGTCGTGGGACCGCCGGCCGGCCGGTCATGCCTTGGCCGTTGCCGGTCCCACACCTCAGGTCCCATTATTTTTTTTATTCCTTCTCAAATTATGAAAATTCCTTGATTTTATGAATTTTCCTTAAAATTACCTAATTTCATGTATTTTCTCTAAAATCATGAAAAATTAGGAGAACTTGTGGAACCGGGCTCTAGCCGGTCCCACACGTCCATTATATTATTATTATTTGGTGTTTGGTTTCCTGATTTCATGAAAACTCCCTGATTTCAAGAAAATATCTTGGTTTTCAACAAATCCCTTTGATTTTATGAAAAATTATCTAAAATCGTCAAAATTACATAAAATTGGGAAGAGTGCCTTTGGGCCCGCGCCCATTGGCCGGCCGGCCATGCCACGGCCATTGCCGGTCCAACACTCCCATTCCCTATTTTATATTTTAATTTATGTCTCTCATCTCATGGAAGTTCCCTAATTTCGCCAACTCTCCAGTTTCATGGAATTTCCCTTAAATCAGAGAAAAATACATAAAATCACATAAAACTGGGAAAAGCATGTGGGACCGCAGTCGGACGGCCATGCCCTAGCCGTGGCCGGTCCCACACTTTGTGATTCCTTGTTTATTTATTATTTTCATCATCTCATGTATTTTTGCCGGTTTCAGCAAAACCATGGATTTTGCATATTTTCTCCAAATGTTGCTCAAACGTGCATCAGAAAATATCAAAATTCTTAAGACTGAAGCACGGACACTATGGTGACACGAGCACATCCCCTTGACCGACCAAGGATGACCCTGAGGCTTGCAAACAGCTGGTCCCGCATGTTTTAATCATTTTAACCTAATTTGCTCAGTTGCTCATATTAGGTTCGAACTCTTTCCAAACAATTGGAAGTTCGCTCAAACGACCATCTACTGGTCCCATGACCATCAAGAGCCGGTCTCATGACCTCTTGGTCGGCCCCTCATATTTTCTACATCAGGTTTTATGATTTGTTACTTACACGAGCATTATTTTAGTAAATGATTAAACCAGCATTTAATCATTCTTTCACCAACTGGTCCTCAAGAGACTTTGGTATTTTTGCTCTTTCGAGCATCTGGGCGTTATATGGTGAACCCGTCATCCCATGTAGCCGATCCCGTGTTGATTTGCAATAAATCATCATTTACGTAAAATTAGGGTTTTGAATCCAGAGCTCTGCAGAAACGTGATTTTGTGCAGATTCGAACACTCTGATAATCTTATGTTGATTCCATGATTGATATTCATATTTATTTTGCTCGACTCAGCAGTCAGTAACTTAAATTAACATTTTATTTGGTCCAGCTACCAACAATTCATCAAAAGAACAATATTTGTTCAAACTAGCAATATTGGCTCAAACTAGCAATATTCGCTCGAACCGGAAATATTTACTCAATTAGCAATATTCGCTCAGACTAGCAATATTTGCTCAAATCAAAGAATATTGGTTCAACTATCAATATTCAACAATTTAGCAACACAGTTTTGCCCGTCTTAGGTTATAATGATACCTCGTCTCAGCAGACACGTTAAATTCATGAGTCTCAGAACATTTGCTAATCATGTTCAACTCAACAATACATGAACTCATCGTCCCAGAAAGTCAGCAATTTACTCCACAATCACGAGATTTCAATCGTGTCACATGGGGGGATATTAACTAGGGTTTTGGTCTGGCGGTCTACGACACGTGTGTTCAGCCACGACGAGAATGTGATCAAGTCGTGCAATCAGCTGAAAGAGTCAGCAAAGTAGTGGGTGGAAAGTTAACCAAGTCTCCGCACGATGAGTAATTGGTTTTAACACAATTTCCCCATTTCCCATTCTCTGATTCCAGCAACTGTCACACTTCATGGGATCATGGTGTTTTCAACTCCAACATTATAAAATGTCTCTGAATCCTGATTGAAAAACAAGAAGTTTTCGAACACTCGAACAATATTCGCCAAGACGAGCAATTTCTCATCAAAGTTCACACAGACAATTTTTCGTCTTCACGAACTCACAGATATTACTCTCAATTGAGCAAAATTCAATCATTCAGAGCATTTTCACGCTGAATTCACAACACACCTATAATCTCAGATCACCATTGATCTCACGCATTTCTCAGCTTCCCTCCTACAGATCAACCCATCCTCTCGTGTGACCGAATTGACTCTGGAACGGCCATTGTTCTTGGTTTAGGCCGGGGTCTTACAGATTGATCTCTCGAACTTAAAGCACTCCCTTCTTGCAGTGCATCTGTATGAGGTTCAACATTCCGCTCGGTTCAAGGAGTCTCCACACGGTCGACTCTTCAATTCCGTAAAAACCAGCAAATCGTTTTTTCCCGCTCACACTAGTGCGATCGGAAAGGTTATAATAGAGGGAAGAATGAATTATGATACAGTGGCTAGGTTCATCAAGTTTGCTTGGCCATTCTTAACACCAGATCAACTTAGAATTGTGGAAGTTGAACCCAATATAATGATCTTTAAATTTAGCGACTGGAATTTATTGAACATCGTTATTGAGCAAAGACCTTGGCACATAAACAAGCATTTATCGGTGGTACATGACTACATTCCTGAGATGGTTTATTCTGTTAAGCAATGGGGTTTTCAACAATTATGGGTTCAGCTAAAGTTTCTTTTTCCAGAACATATGAATGTTGCTTCTGTGACAAAAATAGGGGAAGTGGTGGGCGAAGTAACAAGTATAGAACCAAAAGATGTCATTCCTGTTGGCAGTGAACCAGTTAAAGTTTGTGTGAATGTGGATTTATCGATGCCAATGATAAGAGGCGTCAAAGCTCTTACCAATGCAGGAGTCTTTCGCTGGAAAATTTTTTTCTTTGAGAGGCAACCTCCTAGTATCTGTACGGAATGTTATATTATCAATCATTCCAGTGGATCTTGCAAGGATGCTGCTAACTATCTGTAAAAGGCGCATGAAAAGCCTTGTTACTTTGGGAAAGCTGAGAGTATCATGAAAACTATTACTCCCATGAGCTCTTCTTTAGCTTCGGCACCAAAAAAATATCAAAAGAAGTTTGTTAAGAGCTCGGATTTTGTTCCTCCAAATATGAAAGGGTTATCAGTATGGATTTCCTACTCAAAGAGAAAGCTACAGAAGAAGTGGATGAATTAAGACTTGGAAAAAGGCTTAGAACAAATGAGGATGGCAGCAGCGGAAACATTACGGAGGTTGAATCTTCTTCCAATGTCACCATCACAGATATCAACACAATGAACCAAACTACTCATATGGTCACAATGGGAGAAAAACAAACTTCTGGCACTAATAAGAAGAGTCAAGTGTATTCTCTTTCTAGTGCACCATTGATCTCACGCATTTCTCAGCTTCCCTCCTATAGATCAACTCATCCTCTCTTGTGACTGAATTGACTCTGGAACGGCCATTGTTCTTGGTTTAGGCCGGGATATTATAGATTGATCTCTCGAACTTAAAGCACTCCCTTCTTGCAGTGCATATGTGTGAGGTTCAACATTCCGCTCGGTTCAAGGAGTCTCCACACGGTCGACTCTTCAATTCCGTAAAAACCAGCAAATCGTTTTTCCCCACTTACAGATTGGCGACCACAGTGGGAGATTAATCTCTCGGTTGCAATCTCAAGCCTTCACAAGATGGTTGATCTTAGGTCACCTACGATCACAGATCCTAATGAAAACGACGCTACCACTAGCAACAACAACGACAATCAGAATATCCCGAAAACAATTCCGGCCTCCAACACTGACGGTGGTGACATTACTCCTCCTCACGCTGAGGGTCATCCCCTGTTAGGTCGACACCCTGAAGAAGTCAGAGGAAATCCACCACCTACCATTGCTGATCTTATCAAAGCGCAAGAGACTTTTGCATAGAATCAGACTGACATGGCTGCTACACAGAAGGAGCTGTGTAATTATCTCAAAACTATTACTGATAAGATGTCAGAAAAGACTCAAGAAAAGGTAAAAGAGAAGGAGAAATCCTCAGATGCTGCTGATCCTGAAGTAATCCCAATCGATACAGTGGATGATGATGAAACCGACAAAGCTGCAGGTTCATCAGCAAAAGAACCATCAAATTTCATTACTCGGGAAGACGTGGAGCGCCTTCTGGAAAACCGTGGAAAAAACAAGACATCACATGTCCATCGTCACCAACCTCCTTATCCTGCCGCTACGCAGAGGATTCCCCTTCCAAAAGGTTACATTTCTCCACCTTTCACTCTGTATGATGGAACTGACAATGCTCGAGAACATGTCTCTCGTTTCCTCTAAGCCTTGGGAGAGCATGAACATAACCATGTTGTTCATCTCAAGGAGTTTTCAAAATCCTTGAAAGGCGGAGCATATACCTGGTACAACAACATCGCACCGGGGACCATCAACAATTGGGGAGAAATGATCAACGCCTTCTACATGAAGTACTTTTTCGTGTCAGAGCAAGTTACTCTCTCTGACCTTGGAAGAATGTTTCAGAGGGTCAGTGAAAATCCCAACGACTACGCGAAAAGATTCAGAGACCAAGCCCTGGATTGTCATGACCCAAATGTCACGGAGCAACAACTAGTAGATTTGTGCATCAATGACATGCTCCCGGTTTACGGAGCTCTACTGGAGAATCTTCAATTCCAGACTTTCTCAGAGCTTCATGAAGCTACAAAGAGATCAGCAACCACTACGCATGCTCTGTTGGAAAGAACAAAAGCTACAAAGGCTGAAGAACTACGAGACACTCGAGGTAGCATACGTCTGATCAAGAAGAAGTAAAACCTCCATCCTTCCACGTTGCAGAAGGGAGCAAACGGAAATCCAAACCGCCGCGCAAGCATACCCCAGCTCCTTCAAAAGCAGAAAGGAAGGATAAACAAGATGCACAAGCCTCTGACCAACACACAAGAGTTCCTGATCAAGAAGCACCTGACTTTCCTTTTTTCCATTGAAGAGGTGACTTCCACAGGTTCGTCAATCATCCGAAAAGCGACTACGGAGTTTTGAAGCACATTTTCAAAGAGAAGGTTGCTCCACAATAGCTTCAACTGGGGACTGAAGGAGTACACAAGAATCCTCTCCCAGTCAGAACCTTTACACTCTCTGAAAAACCTATCAAAGAGGCAGTTCAATCCTTGGTTAAACGTGAATTGCTTTATCTGTCGAAGGCACAAAGGAGAGACATGTTCACAGTACTAAACCACATTGTGTCAAGAAGTCCATTCTGAAAATACTTCTTGAGCCTCCAGCTACAGATCAAGAGATATACGACTGGGGACTGCTGATCACAGTCAATCTCAGAAGAAACGAATTTGGAAGAACGTTGATCGATGCTGACACCGCCATCAACAACATTCCACTGAAAACCATCGGATTTACATGCATCACTCGACAAGAAGATACTCATGATCCATCTCAATCAGAGACCTTGAAGGAGCACTCAGAGATACTTATGGCTACATCATTCTCAAAGTGATCATAAGTTCAACCAAGTTTCACATAATCAAGATCCGGTATATGACATGTCCTTCAGACGAGCGTGGATCCGCGATGAAAAGATGGGTACTTGCAAAGCGCCTTTGGTTACACATCTCTCCAACGAAGAAAGTTCTGATCTAGAAGATTTGACGGACATTCCATCATCAGAGTACTTTGAGGAATTTCAAACTTTGACGAGGTTGAACCAAGAACCTGCAAAAGATGCATAGACATTCATCAATAGGTTCCGCACTCAGGCAAGTCTCATTCCATATCTATGTCATTTATTTCCCCACATGTTATCCTAGCATGAGGACTTAATTATGCTAGAAACTCTACAAGACGTTATGAATGGTAGCTTCACCGCATTAGTATTTTACCAAGTGGTTGACCCTGACGTTTCTCCGAATCAAGCACTGAAACATTCATTACTGACGTCCAAACATGGAAAAGAACACTTTGGGTGTTTCTCCTGCAAGTCCATGTATTCCACAAAATCAGAAAGCTCTGATGTCTGCACAAGTGTCGAAACCCACTACTGCAACGAAAGGTATGCTGAATCAACAGAAGATACTCCAGGGTCGAGACGATCAAATCTAAGACATTCGATGTTTAAGTAACATGCGCTTCAACGCTCAAGCACCTAAGAATTCTTCAAATTGTACTCCCAATCAAAGAGTACACCTTCGCATCTGGCTTCAGCACCAATATCTCGACGATGACACACTGATTCAACACCAGCATGATCAAAGTGTAACCAAACTACAATCGATAAGTCTTCCAAAGAAGATGCAACATCATTCATACGTGGATGGCGCTAAATCCTTCAACATACACTGGGAAACCTGAGTTATTCTTTCAGGAGCATTCAAGTTGAACTCTCAGTACACCTTCATCTTAGGGACGCTCAGTAAAAGGCTCACTGGATGGAGGAGCAAAGATACTAGCCTTTTTCGGTCTTTGGAGCAACTTCAACCATGGTATCAGCATTAAAAATAATATATAGAGGAACACAATCCATGATCTCAGCATCGACAAAGATCTCTGGAGTGTAATCATTCATGGTTTCAGCACCAACAACGGTCTCAGAAGCAACATCCTCAGGGCTTCATCAACTAATCATTCTCTGAAGTGTTACATATGAAGCGGACTTCTCTAAGAACCAATGATTCATATAAAGATGTGTAGACCTAATTACATACTCACATGAACGTCTTCCCAAAGCTTGCACGACTGGTGGGCATAATCCAGAGTCTTCTACAAGATGTTCTCATCACCTCTACAAATGAGATACAACACACTTCAGGCCAAGGGTTTGCAAAAACGCACCAATGAGTGAGTAATAGGACAATGTTTCCTCAACTAAATATGTTCTTCTATGTCTCTTATACAACATACCAAAATTGTGCATCAATCGGACATACGAGCTGAAAGATATGGCCTTTACCGTCAGGTCTACGAAATCTGAAAAATTTGTACGGGATACAAATTACAAATGTGCACGCTTCGTTGGGTGACCTATACAACTCCAAATTGAGTGATTCTTGTCTCATTAGACAATTCAGTCTCTTAGATTCAAAATTTGGGGTCAAGCATCAATTTCTGACGTCGTATGAGGTTCCTACAGCTTCCAGAGCATACAACATGCATGCAGCAATTCTTAGACGAGATTCATAACTTCCACAGTCGATCGTTGTACACCAGGTCTTTTCTCTAAGTCCTTCATCAAGGTACCTCCAAATTCGAACACCTGGGTCTTTACATCAATTTTTCTACCTGAGTCCTTTATCCAAGTCTTGCCAGAAGAAGAGGAAACGAAAAGGAGAGATTTAACAAAATATTGGGGACTGACGATCCACTGATCATGACAATCAGTTTTACAGTCCAAGACTCGTGACACCAGACTCTCATGTGCTAATCATTCATCATAAAATCAATGCTACCACCGGGACATGAAACCATGGTCATTACATCATCCTGTCTCGAGAGCAACCTCAGCTACGGTCTCGTGACCAGGGTTTCAGAAGTGATGTTCTACGACTGACAGAAGCAAGATGGCGCTGCAAGCACCATGCTCATGTATCAATAAAAGGGTCCTGATCTCAAAGGAATCAATGACATTAAAATCCTTCACCAACGTTCAATACACAAGCGAATGGTCTAAATACACAACATGAATGTTTTACAACAAGCTCGTCTGAGATGATTTTACACTGCCCTGTACAAACCGACGAGCTGGGAGCAATTGGTGAAGAATTTGTGGATGTATCGTACACCATTCTCTTCGTATGGATGTCCTCTTCAACAAATCCAAAATTCACAGAAATTGAAGAAACGAGCGAAGAGTTGTGGCCAAAACATTGGACCACATGCCAGCTGAAAATTTTCTGAAGGTCTCTTGGAAGTTTACTGTTTCGTCGATTTCGGATCCTAAACATGCTCGGAACCCAAAAAGCTTCTTTGCTAAAGTTTGGAAATTTCCTGGGCATGAGGATACATGGGTAGACCGCGAAAATCCAACATCGAATGAAGATTCTACAAAAATTTCAATGAAGACCTAATTTCCGAATTTTCTGATGACGAATTATGGCGGAATTCTTCGTTCATCCACATCTGAATCAGGAGCTACACCATCAACACAAAGCCGAACTTCATCTTCAGCCGATAGTCTCATTTGATGAAGTCGGCGGTGCTTATGCTGATAACGGACGACTCACAAATGATCTAGAGACATACAAAGTACCAGCTTTCCAGCGTCTCTGAAAGGTTGATTCATCCCAGGATGAACGTCTCTTCAAACGTCTTCATGTTTGACTTGATATTTCTGGAGTGTTCGCCGGAAGATCCAGAAGGGTGGTTGTAACCAGAAGTCACCACTATCTGAGGCGAAATACATGGAGCCATGGATATACCAACAACAAGCACGCGCTGAAACGGTAACAATCCAACTCTTACCTATTTACAATTTCTAGTGATTATAACGACAAAATTTCAAAAATTTGCCCGTTCCTTCAAACCTGCAAAGTCGAGCAAAATTCATTATTCAAAATCATGACTTGATTTTCATCAAACCGTGAACAACCCACATGAATTTTAACATTCACCGGTTTTTCAAAAATTGGACAGACGTCCATTTTACAATTGTGAAAACTCACATACGAACATTATTTCATCATATATAATTGTCTACTTTCAACCGTTGTTCAAAATCAAAACATGATTTTACAAAATATATAAATATTAAACGTGAAACTCACGTAAATTTGAAAAAAGATGTATATATATTTTGCTCCCTCGCACGAGCATCTGTCTTTGAAGTGAGAGTATATTTTCAAAGATTTCTGAAAGCTCGAAGATAAAATTTTCATGAAAGCTCATAAACAAAATTTTATTACTAACAGACACAATATCTATTAAAAAAAAAAAAACTTTTCTCTCGTACGAGCATTCACCTTTGAAACGAGAGCTTATTCCACTTTGTGAAATCTCACGTATTAAAAAAAAAAAAATATTTTTCGTGAAAGCTCATAGACAAAATTTTATCATTAGACTCAGGTCTATCTTGTTTGTTTCTTAAACTAACGAACGAACGTCCGCGGATTCCCTTTCTTGGTCCCGGACCCGTGAATCCTAAATCGACCAAGGTTCCACCATCGAATCAGCGGTTCTACACCAATTTATGTTCACTGGATGACGCTCTATTATGCCGCAGAGGTTCCCGTTCAAACTATGGTTTGCTCATTCAGTCGAAATCCGGTAATATCTTATCTTATGACTAAGTTCAATTACTTATTTTTATACCTGGAAAATCACCATTAAATGCTGACTGAGGAACATGATTGTTCCTCACTAAGAAGGGGACTTAATGTAGATGGTGGATTTTCGAAAAAGGGTAGAATTGTAAAACTATACTCCAGATTCGGCAACCGGATGAGTATTAAGACTCATGTCTCTCATTAAAGCATGAAAGCTCATGTCATAAATCTCTGACTGAGAAGGCTGTCTCTCAGAGTACATGTAGATGTGTAGTCTCTCAGCTGAGGCCAAGGCACATCTCATGAATACTGAGCAATTTCAGTAATTACTCCGGATCCGGCAATTGGATGAGTATCGAGACTCATGTCTCTGTGCATGAAAGCTCATGCCACCTCTAATGGAGAAAGTCTCTCAGAGAAGATGAAGATGTGCAGTCTCTCAGTTGAGGCCATGGCACATCTCATACTATATAGAATCGAAAGATTGGGCGGCTCCTAGACAGCATGTCTGCTAGTATAGAGCGACAACGTCTTCGGGATGTAACCAGATTTTCCCCGACTATGCAAGAGGAATATGACACTCCATCAAGTTCATATTGCTCAACCCTCAGATAATTAATGCTCCTAGACAGGAAGCCCTTCTAGTATAGAGCCAGCAATTAATTATCTTAAATCGTCTGAATATCCAGCAATATTCTACGAGCCATCGTCTGAATATCCAGCAATATTCTACGATTCCTCGTTATATTTCGTTACTTCAATCTGTGGTTCTTCCCAGCAGAATTCCACAGGTTAGTAATAAATATTCAACTGAACAGACATCTGAGTATCGAATAATCCCTGACAAAAATGGTGCAAGTGTAATTAGCATATAATGCACATACCAGCATTTTGAATGCATGAACGAGTATTTCAAAAATACGAACGAACGAGGAACCTATGCAAAATAGGAAGGGAAAATAATAATAATAAAATATTAAACAAAAGCGCCAGGGGACTAGGCTCATCAGCCGGCCAGTCATGTCGTGACTAGTGCCGCGCCCAATTTTATATTTTACCATATTTTTACTATTTTCACGATCTCATGAAAATCCTCTCCTTCGAGCAAATTTCCTTTATTTCAAAGAAATTATCTAAATCACATGATTTTATCAAAAAATAATAAAATTAGGGAAACATGTCGAGGGACCGAGCACCAGCCGGCCCTGCCTTGGACGTGGCCGGTCCCACACCTCACGTCTCCATTATTTTATTATTTCTCTCAAATTATGAAAATTCCTTGATTTTATGAATTTTCCCTAAAATCATGAAAATTACCTAATTTCATGTATTTTTATCTAAATCACATGATTTTATCAAAAAATAATAAAATTAGGGAAAGGTGTCGCGGAACCGAGCACCGGCCGGCCATGACTTGGCCGTGGCCGGTCCCACACCTCACGTCTCCATTATTTTATTATTTCTCTCAAATTATGAAAATTCCTTGATTTTATGAATTTTCCCTAAAATCATGAAAGTTACCTAATTTCATGTATTTTTATCTAAATCACATGATTTTATCAAAAAATAATAAAATTAGGGAAAGGCGTCGTGGGACCGCCGGCGGGTCATGCCTTGGTCGTGGCCGGTCCCACACCTCACGTCCCATTATTTTATTATTCTTTCTCAAATTATGAAAATTCCTTGATTTTATGAATTTTCCTTAAAATTACCTAATTTCAGGTATTTTCTCTAAAATCATGGAAAATTCGGAAAACTTGTGGGACCGGGATCTAGCCGGCTGGTCATGCCCTAGCCGGTCCCACACGCTCATTATTTTATTATTATTTGGTGTTTGGTTTCCTGATTTCAACAAAATATCTTGGTTTTCAACAAATCCCTTTGATTTTATGAAAAATTATTTAAAATCGTCAAAATTACATAAAATTGGGAAGAGTGCCTTTGGGCCCGCGCCCATTGGCCGGCCGGACATGCCCTAGCCATGGCCGGTCCCACACCTTGTGATTCCTTGTTTATTTATTATTTTCATCATCTCATGTATTTTTGCCGGTTTCAGCAAAACCATGTATTTTGCATATTTTCTCCAAATGTTGCTCAAACGTGCATCAGAAAATATCAAAATTCTTAAGACTGAAGCACGGACACTATGGTGACACGAGCACATCCCCTTGACCGACCAAGGATGACCCTGAGGCTTGCAAACAGCTGGTCCCGCATGTTTTAATCATTTTAACCTAATTTGCTCAGTTGCTCATATTAGGTTCGAACTCTTTCCAAACAATTGGAAGTTCGCTCAAACGACCATCTACTGGTCCCATGACCATCAAGAGCCGGTATCATGACCTCTTGGTCGTCCCCTCATATTTTCTACATCAGGTTTTATGATTTGTTACTTACACGAGCATTATTTCAGTAAATGATTAAACCAGCATTTAATCATTCTTTCACCAACTGGTCCTCAAGAGACTTAATTATTTTTTGCTCATTCGAGCATCTGGGCGTTATCTGGTGAACCCGTCATCCCATGTAGCCGGTCCCGTGTTGATTTGAAATAAATCATCATTTCGGTAAAATTAGGGTTTTGAATCCAGAGCTTTGCAGAAACGTGATTCTATGCAGATTCGAACACTCTGATAATTTTATGTTGATTCCATGATTGATATTCATATTTATTTTGCTCGACTCAGCAGTCAGTAACTTAAATTAACATTTTATTTGGTCCAGCTACCAACAATTCATCAAAAGAACAATATTTGTTCAAACTAGCAATATTTTCTCAAATCAAAGAATATTGGTTCAACTATCAATATTCAACAATTTAGCAACACAGTTTTGCTCGTCTTAGGTTATAATGATACCTCGTCTCAGCAGACACGTTAAATTCATGAGTCTCAGATGTTAATCATGTTCAACTCAACAATGCATGGACTCATCGTCCCACAAAGTCAGCAATTGACTCCACAATCACGAGATTTCAATCGTGTCACATGGGGGGATATTAACTAGGGTTTTGGTATGGCGGTCTACGACACGTGTGTTCACCCACGACGAGAATGTGAGCAAGTCATGCAATCAGTTGGAAGAGTCAGCAAAGTAGTGGGTGGAAAGTTAACCAAGTCTCCGCACGATGAGTAATTGGTTTTAACACGATTTCCCCATTTCCCATTCTCTGATTCCAGCAACTGTCACACTTCATGGGATCATGGTGTTTTCAACTCCGGCATTCTAAAATGTCTCTGAATCCTGATTGAAAAACAAGAAGTTTTCGAACACTCGAATAATATTCGCCAAGACGAGCAATTTCTCATCAAAGTTCATATGGAAAATCTTTCGTCTACACGAACTCACAGAAATTACTCTCAATTGAGCAAAATTCAATCATTCAGAGCATTTTCACGCTGAATTCACAACACACCTATAATCTCAGATCACCATTAATCTCACGCATTTCTCAGCTTCCATCCTACAGATCAACCCATCCTCTCTTGTGACCGAATTGACTCTGGAACGGCCATTGTTCTTGGTTTTGGCCGGGGTCTTACAGATTGATCTCTCGAACTTAAAGCACTCCCTTATTGCAGTGCATCTGTATGAGGTTCAACATTCCGCTCGGTTCAAGGAGTCTCCACACGGTCGACTCTTTAATTCCGTAAAAACCATCAAATCGTTTTTCCCCACTCACACTAGTGCGATCGGGAAGGTTATAATAGAGGGAAGAATGAATTATGATACAGTGTCTAGGTTCATCAAGTTTGCTTGGCCATTCTTAACACCAGATCAACTTAGAATTGTGGAAGTTGAACCCAATATAATGATCTTTAAATTTAGCGACTGGAATTTATTGAACATCGTTATTGAGCAAAGACCTTGGCACATCAACAAGCATTTATCGGTGGTATATGACTACATTCCTGAGATGGTTTATTCTGTTAAGCAATGGGGTTTTCAACAATTCTGGCTTCAGCTAAAGTTTCTTTGGCCAGAACATATGAATGTTTCTTTTGTGACAAAAATAGGGGAAGTGGTGGGCGAAGTAACAAGTATAGAACCAAAAGATGCCATTCCTGTTGGCAGTGAACCAGTTAAAGTTTGTGTGAATGTGGATTTATCGATGCCAATGAGAAGAGGCGTCAAAGCTCTTACCAATGCAGGAGTCTTTCGCTGGAAAAAAATTTTCTTTGAGAGGCAACCTCCTAGTATCTGTACGGAATGTTACATTATCAATCATTCTAGTGGATCTTGCAAGGATGCTGCTAACTATATGGCAAAGGCGCATGAAAAGCCTTGTTACTTTGGGAAAGCTGGGAGTATCATGAAAACTATTACTCCCATGAGCTCTTCTTTAGCTTCGGCACCAAAAAAATATCAAAAGAAGTTTGTTAAGAGCTCGGATTTTGTTCCTCCAAAGATGAAAGGGTTATCAGTATGGATTTCCTACTCAAAGAGAAAGCTACAGAAGAAGTGGATGAATTAAGACTTGGAAAAAGGCTTAGAACAAATGAGGATGGCAGCAGCGGAAACATTACGGAGGTTGAATCTTCTTCCAATGTCACCATCCCAGATATCAACACAATGAACCAAACTACTCATATGGTCACAATGGGAGAAAAACAAACTTCTGGCACTAATAAGAAGAGTCAGGTGTATCCTCTTTCTAGTGCTCATATTTATCTGTTTATTACTCTTTTCGAAATTTTTTATCTCCATCACTTAATTTGCATATTTTACGTGCATGCATTTTTTTACGTACAAAGTCACAATATTTTTAATAGATACTTTAGAAATCTGCATACAGAGTCATCACTTTTTTCTTGCATAAATTTTGAAACAATAGGCTTTCTGGTTTGCATCAATCTTATTTTGATTATGAAAGTTGTTTCCTGGAATGTTCAAGGGCTAAAAGCCACTAATACTAGAGACCATATCAAAGATATAATTAGGACACAAAATCCTGATATTATCTTTTTATGTGAGACTAAACTATGTGAAACCAAGATGAAACCTCTTGTTGCTCCTTATCATTTTCCGAATGTGAAATATTTATCTTCAGTTGGTTTGTCTGGAGGATTAGTTATCATGTGGAAGAATGGGTTTTCTTGTGAAGTATTGTCTTGTGAAAATAATATGATTCATTTACTCATACAAGATGATCCTAGCCAACCTGAATGGTTATGATCATGCATGTACGGTTATGGAAAAGGTCATAAAAAACAAGAACAATGGGATTTTATCAATGAAATAGGAAAGAACATTTCCAGTCCATGGTGTCTGATTGGGGATTTAAATATACATCTTTCTTGTTCTGATACTTCTACTTCTACCTCAAGTGATGGGGGTATTAATGCGATGCTTCAAGATATCGGTCTAGAAGATCTGGGTTACATAGGCCATGAACATACATGGACTAATAATAATCTTGGCACTGGCAAAAAACGTTGAAGAATTGACCTAGCTCTTGGTAATCCTTCTTGGAATGTTTATTTTCCTTCTTCAAGAGTTCTTCATCTGAATCAAAATGGCAGTGATCACTGCCCAATTATGCTTATCACAGATTACACACAACCAAAATTGTGGAAACCATCTAAGTTTTTTCAAACTTGGTTAAATGATAAGAGATGTGTTGTTGAAGTTTCTAAAGCTTGGAGTACTCATATTCAAGGGTCAGTTGCTTATATTCTTAAGAAAAAATTGCAGTTCACTAGAATTGCTCTTGCTAAATGGAATAAACAGCATTTTGGTGATATTAATTTGAAAGTTGATAGTCTTAACAAAGAACTGGCAGCAGTACAAGCTCTTCCTTTCTCTAAGGAAAATACTTCTAACGCTTTCCAAGTAAATGAAGAACTTCAAAAATGGCATCACATCCAACATGAATTTAATAAGAAGAAGTCAAGAGACACCTTTCTAAAAGATATGAATAATAACACTAAGTATTTCCATTCTCTTTACAAGAGGAAAAGAGCAAGAAACAATATTGATTCATTAAAAGATGGGAATGGTATTTGGGTTCATACTAGAGAGAAAGTTGCAAAGCTGTTGACTGAGAATTTTTAAGATATTAGTACTTCTTCTAATCCTATTATTGAAGAAATATTTTATGATCATCTTCCTACAGTTATTACAGAAGAGGATAATAATCTACAACTGCAATTCCAACTGATGAAGAAATATTTAGTACTCTCAAGAAAATGGAAAGCTGGTCTGCACCTGGACCTGAAGGATTTCAAGCCGGTTTTTACAAGTCACAATGGAATATTATAGGAGAAGATGTATGCAATATGGTTAAGGATTTTTTCAGCAACAAGAATATGTCACTTTCCTTAAACAAAACATATATTTCTCTAATTCCTAAGACTAAGAAACCTTCAACACCATCTGAATGCAGACCCATTGGTTTGTGTAACACCTCTTACAAGATTATCTCTAAAATCTTAGTCTCAAGAATGAAACCACTGATGGATCGTATTATTTCTCCATATCAAGCAGCCTATATGTATGGGAGATTAATAAATGATAATACCATCATAGCACATGAACTTATACATTCAATAAGAAAGAAAGAAGGTGAAGGTGGATGGTTAGCTCTTAAAGTTGATATGTCAAACGCCTTTGACAGGCTTGAATGGTGTTTCATTCTTAAGGTCATGAGAAGTTTTGGATTTTGTGAGGACTGGATTCATATCATTCAACAATACATCAACACAACATCTTTATTTGTCCTTCTTAAGGGGTCTCCATGTGCAGAGTTTAATCCTTCAAGGGGTATAAGACAGGGAGATCCTTTATCTCCTTATCTTTTTATCATGGAAATGGAATGGTTCTATAGAACTCTTATTTCAGCACATCAATCCAAAGAAGTTCCAGGTATCAAAGAAGCTAGAGGTGCACCCCCCATCAATCATTTGCTCTTTGCAGATAATTTTATTATCTTTACACATGCTAATTTAACCAGTGTCACCAATCTCTTACAAATTCTTGAAGATTTTGGCTCTCAATCTGGTCAGGTCATTAATTTTGACAAATCATCCATCTTATATAGCAGTAATTTGGATACTTCATACTGTGACTCTCTTAGTCACATTCTTGGTGTAAATATAATGAAAAGTAATGAAAAATATCTGGGATCTCCACTTCTTATAGGTAAATCTAAAGTTCAGTCCTTTGTAGAGATAAAAACAACATTTGAAAGAAGGCTAGCAAACTGGCAAGGTGAATCTATGTGTCAAGCTGGTAGAGGTACAATGGTGAAATCTGTTCTCAATGCAGTTCCACTATATCAGATGAGTACTTTCAAGATACCAAAGAAACTGATTAAGAAATTAGACACACTGCAGAGGAAGTTCTTTTGGGGTTATAAGTCTTCAAGAGGTAGTAATCCCATAGCTTGGAATAATATGTGCATTCCAAAGGAATTTGGTGGATTAGCTTTTAGAGATCTTTAAATGTTGAATCAAGCTCTTTTAACTAAAATGGCATGGAGAATCAATTCTCAGCCGGATTTACTTTGTGCCAAAGTACTAAGAGCTAAATATTTTAGAGGTGAAGAATTTCTGCATATTCAGAATGATAGAAAAAGAGCTTCATGGATCTGGAGGGGAATTGAAGATGGGCTTAAAAATCTACAAAAAAATGTGTGTATGGAGATCAAAATTGGTAAAACGACTCGAATATGGAAGGATCATTGGATCATTAATCTCCCTGCGAAACCAATATCTTCTTTTCCAAGTCATGAGAACTATACGTATGTTTTTGAACTTTTAAACCCAGATGGTTCTTCATGGAATATCAGTCTTCTGCATATTTTATTTACTCCAGAGATTTCAGAAAAAAATTGAAAGAATGGAGATCATCAAAGAGAAAGAAGACATTGTCAGATGGAGACCAACAAAAGATAGTTTGTTTACAGTTAAAAGTGCATACAATAAACTTCTAGAAAACACGGTTTCTCAACAAGATGCTCTGAATACTGTTCCAACACAAATATGGAAAAGCCTACGGAAGATGCAAATGCCACGCAGACTCAAGCTTTTCATCTGGAAGTGTCTCAAGGATATTTTACAGACGAAAGATAAGACAGCTCGTTTTAACAGCAGTATTGATCCTCAGTGTAGTATTTGCAATAGCCAAGAGTCTTTATCTCATCTGCTGCTTGAGTGTAGTTTTGCAAGATCAGTTTGGATGCATCTCAATGTTAACATTGATAGAGTTACAGAAAATTGTGCTAGTATCAAAGAGTGGATGATTTCCCGGTTTAATAATCAACATGGTAATGCTTCAGAAGATCATAATACATGGAAGCTGACACTAATGGTGGGATGCTGGATTATATGGAAAGAAAGATGTGAAAACATCTTTGAGGATAAAATTCTAAACCCTATCTCAGCTGCTTCTAGAATTCGTTTTCACTTACAAAAATTTGATTTGTCTTTGAAACGCACTACACATACATGCTATGAAATTTTGAATGCCACTGTACCTGCTCCTGCTAATATATCTACATTTTTTGTTGATGCATCCTTTGATTATGTGACTAATACGGCTGGCACTGTCATGGTGCTTTTAAATTCTGCAGGTACCTACACAGGTGTCAAAGGATCTTATGAAAACGGAGTAATTGACCCTGAAGCAGCTGAATGTATGGCTATTCTGGAGGCTTTAAACTGGATTAAAGAGCAACAAGTTACTGAAGTTAACATTATAGCCGATGCAGAGTTAGTTGTTAATTCTATATCATCTGATATTAGTTTAGTCAGATGGGAAAATAATAATCTTATCAGTAAGATCAAAACTTTGATTACTGCTTTTAGTTTTTGCAAGATATCTCATGTCACAAGAGATTTTAATAATGTAGATGATAGTATTTCTAAGAGAGTTAGGAAAGACAAGATTTGTATTGAAGAGTCCATGGTTTTTCACCATGGATAAACTCTGTACTGTTAAGGAAGATTTTGCCCGATTCTCATCAATAAATACAATACAACTTTTATCAAAAAAAATAAAGATCGCATCTCCATGGGACAGTGAGGTACAGACACCTACATCAGCATGCCGTCTACACGCATGCCCAATCGGCCCTGCCAAAAACTTTTCCCATGCTTGGATTCGACCAAGCTAAAGGTTGGTGTTCGAGCACCTCCTAAACCCTAATACGACGGTCGCAGATGTGGGTCGCAAGCCATCTCGTCCATCCAACTTCACCAGCTTGGAAGGACATCCTAAGACAGGAGTTAGGCGACCAGTGAGGCATCACCATGATCACCGTCCACCACTCTTCCACACAAAGTGATCGGCCAAGTCAGGACTTACCTGTACAGCCTCCAAACGATCACTTGAAGATGGCTGGACGTGATGCTATTTTAAGATGCTTAATCCGCGACTTACTCCGTTAATCCTTAAAACAACGATGCTTCAAACATGATGAATATATTCGATGCATTACCTGCATAAAATACACACGATACTTTATAAGTATCGACTCCCTAAATAACTTAGTTATTTAATCTAGCATCACATGCTACTTTTTTTGGGTCCCACGATCCACACATTCGAGATATCAAACATGTCACAAACTGGGGGATACTTACTGGGGTATTGGTCTGGCGGTTTACAGCGTGCAGCGCACAACGCGCCATCACAAGAACGTGTCTGGAAGACATGGACGGTTAGTGATGATGGGAGAAGTGGGCAAGACCGATCGTGTGACACTAACACACGCAACTCCACTACTCCATCACTCCACTTTCTCCACTTCCCATGAGAGGCGTGGGTTAGGCTCAATGACTTGTATAAATAGGTTCTCCTCCCTATTTCCAAGAGAAAACAAGATAAGACAGAAACCAATTGTTGATACAATCGTATTCAAACACCAAAACTGATAGCTTACATCCTGCAAGCCAGTTCAGCTTTCTGATACAAGTCATAAAACAGCCAACACCTTCAAAATCTCAACACCTTCTTCGCTTCCCTCCCTAAGATCAACCCCATCTCCTTCACTTTGTGACCGAAGCAAGTCTGGAACGGCCAGTTCTTGGTTTAGGCCAGAGTTGTACAGATTGATTTATCGAATCAGAAGCACTCCAGTGCAGTGTATTTGTTTAGGGTTTAGATTCATTTCTCATCCACACACCCCAAATTACCAAAACCGGCAGAAATAATTTTCACCCATAAACAGTGTCAGAGCAGGAAAACACGTTTAAGACATTACAAGTCTGTGTTTGTAGCGATCCGAGGATGGACGATAGTATCTCTGATAAACGCGTCACCAGAAATAAAGGCTCTGTCTTGTATAATTTTATTAAAGAGAAATATTCCTCAATCTCGAATATAGACGAACCATGTGTTCCAACAAGACAAACAGGCTCCGACATGAGTATTTCCGATTACCATTCAAAAGAGTCTATTTCTCTAAATGAACGAGAAACAGCTGAAGAGAGTGTCTTGATTCTAAATCTTGCTAGAATCCAGGCTGATAGATTTAATCGGTTAAAACATCATGTCGATGTTCTACTTGGTGTAATTAGAGACTACAATTTCATAGAAAATACTGAAGATCATTCTTCACGTATGACTCTTGAGGATAGCCTCAAAAAGGATGCTTTGGAAATTGAACATCGATTGAATAAACTCTCTATTCAAGGATGCTCTAAGCAGTCTAATATACCGAGTACTTTTGCTAGGCCTAAAAACGTTCCATCTCCAGAAGTAAAATTGGAATCCCTTCCTGTTGCAAAGAATGTGTCTGAATTACCTATTGATCAAGGATGTTCCACATCACATGGAAGGAAGAAATCTCCTAACGAGGTTGTTAAGACTACTTTGTCTAATCACTTTTGTGATCAGAAAGTATGCCTCTTTTGCAATACAAAAAGCTCTGCTAAACAAAAGAAAACTCTAGGTTGAATAAAAACTCCTTGGTTCAACTTCAACACACCTTAGACTTAATTCTCAAAGGTGTAATTGACATTCGTATGTCTAAACCAGTTGGTTTTCGTACTTACCCTGTGTATATTACCAGGAAGGTCAGTTCAATGAGTTCCTCAAATGCTCTAAAGCAGAATAGTGGTCTTAACAAGAATCGTCCAAGGAAGGATCAAGTCGTTTCCTCTGGAAATAACATTTCCCTTAATGTGAACGAAATTCCAGGAGAAAGAAGAAAAATTGAAGATAACCTGATGGAGATAATCGAAGGATATAAAGAAATTTTCGATAGGTTGTCATCCTATGCATGTCAAAATTCTTCTGGTAAGAACTCTAACTATGTCTCGTATTTTGATGACAGTAAGTTTTATGATTATTTCTCACATAAAAGGGAATCTCTCTTTAGATTCAGAAGAAAAAAGAGACTCGATTATAAACACAGTTCTTTTAGTGAGCTCAGAGCTCATACTTGTGCTAATTAATCACAAGGGTTAAGAACTTGATCATAAAAATCCTGTTGAGCAAGATGTGTAAAAATCAGGTATACTATGGCAATTTGGTGTTCTGCTTAGTTGAGTTATCCTCTTATCGTTTATAGCTAAACTAGTGCCTGCAAACAATATTTCCTAGGATGTATTTTTTTCTATCGTTTCTCTCTTTGCATTTCTTTTGCATTTTTGTGAGTTGCTACAAGTGTGCTCTAAATTTCTCCTATAGTAAGGAATTTGTTGAGTCATTTCTCATGTAGCAAAAGTTCTTTTGTTGTTTTAGTCTTTATGGGCCATATTGTATTCGTATGTGTACATGGGTTACCATCACGAGTCAACGGTTTGCAAACCCTAAAGGTCTTCTTCCCTAAGAAACCATATAAATACGAAACCTATGAGTCACGTTTGCATACTCTAAGTTATTTTGGTTTATCAAGAATGTCGTCCTCTTCACAAACGAGTGGTTTTTCTAAAGGCTTTCTTGATAAAGGTTTTGGTTTTGAATCTGAAGGGAGGAATAAAAGAACCCTTATAGATGAAGATCATCCTAATGCCTCGTGTTACTATGCATATACTCATGAGAATGTTGATAAAGATGATATCATTTCTGCTGAAGTGGTCCATGACTTTCTTAAGTATTTTGAGGAAGCAAAACTGCAGCTCGTTGATACTCTGAAAAATCTTGATGTGTTGAAAACTGAGTTGAAAAAGGTTTTAACTGACCTTAGTCTCATAAAATCTCACATCAATGATCTTCATAAAGAGAATATCTTCTCTGAAGATGCAACGGATGTTGCTAATCACAAGCTCAAAGACGCCAAGACTCGTGAGGATCCTGAATCGTCTATTTGACCTTAGTTCGTGTTCGGACATGGCACTTGAGTCTTATTTTGTTCCTTAGCTTGTTGATTTCTAGTAAATCTTCTTTTTTATTGTTTTTATTAGAATAATAACTAGAGTTTGGAATATCCATTATTGTGATTACACATAGATATGTCCAACGTTTTCATCTTCATGTTTTTGGATTTATTGGTTTAAATTATAAACTTGTTTGGAAGATGATTTTTGCAGTATTAATCTTTATGGTTTAATATATTGCAATACTGTTATGGGATTTGTGTGTTTACGTCTGTGAACTTGACAGTCCCATATCTTGTCAAAAGTAAAGTCTTTCGTATGTCGATATGCATGTATTGATAAAAGAATGAATGGAATTTTGACAAATACAAAAGTTAAGCCTATATTGTCAATTATTGATGGAAGATAGGTTAAAATCTTTTGTTTGCAAGGATTATGTCTATTGTATGTCATTGTGCAAATAGTGATGGAAAAATGAATCCTTGTGTATTCCGCAGTAATTGATCTTCCCTGATCCATATTTTATGTATTACTGTGAGGCTCCGTAAAGTGTATTATGTTGAGCATTAAACAACCAAGTTGATTATTTTTTATTAGCTATGTTGTTGTTCCGTAAGGTACTTTACGTCGAGCATTTTCAACTAAGTTAATTATCTTGTTTGGTTATTTAGTTGTTGCTCCGTAAGTTTTCGTATGTCGAGCATGACCAATTAAATTGATTACTTTTGTGATTAATTTGGTTGTGTATTTCAATTAGATTAATTATGGGTTCTCTTGTGATTCATCTAATTGTATTTTTTAAGTCTCCATAAGTTCACTTATGTTTGAGCATTTGTCGATTAAATTAATCATGGGTTCTCTTGTGGTTAATTTAATTGAACTTTTTGGTTCAAATTCATACTTGTATGTGATTTGTTATGTCCAAAGAAATCCTTCTTTTCTTTCGAAATTAAGGTCGCTCTTGTTGTTCTTTCGGGAATGACATTTAATGGGGGAGAGTTCTTTTGAACTTGCGCTTAATTGCCATATCTTTGTGGGGAGTGCGGCTGTGGAATATTATAGGGGTTATCTTGTATCTTTATAAACTCCTTTATGAATGCATTTAGCTTCAGCTTTATGATTGCATCTAAAGAACAAGTTAATATTTTTGCTTTCTTTTGGTCAAGAAATGTCTCTTTCGGAAATTTCATTAGGATCCCATTCTTGTACTTTTGTCAATTTTATTGACAAAAAGGGGGAGAGTTAATATGTAGTTCACACTACAAATACATATGGTTTTCGGATCATTATGTAAGGGGGAGTGGTTTCCATGTGAGATGGAGTATTGACTAGGGGGGAGTGATACATATCACCATAATATTGTTGTTGAAGTTGTGATACAATTGAACTTTGACGATGTGTAATGATACTATGACATTGTATAACAATGATTGAGAACTCTTGTTTTCTCGTTGTTATAGCTATGGATTTTCAACAACGATGATGCTGAACCTACAACCTTTGGGATCATTGGAGTACTTGGAAGTGACGAAGATTTCAAGTAATGTTGAAGATTAGACGTATGGAATAAGAGCTACAAAAGTTAATTTATTTATTTTTTCAGTACACCATTTTCCGGATTAGCAACGGCTGTTGTGCAATTGCAAAAGTGACTTGCAACAGCGGCCAGCCGTTGCGAAAATTGGCGTTGCATATTTTGCAACAGATCTAAAGTCGTTGCGAAAAATTTTCGCAACGGTTTTCGGTTCAGCCGACTGTTCTGGTCGCAACAGTCTTAACCAGTTGCGAAATTTAGTACCAAAAAAACTTAGAACGTCTAATCTTAGCCGGACTCGGTTTTATTTTTCTGGTTCTAAATTTAGCAACAGTTTCTAGCCGTTGCTAACTTTTTGCGACATCAAAAAAAAAGTCAAGTCAATTTTCCGTTGACCTAGTTAAGAGTTCCCTGCAACAAATTCAGGCCAAATCTAGGTGAGAGACACATTGAGTGCGCACTGAACAACAAAGTCTTCCATTAAAACAACATATTCATGCCAATTAACATACAATCAATACCCAATGAAGTTCAGTTTCTAAATAATAAGAAGATAACTTTCAGGAGGCATTTCTTAAGTTTCTGAAGAATGATATGAACAGCCAAAAGATAGAAAATTTCATTCTATTTCTCAAGTGCAGTTATGAGTTCAAGTTCTAGAGAATGACAGAGATGATATAAGCTAGCATATAGAGGAAAATTAGAACCTCAAAGACAAACACTAACTACTACTTTAGAATCATATTACATAGGTAGTAGCAGTTTTGTTTCGGTTCTTCCTGATGTGTTAATAGTGGTATATAGATTCTAAGTTCTCACCAGTACCAGCACAATGAGGAGTGAGTCAAAGGTGGTTCCATCTCCACCTTCATAACAGACACCATGGGATCAATATCATCTTGAAGAAGCCCGACAACGAAGAGAGCCTGATTGGAAAGAACAGAATTAAATTTTGAGTAATGGAAAATGGTAACAGAATGGTCAAGCTTCTAAATGATTATTGTACTTAAACAATTATTGTACTAACTTCAAGATACTAAAGTATATAGTTATACCTCATCATATTCTTTTTGTTGTGCCTTGGGTTGCTTCAAAGGCTTAGCTTTTACACCTATAAACAAAGAAATTGCGAAATCAGATCAAAGGGATCCTTATCAAGAACATCATAGATGAATAGCTGATTTCAAGAACTTTACCTGGCTTGAAACACATGTGATTACTAGTAACAGGTACTTATAATTATAACAAAAAACAGCTACTTCCTATAACTGCAAGTCTGGCACTACCATTTGGGATCAAACTTGAGCATATTTTGGTATTGAATAACATGGTAACTTGTTCAATCAATATCTACAGGAAATTAAGAAAGGAATTACCTACAACTTGCTCAATCCTACTACTCATAATTCAAATGCAACATACCCGACATGGCACTTAACTTAGAAAGGTAGTAAACAAGATTCACCAATTGAAAATAGGTTTGAGGTCTTGAACAACAACGAGATCACCTGCGCCTCCCGCATGGCCAACTGCCTTGTCTGAACCAGCTTCAGGAAACAAAACACCTTGGACGATATCCTTTGTGTTTTGTTCACTCGGTCATAAACATAGACATTATCAAGGAAGGTTTCTATGGGAGGAATACTTAACTTCTTACTACTCTTACTTACCTACTCACTCACTGAAACCTTTCAAAAATAACATTGTCAACACATTCAATATGCGGATGAGACCAATTCACAAGAAAAAAAATCTGTAGCAATTGACAGATGGGTAATGCTAGAGAAGGCATGATAGTTCATAGAATTTGCACATTGTTATCTAGTATCAACATTTAGGGAAAAATTTTCACATTGTTATCCAATGGGTAAGAGTTGTAGCAAAATTTAGTTGCTAATCGGGAAAAATGGTGTAGTGTTCAAATTTCAATATTGTGCAGTGTTACCTGCTCAACAAGCATTCCGAGACCCATACTACCCTGACTTGCAATGCGAAACTCTTCCCTTGCTTTTTCTGGATTTATCTGTGATTACCACTTTATATTCATTACAAGGTACAAGGGTTTTACAGTTCTCTGTAAAAAAGGAAACCTAACAATCTTAGTAATCTGAACATGGTGTCTTGGAAAATCTGGACATACCATATTTTTTTGTGAATCATGATTCTGTTCAACACCATATACCTAATTATCTTGGATTATATATTATTGAGGGTCTGAAAAATAAAAAAGGACTAGTTAGTACCAGGAAATGGCAGCAGTCGTAGGCTCATTAATGATACCCATAACATTAAGACCAGCAATGACTCCAGCATCCTTTGTAGCTGGGCGCTCTAAATCGCTCTAATTGAGATTGGTTATCAGTGTGCCTACTAGACTCACCCTGATACAGTCAAGCATAGTCTACATAGAGTAAATGAGGCTACCCGGACTCAATTAGAGAAATAAACAAGGCTTGAAAACTCCATCAAAGCAGACAATTGTTATGCTACATAGGCACATTGTATGAAATAATAATAAACCCTAGATGAGTCGATATGAAGAACCAAGGATCAATTAGAGAGAGATCTCAACAACATTAGCAACCAAGTATATCCAATGTTCACACATAACTGAAGGCACACAATTTGGTCAACCTAGACAAGTGTTTATAAGCATCCACCTGTAACTGAAATTGGTCATGAGGGGGTAAAGTATAGTCGACGTAGAGTAAGTGAGGCCAATGGCATTATCAAATTAGGGCATCCAAAGTACTTGGGGACTCAATTAGAGAAGTAAACAAGGCTTCAAAACCCCTTTGAAGCAGACAATTACAGCAATTCAGGCCAAGTTAGATATGCACATTGTATGAATGAAACAATAAACCCTAGACAAATCAATAAAATCAATTAGTGAGAGACAGACCTCAACGACATTAGCAACCAAGTAAGGAAGCTGTTTGTTAAGCTTCATCAATCTCACGCATCTTAATCAAGTCCATGGATGAGATTTCCTCAGCAGCGAACTGCTTCTCCTCTCCCTTCTTGTAGCAAACATATTTGGTAAACTACCATCAAATCATGTATATGCTCCAAAAACGAATCTAACAAAACACTAACAATAACAGATAGAAGAAGCATGCGAGAATGAGCAACTTGTAGACAAATCAATTGCTTACTGAATCATATTGTTCTGATTCACTTTCGTACCTGTAACCACATAAGATACTTGAAAAGCCCGTTTTGAGTAACATACACTCCTTTTCCATGAGCTAAATCATCCTGCTCCTTAATACCTACACAACAATAAACAATTACTAATACAGAGAGTGAAGAAATTGAGGGATGTGTATTAAAATCCCCAACAAATAAATCAAAATCCGAACTATCAATCTAACAGAACTCCTAAAGTCTAATAAAATTACATAATTTTTACTAGATCTTTATACAAACCGAAATTAAACAAACAAAAAAAATAATCGGAAACCTTAATACAAATGAACAGAAGGAGATCTTGATTTGAAAAAACCCTAACCTGGTTTTTTTTGTTGAGGGAGAACATCAAGTCATCGTCAGAAAACTCTAAAACCCAAATCTAATAAGCAAAAACACAAATTAAATAAAACCCATAGGTAAAGTTTCTCCATCATAGCATACTAACCACACGGAACAAAGAAATCTTTCTAAGAACCCTAGATTAAGAGAAACTATAATCTTCTTCACCTAAAACGAAAAGGTTTGCTTGATTCAATCGAGATTTTGTCTGAAGATTGAATTATTAATCGATTTTTTCAGACTGAGAGAATAAAAACTTCAGAGTTTTTTGTGCTGAGAAACAGAAGTCGGCTGCGAGAGAAGAAAGAAGGGTGAAGTGAAGTGGGAAGATGAAGTGAGGTAAGTGTATATGGATTAGGGTTTAATTTAATGGTTTAGATTTTATTCTAACAACTCTATCTACGGACGATATTTACACACTTAAATACACGTGTAAAGTTTAGGTGTTACCAGGCACACAGCCAGGTCGCACACATGAAGTTCTAGTGTTACCTGGCACACAAACAGGCAGCACATGTGGTTTTCTCAGCAGTTGCGAATTGCAACAGCTAACGAGAAGTTGCAAATTTCGCAACTGCATCCAGCTGTTGCTAATTTTTCAGCCGTTGCAAAATCAGTTGTTAATTCGCAACTGCGCTAGAGCTCTTGCAAAATTTAGTTGCTAATCGGGAAAAATGGTGTAGTGTTTGTATTCCATATGTATTAAAAGTTTTGCCACTAAAATTGACAAAGAGGGAGATTTTTAGAGCATTGCTCGGTCGAACTCGGATACGTTGCTATGTCAAGCATGTTTGTCAATGTTAGTGATCAACACTATAAGTCTTGATTTCTAGCCTACATAGCTAAAGGTCTCGGACTAGGATAGAAAGTGTAGTTGAGCTCAATAACTCCATGGCAATCATTATATAAGACGAAAGACTACTAAAGGAACTGGTGGATCTTCATCGACTAAAAGGTATGTGGAGACTTGAACTTATCTGTCACTCAAAAGTCTATCTATTCTATCTCCTACTCTTGACACAAAAGTCGTTTTGATATATAGACTTTCATTATGCACATTTGCTATTTCAAGCCGAATTTATCTCGCCTATCTATTTCTCGAAATATGTGTTGGTAAGCTTTCGCTTTAGCCGAATTCATATTTACCAAGTGAAGAAAGTCATGTTATGTTTCAATCACTTTGAAAATTGCTCTGAAGAAAAATGGTCTGTGAATAACGGCTATATCCGTCCTCTGAGAATGTTTCAATGATTTAAATGAGAGTTTAGATTATATAACCATTGGTAGGATATAAGCATTGTTGTGGAAACACATATATGTATAAGTCCTTATTCCTTGAACCAAAGTTTGCGAACTTTGTTGATCAAGAGAAATGGAAGTGGCGTGAGCCAAGTCCGCGAACTGGCGGAAGTTCTCAACCCGAGAATTTCTGCTGGAGCTTGTGAACTCCTTCCATGAGCTTAAGTCCGCGAACCTAGTCCGCGAACTTGAGCAGGTTATATCTAAAACCGGTTTTTCTTGAACTCATGTTTATTTAAACTAAGGAATGTTTTTGCAAATAGTGGCTAGAAAGTTCATGAACCCATTCGAGTGAATCAAACCGTTTTTGCTTCGATTGTGTATTGTGTAGTTAGATAAGATCTAAGCAATTGAACAACTCTCTAACTAGTTCGTTTGAGTCATGTGAACTAGTTATGGTGAAGAAGAATATGGTTGATATGAAAGTAATCATATGGCTAACCATTTGGTTAACTATTGTTGAACCAACAAATGTTAATGTTTGGGAACAGTTCGTAAACCCAAAATTGGACATTTCATTTGTGTGTAATAAGCTAAGTTTTCGATCCAACGGTTGAGAAATATTAGCTTGAATCTAATCAGGTTTTCATCTAACGGTGAATATTGAATGCTTTGTTACCAAGCTAACATTGATTGCAAACCCTGATTTGAAAACTATATAAGGGAGAACTCTAGCAACTGGGAAACCTAATCCCCACACCTTACGTGTGATACTAGTTGCATATCTAGAGTCGATTCTCCTTTAACCTTTGGTTTCTTCTTCTAAAACCAGGTTAACGACTTAAAGACTTCATTGGGATTGTGAAGCCAGAACGATACTACTTTTCTTGTAGTTGTGTGATCTGATCTTGCTTTTTCTATCGCACGAGTACAATTGAAATAATTGGCTTGAGATTTTATATCTATGATAGGCAAGATAGAAAAGTAATCACAAACACTTCGTCTCATCGTTTGTGATTCCACAATATATTTTTTCGCTGCGTCTATTAAGATTATTGTGAGGTGATCAATAATACTAGGCTGTTCTTCGGGAATATAAGACCGGTTTATTGATTGGTTCCTGTTCACCTTGATTTATCAAAAGATGGAACAAAACTCGTAGGTATATTTGTGGGAGACGGATTTATCTATTACCGTAGACTTTTCTGTGTGATACAGATTTGTTTATTAAAGTCTTCGACTTTGGTTCGTAGTAACTCTTAGTTGTGGGTGAGATCAACTAAGGGAATCAAGTACGTAGCATCCTGCTGGGATCAGAGGCGTAAGAGCATAATTGTACCTTGGATCAGTGTGAGATTGATTGGGGTTTAACTACAGTTCAGACCGAAGTTAATTTGGAGTAGGCTAGTGTCTGTAGCGGCTTAATACAGTGTGTGTTCAATCTGGACTAGGTCCCGGGGTTTTTCTGCATTTACGGTTTCCTCGTTAACAAAATTCTGGTGTCTGTGTTATTTCTATTCCGCATTATATTTGTTTATATAATTGAAGTATCACAGGTTATGCGTTGTTCAATCAATTAGAATATCCGATCTTTTGGTTGTTGATTTAAATTGATTGACACTTGCATATTGGTATTTGGTACCATCCAAGTTATCTCTCTAGTATTTGACAAAGACTCGCAGATTTCTATTTGCTTGAGTATATATCAAATCGAGAGATTGAAATATAAACTCTTTGATATACTTTTATCTAGATTGAGTCTGACTGTCTAGTTGATTCTCTAGAAAGTATATTGGAGTTTTTCCATACAGACTGCTAATCGAATTGTTTTGTGTGGTTGTTGTACCCCCGCTTTTTCAGTAACTAGTACAATGACTATTGTGGTTATCAACTTTCAAAATTTGAACTCTTCTTTGCCTATCCGCAGCAATTTTCCTTGGTTATTTTTCAAAATTTGGAACTCTTCTTTCCCTTTTACTATCCTTCATTCTTTTATAACCAGTACATATCTTGTCAACAACAAGATATGCACTTCCCATTCTATGCAATCTTAAGAGGATTTTCCCTGGTTGTTGTAACTAGTACAATGACTATTGTGGTTACCAACTTTCAAAATTTGAACTCTTTTTTCCTTTCCGCATTAATTTTCCTTGGTTATTTTTTAAATTTTGAACTCTTCTTTCCCTTTTACCATCCTCTATTATTTTATAACCAGTACATATCTTGTCAACATCAACTTTAAATTTGACTTCAGAAAATTTATAAGGTTGGTGGTGATTATCGACTTGGAATGTAACTTCTGCCATATAAACGTTTTGATCTAAAGAGTTTGTAAAATATTTTGAGGGTTTGGATTTGAAAATCATGTATTTATAGGCAATAGAAAGAAAGTTGTTGTAGATTGAAATCCGACCATTGGAGACAGAGTCTCTATTGTATGTCGAGCGGTAGAGACTATGTCTCTCATGATTTTTTCCATAATGACGCGAGGAGTTTATCATGCCACCTGACATAACAGATAGGGAAAATAAAGGTAGCATGTGTAAGCACCAGTCTTAGTGATTGTTGCAATCGCCAATCAAACCGGTGATGACCGGGGAATGAGTGATGATGTGGCTTCATAAAAATGATTAGGTTTGGCGACTTAAAGTCCCTTACTATATACAAAAGAAACCTGTTATAGGGGCTTATGAAACCATTAGAGGGGTTGATGATAATAGGACAAAAAAGGTCATTAGATGGTAATTTCAAAAGCCCCTTATCAAAAAAAACTTGATAATGACTAATCAACCCTTACATAGTTTAGTGTTAATAATCTAACTGAAATTAGCTAATGATGATTAATTAGTTTCTATTATATTTTCTCTAAAATAAAATCAGAATAGACTTAGAGGGAGAAAAAATGTAGAGGAGAAAAAAAGAAAAACTTTTGTGATATTTTTGAAACCCTAGGTTTTGATTCACTCAACCAAAATGAGTGATTCCAGTGACAAATTTGAGATGGGTGAATCTTTATATGACCATGTATACCTCTAACTTAGATCCAATTAGCTTTTTGTTGCTCAAAATTATCTAAAATACATAAAAAGATCAATACTTTTAGATTTTCAGAGAGACTTACTGTTGATGGTTACATATTTCTGACCTAGCTTCAGACATGTATGTGAAATTCATATTTTTGACTGGGCGCACAAACCTCATGTCACAGTATATGTCTGAGTGGACAAACCTCTCAGAGCACGCATTTAGGATTCAGACTGAGCGTACAAACCTCATGTCATGATCCCTGACCGAGCATACAAACCTCATGTCATGATCTCTGACTAAGCGTACAAACCTTTCAGAGCACGCATGAATATGAATTCATTAAAGTCTCTCAACTGAGCTTTCAGCATATTTCATCAACTGAGCAATTTTAGTATTTACTTCTATATTGAATCAAAAACGATTGGACGACTCCTAGACATATTGCATGCTAGTATAGAGCGTTAACGTCTTCAGGATATCGCAATGTTCCCTGACTATATAAAATACATATATATAGCATCTTAATGATTAGACGGCTCCTAGATGAATTAACCACTAGTATAGAGCAATAACATCTTCAGGATGTCGCAATGTTCCCTGACTATACAGAATAAACATTCAAAATGAGTATGACGCGTCTACTAGCTCATATCTCGATTCTCGGATAATTATAATTCTCCTAGACAGCTTTCCTGCTAGTATAGAGTCATCAGTTAATTATTTCTAGTCGCAAGATTCATCGATTGAATCTCTAGAAAATATTCCACGTTCATCATAATATTTCATTACTTCAATTTATGGCTTTTCCCAGCAGAATTCCATGGGTTAGTAAATAATATTCAACGTACGGGCATCTGGGCCACAACCGAGTAAGCCCCGAGAAAATGGTGCGAGTGTACTTAACAATAATGCACGAACAAGCACCCAAATGCACGAACGAGCATTCAAAAATATGGACGAACGAGGAAACCTATGCAAAATAGGGAAGAAAAGTAATAATAATAAAATTATAAAGAGGCGCCTAGGGGACCGGGCTCACCGGCCACTTATGCCGCCGCGGTCGGTCCCACGCCCTCTCCATTTTATTTATCTCATTTTATTATTATTCCTAATCTCATGAAAACTCCTTCAATCGAGCAAAACTCTTAGTTTCTCCATATTTCCTCATACGATGAAAATAATATAAAACAAGAAAAAGTGTCAGGGGACCGTGCCCACTGGCCGTTCGGTCATGTCCTAGCCGTGGCCGGTCCCACAACCTATTTAACTCCTTATTTTATTATTATTTCTTCTCATCTCATGAAACTCCCTCGTTTGAGCAAAAAACTCTAATTTTTCCATATTTCACCAATATTGCTCAAACTACCAAAAAGCCAAAAAGGTCAAATGGTCACATAACCGACTAGGCTTCTCACGACAAATACTAGAATATTATTGTTTTATTATTATTAAAATATTGATCGCAAGAGCGAAGTTCTACTTGCTCATTCAAGCAAAATTGAGAGTTTCAGTCAAGATCAAACTCTTCTGAAAATCCAAAATATTGCTCGAACGCATGTCAGAAAATATCAAAACTCTCAGAATTGAGCCAAGAGAAAGATCATGACACGAGCATGCCACCTTGACCGACCAAGGTCGGCCATCTGGCTTGCAAGGAGCCGGTCCCGTACATCTTCATAATTTGGACCTAATTTGATCTTCTACAATTCATATTAGGTTCAAACTCTTTCCAAACAACTTGGAATTTGATCAAACGACCATCAGTTGGTCCCACGACCACCAAGGGCCGGTTCCATACCCTTTTGGTCGGTCTCTCATCTCTCTGTACTTAGGTTTTATTACCCAATGCTCAGACGAGCACTGTTTTAATAAATGATTAAACCAGGATTTAATCATTCTTTCACCAACTGGTCTGTAAAGAACTTTGGTGTTTGCTCATTCGGGCATCTGGGAGCTACATGGTTGGTTCATCATCGCATGTAGTCGGTCCCCTCTCACTCATTGATTTTCAGTAACTCATCAATTGATCAGCAGTCGATCAAAATTAGGGTTTCGAATCAAATGCTCTGCAAAGCATTATTCTGAACAGGTTCAAACACCAATATTTTTCTGTTGATCCAGCAATCAACATTCTAATTAATTATGTTTGGTCCAGCTGCCAATAATTTAAATTTAAATTTTATTTGGTCGTACTACCAATAACATTAAATGAGCAATATTTGCTCAGGCGAGCAATATTTGGCCAGACTAGAAATGTTAATTGAACTATCAATATTCAATAATTCATCAAATGAGCAGTATTTACTCAAAGTGGAAATATTGATTCAACTATCAATATTTAATAATTCATCAAACGAGCAATATTTGCTCAGACTAGAAATATTGATTCAACTATCAATATTTGATAATTCATCAAATGAGTAATATTTCCTCAGACTAGAAATATTGATTCAACTATCAATATTCAATAATTCATCAAACGAGCAATATTTGCTCAGACTATCAATATTCTTCATATTGATTCAACTATCAACACTCTTTCGAGAACTATACATCCGTCTCAAAAGACATGCTCAGTCCGTGAATCCTAGAGCATTCGTCAATCATGCTCGACTCAACAATACAATGACTCATCGTCTAATCAAGTCAACAACTGACTAATTAAATATACATCTGCTTGCAGACTCCACAATCATGAGACATCAACCATGCCACATCGGGGGATATTAACTAGGATTTTGGTATGGCGGCCTACCGCATGTGTGTTCACCCACGACGAGAAATGTGAGTAAGTCGTGTAAGAAGTTAGAGGATTTAGAAAATTAGTGGGTAGACAGTCAACCAAGTCTCCGCATGACGTGGAACTGGTTTAACCAAGATTTCCCATTTCCCACTCTTTCACTCCAGCAACTGTCACACTTCATGGGATCAATGTGTTTACTATTCTTGCAATATATATAAGTCTCTGAATCCATGATTGAAAGAACAAGAACGCTCGTTCGAACAAGGAATTCTCATCTGCACAAGAATTCTCATCTGAGCAATCACTCTCAACAGAGAAAGTTTAATCAATTAGAGCTTATCTTATTTTCGAACTCAACTGTTCACCGCAGAATTGACAACACATCCACAATACGTGATCATCATTGATCTCATACACTTATCAGCTTCCCTCCTATATATCGATCCATCCTCTCTTGTGACCGACATGACTCTGGAACGACCATTGTATTGGTTTAGGCCGGAGTCCTACAGATTGATCTCTCGAACTCAAAGCACTCCCGTGCAGTGCATCTGTTTGCAAAAGGTTAAGACAATTTGCTCGGTCAAGGAATCGTTCGTCTCATCACTTTTCCTCAAATACCAGTAAATCTTTTTCTCCCATCAACACTTACAGTTGGTGTTTTTCACGTAACCAACCGTCAGTGTGAGTCACGGTTCGTAATTGATGAACTACCAACCGTAACTGGTTGAATTTGGGAAAAATCCAATTGTAAAACCAGTTACGGTCGTGTTAGTCTCCTCGATATGAACCGTAATTTAGTTACGGCTGATTTGTCGTAACCTTCATTCCAACTGTAACCAATTATGGTTTGTAAATAAAGTATCGAGACCAACCGTAACTAGTTTACGATTGGTATATCAACTAAAGTTTTGAACCGTAAAATGCTTTTTGAGGAAAAAGTTCAGGGAAATTCTACGGTTGGTAATGGTGGTAAAACTACAAACCGTAACTAAATTACGGTTTACAGGTATTAGCCGTAGAATTTTTGTGAGACATACATGAAAATTTACATTTCGTAATGGTGGTGTCGACACCAACCGTAAGTGAAGTTACGGTTGCAAATACAAATCTAACTGGACATTCTTTCTTAGATTTCCTCGTCTACGGTTCGTAGTTCATCACTTACAAACCGTAACCGCATCAAAAACTAAAATTACGGTTGGTAATTGACCTATAACCAACCAACCGTAACACACATGCAACCCTAATTTTGAATTAATTTTCATCTCCAACACTAATTTGCAATTGAAATTTAATTTTTTTAACCTAAATCGAACACAAAATAAACAAAACCCTAAGTGGGTTTCTCAAAACATATCTGACGTAAGTCATTCCTGTTGATTTGTCGGTGGAGTATGGCTTTGAAATTGTTGTTATTCAATTATTGGAGGATGTGATTGATTGTAATCATTACAATCTTTATCAATATTCTTCTTCCGTATCTTTGATATAGATTTCAATCGACGATTATAAAGTTTTCCGAATCGCTGATTAACTGAATCTTATGGAAAAAAATGATGGAAAGAAAGGTTACGGCTGATGGAGAAAAGAAAATGAAAGAAAACAGATTTTCAATTTAGCTTTGATTTAGGTTAAAAAGTGGGGAGCGCAATTTAGACATTTTAAATGCCATTAGGGCATCCCTTAACCAACTAGATAGACATTACTATCACATATAAGTCCCTAATGGAAAGCTCATTGATTTTTCTGATGAGTTTTGATCAAGAAAAAAAAAACCAACAAGTGACAGATTATGCGTCTAGTAGCTTTCGCTATCGAATACCTAACCGAACCCCACAATCTGGAGATGTAATAGTGGTTTACTTAACCACTGTTTCCAAGTTAAGGAAATGGAGAAAGACATGCGTGACTACTTCGTCAACAAAATTAACAAAACAAGCAAACAATCAAATAGCATTCCTCCGTGTTGTTCGATGGGTATTTCAGGCTGGTCTTCACCTTCATTTTGACTTTATGGGAACTAAAATTGTTTGGTGGGTGAACTCATAATTTGCCCATTCCAGAAAGTAAGGAGATGCAACTCCAACGGCAATGGGAGTTCATTCCTGACAGAGTCCCATCCCATGAATCCAGGGCATTAACCAGCAAACCTTGTGCTTAGTTTATGGGCTTTTAAGTAGTGACTTGTTAGTTCATGGGCTCCATAGTAACTACAACTACCCATTGGAAAATTGGGTTCTAAAAGTGAAAAACAAGAGGCTTCTATGATGATTAGCTTTCAACACCGTGTCCGGCAACAATGTTGTTGCCGAATTCGTAGTGAGCTAATCAAATGGAAGAGATAAAGAGTCTAAGAATTTGAAGACCGAACATCGTAGCCGAAATGCGGTAGGCAAATTCATGAATGATGATTTCTACTCGAACTCCCCGGTAACCTAGTTCCCACTTAACAACAAGAGGCCTAAGTCAGGACCTAATTACTAAAATGGAAAGTTGGGACTTGGGAACAAATCCATGGTTTGCGTTTGAGAGATAGGCTCATCTTTTACCAGTCTTTTTTAGTCTGGTACATTCGAACCGTTCACCTTTCTTGTGGTTAGTGTAGAAAGATTTTACCGATGTATTATTCCCAAAGACATTACTACCCAAGTTGCACCACACCGCCAATGAGCCAAATGTGTGGTACAATTTTGGTTTTGTACCTCAGAATAGCTGAATCATAGGGTAGTGATTCAAGGACCCATACCATGTGATCTCCTCATAAAATAGAAGAGAGATTCAAGGTCGGGGTCACTTGATCGAACATTTGTGAATTATGACACCTTTTTCAATCAGCCAAAAGAAAGGACTACTTTTGGTTGGAGAAAGTACAACTTTTGCAGAATTATACCAACACTTCACAACCACCGGACCGGACCGGACATTTCATTTCCACCTAATAAATTGTTTTTATAGTACTGTATCTTGATCCCGCCTTCATTCACGCTGCTGCTGTTTCTTGATAAGCTTATGTAACTTCCTAGTTCTCTACTAACTGCAATCGACTAGTGGTAGTAGCCCTTTTACTGATGACCAACTATTGACTATCTACCTAATGGTAATGATTCCTCATTGAATTTTTTTTGACTAGTAGTTGACATCAAAAATTTAACAGCTGTGTTCCAACTTCCAACAGTTTGGTTGAACTCCAAGTAAATTTCGACTCTAAAGCAGATTAAATTTGGGCCAATTAGAAAATGATCATACTTTTTGTAATTCGTTCACAAAATGATCATATTTTTATATTTCGATTATAAAATGGTCACACTTCCATCCGATTTAACATTTTTGAATAAAACGGTGTTAACTTTTTCCATAATACCCTCCTCCAAAATACCCTCTTCATGTAATAAATTGGTTGATGTGGTGGTGATGAAGCGGTGGTGGTGGTGGAAGCTTGAGAATCTTCACTAAACCCCAGATGGGAAGCGATGAACCCTTTGGCTGAATGCGGTGTAACGATCCTGAATGCGTTCTAACGAACCTGAATGCGATGTAACGATATGTAAGCGGCGACACCACCACTTACAAATAGCACCACCACCGTCAAAAAACTATAATGAAAGTAGAATTTGAAATTATGTATGGAAGGATATGTAGGTAATTTTATTATCATATTTAACCGTGAGTCACCACTTAACTCTCTATTTAACGGAAGTATGATCATTTTGTTAATAGTTTGTAACAGTATGACTACTTTGTAAATCGCGTCCTAATAATATGACTGTTTTGCAATTTTTCCATTAAATTTTTGTTATACTCAAAACCACAACACCAAATCCGTGCACTTTTGGTTGATTGGCACTTGCAAAAATTGACTCCCATTGGCCCATATTTTTGTAAGAAGTGTCAGCAACATTAAAAAAGAAAAGAAATTATATGGAAAACATTTGAAGGAGTGTACAACTTGGAATTCAAAGTACATATTTTGATAATGACTTGTGTTAGAACGGTATGGATTAATGATAATTCAAACAAAAAGGTGGGTACTAAGCAAAAGTTTTCGACAAAATCCATCCAAATATAAATTCACAAGCCTTTCCTAATTTTGGATTTCGTTAGCGGTTGTTATTTTTTCTTTCTTTCGGAGATCAGGTTTTGTGGTTCTCATCATTCTTTTTCTGTTTTTCATTGCTTTTCCTTGGATTTGCTCAAAAATAAAGAATTAAGAACATTTTTGGTTTATAGTAAATTCTAGAGAAGAAGTTGAAAATGCATACAAAGAAAGGGGTTGTGTGGTTAATTTATGGTAAACAAGAACTCAATAAGTCTTCTTAATTAACCATGTAGCTTAAGCAATGGCATCTGCTTCAATTAGATTGTTCTACGATAAAGATAGGATATATGGGTCAGTAAACTCCCCATGAGTAGGGGTACACTTTTAAATTGACTTAGAGATTGAGTCAAGGAGTGAGTTTTCAGCCATGGGAGAGGCTATTTTACACGCTGAAAGACACATAATCAGCCGCTAGAGGGAAATTCCTGGAAGAGGTTGATTATCAGCCGCTTGAGAGAGAAAAAAATCACTCAAACGGTTGATTATGTACCTCCCCAACCCGACTTTTATTCAAAAAAATAAATAATTATCTTTATCTTCAAGAGGCTGATCATGTGTCGCCCAGGACAAGTTTTTTCCTAAACGATTGATCATGCTCTTCTTAGTCTCCACTATGACAAACTCCTTATATGAAAGAGCGTGTTAAAGACTTTCACTGAATAGATGAGTTTCACATTCCATGGTAAGAGCTAGTTTGATCTTTTGTGATCAAACTTCTTCACTTTGAATGAGCGTTCTCATTCCATAGCCCTTTCTCTAAGAAAGATGAATTTGAACCTATTATATTGCATTTTGATATCCGTTTCATCACATTATATATTGTTTGTACCGTCTATTTTATAGACGGAAGGCCCGCGAACGAAGATTCCAGAAATCTTCCTGCTCAAGTTACTTGCATATCAAGTTTAAATCGGAATTAGGGTTACACAAACTATATAAATACATGTATCATAAACCCTAAAAAGATATAGAATTATAGGTTAGCTAACCATACAATAACTATTGTAATCTCATATCAATACAATACTCTCCATGTAGGGTTCATCGTGGATGTAGGCAACACTTGCCGAACCACGTTAAATCTTTGTCTCCACGTTAAATCTAGCCCTAATTTACATCATCATCACCAATCAATCGTGTTTAGTACTTAAAAGTAATTTTGGGTACAAACATTGGCGCCGACTAAGGGGATTCGAATGAAAGAATTACGTTCTTTCCATTGAGTAAAGTGGTAGAAAACAGCAAAAATCTGCACGAGGCACCATACAAAAATCAGCGGGGAAGAAAAAAAAGGGTTCACAGTGAAAGCGTTGCAAACAGATGAAGAAACTGTTGTGAAAGTTACAGAAACAGTAGCAAAACGGTAGCAGAAGCGTTACAGAACAGTTACAGAGCTGCGAAGTGTTCCAAAGGCGTGACAGAAAGCCAAAGCCAAGCTGCATCGAACGAGCCAATCCGCCGCTACGAACCAAGCTTCCCCTGGACAAGCCGAATTGTTCAAGCCGCTCAGATCCGAGCCAAGCCAGATTCAAGCCGAGCCATGTAGTCGGTTCACAAATTGGTTTAACCTGGTTCACCAGGGCAGGTTCGGTTCAGGTCCAATCAGGTGTTGTCGCTTCAATTGCTAAGTTTCAGTTGGGATGTATGCAAATTCCAGGTAAATCAGTTAAGAAGATTGAAGCTCCACGAAGGAATTACTGTGGAATAAAACTACTTCAAAGGGTGGCAGGATAATTGGATGGAAGGAACTAAACAAACCAAAGTGCATGAGAGGTTTAGGGTTTAAGCAAACAATTTTTTTTAATGAAGCTCTCTTAACTAATCTTTCCTGGAGACTGCTTCATGAGACAGATGCTAAATGGGTACAATTGTTACAATCCAGATACTTCAGAAATACTGATCTTCTCTATGGAAATATTTTTAAAAAACAAAGGCACTTGGATATGGCAGGGGATTCAACAAGGTTTACATTGATTAAAAGATTTCATGTTTGGGAAATTGGTGATGGATCCAAAATAGATGTTAGTAATGCTCATTGGTTTAGTAATGTGAATTGCTGCTTGACTATCACAAGAAATGGTGATAGGTAAAGGACATGAAATGTGCATATCGTTAAAAAGATAACGTAACCATTGAAGTTCAGTTGTAATATTTTCCATAGCACGATACTCAGCCTCAGCGGAAGAACGAGCAACTGTTGGTTGTTTCTTTGATTTCCATGAGATAGGACTAGAACCTATGGAGACAAAATAACCTGAAGTAGAACGTCTAGTGAGTGGACATCCTTCCCAGTCAGAATCCGTGTACCCATGTAATGATAGTACACTGGATGAAGATAAAAAATGCCATACCCAATTGTACCTTTAAGATAACGAAGGACACGGTGACCAGCATCCAGATGAGTTGTTCGTGGATGTTGCATGAATTGACTTAAGTAATTGACTGCATATGTGATATCTGGACTAGTAACAGTGAGATACAATAGACGACCAATGAGACGGCGGAAAGAGCTTGGATCAGTTAAATCTTTACCATCTGTAGGAAGCAATTTAATATGTGTATCCATGGGAAAAGAAGAAACACGAGCCCCGGTAAGACCAGAGTCTTTACGTTGGCAGAGAAAAATACCTTTAGAAGATCGAGAAACCTCAATTCCTAAGAAATATTTTAAACAACCAAGATCTTTGATTGAAAAGTGAGAAGCAAGGCGTGACTTGAGTGAGTTAATAAATTCAGTATCAGTGCCAGTGATAATGATACCATCAACATAGACAAGAACAAATATAGATTTTGTTCCTTTGTGATATGTGAAAAGAGAATTGTCACATAAAGATTTCTGAAAACCCTCAGCTAGTAAGACATATGAGAGTTTAGCAAACCATTGACGAGAGGCTTGCTTAAGACCATATAAAGATTTTTTAAGTAGAAAAACTTTTGACTCACCTTTGCGTGCTAAACCCGGAGGAACTTTCATATAGATTTCTTCATCCAGGTCTCCTTGAAGGAAGGCATTGTTCACGTCTAGTTGGTGTAGGGACCAACCTTTGATTGCTGCAATAGACAACAAGACCCTAACAGTAACCAATTTAGCTACCGGTGCAAAAGTATCACAATAACCAATACCTTCTTGTTGTGTATATCCATTCGCAACCAGGCGTGCTTTATAGCGCTCAACTGTACCATCAGGATTAAATGTTATCTTAAAAACCCATTTGTATCAAATTGTTGTTTTACCAGGTGGTAAGTCGACCATAATCCATTTATTATTGGCTTCTAAAGCAATGATTTCTTTAGCCATGGCAGCACGCCATTTAGGACATTTAGTTGCCTGTGAAAAAGATCTTGGTTCTTCGGTGAGAAGAACTGCAACAAGGAATGCTTTATGAGACGGTGTGAACTTATCAAAAGATAAGTAGTTAGTCATAGGATAAGCTGAAGTTGATGTACATTCAGCTGCAGAACAATGATAGTCTTTTAAATAGACTGGTGGATTACGAACACGAGTCGATCGTGAAGTAGATGGAGGAATAACAGTCTCCGATGATGAAACTGCAGGTTGAAGAACACGCTGCAAGTTAGATGGAATAGTGGTTTCACTGACCACAGGAGATGAAGTTTCTGGAGATGGGACAATATTAATTTCCGAAACTGGATGGATGGAATATGATGCATCAACAGCTGGAGACGGGAAATTAGGTTGCACAAAATCATCAGTTGATGAAGAAATAGAGATAGGAGACTGCATAGAGCTGGCAGTCGACGAAGAAATATGTGATGATGACTGTAGAGAAGTATCAGCCGATGGATAAATAGATGCAGGGAGCTATTGTGAAAAAATAGTCAAAATACGCAGGGTTAGGATTGTGTACCTGTGGCTGTGTAAACACCGATGATGGAGAAGATATGGCATGAAACGAGAATACAGTTTCATGAAATACCACGTCTCTAGAAGTATAAGTTTTCCGGGACTCTAAATCATAAACAATGTATCCTTTCTTCCCATATGGATAACCCACGAACACACCCGGCTTTGCCCTCTGATCGAATTTATGAGAAATCTTTGTGTTCCTACCAAAACACAAGCAACCAAAAACCCGTAGTATAGAATAATCTGGTTGTGTGTTTAATAACATTTAATGTGGTGTTTTATGAGATAAAACTGGAGTTGGCATTTTATTGATTAAAAATGTAGCAGCAAGAATGCATTCTCCCCAAAATTGAAGAGGCAAATTGGATTGAAACCGCAAGGCTCGTGCTAAATTGAGAAGATGTCGATGTTTTCTCTCGACAACACCATTCTGTTGTGGAGTATAAACACAACTGTTCATGAAACCATGATTGTAAAGCATTTGATTTAAACTCAGAACCATTATCAGAATGGAAAGTCTGTAGTTGAGGAATGAGTAAAGCATTGATTCCAGAGGAGATGCTGGAAATTTTATGACCATATTGATTGATAACAAAAGAAAAAAAAATTGAAGAAACTTCAAAGTTTCTGATTTCGATTTCATGAGATACACCCAAGTACATCTAGTGAAATCGTCAACAATTGTAAGAAAATATTTTGCACCAGTAATTGATTCAATTGCAAAAGGATCCCATATATCAGCATGGATTAATTGAAAAGGACGAGTAGATAAAGATGTACTTTTATTAAATTGAAGACGAGTTTGCTTATCCCTAGGGCAGACAGTACATGAATGATTAAACTGAGAACTAATGTAATCAAAATTACGAGCTAAAAAACGAAAACAATCCTCACTGGGGTGGACAAGATGGCGATGCCATGTATCGGCATGATTATTTGCAGCTAAAGATAAAGAAAAGGACTGAAAAGTGAAATGGTAGAGGCCAGCGATACGCCTCCTCCATCCAATCGTCTTGTTCGTGTGACGGTCCTGAAAGAGAGAACACTCTTGTGAGAATTTGAGACAACAATTCGAATTGCTAGTCAGTTGACTGACTGAGATAAGATTAAATTTGAAACTCGGAATATGAAAAACATCGAGCAATTTAAGAGTAGGAGATAAACCCACAGTTCCAATGTGTGTCACAGATGTATGACTTCCATCTGGAAGTTGTACGCTCATTGGTTGAGAAACCAAAGAATATGTAGTAAAAAAAAGATAAAGAAGAAAAGATGTGGTGAGTTTCACCACTGTAAATTATCCATACATGAGTAGAGCAAGACAAGGCAGTACCTGCGAAGTTAGCGGATGAAATTGATTGTTGGACTTCATGTTGTGGATCAAGAAGAGAGAGCAAACGAGCATATTGAGCATCACTTATTGCAGGTGCAACTAATGTAGAGGCTGATGCGTTAACAGCAGCAAGAGCATGAGAATCTGAATCCCTGGACTTTGGCAGATCTTTTGGATATTCGTTCAGCTTCCAGCAAGTCTACCTTGTATGGCCGTGTTTGTTGCAATGATCACAGAAAGGGCGAGAACGTTTGTTGGCTCCATTGTTTTGATAAGAACGTTGATTACGCTGATCACTGTGAATAACATTCAGGGTTGCAAATTCAATCTGAGGAAGAGAGGATGAGTTAAACCTTGCTGTTGCTCCTCCTGCATCACAAGATTATAGAGTTTAGATGCAGACGACATTGGTTCCATCAACAGACACTGACTGCGCAATGCAGAGAACCTATCATGCAGCCCCTGTAAAAACTCCATGGCTCTATCTTTATTATGATGGTCTACTGATAGACACATGTATGTGTCTAATATGTCTCAATTGTACGTATTGTTAGTGCTCGATTTTGTATTTAGTTTGTTATTTTATGTCTTTGTAGGTATTTATAGAGAAATAAGCTCTTGCGGCGAAATTGGCTCGAAAGGTGGTGTTTTACACCCCCAGATAAAGTACTAAAGGCACCCCAGAAAAATTACTAAAGGCACCCATGGGAATGTGTTATTCGGACTCCAGCAACGGATAAGGGGCGACCACTGGATAAGGGGTGTCCTTCTTCTAAAATTCAAATTTCATTTTTGGCGGGAAAATTTCCTTCTTCACTGGCAGATTTTTGATCGAAGTTTTGAACGTGTTCTAGGGAGATTCAATGGCTGATTTTTGGTAAGAAGTTGTGATATGGCCTAGCAAACACGTTGTGGGCTTTTGGTTCGATCAGAATTAGCTAGAATCGGCTAGGCAATCCACGGGTTGCAAACAGGGAAAACACGTACAGGGAGAAGATATCCACGGGTTCTGGAAGAATTTGTACGTGTTCTGATGATGTGTAATGACTTGAACGACTTGTTGGAGCGTGACAAAGATAAACATGGATAGTTTTCACGTAATTGACAGCTGCAGATACGTGATCGAGATAAAAAAAGGAAAGAAAAATATATCGTTTAATGCCGAGTAATGGGAGAATATTTGGAGTGATTGAGCAAGATTTTATGAGGCTAAAGGATTCTCGAGAGTCAGAGAAGGGTGTCGAGAGTTTGGGGTTGAGAAAAGAGCTCAGGAAGCAGAAATCACGAGTTGCAGAAACTCGGTTCCTGCTGCTGGTGCTGAAGAACGCGAAGAACATGAAGAACGGACATCCAGGAACCGTCGTTCTTCAACAGTGACAACGACAGGTCAGCGTGGGTCTTAGAAACACAGCGACAATAGCACTTCTCTTTTATCGTTCTTTTGTGACGCTTCCTGTGGGTCGCACATTAGCTGTTTACACCATTTTCTCTTCTTCTCTTCATTGTAAACACCATTTGAGCAATAAATAAATATTTTGAGCGTGTTTTTATCATGATTAGCTAAACCCAACACTGGGACGACGGAGGAGGGTGAATTTCATACACGGGTAAATTTATTTTATTCTTTTTTATGACTTTTGCATTAATTTAAAATTGAAATATGATTTGAATTAATTGGTTGTTATTTAATTTGATGATGTATGCTTAGCTTAGGTGTTTTGATATATCATGTTTAGGACTTACAATCGATGTTTTGAGAATCTATCTTGGCAAAATCAGAGTCCATGTTAATTTTATTGAGTTTTAAATTGTCAAAAAAGAGAATTATTTTTTTTTTATTTTTTTAAGAGACTTTCCATTTTTTTTTGTAATTATTATTATTATTTTTGTATTTATTTTCATTGGACTGGATTTTGGACAATTTATTTTAATTTTAAACACTACAGAAGGGTTATATAAAAAAAAAAAATAAATATAAACTGTTTGCAGGGAAGGACGACGATTACAATATCGTCTCGGCCCCTCGGGTTCGCACACTGACACCGGAGTCAGTGGCCCGAGTCGACTACAGCGGTTCTTCGCCCGTCTGGTACGGGAGGTAAACTTCTAAAACACCCGTGAATCTCCTGTCAGCAGGTTTACTGTCTGCCTTAAGGTGATTATATGTTGAGGACTGAACCGGTTACTTTAATTTCCTAGTAAAGGGCAAGAACTGGCCATATAAGATAAGGGTTCGGATTTCATCACGGTTCCCTTCTTTCCCGCCTTAGGAAAACGAAACCTAACGCGAACCCAAGCTTAAAATTTGATTAGAACGAGACCGATAGGGTAACGAGCTTGGTAGGAAAATTTTTCGAAAAATATTGGTTACCCTTTTAAGCATACTTCAAAGTTCTTGATGGTTTCTGTAAGTTGAATGCGTGACTGCGCCGCCTTGTAATACCGGTGAGGCTTTGGGTATCAAAGCTCCACTGAGCTTCCCTTGCCTCGATTCAACTTACATTAGCTCGGATTGATTCCAGAGGGGTGTGCTCAAATTGTAACGAATTCCCTTTTGAAGGAATAGAAGTTGGTCTAGAAAACAATCTAAGTGGAGCCATCATGCTTTTTGTTTGCTAGATTCTATAGGTTTGATTTGGTCGAGTCAGCATTGTTTGTGATTGTGTAGAATTCCCTTGCAATTAAGAATGTCGAACTTGTATGATAGAAGCCAATACAATGAGTATCGACCTGAATTTGAATATGGACATCATTCTTTTTATGACCATAGTGTGAATAGTGGTTGGGAACGCCAAACTTTTGAAAGTTATAGTCCATACCATGGTGAGCCCAATTACTATCCACATGCGCACAGGTCATACGAGCAAAATAATCCTCTTATTTCTTTAGAAGAGTCTCTCAAGAGTTTTAATGAGTCAACACAGAAGTTATTTTTGAAAGGGACTTATAATATTCCGCTTCCAGAAGAGTTCGTAGAGCAGTCAAGTAAGATGTCTCTAGAAGAGTCCCTCAAGCAATTTACTGAGAGTACAAATAGGATTGTGGAAAAACTTGCTCAGGATAGTCTTAAATGCCAATATAGTGTATCCAATAATACCCTTGGGAATGAAGATAGTTATTCACATAATCAAGATAACGAGGTTAGAATTGGTAACACTACTTGTTTTGATGAGGTTCGATCTTTTTCATGTTATTACAATGATGATTATGATGAGGATAGTGTTGATGAAGAAATATATAGGCATAGTAATGAGGAATCTGTTACTCCCAATGAGATTTATAATGATAATATTATTTCTAGTTCAAATCCAAATAATTTTAATAATTATTCACCTATTCAAAAGGACGAGGATTTAACTAGAGATACCACCGTTTTAGACGAAGATTACGAAGCCGATAATGGTTTAGAGGAACGAGTTTATTGTGAGAATATTGTATTAGAGTCTAGGGATTTAGAAACATTAGTCTTAGACGAAGAACATGAACTCGTAGAGATTTTAAATATGAGTGAGGATGCATCACCTGAGTATAATTTACAAGTAGCAATTGACCATTTTCAGTGTTTTGATGATCTAGAAATTAGGGAAATTGTAGCTAGTCTATCTAGAGACATCCAAAATTCTAAGTTTGGGGGTGGTTATCATCCATGTGCTTTCACTCTTATAAAGGTCCCTCACTTGGGACTTGACATACGTGCCTCAACCATTTTACAAGATTATCTTCATACACGTTTTCCGGAACCTAATGATGTCCAGAAAGAAGCTCAGTTGTTAAAAACCCATCCTATGGTTGATGTGGTTAACCTAGGCTATGATACCAAGATTGACTTTGTTTTCCCACCAAAAAATTTTCTTCCAATTGTGGGAACATATGATTTTCAAATGTGTCACTTATTAAGTTCTGAGACTAAGCCTAAGTACTTTAGGTTAATAGAATCGACACATTTTCTTAACAATGACTACTACTCTCATTGTGGTCAGTTATGTAAGTCAAATCTTATTGACTTAGAGGATCCTCAGTTCTTTAGGTTATTATTGTGCGCTTCTAAGATCATATTTGAGTTTTTCCAGACTCTAGGACCTAATGATTCAGATCCCACCTATGAAGAAACGCAGCCAATGAAAATTTTCTATTTAGACCCTTTCATAGAACCTGAACCTGAACCACAATTAGATATAAATTTCTTAATCAGGAAACTAAGTAAGGGCATGCTAGTCTCGTTCACTTTCTTGGTTTATTTCAGTTTCCTTTGGTCAGCTCTTTTTGGTTTTGAAGACCCACAGTTATTTCGACTGTTACTTTATGGTTCGAGTTGACTAATCCTTTCCTAAGTCTGGCTGAAGACTTTAAACTTAGCACTTCTTGGGAGGTAACCCATTCACACGCAACACCGTAATATGTTTCCTTAACTCTTTTGCTTCAAATGGTAACCGTTTCTCCTTGTTCATGCTTTTAATATTATCTTTAGAACATTGAGGACAATGTTAGATTTAAGTTTGGGGGTATGGGAGAAACTTTATAGTTGCAATTATTAAACTCCAGAGCCTAGAAATTTATGCCTATTAAGGTTTGTACTAACCAATCTAAGTGGATGGGAACATCTTGGTTATAGGAGTTGAGGAACCAATCTGATTAGATGGAAACATCTAAAGAGTTTATTCATAAAAGCACAGAGCTCAGGTGTTAGAATTAAAAAAAACATGGTAGTTTCGCCATATCTCGTGATGGAAACATCGAAAGAATCCTGATCACTTATTTTTCTTTTTACCTTTTTACCATTACTAGGGTGAAGTAGAGTGACTGAGATATATCAAAAAAAAAAAAAAAAAAAAATTGAGACCAGACCATCAGACCAACCGGAATAAATTCAATAAAGTCAACCACTGGAACCCTTGTATATGCCAGTTGTGTTGACCTAGAGTTAGGATTATCGACTACTGGTTCCCTTGTATATGCCAGTGTGTTGATATTAGTCCAAGACCAGTATCTCAGTCCATTAGGATAGGTTCACCTTAGTCAACATCATCTATTTTTCTCTTTATCCATCTTCTTAATCTTTCCATGTGATTGGTTGACTCCGGTTATGATGTCCAGAAACTATCTGAGTAGAGGTCTGTCACTTTATATGAATTTTAGTATGCTTGAGTGCAAACTCGTGTACAACAATTGGAATTTCGCATCAGGGTACTTCCTCTTGTAGTCAATGAGAGTATGAAAACCAAGGAGATTCTTTAGTGCCTTCCAAGGTTCTGTGTAGATAGCTAGGGTCTGGAGTGAAGGTTTTGTGGGTACACCTCTGGTAAACCCTCCCGAGATTAACTCGGTCACTAGGGACACCTAGTGAGTTAGGATATTATTTTACATATTAGTTTTGCTCAAGGACTAGCAAATAATAAGTTTGGGGGTGTTGATAGACACATTTATGTGTCTAATATGTCTCAATTGTACGTATTATTAGTGCTCGATTTTGTATTTAGTTTGTTATTTTATGTCTTTGTAGGTATTTATAGAGAAATAAGCTCTTGCGGCGAAATTGGCTCGAAAAGTGGTGTTTTACACTCCCAGGATAAAGTACTAAAGGCACCCCAGAAAAATTACTAAAGGCACCCCATGGGAATGTGTTATTCGGACTCCAGCAACGGATAAGGGGCGACCACTGGATAAGGGGTGTCCTTCTTCTAAAATTCAAATTTCATTTTTGGCGGGAAAGTTTCCTTCTTCACTGGCAGATTTTTGATCGAAGTTTTGAACGTGTTCTAGGGAGATTCAATGGCTGATTTTTGGTAGGAAGTTGTGATACGGCCTAGCAAACACGTTGTGGGCTTTTGGTTCGAACAGAATTAGCTAGAATCGGCTAGGCAATCCACGAATTGAAAACAGGGAAAACACGTACAGGGAGAAGATATCCACGGGTTCTGGAAGAATTTGTACGTGTCTGATGATGTGTAATGACTTGAACGACTTGTTGGAGCGTGACAAAGATAAACAGGGATAGTTTTCACGTAATTGATAGCTGCAGATACGTGATCGAGATAAAAAAAGGAAAGAAAAATATATCGTTTACTGCCGAGTAATGGGAGAATATTTGGAGTGATTGAGCAAGATTTTATGAGGCTGTTGGGTATAAAAAGGATTCTCGAGAGTCAGAGAAGGGTGTCGAGAGTTTGGGGTTGAGAGGAGAGCTCAGGAAGCAGAAATCACGAGTTGCAGAAACTCGGTTCCTGCTGCTGCTGAAGAACGCGAAGAACATGAAGAACGGACGTCCAGGAACCGTCGTTCTTCAACAGTGACAACGACAGGTCAGCGTGGGTCATAGGTGTGGGTCTTAGAACCACAGCGACAATAGCACTTCTCTTTTATCGTTCTTTTGTGACGCTTCCTGTGGGTCGCACATTAGCTGTTTACACCATTTTCTCTTCTTCTCTTCATTGTAAACACCATTTGAGCAATAAATAAATATTTTGAGCGTGTTTTTATCATGATTAGCTAAACCCAACACTGGGACGACGGAGGAGGGTGAATTTCATACACAGGTAAATTTATTTTATTCTTTTTTATGACTTTTGCATTAATTTAAAATTGAAATATGATTTGAATTAATTGGTTGTTATTTAATTTGATGATGTATGCTTAGCTTAGGTGTTTTGATACATCATGCTTAGGACTTACAATCGATGTTTTGAGAATCTATCTTGGCAAAATCAGAGTCCATGTTAATTTTATTGAGTTTTAAATTGTCAAAGAATATATGAATGAACCATGTGTAGTGAATTCGGCCAAATCCTTAGTCCCAGTACCTCTAGCCCATTGTTAATATTTTTGTATATATAATTTTATTAAATCTAAAATTTCATTTCCTTCACAAGTCTGAAACGAATCTTTTTACTACTATCACTACAACAATTTTGAAAATTCCATCATCTACAAAATCTTTTCTTGCACCACAGATGCAAGGCTGAATGGGTCTGAATGTATCAAGTTGATCCCACAACGTCTTGATTTGAGTAAAATACATCGCAACAGTATTATTCTCCTGTTTCGGAGATGAAATCTCTTGTTTCAGGGCAAACAGCTTCAGTGCATTAGCATGAGAAAACCGATTTTTAATCTCCAACCATTGTTCCCGTGCAGATGGGAAAGCCATGATGTTGGATCTGATAACTGGATCGACTGAATGTTCAACCCATCTACCCACCAAATCGTCTGCACGAGTCCAATATATGAGATCAGTTGGATCCGTGGGTTTGGTAATTGTTCCATCAATATAACCTAGTTTAGCTTTGGCACTTAAGGCTTTACGAATACCTCTTTCCCAGATGCAATAGTTATCATCTGTGAGGAGAGTAGTGAATATGACGCTGGTAGGATTATCAGTGGGGTGCACGTAGTAGGGACACTTGATAGAGAAAGAGCTGAATCTCTATTGGGTATTGATTCACCAGTAGGTGGAGGGGTTTGAGTATCATCTTCACCAGGCATGATGATGCAGTTGTTGAGAAAGAAAAGAAAAACTTAAGAAAAAAAATTCTAACCTAACTCTAGATTACCATAATGCAATATTGAGTTTTGGGTTTTCTATCTCACACAATTGTGTGTTTCCATTCATTGATTGAAGAATATATAGTGAATACAAGTTAGAAGAAGTTACAATTGATCCAGATACATCGCAAGTAAACAAAAGAATCGGAAGACTAAGAAACAGATAGTTAGCAAGCTAAAAAGAAAGGAGGACTGAACTTCCTACTGACTTTGTTACAACAACTTGGACTATTAACAGATAGGTGATAATGTACAACAACTTAATAGTAAAGGAAAACAAAACACGGTATCTTTGAAAATGTTCACCAGTCTGGATGGCCCGTCGCAGAGGTTTTTATTCTTTAAAATATCCCTAAAATTCGTTTGATAGAGGATAACCTCCAAAGATCTATCACTAAGTATGTAGTTGCGCTTTTATGTCGAATATATTTCATGAACTCAAAATTTCCATCCAATGTTTGCTTGATTCTACCAGGTAGGGTAGCTTAAGCATGTCAAGGCTTGGACACCTCCCCCCGACCCATTATTAGCTCCCATCTCCTTTTTAATGTTGGTACACTTAGCTCCCTGTATCCACCTAAGGCGCATGATTCCATCACTGTCCATCAACATTAGTATGGATAAAAATGGACGAGACAACTTTTTGGGCACTAAAAAGTTTTATGACTTTTATACTGATCAGACCCGAAAACTTTGCAACACCCATCAATTCCACTTGTAACATTCCACCTCAAGAAGCAACAAAAACAAAAAGAATGAACAAAATAAATCCCACTCACTCGCACAATAAGTCGATAGAATATCTCTCATTCTCTTTTTTTTATTGCAAAAATGCGTTAGCCTTTCTGTTTTACAACGAATGAGTGCTTCAACCACATCTATTATTTGCGTTTTACTTATAAATGATTGTAGCTTTTTTAGATTATCTTAACCAAAAAATGGTCTGCTCATTTAACTAACAAATAAAATAATTAATTATAAAGTTTGATGTTGCAGCTTTCGAATAGATATCCATTTACTATCTGAAAATGAAAGATAACTGATTTTTTTGTGGCGTGGTGGTGGTCTCCTTTAGTTAGCCGTTTGATGTCAATTACTTCTTGGAAACTCCACATGTATGCCACTATTGCACATAAAATCATAAGATGCCTTGATAGGTTTAGAGATTCTACACATTTTGCTTGATATATTATGTTTACCGTACGATCGAATGATATTGAAAATACCCTCGGAATTGCGAAACAACTAGCTGGTGGAAAAAAAGAAAGAGGTTCCACCGAGAATTGAACTCGGACTTGGAAAAAAAAAGAAAGAGGTTCCACCGAGAATTGAACTCGGGTTACCAGATTCAGAGTCTGATGTCCTAACCGCTAGACCATGGAACCATTTGTTGTTCAATAATTTTTTAACTTTTATAAGTCATAGCTTTACAGGGTTGGCTGCTTAGCACAAGCGCTCAGTATCACCAACACCAATGTTCTGAAAGCCGGACCGGACCAAATAAATACTGCTACTTCCAAATAAATCGCGTTCCGTCCCTTGGATCAAGGTCATCACATATAATAACATGGGTTAAGTGGTAAAATATCCCAAAATAGATCCCAAGGTTGTGAAAATGCCCCGAACGTTAGGGAAAGATTTAAATGTCCCATTCCGTTAGAGAGAGTTAAGTAATCGAAATTGTCCTTCAGGGTACATTGTTCATAATTCAGGGTTCAGTTTTTAAAATTCAGGGTTCAGGACTTAGGGTTCAGGGTTTGGGGTTCAGGGTTTAGGATTCAGGTGGTGGTGGTGATGCTGGTGGTGCGGTGGTATTGGTGGTGGCATTGATGGTGATAATGGCGGTGGTAGTGGCAGTGATGGTGGTGGTGGTGGTAATGGTGGTGGCAGCGATAGTGATAGTGGCGGTGATGGCGGTGGTGGCGGTGGTAGTGGTGGTGGTGGTGGTGGAGGAGGAGGCGGTGACGGTAGCGTTGGCGGTGGTGTTGGTGGTGGTTGTTCTAGTGGTAGTGGTGGTGGTGGGGATGGTTATGGTAGTGGTGGTGGTGGGGGTGATGGCAGCGATGGTGGTTGGTGGTTGTTCGTTTGGTGGTGATGGTGGTAGTGGCGGATTGGGGCATTTTGATTAAGAAGGATAAAAATGGAATTTCAAAACTCCGTTGACCGGTCAAGATGGCCAATTTTGATCAAAATGGCCCAAAACTAACGGAATTGGGCATTTTAATCTTTTCCCTAAGAATGATTTTTTTGGGACCATGGTTTTTTTTTGGGGGAACATGGTTTTATTTTAGGTAAAGACATTAGAAGTAATTCTAGGTCATCCCGTATCTAGTTATTTATTTAATACCTAATCTACCCTCTTAATTAATGTTAGGTTATGATTAGTGAATGATTTAGTTAAAAATAATTAGTGAGATTAAATTAAAAGATGGGTTTATTATTAGTTGAGTAGAATTATTGAGAGAGTAGAGTTAGAGAAGATGAAGGAGAAAAACATGGAAAATAGATTTTTTTTCCAATTCACTAAGTTTGAGTATTCAAATGATGAAAACTCATCTGATTCTTCATCTCCATCCTCTCCTAAAATATTTGTTAATCTTCAAAATGATCCGGATTTGAACTGGATTTTGAACAGTTCGGTTACTTTATATGAAGAACAAGTAACTGAACTCATCTGAAGTTGTAGTTCGGTTACTTTATATGAAGAACAAGTAACCGAACTCATCTGAAGTTGTATTTCGGTTGCCCCGTGAGATGAACAAGTAACCGAACTCATCTGAAAGTGTAGTTCGGTTACTTGTTCCAAACACGTAGGTTACCGAACTCTCTAATAATAGAATCTCTAGGAGTTACAACGTTATGTTCGGTTGGTTCTCAACTAACCGAACTTTGGTGTACAAAGTTCGGTTGGTTCGCAAACTGCATGCACTTTTGATATAACCGAACTTTACGTAATATAAGAGTATATAAGTTTACAAAGTTCGGTTCTTTCGCAAACTTGAACCTAACAGCTAACCAACCGAACTTTGAGTTCGATTTCTGCGATAAAATTGTGAAGTTACCAAACTTAACAAACAAAAAAAATGTGAAGTTCCAGCGTCTATTGGCTAAGTTCGGTTACTTTGTAGTTTTAATTTTTTTTGTGAAAAACCGAACTCTAATGGCTAAGTTCGATTATTTTGGAACTCAACATAGTGGCCACAACAACACAGTTCGGTTAGACTGGATTTGTTTTTTTTTTCGGTTCTAAGGGTGGAGTTCGGTTACTTTGTAGTTTTAAATTTTTTTGCGAAACAACCGAACAGAGAGTTCGGTGACTTAGTTTTAAATCTAATAGAACCGAACTGTTCTTCGTGTTCTTCATTTTCAAGAAGTTCGGTTAGTAAACTAGGGTTTTTTGGAAAATCGACCTAACCGAACATGGCTCTGTAACTCCTATTAAAATCCTATTTTGATGATTTCTGTTCGATTGAAGCAATCAAAATCAAATTAAAGTGAAGCGTTTGTTGGAAAATACCTCCGGAGTGGTCCCATGGCAGAATCAGGCTGCGGCTGGCGTCTTTTATACTCGATAAAATTATCATGTAACCGAACTTAATTGTGATTGCATTGATGTTGTTACATTTCTTAAATAGGCGGTGGTGTTGGTGGTGGGAGGAGGTGGTGGTGGTAATCGGTGGTTGGTGGTGGTGATAATTGGAGGTGGTGGTGGTGGTAATCGGCGGTGGTGGGCGGTGGTGGTAATCGGTGGTTGGTGATGGTGATAATCGTAGGTGGTGGTGGTGGTGGGCGGTGGTGGTGGGAGGAGGTGGTGGTTATATATATATAGGTGATTATTAGGTTGGTTTTAAATTAAATTAGGTTAAGGGTAGGTTAGTCATTTCAACATTTTAGGACACCCATTATCACTATAGAGAAGGTGGCCTAATAAAATCATGGTCCCCTCAAAAAATCATAATCCCTAAAAAATCATTCTTTCCCTAACGTCCGGGACATTTTCACAACCTAGAGATCCATTTTGATGCATTTTGCCACTTAACCCTAATAACATCACATCTCTTAAGCAAAACGACCAAAGCGTGAGTCTAGCGATCATCAAGATGAGCCGTAACTCTCATGAAATCCATTGTCACAACAAAACGACCAAAGCGTGAGTCTAGCGATCATCAAGATGAGTCGTAACTCTCATGAAATCCATTGTCACAATTTAATTTTTGGGATTGTTTGTTTAAGTAGAAGGTAAGTGTAGGGTGGAAAATGTGGCCTAGCTGAAGATAGGGAATTATTGCGACTACCACCACCACAAGTAGACTAGCTAGTGGTGGTTTTTTCCTCGTGTCCTGGCAAGCCGTTACCTTATCTTCTACTCACTCTCTTCTGAAACTTGCAAACGACGTCATCAACGAGTTATCCAATCCCTATCTATATAACTTCCAATAACGGGTAAGGGTAATATTGACATATTAGCAAACGTGTATGCAGGACCATTTTGAGTGGAGGACCGAAATCGGCCTTTCGCGGACGGAAAATGACTCACAGAAATGGTGCACTTAGTAAGTAGAGGAACAGGTAACACGTGGAATCTTGTTTGTTTTGTTGTCTTCCTCTGGGACCCGTTTTTGGCAGTTGGTTTGTTAAATATAGTTATCTTTTTTATTTTGATGGAAAAAATAATATATTAATTAAGCAATAAAGTACCTAAGATTTACAATATCTTTTCTCTCAAAAATATTAGACATCACACTGGAATGAGATATCCTTAGCTGAATTTGGTTCGAGAAATTTCGAAAATTCTTTGCCCGCGCTTCCTTAACTACCTTGTTCGTTGCTGAGTTATATCTTCTGTTAATATATTGCACCTGAACTTGAGGGAGTTTTTGCAGAATTGTTTGGGTCTCCTTTATGGTGTTTCCTGCACTCCAATCTGGGATCTTACATTCTTTATTGATGGTTTCAGCTAGCATTTTGCAATCTGTAACTAAAGTAACACTAGATAAAATATTATCACTCAGCCAAGAGGAGGCTTTTAATAAAGCTTTTGATTCTGCATGGAATGCTGAAGAAGCTCTATCTGATCCCGCTGCAATTTGCATAAAAGTTTCGTTTTCCACTGAATATAGTATGAAAGCATATCCCATGGTTGAGTTCTCCTTTTTAAAAGCCGCATCTATGAATAGAATCCAGTCCGACGTTATTCTTGACCATTTTTCTTCGTATATCTTACCTTTTTGAACCCTTTTGTTCTTCTCAATATTCTCTTGAGGGTATTGTTGTAAGAATTTTCTTATTTGTTCTATAAGAGAATTTGGGTTTGGTTTAGTTTTATCAAAAACTACTGAGCATCTATATTTCCATATAAACCAAGAGATTGTTGCAATTTTATCAGAGAGTTTTTCAAAATCTGGTTCCGTAATCCACTCTTTAATCCATGTTGCGATTGAATCTGTAGTGATTCTTGAGTTGACTACTTCTAGGGAGAGCCCAAACCAAACAGCTCTAGCAAAAGGACAAGATCTTAGTAGGTGTTGCTCTGTTTCTTGTACTTGGGCATTACACATTGGGAAATCCGTTTTGAAATCTTTGTTGTGTGCTCCAAGTCTTGCATTTGTTGGGGGAGCTTTTTGAGCTAATTTCCAAATGAATAACTTAATCCTCGGAATCACTTTAATTTTCCAAATATTTTGCCAAGGAACTTCAACTGAGTTGTTGTTATCTTGGTCTTGGTTAATAAGGAAATTGTAGACATTTTTTGCAGAGAAAATTCCTGAGGAGTGGTGTTGCCATCTAACCTTATCTTGTTCTTGACTATTTGGAGAAATGGCTAGGATTTTTTCTTTCATATCCTCAGTGAAGAGAGTCTCTAGTTTATCTTGATCCCAAGCTTCTTCTTGTGTAATCAGTCCACTCACCCTTTGTGGAATATGCTCTGTAGACTCTGTTGGTTTTTGAATAGTATTTTCATTAGGAATCCATTTATCTTCCCAAATTTTGACCGAAGCTCCATTTTTGATTTGCCAAACGAAGTTTCCTTTTATGAGGCTTAACCCTTTTTGTATGCTTGTCCAAATCCAAGATAAATTTGTTGTTCTGGAACCTTTGAAGGGGTGGTTATTAGGAAAATATTTGGCTTTCAATAATCTATCCCAAAGTTGATCGTGTTCTGAAATAAGTCTGCTAGCCAGCTTCGTTAGGAGGGCAATATTGAATTGATGTGGGTTTTTAATTCCAAGTCCTCCTTGTGATATTGGTTTGCAAATGCTGGCCCAAGCCTTAAAATAACCTCCTCTTTTTTTGTTCTTATCTTTATTCCACCAAAAGTCTCTTTAGATTTTATCCATTTTGTCTAGTGTTTCCTTAGGAAGGTCAAGGATCTGCATCTGGTAGGTAGGGTAACCTTGTAGTACAGATTTTATCAGCACCGTTCTTCCAGCTTGAGAGAGTAATTTCGATTTCCAACCTTGCAGAGTATGATAATACTTTTGTAGAACGGGTTCAAAATTCTCCTTTCTTTTTTATCAAAAAAGAGTGGCGTTCCTAAGTATTTATCATTTTTTGTCATCATAGGGACTTTTAAAATTTTCGCAATAATTTTCCCATGTTTCGGATGAATTCTATGGCTGAAATATATTCTGGATTTTTGAATATTTGTCATTTGACCCGTTATTTCACCAAACCTGGATAAGATATCTAGAAGATTTTTTGCTTCACCTAAGTCGGCTTTTGTGAAAAGGAAGCAATCATCTGCGAAGAAAAGGTGGGAAATGTTTGAGGCATTTTTGTTTATCTTTAGACCAGAAATTTTCCTATCGGAAACCGCCTTTTCTAGAAGCCTGGATAGGATCTCCATGCAGATTAGGAAGAGGTATGGAAAGAGAGGGTCGCCCTGTCTTAGCCCTCTAGAAGTTTTGAAAGTAGGACCCGTAGAGCCATTTAGAAGGATGGAGTAAGAAGTTGTAGAAATACATTGCATAATGAGATTAACCCAAGAATTGCTTGTGACACCCCAAATACTAAACCTTCTTAGCAAATAGGATTATAACATAATTTCCAAATGAAGCATCAAACCAAGATTACCGATTCCAATAATCATAATTACATGAGCTAATCCCAAAGGCAAACTCATACACTCTGGTATTATATAAATGAAGATCTCTCGAGTGATATGATTATAATAATGTGTTGTTTTACAGATTAACAAAAATATACATATACAAAAGCTACGCAACATCTCTAATACGATAAAAGCTTTAAGCCACAAAACGGTTATTTTCGAGCGCACCTTTTCTTCTGATTACTGAAAACTGAAGTGGGAACGAGTGAGCACATCATCCCAAAGGGTTGCCCAATGGAAACAAATAACTTTAAAGTAATCACTAATATGCTTCACAGTTCTAAAAGAATATATACTGAAAGAAACAAGAAGCAACTAATCATACATCTATTTATGCATCGTGAAGCAAGTGTCACTCTAACCTCGCCAAACTCATTGGAGAAGACGATGCGAAAGCAACTCTAATCAATAATAATAACATCGTCCAGACAAACCATGGTTCAGAATATTACTATCAAGATCAGGAAGTTAGACAAACAAGTATAATATGCACACGAGTGATTTCCCAAAACTAAAATAATATATATAATAAGGAAACGGGGAAGAAGCCGCCCTACTAGGTAATATTATAACGGAGAAGAAGCCTCCCTACTATATATTATGTATATACTATCGAAACGGGGAAGAAGCCGCCCTACTAATATATTGAAACGGGGAAGAAACCGCCCTACTAAGTAATATTAAAACGGGGAAGAAGCCGCTATACTTAACTTAGCAAAGATCCGTGGGGAATCACAAACACTCCTTGCGGGGAAATCATACATCGCATATTACACGCACATCAAGACTCATACAAGCATTTTCATAGATAGTAAAACACACAAACATGCCAAAGGTAATAAAGACTGGTCATGCTCGCAATAGAAAGAATGCTCAATGATTGCAAGAAGGTTACAAAGTTCCCACCTGGTTTGTTGTCAAGCCACGCCTAACTTGAAATCAATCCACTGGTTCATCCTTGGAATCGTTCTTTGTTAATATAGACTAACTATTAATCACACAAGTATTCTAAGAATTAGCCAAAAGGCTCATAACATAATCTCATACAATTCTCTAGTTGTATAAAGTTAATTGAACTATCTAATGGTTCTACACCTTTTTGCTATCAATATTTAACACATATAGAAGTTTACTAATTCAATTAGGTTCATTCTCTATTTTATTAGATATGTCTCATGAATATCTACAACTTTGTAGAAGGAACGAAAGGCTAGTTCGGACCATAAAGGGTCCAAATATCAAACTAAGAAAGCTAGGCTTAAGTCCAAGTCTACTAACCCGACCCATTAATCGACGGCCTGGTCCAATTTATTAACTAACGGTCAAAGGGTTTAACTAACAGTCAACGTCCATTGAAGGTCAAGGTCCTGGTCAAGTCAGGTCAAACTATTCAAAGTCAGGTAAGGTCTGGTAAACTGAGTCAAATCCGTTTCAACACTAGTCGACTCAATCAGCTAACTGAGTCAAACAACTGACTAGGATATCTAGTTCAGGTTAAATATGCCAAGGTCAAAGCAAGGTGCAACATAAACAAACGAAGACTCAAAGTAATACATTTCTAACTCTTATTGAAAAACAACAGAATCACTATCTACAACACTATAATCACCATTCTCAGCATTACATCTAATTCCACTTTCACAACTTCATTGTCTTCGTTGTCACTAAGTCTTATAACATGTACCCTATAACTTGTCTTGAGTTGTAGTACCAGCAGCATTACTATAAACCATTCCACATATGTGATTCAACATCTCATCTTGTTTAACACAATCATTTCTAGTTATCAACACCACCAATCTGTAACTCAAACAACAGCAACACAAGACCAGCACTATAGAACTCAACTCCACCTGCAGCTTCACTAGACTGCAACTGCTCCACTAAGCCACCAATCACAGTCATCTTCATGACCACTTGCGACTAGCTCCAACATTCCTAATTCACACATCTAAACTTAAGTTCAGTCCAACTCCACCAATTGTCATCATTATCACAATTCAAACCAATTCAGCATAACCAATTCATCCACCTGCAACAACACTTTATCAGCTTCATTACTGTTTCTAGTTCATTTCACTAGCACATGTAATCTCATCAACAACCATTTCCTGAATTTCCCCTTCATCTGTAGTTTTACCCAATACCACTTGATTCCCATTCTTGCAATACATTTCAACACAACTATAATTCATATGTTACCTAAACCTAACCCTCTAAGCAGCAGCACAAACACTGGTATTTTCTTCTCATTCTTCAATGCTTTAACACTTGACACATCTCCACTCCTTACAATATTGCATTTACAGCTCAACTGCACATCCTCTCTATTAACCAAACAACAACCAAATCTACATCATATAAACTCCCACTGATTAACTCTATTTCCAGAAGTCATCTGCATCATTTACTTTTAACACATTCACCATTTACAGCCCCTCTCTGCCTCCCCTAGTTCAATAACATCACCATTACTTAAACTTCTAACCTCTGCATATCTGTAACTGCAGAGTCCCCTATAATTGAAAACACCAGACCCATCTTCTCCTTGTAACTCAGTTCTACATAAAAAATCTCAGTTTCATTCTTCCATCCCAATTTCATCTTCATCAACCGTTCAATTCTACAAACCCTAATTTCTGATTTAATTTAGGGAAGAACAGAAATCCTAGTTTCTATAAAATCAAAATTAAACTTTGTACATCCATTTAAACTTCAATTAATAACTAACCCAATCTATGACCGATCAAAACAAAAAGAACTCATAAAGAAACATCAATCAAAACCGAAACCCTAAATTACCTGTTTTTCGATTCTTTATCAGAAAAGCTTCACCTCTTCAATTCCTCGAAACCCATTGGTTTATCATCTATCAGGAACTCAAATCTTCTGTTGATTACTCCATCTCAAGAAATACACCCTAACCCTGACATTTATGTTCCTCTTTGATCCATCGTTCCTTCTTCATCTAAACTTAAACCAACTGATTTCCGAACTCCTAATCTTACTCGAATAAGATTCACGATCAAAATCTCTAATTTGAGATTGACAGAGAGAAGGAAAGAAGAACAGAGAAAAAGAAAGAAAGAAGAAGAAAGAGAACGGAAAAGAGAAAATAAGAATTTCTCTTCGACACGTATTGAAGATAAGGCCAACGAGATTACTAATGCGTCCACGTTTTGGATATGGGCAGCCCCAGGTCGGTCTAAGGCAGCATTACTATCTTTCCCTTCATACTTATCCGATGATATCTTCTTCGTCTGATATCCGAATGACACATTCGACTAGTCCATCGCGCATAACTTTTCGAGACCTATATAGTGATACTAGTTTCGAATCTAAATTATTATTAGATTAAAATTTGTATTAGCTAATCGAGTAAAAAGCTGCAAATCGTATCTTGACTAGTCTAATAGCGTTGACGAGTTGAGGATCCTTACATTCTCCCCACCTTATATCATTTTCGTCCTCGAAAATCAAACCATACTTGTGGTCTTCAAAACTCCCCACCTTATAGAAAAATGTTATCTCTCGACTAACTGCAAGTACTGCTCGTACTTACAAACGCGCGAAAATCAACTCATTTTAAATGAGTTCAAAGTAACATGAAATGAAACACAAATCTAAATGGCTTTCTACCACTAAGATCTAAAATTTGTGGCTCTAGGTTCAGTACACTAATTTCTATTTCAAAATATTATTGGTTCTAAATACAATATTAGATAAAGTTTATATATGTTCTAGGTTCAACTATACTGATTTAAGTTCTATCCAAGAGGGAAATCTAATTTTCTTACATGAATTTCTATAATGGAAAATATAAATTTTAGACTTAAGTTCTCTACACTAGTTCCTATTTCAATAAATTACGGGTTCAAAGTACATACAAACTACTCTATAATAAAGTTTATATATGATATTCAGGATCTATCAAATATACTAATCTCACTATTCTTCTAGTATTGGATTGCCTGTGCGCTCATAGTTTTAGACTAATTATTCTCTAATCGCATATAAGGTAGATGGTTTACCCTAAAATTTTACTTCATAAAACGTACACATAGTCAAACAAACAAATCAATCAATCAAACAAATCTTTTAGTTATTGTTAGATTTTAGTGATTAAGATTTATCTCACAACCCAACCCGGTTCTAAACTAATCTACTTCACCATCTGATACTAACTATCATCTTTTGTTTCCCATGTAAGATCTAATAATGAGCTCTGATACCAAGTTGTGACACCCCAAATACTAAACCTGCTTATCTAATAGGATTATAACCTAATTGCCAAATGAAGCATCAAACCAAGATTACCGATTCCAATAATCATAATTACATGAGCTAATCCCAAAGGAAAACACATACACTCTGGTATTATATAAATGAAGATCTCTCGAGTGATATGATTATAATAATGTGTTATTTTACAGATTAACAAAAATATACATATACAAAAGCTAGGCAACATCTCTAATACGATAAAAACTTTAAGCCACAAAACGATTATCTTTGAGCGCACCTTTTCTTCTTATTACTGAAAACTGAAGTGGGAACGAGTGAGCACATCATCCCAAAGAGGTGCCCAATGGAAACAAATAACTTTCAAGTAATCACTAATATGCTTCACAGTTCTAAAAGAATATATACTAAAAGAAACAAGAAGAAACTAATCATACATCTATTTATGCATCATGAAGCAAGTGCCACTCTAACCTCACCAAACTCATTGGAGAAGACGACGCGAAAACAACTCTAATCAATAATAATAACATCGTCCACACAGATTTCCCAGACAAACCATGGTTCAGAATATTACTATCAAGATCAGGAAGTTAGACAAACAAGTATAATATGCACACGAGTGATTTCCCAAAACTAAAATAATATATATAATAACGAAACGGGGAAGAAGCCGCCCTACTATATATTATGTATATACTATCGAAACGGGGAAGAAGCCGCCCTACTAATATATTGAAACGGGGAAGAAGCCGCCCTACTAAGTAATATTAAAACGGGGAAGAAGCCGCCATGCTTAACTTAGCAAAGATCCGTGGGGAATCACATACACTCCTTGCGGGGAAATCATACAACGCATATTACACACACGTCAAGACTCATACAAGCATTTTCGTAGATAGTAAAACACACAAACATTCCAAAGGTAATAAAGACTGATCATGCTCGCAATAGAAAGAATGCTCAATTATTACAAGAAGGTTACAGAGTTCCCACCTGGTTTGTTGTCAAGCCACACCTAACTTGAAATACACAATCCACTGGTTCATCCTTGGAATCGTTCTTTGTTAAAATAGACTAATTGTTAATCACACAAGTATTCTAAGAATTAGCCAAAAGGCTCATAACATAATCTCATACAATTCTCTAGTTGTATATAGTTAAGTGAACTATCTAATGGTTCTACACCTTTTTGCTATCAATCTTTAACACATATAGAAGTTTACTAATTCAATTAGGTTCATTCTCTATTTTATTAGATATGTCTCATGAATATCTACAACTTTGTAGAAGGAACCAAAGGCTAGTTCGGACCATAAAGGGTCCAAATATCAAACTAAGAAAGCTAGGCTTAAGTCCAAGTCTACTAACCCGACCCATTAATCGACGGCCTGGTCCAATTGATTAACTAACGATCAAAGACGGTCAAAGGGTTTAACTAACAGTCAACGTCCTTTGAAGGTCAAGGTTCTGGTCAAGTCAGGTCAAACTATTCAAAGTCAGGTAAGGTCTGGTAAACTGAGTCAAATCCATTTCAACACTAGTCGACTCATTCAGCTAACTGAGTCAAACAACTGACTAGGATAAATAGTTCAGCTTAAATATGCCAAGGCCAACGCAAGGTGCAACACAAACAAACAAAGACTCAAAATAATACATTCCTAACTCTTATTGCAAAACAACAGAATCAGTATCTACAACACTATAATCACCATTCTCAGCATTACATCTAATTCCACTTTCACAACTTCATTGTCTTCGTTGTCACTAAGTCTTATAACATGTGCCCTATAACTTGTCTTGAGTTGTAGTATCAGCAGCATTACTATAAACCCTTCCACATATGTGATTCAACATCTCATCTTGTTTAACACAATCATTTCTAGTTATCAACACCACCAATCTGTAACTCAAACAACAGCAACACAAGACCAGCACTACAGAACTCAACTCCACCTGCAGCTTCACTAGACTGCAACTGCTCCACCAAGCCACCAATCACAGTCATCTTCATGACCACTTGCGACTAGCTCCAATATTCCTAATTCACATATCAAACTTCAGTTCAGTCCAACTCCACCAATTGTCATCATTATCACAATTCAAACCAATTCAGCATAACCAATTCATCCACCTGCAACAACACTTTATCCACTTCATTACTGTTTCTATTTCATTTCACTAGCACATGTAATCTCATCAACAACCATTTCCTGAATTTCCCCTTCATCTGTAGTTTTCCCCAATACCACTTGATTTCCATTCTTGCAATACATTTCAACACAACTATAATTCATATGTTACCTAAACCTAACCCTCTAAGCAGCAACACATACACTGGTAGTTTCTTCTTATTCTTCAATGCTTTAACACTTAACACATCTCCACTCCTTACAATATTGCATTTACATCTCAACTGCACATCCTCTCTATTAACCAAACAACAACCAAATCTACATCATATAAACTCCCATTGATTAACTCTATTTCCAGAAGTCATCTGCATCATTTACTTTTAACACATTCACCATTTACATCCCCTCTCTGCCTCCCCTAGTTCAATAACATCACCATTACTTAAACTTCTAACCTCTGCATATCTGTAACTACAGAGTCCCCTGTAATTGAAAACACCAGACCCATAATCTCCTTGTAACTCAATTCTACATAACAAATCTCAGTTTCATTCTTCCATCCCCAATTTCATCTTCATCAACAGTTCAATTCTACAAACCCTAATTTCTGATTTAATTTAGGGAAGAACAGAAATCCTAGTTTCTATAAAATCAAAATTAAACTATGTACATCCATCTACACTTTAATTAATAACCAACCCAATCTATGACTGATCAAAACGAAAAAGAACTCATAAAGAACATCAATCAAAACTGAAACCCTAAATTACATGTTTTTCGATTCTTTATCAGAAAAGCTTCACCCCTTCAATTCCTTGAAACCCATTGGTTCTTCATCTATCAGGAACTCAAATCTTCTGTTGATTACTCCATCTCAAGAACTACACCCTAACCCTGACATTTATGTTCCTCTTTGATCCATCGTTCCTTCTTCATCTAAACTTAAACCAACTTTAACACCAACTGATTTCCGAACTCCTAATCTTACTCGAACAAGATTCACGATCAAAATCTCTAATTTGAGATTGACAGAGAGAAGGAAAGAAGAACAGAGAAGAAGAAAGAAAGAAGAAGAAAGAGAACGGAAAAGAGAAAATAAGAATTTCTCTTCGACACGTATTGAAGATAAGGCCAACGAGATTACTAAGGCATACACGTTTTGGATATGGGCATCCCCAGGTCGGTCTAAGGCAGCATTACTATCTTTCCATTCATACTTATCCGATGATATCTTATTCGTATGATATCCGAATGACACGTTCCACTCGTCCATCGCGCATAACTTTTCGAGACCTATATAGTATATAGTGATACTAGTTTCGAATCTAAATTATTGTTAGATTAAAATATGTATTAGCTAATCGAGTAAAAAGCTGCAAATCGTCTCTTGACTAGTCTAATAGCGTTGACGAGTTGAGAATCCTTACATTGCTAAAGCCTAGCGCTGTAAGGGCCGAGTTAATAAAATTCCATTCCACTATGTCAAAGGCTTTGGAAAGATCTAATTTTAGTGCGAAGTGGCCTTTTCTGGCTTTAGAAGTTTTCATTGTGTGGATAAGCTCATGGGAAACAATAATGTTATCCGTGATTTGTCTACCGGGTAGAAAGGCTGATTGGTTCGGAGAAATTATCTTATTCAGAATTAGTTTTATATAGTTGGAAAGAATTTTAGAAATGATTTTGTATATAGTATTACTCAGGCTAATGGGTCTAAAGTCAGCTGGGGTTTGTGGGGTTAAATATAGTTATCAGTTGGAGCTGGAAAATATGTATACGGTATACAAAATACCGGCATACATGGTTTTTGTGAATCACGTTAGATATTTAAGAATATTGCAAGACTGTAATTAGCATTCTTTAATTATCTAACAACTAGTAAAGGTTGGAGAGTATTCAATCATTGTTTCTACTTAATGATTGACATGGTTACAGTGAATTTGAAGCTAAGATTTTTATGACATGTTCTTCTTATAAGCCTTTACACTCCCGCCAATAATGAGAGCATTCTGAAATGTGTAAGACCATCATCAACCATTGAAGATTAACGGTTGAAATTAAAATTTGTGGATGGTGAAATTTCGCATTTCGGAATATTCTCATTTTTGATAGGAATGTAGAGATGTATAAAAGGAACATGTCACCAAAATCTTAGCTTCAAATTCATTGTCGGTTGGGTTTGGGAGAACAAATGACGCTAAAATGTCGTGATTAATTCATTATAACCATGTCAACGGATCCTACCCCTTTTATAATTTGGCTATACAATTATATATTTTTAGAGAAGGATCCAGTGACATGGTTAGAATGACATTTGGTTGATATTTTGGCGTCAATTTTCTTATGAAACCCAAACGCCAACGAGTTTAAAGCTAATTTTTGTAATGGGATATTCCTCTTATAAAGATCTATATTCCTACCAAAAATGAGCTTATTCTGAGATACAAAACCTCACCATCTATAAATTTTAATTTCAACCTTTAATATTCAACGATTAAAATTAGATGTGGTAGATGGTGTCCTTATACGTCTCGGAAAACATTCATTTTTGGTAGGAAGGTAGATCTTTATAAGGGGAATATGTGGTAAGAAAATTAACTTCAAAATCGTTGTCGTTTGAGTTTCATAACAAAAATGGTGCCGAAATGTCAACCAAATGTTATTCTAACCATATCATTGGATCCTTCCCCAAATTTTTATCCACTACTATGATAAATCGTCATATTGCGACGGAAAAATAACGTCATATATAGATATTGATTGATTGAAAAGGTAAATTCAATAAAAAAAAAAAAGAAGGAGAATTACACTAGGTTGTTATCAGTGAGGAAAGCCTTGATACAACTTGATGGATAAACCTTCTAGACAGGATACTGATTATAGGTATATCTTGGAGCGCTTTAAAAGAGCATTTGCAATATAGTTGCAAGACCAGACTACATGAGTATGCGTTTCAAACGATTGATACCTTCGAACAATATCTTCTTCTTCTTTTTTTTTTTTTTTTTTTGTGTGGAAATCACATTTCAATTCCTTCAAACCAAAATGATGATTACATGCTTAAAAGATTATCAAAAGCACCAAAATACAAGATAATCAAAGCCCAAATACGGATGACGACACCAATTGCAAGTACGCTGCAAAGAGAAAGAGCTATGAACCGCAAAGACATCCAATTTTTGTAGATGTAGTAGTGATGAATGATGGTGTGAACCGGAATCAACTCCGACCATTTAAAATAATTATCTTCTTCAATAAGAGATGCTCCAAATGAAATGGAGTATTTTGCCCAAAATCTTGTAGATCCAGATGAATCTGGGTGCCCTAAATCCCTCTTGTTGAAGATGAACCCAAAGCGAAGCCGAGCAGAATCGTTGATGTTTTGGATGAATCGAGAATAAAAATCCAAGCAACACCATGGAGATTTGAAAGAATTGCTATTAAAGCGAAGAGAAAATCTTCCAAAAGCCGAAGAAAAGATCGCCCAAATAGCGAAGAAATGTGTCCATAGACACCAAAAACAACAAAAATAAAACCTAAAAACACAAATTAGACTATTCTTATTCATAAAAACTAAAAATCCTGGCTCAGATTTAGCCCGAAAAGACTAGATCTAAGCAAGAAGAAGGATGAAGTTCTAAGTTTTTTTTTTTGAAGGATAGAGGGAGGAGAGAAAAGAAAGAAAAATCCTGTGTTTTTTTTTTTCTAATAAGAAAAAAGAGTGTATATTGGTTAGATAAAAATTTACAAGAAAAAATCTACTAGAAATATAAAAGAAGCCAACATTACAAAGAAAACATTGTTCAAACTAAAAATAATTAGACAACAAGACATTATAAATGTGCTTCCATATGCGATAATTTGGGAGATTTGGAATGATAGAAAAGCGCGAGTGCATGATGGCTAATCCAAGACGAAGGATGAGTTAGTTTCGGATGTTAAACAACTTATTCGATGAGCACTGTACTATATATGGTGCTCAAAATAAAATAAAAATAATCAAGGGTTATTCGACGAGCACCGTATTATATCATTGGGAAGACATTGTAATCTTATAGTTTCCCTTTGATTTTGATAAGGTCTCTCGACCATTTTCTGTACATATTTTTCTTTTTTAATATAGAGTTCTCTTTTCGAAAAAAAAAATATTAAAAAGAAAATGAGAAAAGCATAGATGAAGCCTCATGCAAGCAGACATAATCCAAGCCGAAATCAAATATTTTGCTTCCAAACCCAAGTCAATATCAGTCTTGCAAATGTGTGTTTTATTAAAACTTTAAAAGATCTTTGGTTTCTTTTGTTCTAAAGAACCCAAATCACAGTTGCATGTATAAATTTCCAAACATTCTTTGAAACTCCACAAATATAGTCATTTCAAACCTTTGCAATTTTCTCATGGATTGAGGCAGTACCTACGACCAATAATTCTATGAAAAATTGAACACCACAATCCCGGGAAAAACCTAACAGTGAATTAAAACATGGTTCGCAGATTCCATTTCCCTACCACGCATAGTAAAACTATTATCATTGTTTATACCTTTGGGTTGTAACAAGTTAACGGAATTCCAATATTAAGCACTGCAGTCCAAACAAACAAATTTACCTTTGATGAGATGTGTTTATTACAGACAAAATGGATCGAAAACCGAATGCTAAAACTGGAAGACATCAGATGAGAATAAAAGGCTTAATCGAAAGAGAAAAAAAAAACCGTAAATAGTCAAGTTTCCATCTCATTATTTCATCAATATTATCTAAAGTAAAACAGAAGTTACCAATTAAAATTGCAAATTGATTTACTTATTCTTCCCCAACTTATTTAATAGGAACATTCCCATATAGGTGATCTGACAAATTAACAAACCTGTTCCCACTTATTTTGGAAAAAGAGAGCACAAGCCTTTCAGACCTATATCACATGGATACCAAGAATAGAGTCTGTACTAACCAAAGGACCATGTTTTGCAGTTCTATTCCAGCAAGAGGTACCAATTGAAACTGAAATTAAATCAGGACACCAATGAGTTAGATGGTAAACTAGATGCAATTACTCTATATCAAAGATGCTCCTTTTCGGTGCCAAATTACTAGTACCATTTACTGAGAAAAGCTAAGTTCGTGTGTTTAAGGCTAAGTGAAAAAGCGGGAGTCTAACAACCACACCCAATATTTTTCTTAGCAATCTGTATGGACAAACTTTGATATACTTTTAAGAGAATCAACTAGACAGTCAGACTCAATCTTAATAATAGTATATCAAAGAGTTAATTCCCACTTTCTTGATTCAATACTTACTCAAGCAAATAGAAATCTGCGAATCTAATTGAATACAGGAGAAATCACTTGAACGGTACCAAAGACCAATGTTCAAGGATCAATCAATTTCAATCAACAACCAAAGGTTGGATTTCCCCATTGATCGATTCATTGCACAACCATTGATATTTCAATTATATAACCAAATATAATGCGCAAAAGAAATAACACAGACACCAGAAGTTTTGTTAACGAGGAAACCGCAAATGCAGAAAAACCCCGGGACCTAGTCCAGATTGAACACACACTATATTAAGCCGCTACAGACACCAGCCTACTACAAACTAACTTCGGTCTGGACTGTAGTTGAACCCCAATCAATCTCACACTGATCGAAGGTACAGTTGCGCTCCTTACGTCTCTGATCCTAACAGGATACTATGCACTTGATTCCCTTAGCTGATCTCACCCACAACTAAGAGTTGCTACGAACCAAAGTCTAAGACTTTAATAAACAAATCTGTATCACACAGAAAAGTCTACGGTAATAGATAAATCTGTCTCCCGCAGAAATACCTACAAGTTTTTATTCCGTCTTTTGATAAATCAAGGTGAACATGAACCAATTGATAACCCGGACTTATATTCCCGAAGAACATCCTAGAATTATCAATCACCTCACAATAATCTTAATCGACTAGCGAAAGAAGATATTGCGGAATCACAAACGATGAGACGAAGATGTTTGTGACTTCTTTTATATCTTGCATATTGGAGAAATCAATCTCAATCCTATCTTACGATTGTATTTAATACGATAGAAACAGCAAGATAAGATCACGCAACTACAGAGAAAATAGTTGGGTTTGGCTTCACAATCCCAATGAAGTCTTCAAGTCGTTAACCTACAGGGTCTCGATAGAAACCTAAGGTTAACGAGAATCGACTCTAGCTAATACAAATAGTATCACACAGAAGGAGTGGGGATTAGGTTTCCCAGTTGCTAGAGTTCTCCTTTATATTGTCTTTCAAATCAGGGTTTGCAATCTAAGTTACCTTGGTAACAAAGCATTCAATATTCACCGCTAGATGGAAACCTAATTAGATTCAAGCTAATATCTTTCAACCGTTAGATCGAACTTAGATTGTTATACACAAATGAAATGCACGTTTATTTAGGTTTGTGTAACCATACCTAAATATGTACACTTAGTTGGTCCAACAGTAGTTAACCAAATGGTTAGCCATATGAGCACTTTCATATCAACCATATTCATCTTCACCATAACTAGTTCAAATGACTCAAGATAACTAGTTAGAGAGTTGTTGAATTGATTAGATATCATAGAAATATACAAGACACAATTGAAGCAAAAACGATTTGATTCACTCGAATCAATTCATGAACTTTATATCCACGGTTTGCAAGTATGCATTCCTTAGTTTATATAAGTTTAAGTTCACGAATAATCGTTTTTAGAAACTAACCTACTTAAGTACGCATACTAGTACGCGGACTTAAGTATCCTGAATAAGTTTGTTTTCAGTTCACAAACTCCAACAAAAATTCACGGGATGTGAACTTCCGAAAGTATGCGTACTGGTACGCGGACTTCAGTTCCGGTTTTCCTGAGCAGCAAAGTACGCATACTTTGGTTCAAGGAATGAGGACTTACACACGTATGAGTTATCACACAATGTTTATATCCTTTCAAGGTTATATTCTAAAATATCATTTCAATCATTGAAACATTCTTAGAGGACGTTATATAGTTGTTGTTCACAAGCTATTTTTCGTCAAAGCGATTTTCAAGTAATTGAAACTAATATGACTTTTGTCACTAGTAAAGATGAACTTGGCCAAAGCAAAAGCTTACCAACACATATTTCGAGAAATAGATAAGCGAGATAAACTCGGCTCGAAATAGCAAATGTGTATAATCATAGTCTATATAGCAATACGACTTTTGTCTCAAGATAGGAGATAGAGTAGATAGACTTTTGAGTGACAGATAAGTTCAAGCCTCCACAATACCTTTTAGTCGATGAAGTTCCACCAGTTCCTTGAGTAGTTCTTCGTCTTTGTATGATGATCGCCATGGAGTCTAGAGCTCAACTACACTTTCTATCCTAGTCCGAGACTTAGCTATGAGTAGACTAGAAATCAAGACTTATAGTTTTAGAAACTAAACTTGACAACATGCTTGAGATAGCAATGCTTGCGAGTTCGACCGAGCAGTGCTCTAACACTAAGCACACCCAACCATACAACATCTTTAGAAGTACATTTTGCTTCCAGTTAACCAAATAAAATTTAAAACTTTGACCCTATAAAGAGTTCCCATCTTCCTCTTTAAGACTATAATAACCGAAGTATTGAACAACCCCAACCATCCAACATTTTTAGAAGTACATTTTGCTTCCAATTAACCAAATAAAGGTTAAAACTTTGACCCTATAAAAAGTTACCCATCTTCCTTTCTAAGATTTTAATAACTGAAGCACCGAACAACCTAATAATATTTGAAAGGAGACTCTGAACTACCCACTTACTAAACTCAAAAGCAACAAACTTGATAACAGATTTACAACTCTTTCGAATACAACATTCCTATAAACTTTATTTATGATCCATTTAGCAGCCTCATGCATTGGCAGAGCTTCATCATGCTCAGAATCTCCATCTTTTGAGAAATTTATCATGGCCTCCATATATCTATATGATTATTTCTTATACTTAGACCATATCCTTCAATCTTAGCATTGTAATCAAAATCAACATTGAAATTCAGTCTAATCCAGTTATGTGGTGCAACCGGAAAGCAATGCCATATGTGAGTACCAAATGTATGAGACATAATCTCAAAGATTAATCACACAGATATCAACCACACTCGCATGAGATATTCACGGAGCACCACACCATCTCGTCATTCTCGAAAACAATTGAGGTGAGCAACCATAAATGTTGACACTTCCCTGAAAAGGCATGATATATGTCAGAAGAGCCTGATATATGTAAAACATCCATTCAATCTGTATATACATACCATCTCCATATCACAAAGATAGTGGTTTCTTCATATCTTACTGCTTCAAAAAGGCTTTTCAAGGTGACTAACTGTTAATTTCTTTCAAAGAGTAAGAGACAAGTCGATCATGGATGAAATTTTTTTCTACGTTTAAGCCCTTGATCCAACAACTCTGAGTGTTTTTTGAAAAAAAAATATAATTACACTTCATTTACACCCAATGCATAGGTGCACTGGTTACCCTTACTTGGAATTGGTGATGTTTACTGTCGTTTTAGGTGTAAAAATAAAATAAAACGGGACTAAGTTTATTTATGAGAGTTCGATAGATCAAAATCATATTGAACTCGCTTGAACCAATAAATGATTGTTCGTGCACCTCTTAGGTCACAAAAATATTAGATAGGGTTGATCTTAGGGAGGAAAGCATAGAAAGAGTTAAATATCACATGGGTGATAGTAGGTGGTGTTTTCAAATTGTTAATATCAAAGTTTTTAGACTTTGCAGTGAAACTGCTACTGTGAAAATTCTCTGATCTTGCTGAGAGATTGATAGCTAATTATAAGACGCTCCTTTATGATAGGTTGAGTTGACTATTTATAGAAGTGGTAGCATAGCGTTTCCACGTAAGAAGTGGAAAACATGTTGAAGATAGTATAATTTAGAAGACTCGAGAAGATATAGAAAACGTGGTAAAATCCTTTTCGCAATGCTACGAAGACTGAACACTATTTATTCACTTATCTCTTCTTTCCCTCCATATTTATCACGACTAGTTTGTTTCTGTTATGAGAGTGAACGGGCACACCGTATGCGTCCTAGACCGCTAAACCAAAAACCTAAAGAATATCCCCCATGTGACATGTTTGATATCTCGTAGAAATTACAAGTAGAGTTAATATGCTACTAGTGTTAAGTTGACAGAGTCATGTAAGACTGTTTGGTTAAGTAATTGAATGATTAGTCTCGTAAAGACTCAATGACTAGAGGAGAGTAGATTTCTAATGCTGATGACCAATGTGTTATACGCGAGCGATGAGCTCCAATCAGTAGAACGCGAGTGATTTGTACACGACCCTTAAGTGGTGAAATATGAGCGATTAGCTCTAAATGATGGGGCGTGAGCGACGAGAGCGATTTGTACACGATCTTTAAGTGATGAAATATGAGCGATTAGCTCTAAATGATGGGGTATGAGCGATGAGCACGAGTAAGTTGTCCGTGATTAGTCGAGTATGTCGGGTAATCATTGGTGTAGCACGTCATGTTTCTGGCGCATGACTATAAAAGAATAACAAGTGATGATAATATTAGCATACATAGTTGAAATACGAAATAGCAAAGAATAACAAGTGATGATAATATTGGCATATATAGTTTGAATTACGAAATTGCTGCATGCTCATATCCTGGAGCATCGAATCAGAGTTCCCGTGGCTTGGGCATCAAATGGTAAAGCACAAGCACCGGACACGCACAGTGCATCAAGGAAATAAGGCATCAGAGGGGAGGTAAATGCACATGTATGCCAGAGTATATACATGTATGATATGCACCAGCGTTGAAAGAGGAGGCAACACGAGAAGGATGTGCTGGTGCTATAAGCACCAGCGAGAATAAATTCGATCGCCGACAGGTCGGTTCTAGCACTGGTAGCACTAGCTATAGGATTCCAACGCTGGCAGATTAGTTAAGGACTGGTACGATGAGCACTAATAACAAGTGATGATAATCTTTTAGAATTCAATACATAAAGTAAATATTGAGCACCAGTAATTTGAAGAGCTGACCACAAAGATACGTTGACAGTCAAGTAAGAACAATTGTGACATTTTTAAAGCAAAAGGGGCAGAGCTTATTAAGAAAAACAGAGCTTTTTTCACTAAGAAAGTACGACAACCGCAAATGGAGTTAAGTGGTTATGACTTCAAGTTTGACACTTCCAAATGATGAGTCCACTCGCGGTTAAGAGAGGGAAGAACCATTGCACTACCAACAAATGCTACACTGCAAGATAGGTTACAGGAGATCATAAGATCATCAAATCGCAAAGAGACACAAAATATGATATGGAACTAGAATGCGCCATTTTTTTATAAGCGAATAAAGGTTACACAAAAACCACCCTTTCACATTATCTACACAAAAGGCAAACATTATCCAAATTTGTACGACATACAATCCCATATGACCGACATTATTCTTAGCCCATTGGGAAAATTTATGAGCCACATTATTAGACATTCGATTAATAGAACCAAAATACAATAACTTGAGTTTAGGAATAAGCTTTTTTAGGTCTTGGAAAAGGTGATGTGTTATTTGATCTCCCAAAAAATACTTCCTATTGATTTTCAAATAATTTCCGCAACATCGCTTTCTACCAAAATCTTGTCATCCTTCATTTCCCAAGCTAGTTTCACAACGTCTCTAATTGCAGGCACATCTTCTTCATCTGCAGACAAACAAATCAAGTTAGTTGATTCGACATGAATAAAAGAATTCTTAAAATCTCTTATAATTAGTATTTTTCCTCCAATATGTGGATTAGGTTCCAAGCCCTATCAGTAATGAATTTTAGTCATCTTTCTGGTGGGATCTCCTATGAAGAGTCATATTTTTTCACACGGATTGCAGCAATACGATCAATCAGAGATGCTTTACTGGTAGTTTGTAACATCGACTTTGCTCTTGCTATAATATGCCCTGGTTCTTCTAGTTCGTCACCATGGACAATCCCATTTCGATTGGTCCATATTGACCATATGAGACACACGATTAATGGAAAATTCTTAGATCTTCCGGAAGAGTCATTGAATGGGCTGAGTTGGAGTCAAAATCCAATCCATCGTTGAAAAGTATGGTTCAAAAACTATTGTGTTTGGACATTTATCAGAAACCACACTCTTGAGAGAATTTTGCAGATAACCAGAGTGTGCATAATTGTTTCTGATTTCGACGTGCATTTAGGACAAACATAATCAGAGTTGTGAATACGCTTATGTAGGATTTCATTCACATATAAGGCATCTTTCGGTGCCTTCCAAATGCAGATTTGAACTATTGCAAGTATCTTTTATTTCCAAAATGTCTTCCATAAGTCTGCATTAGAGTTATTCCTTCTTACACTCGAAGCAGAATAAACTGATTTGGTGGAGAAATAGAAGAAATCAAACTTTGAGGGATCCGCTCGATCAACATTTTTGAATGTAGGTCAAACATGTCACTCAATTTTACCACAGTCCATAACCTTGAGTCATGATTTATCGAGTTTGAAACTTTAAGATTCTTATCAGGCACATTGTTGGCTTTACCAGGGATCTAGTTGTCAAACCAAGGGTCAATAAGATTTTCTTCCCCTACCACCCGTATAATAAAAGGCTTATAGCGCATTTGAATGCACACTCAGAAGTTACTTTTTGATTTCTGGAAGTCGAAAAGTCAGAAGTCGGTTTAGCAATTATTTTTCAGAATGACTTCTAGAAACAGAAAAATCAATTTTTTGTAAAGCAAAATAGTTTTGCTTCTGACTTCTACTTATAAGGTAATATTAGGACATTTTGCATACATCTTGATTTAATCACTCCCGGTAGAGATTATGTGCTTCGTTCTTTCGAACCCCAACTCTCTTTCTTCTTAGGATTTACAGAATGCTCCATTTGATGAAAGAAATAAAATTAGGTGAGATGAATTTAGGAGTGCGTAGACAAACCTCGACTCTGACTGCCTTATTGTGGGAAAACTAAATAACACGAAAATCAGCCAGTGTTATTACTCCCGTGCTCGGGATGGCAGTTATTTGACTTTGTACATAAAAAAACGAAATTCACCCTGACAGCAAAAATGAACGTCCTCCACTAGCAACTAGCAAGTGGAAATGCAATTGGTTCTCTATAAATTGACAGAACCAGCACAAGAAAATTAATTGCTTCCAGTTCGTCTAGATAGGTGGTTTGGCAGTAAGTCCATGATCTTACTATCAAAATTACCCATCAGTAATAATAAATTGGATTTGAACTTATGCACCAAAAAGGAAAAAGAAATCACACCTTCACCCACTGCACAGTGCAGAAAAGTAAAAGCAACATGAGACAGGGATATTCCCCATTCCACGTAATACCCATTATACCCACCACCATTGTCCACAACAGTCTCCGAATTTACCATCATGGCACTACTCTCCTTTTGTGGTCAATGAGAACAAAGGGGTGCTTTAAAATTTACAGTATCAAATACGCTTTGGAAAACCCTTTACCTGTACAAATCAACTAACAAAAACTGTTTCCAATCTCAGATTTCAATTGGGTTTTTGCCGGGAAGGGCAATGCTCACCTGAAAAGACATGCTTACCGGAGTTGAGGTTATTTGGTAATTAAATGAAAAATCGGGGGTAATGTTAAACTCTAGTCTGTCCTGTTACTTAACGCTTGTCTGGCAGCGGTACTTGAAGCCAAGCAAGTGAGAAAGGAAGAGCTCTGTTCTGTGGGTGGCAAACTCTCAGAGCTAGTGAGAAAAAGAAAATCTCTCATTTCTTCTCTCATCAGAAATTCTTTGTTTTGCGCAAAGCAATGTCTGTAACTCACAGAAATCAGAAATCTTTTTCAGTTTTGGACCATTTCTAGTCCTCAAAAAACATTAAAAATCCCGAGAGAAAAAAGAAGAAGAAAACAGAAAGAGAGGAGATACTGGATAAACTCATAAACCCTAGTTTGTTTGTTTGTTTTTTTCAACTGACTGGGAAAAATACAGATCTTCATTTCTGAATCATCATCTTCTTCTTCACTCATTACTAGAAACTGATGTTTCCTTCGGTTTAAGGGATAAAAAAGGCAGTAGTTTCAAGATTTTTGGAAGAAGAAAGTGAAGAGATTTCGATCTTGAAAGATTCTGAAGAATAATAAGTCTTGAATCTTGTGAACAAAGTGTTTGATTTGCCCTTTTAGTTTATTTTTGCAAATTTTGCATCTTTTTCAGGTATTGCCTTGAATACTTGTCTGTTCATTATCTGTACTACACCGACAGTTTCTCTCTGTTCTCTACATTTTTTCTGAAGTGAACAATTTCTCATTTTCAAGAAGCAGAAATTTCAATTTCCTCAATTCCTATAGAGATCTAATTGAATAGAAGAAAGTTGAAGTTTTTGGAAATGTGGAAGAACTAGCACATGAGAAGTTACCGGGGTTTGAAGAAAAGTTACCTTTTTTGGTAATTTGTTGATTGAATTTGTAAAAACTGGTCATTTATTTGGGTCAATTTCAGAGTTGATGGATCTTAATTGAGGTTTTAGATTTAGAGAAAGGGGGTGAAGATGGCAAGTTGGGAACATTTTGGGGAGTTAGCAAATGTAGCTCAACTCACCGGAGTAGATGCAGTCAGGCTAATTTCGATGATTGTTAAAGCAGCTAGTACAGCTAGAATGCACAAGAAGAATTGTAAGCAATTTGCATTACATCTTAAATTGATTGGGAATTTGTTACAACAACTTAAAATCTCTGAGTTGAAAAGATATCCAGAAACTAGAGAACCATTAGAACAGCTTGAAGATGCATTGAGAAGGTCTTATATTCTTGTGAATAGTTGTCAGGATAAGAGCTATCTTTATCTTTTGGCTATGGGTTGGAATATTGTTTATCAATTTAGAAAGGCTCAGAGTGAGATTGATCGTTATTTAAAGCTTGTTCCTCTTATTACCCTCGTCGATAATGCACGATTTAAGGTATTGTCTTAATCTTACATCTGGTCTACAAATTCAATTATGATTTGATTATGAAATTTGGTTTATGTTGTATTTTTTGTTATCTATGGGTCCATCTGATAATTGCAGTCAAAAGGTGATTTTGTACCCCTTACTGAAGTTGAGCTGCAATTTAACAAGGAATATGATCAGTGTATACCCTACTAGTTGAGAATTAGTAAGCCTTGTTATGTCCTGTTTGACTCTGCAAGTGGATCTAGTTTATCGAAATTCTAGACCACCTGTTATGTTAAATCATTTGCATTTACAGTCTTGAATAACTGATGCAAGTATGAATGACTGGGTTGCTTGCTTTTCTGTCTTACAACACCTTTGTAATTGAACAGAATTGAAGTAGGAGGAAGTTGACAAGTTGTAGAGTATAATGATTGTAATGTTTCATTAATTTATCTGGGTTTTCCATTTTTCAATTGGCAGGAGAGATTGGAAGATATCGAAAGAGATCAACGTGAGTACACCTTGGATGAAGATGATCAAAAGGTGCAGACTATTATTTTAAAACCAGAGCCTTCAAAGAATGACACAATGGTGCTGAAAAAGACCCTTTCGTGTTCTTATCCGAACATGGCTTTTGAGAAAGCCCTGCAAACAGAAACTGAGAAGCTTCAAGTAGAACTCCAACAATCACAGGCTAACTTAGACGTTGGTCAATGTCAAGTAATCCAACGCTTGCTCGAAGTCACAGAATCTGCAGCAAATTCTCAGCCGATGACACCTCTAAAAAAGTCAGTGAAAAAGGATCCAGATCATTCATACGTAGATTCTGACAAAGGGCAAACCTATAGTGAAAGCTACGTTGCACCCAGTGACACTCGCAAAGCACCCTCAAGGTTGGCTTCAATTTGGTTATTTTGAATACCGCATGTAGATCATAAATTTATAATGAGAAGAATAAAAATCATATGGTAGGTATATGCATTTCGAAGGCACAAAGCCTCTGTGAAAACCTGTTGGAAGTATCCTTGGGTCATTCCAGTCTTATGGGATGACAGAGGCACAAGCTGTTATACTGTGCCGTTGGGCAACAGAATCTATTTTAAATGTTGTTACACCACTGTGGTTTTCTAATCTTATAGTAATGTTGTGCAGAAATAGTTCTTCAGTTTCATCCGGACAAGATCTATTATCAAGAAGAGGATCACAGCGGGATGACGAATGGAGTTCAGATTTACTTGGCTGTTGTGCAGAACCTGCTTTGTGTATGTTACCGTGCAACACCACTTCTGTTTCAAGATATAGAGTTATTCCTATATCTTCTGTTGCAAGTTAGTTTGCTAGGTTTAGATTATGCATACACTTGTGCCTCTCATGTTCTTCAACTTCTTATGGATTAAACTTTCCTATTCCCGGATCTTGATCATCGGTGCATATCTCTTACTACATATGTATGTTTATGTGAATATGAAATTCTGGATTTAATGCCCGGTTCTTATTCATCTCTAAGTGCTTTCTTACGGTGTTTGCTTACCATCCAAATATATTGGAGATTAAGTGATAGCACTTATCATAGGAGGGTGAAAGTATATTGACTAAATTCCTCACCTCCTAACCTTATCCTGTGTATCTTTCAATGTTCATCGTTGACAGTTATCCCCAACTTCTACACTATATGCATCAAAATGGGATAGGGTCTACACTATATGCATCAAAATGAGATATGGAAAACAGAAAATCTTATTAGTGTCCATACTAACTTAAGATCATGTTAAAGTATTGATAGGGAAAACTGTAAGCGTAAGGCCGAAAGGATAGGTTTCGATTTATTATCATGTTTTCTTTCCCTAAAGTCTAAAGATCTTCTTCTATGCTTGTTAGGACACGTCTTCTTTTGTACTTGTGTAAACACTAAACCTCACCTGATCATTTGAATAATCAATGACCAGCTTATTAAATTTTGCAGGTATGAAGACTTTATTCTGTCCTTGCAGTACATTTTCAAGGATTAACTCGGTGGTTGCTAACAGACACGTTTGTAAGTTGATTTGTGATTGTTTTCTTTAATTGACATTCTCTCTTTCTTTGGGTCATATGCAAAAAACATCTTATGGCTTCTTATTTTACCTGAAAAAGTTTATTTATGTTAGGTTCTTCATGACTTTTCAAATATGAATTGTAAATTATGTTCTCATTCACGTTAGATGAATGTGGCAATTAAGTTCTTTTCGGATGACTTAGCAATGGACAAAGTGAAATGCGGGAGAGAAAAAACCTTCTTCGGTTTACATTGAAATCCTAGATTCAGAGGTTATAAATCAAAGATGTGCCAAAATCCAAGCCAGCTGACACATGAGTAAGGAACAGTTGGTAGGTTTGTTGCCGGAGGCCTAGAAGTTGGAGGTTGAAATTCAATTCTGGACATCAAAACGAGTGTAGAAAAAACTCATAGTTTGGTTCGCTTATAGAACACAGACAGTGTGATCTACAATAAAGTCTAGGAGGCATCCTTTGCATCTGAACCAAATACTTCTTAAATTTTTAAAATGCTAGAGAACAGCCGGATGTTGTTTAAAGATCTTATTAGAAACAATACATCTGTGATTGGGTCTTCGAATTTAATACTTAGAAAGCAATTTTGTGTGCTTGATTATCAGCTCCAGGAGAAGCATGTAACGAATTAATGGCATATTCACTGATATTGGCTTGCTGTTGCTATACCTGCTGCGTAAGAAGAAAGCTCCGCAAGATGCTCAATATCACGGTAACTTGTTTCCCTTTTCGTATCATGTCATGCCACAGTTGTAGATCTCCAGTAGAGGGGTTCTTTTTGTGACTATTCAGACCTAACCAATCTTCAAGTCAATGTCATTGTTTCTTGTTATACATATAGACCTGAACGGTTTCTGTTTTGCAGGGTGGATTTTGTGACGACTTCCTCTCACATTTGATGTGTTGCTGTTGTGCTCTAGTCCAAGAATGGCGAGAGGTGGAAATGCGTGGTATGCACGGTAATTGCCATTTAACTCTCTAAGATTTAAGTTTCTTTTCAAGTTTAAAGAACACTGTGATAGCATTACCTATAAATGATATCTAAACACACGGTATCTCTATATAACTCGCACAGCCACTAGTCTTAGTTTCATCCATTAAGTTTTCTTTTTAGAGAGTATAATAAGAAACCAAATTGCAGGTCCTGAGAAGACAAGAACAAGTCCACCACCTTCTCAATACATGGAATCGTGAACCTCAACCGAATTTGCAGGTCCTGGTAGTTTGTGCAGAGTAAAATATATGGGTAGATAATTCATGTCCTCGTCGTCAAGCTCCCTAATTCCTCTTCTGGTCGATGATGACCAATGGTTGTTAGTTAACCAATGTTCATTTGAACCTTCCTATAAGAAATCTTATGCGTCATTAATATAGATTTTTTTTTTTTCTAGACATTCAACATCTGTATCATAGATTACTTGTTTAATGGAAAAATAGTGGTTTGCGTTATTCTTTCAGATATATTTCTCTTCGTTTACCTCGTAGAGTTTTCTTAAATTGTAACAAAACAGCAACTACGCACTAATCGGCCGAACTGGACCTTTACGAGTGTGCATTTCTTATGCACAATGAATATACGCAATGGCCAACTGGTGCTCACAGTGTGGTTCTTGTTCATCTCCTCTGCTTCCTCACTTGCCAGATGCATTCCATCTGGACAACTTCTATGAACTAAGCTGGGCATCCCTGCATAAGCATGGTGCAACTCGTTTAGAACCAGTGCGGTTATACCAGTTATACCCCCATACGCGAATCCAAATCCAAAATGATGGGGCTGTCATTAACGAAGAAGAACAAGGCTGTCTAAAGAAAGCTCCTCTTATCCAGATTAACACAACGAAAGGATCTGACTACTCCATCTGGCAAAATGCCACTCAACAAACACAATGTTATCATCTTCAAGGATAAAGTCACATAACCATGACAACTACTCCTTATTTAATACAACAAGGTGTACCAAATTATATACCTTTTGAGCTCTTAAAACCAATCATTTTGATTACTCATTTAAAAGGACAAAACATGAATCCTCCTAGACACCACAAATTGATGATGAGGTATGTGAATGCAATTCAATATGCTAGTCTTTATCACAAAGGATCAGGACAAAACAAAAGAGAAAAAAGGTCTGTTTATAGTTGATAGCCTCATACTTTAAAATATTTGAAACTGCACTGAGAGCTTTGAAGTCTTGATAATGGCTACACCAGTTTCAATAGAGGTTTGGAATCCTAATGGGAAATACAGAGTTATTAGCACAAAACCCATGCCTGGAACCAGGTGGATTCGTCTCCTAACCGATCAGAATTGCCGTGTTGAAGTAAGTAATCTTCTGTATGACTATTTAGATTTTCTTCAAACTTTCAGGTACTAATGAACTCACATAGTCTACTTATTGTGTGTTTTCCTTCATCCTTAGATCTGCACTCAGAAGAAAACCATCTTGTCTGTGGAGGAAATTCTGACTCTAATTGGCGATAAGTGCGATGGAGTAATCGGACAGGTTGGTACTGTTTTTTGTTTTTAATAAGTTGGTTGAGTTTTTTTGGGGTTCTTATTGTGAGTTTTGGTGGTTATTGCAGTTAACAGAGGATTGGGGTGAGGTGTTGTTTTCAGCATTGAGCAAAGCAGGAGGAAAAGCTTTCAGCAATATGGCTGTTGGTTACAATAATGTTGATGTGAATGCTGCTACTAAATACGGTGTCGCAGTTGGTAACACTCCTGTAAGTCTCCCTCTCTCTAAAAGCATGAACATCTAGTCATCTATATTATGCACATAAATATCCTTCATACCATCTGGGGATGGGTCTGTCTGACACATCAGTACCAGACTGTGAAATTCATGCTTTGTATGTCCTGCTGCGTAACTATTGTTTGACATCATCAGATAGCACTGCTGTCGGGGTTGTTTTTTTACATATCCTGAACTAAGGCCACCAATTTTCATTGGTTTAGTTGGATTTGGGTTACAGTAAAATGGCTCAAACTCACCAGTATAGATAAGAATGCTGCATATGAAACTTATATAGTGAATAGTGATGTGTCTTTTGGAAGGTGGTATCCTAACCTTAAGATGGTTCAAATGTTTTCTTGGTAGGGTGTGCTTACAGAGACTACAGCAGAATTAGCAGCTTCACTTTCACTAGCAGCTTCCAGAAGAATAGTTGAAGCTGATGAATTCATGAGGGCTGGTTTATACGATGGCTGGCTTCCTCACCTGTAAGACTACTACTTCCTTTACCTCTCCCATTTTTTGTAATTATACAGTACTAGAATGGCTATATTATCGTTCTTGATAGGTTTGTGGGCAACTTGCTAAAGGGACAGACTGTGGGAGTTATTGGTGCTGGTCGTATTGGATCTGCTTATGCAAGAATGATGGTAGAATCCCTGAAAAATTGAATTGTTGTTCTAATATTTAAAGTTATTCTAATTTATTAACGCTGTATAAAGGAATGCTAAGTTTTATATACTTACAGATTGAAGGGTTCAAAATGAATCTTATTTATTTTGACTTGTACCAAGCAACTCGACTGGAAAAGTTTGTTACAGGTAATTCAGAGACCATAGACTACATCTGCATTGTTGCTTAACATCTTCCCTTAAAATTGTTGTTTATTTCTTGCAGCTTATGGCCAGTTCTTAAAATCTAATGGTGAACAACCTGTTACTTGGAAAAGGGCATCATCTATGCAAGAGGTTCTTCGGGAGGCCGATGTGGTAAAATATTTGTGCTTGATTAACTGTATTCGTATGATGTCAGTGAAAACCAAAATTCGAAACTTCGGAAACTAGGATTAGTCAACAAGTTTTATTAGAATTTCAGGCCTACTTAATAAGACGACTTCTGTTGATGTGCTTTTCTAGATAAGCCTTCATCCAATCCTGGACAAAACTACATACCATTTGATTAACAAAGATAGCCTGGCTATCATGAAGAAGGTGAGAATCTTCCATGGTTTTATTTTGGTTCAAATATCAGTTGCATTCATTGACAAAAGATCTGCATATACAGGAAGCAATCCTTGTAAATTGTAGTAGGGGTCCTGTGGTTGATGAAGTGGCTTTGGTGGAACATCTGAAAGAAAACCCAATGTTTCGTGTTGGTCTTGACGTCTTTGAGGTAAGGAAATTCCACTGTTCTTATTCGTAACATGAGTTATCATTTCCCAAACTTTGAATTAACTTATTCTTTGGTTTAACAGGATGAGCCATTCATGAAACCTGGACTCCGCGACATGAAAAATGCTGTTGTGGTACCTCATATCGCGTCTGCTTCCAAGGTAAAAAGAATTTCCAAAGAAAATGTGGTTCATTTATAGCTCAATCATGCATGTTAAAATCCTCATCATACAATATGTATTCTTGAACTTTACAGTGGACTCGTGAAGGAATGGCAACATTAGCAGCTCTGAATGTCCTGGTATGTCAAAGAAAATAACATTACACATTCAATTTGTGACCAATTTTTTGCAAACTTTTCAAATGTCATGTTAAGCTTTGCGTGGTAAAAATTGAACGAAATGCTTAGTACTTTCCTTGATTGTGCTCTGACAGGGGAAGATAAAAGGATATCCAATTTGGTCTAATCCAAATCAAGTTGAACCGTTCTTGGACGAAAACTCCCCACCTCCAGATGCTTGTCCAAGCATTGTTAACGCTAAACCCCTGGGTAACAATGAATGAACTCCTGTTTCTTACGTAATAATTCGTAAATTTTTCGTATTTTTGATCTCTTATTGATATTCTATTTGTAGGTTTAACTGCTTCAAAGCTCTAAGCAGATGGATTAAACTCACATATGGGAAATAGGTTATAAACAGAAGATATGCTAGAAAGTTTACGTTATGTACTCCAAACTGTTTCCATATGTTCAAAGGGAAGTTTATGACAGAAAATATTCGTCTTTTGCGCCACACTGCTAGTAATGTATTAAATGTTTCTCCCCTCAATTTGCATCTTGTGTATAAGAGAAAGTCTTTCTGTGGAATAATTCCATCTTTCATATTCCATGACACCTCAGCATTTGAAATTGATCTTGGAAGCTTAAGTCGTACGATGGAATCACAGAAACGGAAATCTAAATAGCGCTTGACGTGAATTAAAATAGCATTAAACATTTAGTTTTGTGTTTTTCGTTTTAATGTTCTCTATCAGGTGAAGTGGGATTTTTAACTTTGAAAATGGACATGTCAAAAGCATTGGACAGGTTGGAATGGGACTATCTAATGCAGGTTCTCAAGAATTTTGGATTCTGTGATAAATAGTGTCATTTGATATACCAATGTATCAACACAACTCAAGTTGAGGTATTTCTAAATGGTTCATCCTGTCAGTCTTTTCATCCTACAAGAGGTTTAGGGAAGGGAGATCCACTATCTCCCTACTTTTTATCATTGCTATGGAATCTTTGTCTAGAAAATTAGCTTACCGTGAGTAGAACAAGACTATTACTGGAGTTAAAATAGCAAGAAGAGCTCCAAAGATAAATCATTTGCTTTTTGCAGATGATTGTTTGCTCTTCTCAAAAGAAAATTTGGACCAAACTAGGAATCTTCTTGAAGTCATTGATGAGTTTAGTAAATGCTCAGTTCAAGTTATTAACTTCAACAAATCTTCAGTCTACTTCGGTAATAGTGTCAGTCCTTCAATCTGTGAAACTTTGGCTGGTATTCTGCAGGTGCCCATTATGGATCCTAAGGAGAAGTTTTTTTTTTTTTTTGAGACGAAAGGAATGTATTATTGGATTATGTGTTCAGTACACAGTTTTTATCAACTTGAAGTTGAGCTCTGATCTCAAAAGGAGGAGAGCTAGACCAAGAAGTAGTCAGACTATTCACTCTAGCTAGCCTAGAGAGGATGTCAGCTATCTTATTTCCTTCCTTAGGAATGTAATAGCATTTCCAAAACTTAAAAATACGAAAAAACTCTTGAATATACTTAATCATATTGAAAAGCTGTCAGTCTATTGCAGCATTTGTGTTGACAACATCCACTACTGTTTTAGCATCAAGCTCGAAGTGCACTTTATCTAGCTTTAACTCCTTCGCCCAATTCACAACTTCCCACAGTCCTATACATTCGGCTTGCTCTGTGCTCTTAATATCTTTCAGTTGGATGCACTTTGCTGGTTTTTGAGCCCCTGCAAAATTACGAATAATTAGTCCAATGCCACCAGACTTATTAGAATGTAAGAAAGTCAAAAAGCGGGGGTCTAACAACACCACCCAATATTTCGATTAGCAATCTGTATGGACTAACTCCAAAATACTTTGCTAGAGAATCAACTAGACAGTCAGACTCAATCTAGATAAAAGTATCTCAAAGAGTTAATATCTCTCTCTTGATTTGATTTTTACTCAAGCTAAAAACAATAGCGAGTCTTTATCAAATACAAGGAATACTTGGAGGGTACCAAAGAACAATGTCCAAGGGTCAATCAATATCAATCAACATCCAAAGGTTGGATTTCCAATTGATGATCACGAACGAACAACCTGTATCATTTCAATTATATAAAATATAATGCGGAAAAGAAATAACACAAACACCAGAAATTTTGTTAATGAGGAAACCACAAATGCATAAAAACCCCGAGACCTAGTCCAGATGGAATACACACTGTATTAAGCCGCTACAGACACTAGCCTACTGCAAATTAACTTCGGACTGGACTCTAGTTGAACCCCAATCAGTTTCCCACCGATCCAAGGTACAGTTGTACTCCTACGCCTCTGATCCCAGCAGGATACTGCGCACTTGATTCACTTAGCTGATCTCACCCACAACCAAGAGTTGCTGTAACCCAAAATCACAGACTTGAAGAAAAGTCTATAAGAGGATAAATCTGTCTCCCACAGATAAACCCTAGGTTTTGTTCTGTCTTTAGATATAAAATCAAGGTAACATGAACCAATTGATAATCTGGTCTTATATTCCCGAAGAACAACCTAGATTAATCAATCACCTCTCTACAATCCTTCCTGACTACACAAGCGGATTGTCGAGGAATCACAAACAATGAGACGAAGATGTTTGTGACTTCTTTATCTTGCCTATCGGAGAACTCTCACGATCTCAAGTCAATCAATCGATTGTACTCGTACGATAGCAGATGCAAGATCAGATCACACAACTACGATAAAGTAGTATCGGTCTGGCTTCACAATCCCAATGAAGTCTTTAAGTCGTTAACCTTATTTTAGAGAAGAAAATCAAAGGTTAATGGAGATCGACTCTAGCGGGCGCACTAGTAGCACACAGACGTGTGGGGATTTTTTTTGCACAATGCTAGATGTCTCCTTTATATAGCCTTCAAATCAGGGTTTTTCCTTAGTTACAAAGCAATCCTTATTCACCGTTAGATGAAAACCTGATTTAGATTCAAGCTAATATTTCTCAACCGTTAGATCGAAAACTTATCTTGTCACACACACTTGGGTAGACGTTTACTGGGTTCGTGAAAACCATGCCCAAACGTGTACGTGTATGTTGGTTCAACATAGTAACCCAAAAGGTTAACCATATGAGAATTTCATATTAACCTTGTTCTTCTTCACCATAACTAGTTCAATTGACTAAAATGAACTAGTTAAAGAGTTGTTCAATTGCTATGAGATCTTATGTAACTACACAAGATATAATTGAAACAAAGATGATTCGATTCGATTGAATCGGCTCATGAACATTATAGGCACGGTTTGCATAAAGCATTCCTTAGTAATTTAATGTTTCATGTTCAGAGCACATCTTTAGATCATAACCTCATAAGTTCACAAACAAGTTCGCGGACTTAAGTTAATCGGTTGAGTTTTCCAAACTCAGCAGAAATTCTCGGAAAGAGAACTTCTGCCAGTTCGTGGACTTAGCACACAAACGAGTTTTAGAAAATCCCAGCAGAAATTCTCGGTCGAGAACTTCCTTTCGCGGACTTGGCAAGCCAATTCAACAATCCTCCCGATTTCTCTTGATCAACAAAGTTCGAAAACTTCGGTTCAACGAATAGATGGTTATGTAATCTAAACTCTCATTTCAATTATTGAGACATTCTCAGAGGACGCTATGTAGCCGTTATTCACAGACCGATTCATGTCAGAGCAATTCTCAAAGTGATTGAAACTTTTCATGACTTTCGTCACTAGGTGGAGATAAACTTGATCAAAGCGAAATGCTTTACCAACACACGATTTCGAGATAAAAGATATGCAATGAATGCTCAACTCGAAATGTCAAATGTGTATGATCTAGTCTATATATCATACGACTTTTGTCTCATAAGAAGTAGGAGATAGAAGAGATAGACTTTTGAGTGATAGATAAGTTCAAGTCTCCACATACCTTTTTGTTGATGAAGTTCCACGGTTCCTTGTATAGATCTTCGTTGTTGTATGATGAATCTCCATTAAGTCCTTGAGCTCAAGTACATTTTTCTATCCTAGTCCGAAACTTAGCTATGTAGGCTAGAAATCAAGACTTATAGTTTCGATCACTAACATTGACAAACATGCTTGAGATAGCAACGCATGCGAGGTTGACCGAGCTATGCTCTAACAATCTCCCCCTTTATCAATTTTAGTGAAAAAACAATTAATACATATGGAATACAAAAAAGATAAACTTTAGTGGCTCCTATTCCATATTCTAATCTTCAACGTTCCTTGAAATATTCGTCCTTCCAAGTACTCCAATGATCCCAAAGGTTGTAAGTTTGGCACCATCGTTGTTGAAGATCCGTAGCTATAGCAATGAGAGAAATCGAGATTCTCGATCATTATTATACAGTGTCATAGTATTATTATATAACATCAAAGTCCAATTGTATCACGACTTTAACAATAATACTACGGTGATATGTGTCACTCCCCCTTAGTCAATACTCCATCTCGATCATGGAAACCACTCCCCCTTACACAATGATCCGAAAACCATATGTATTTGTAGTGTGAACTACAATATTTCTCCCCCTTTTTGTCAATAAAATTGGCAAAGGTACAAGAATGGGATCATAATGAAATTTCCACGAGAGACATTTCATGACCAAAAGAAAAATACATACCAACTTAATTTAGATGCAATCTAATAGCCGAAGCTAACAACATTGATCAAGGAGTTTTAAGATACAAGATAACCCCTATAAAATTCCACAGCCGCACTCCTCGCAAGATATTACCATTAAGCACAAGTTCAAAAGAACTCTCCCCCATTTGATGTCATTCCCGAGAGAACAACAAGAACGACCTTAATTTCGAAAGAAAAGAAGGATTTTATATTGGACACCAAAAACCATAGGAATGATTTTCTATATCCAAAGCTCAACCAAATTAACCATAAGTAAACCCATGATTAATTCAATTGGAATACGCAACTAAATCAAAACACAAAAGTGATCAATTTAATTGAAAGTGATCAACATAAGTAAGCTCACGGAGCTACGACTAAGTCAATCACACGGAGATGACTAACTTAACCATTCAAATACTCAACATAAGGAAAACCTTACGGAATATATGACTACATTAACCAAAGAACATGATAGTGTATACTTTCATATACTCAACACAAGAATTTGTGGAATATATGAAAACTCAACTAGATTAATTACAGGAGAACCTATAATTAATCTAATTGGAATACAAATAACCAAACTAATCATCGAAGTAATCAATTTAATTATTTTGGGATCAACATAAAATAACTTATAGAACCCCGACTAAGTTCATCATAGAATATGACAACCTTAACCGTACATGTACTCGACATAAGAAAGAAAACTTATGGAGTACAAACTAAATAACCAAACAGGTTGATTAATTTAGTTCTTAATGCTCGACATATAGCATCTTACGGAACAACCAACAAAGCCAAGGTAAATCGACTTAGTTGTAAGGTTCTCAACATAAGACACACAATGGAGCCTTCACGGTAAAACATAATAAAATGGATCAGTGAAGATCAATACCGTGGATAACATACAAGGATTTATTCTATTTTCTATCATAACGACATAATAGACTTTATCCTTGTTGAACAAAAGATTTTATCCTATTTTCCATCAAATTAATGATTACATAGGCTTAACTTTTGTATATGTCAAAAGTCCATTCGTCCTTTCATCAATACGAATACCGATTCATGAACGCCTTTGCTTTTGACTGCAATATGGGACCTTCAAGTTCACGGACGTAAACAATACATATCCCATAAAAATATTGCAATATCACCAACCATTAAAATACTGCAATAAACATCATCCTCCAAATATTTTTAGAATTTAAAACCAATAAACCTAAAAAATAACATAAGAAGATGAAAACAAAAATAACTATGTGTAGTCACAATCATCGCTATTCAAAGCACTAGTTATTCTTCCAACTAATCTAAAAAGAAGACTTACTAGGCATATAAGAAGATGCATTACCCATCACCTTCATCATCGGACAATTTCCAAGTAGCTTGAATTGAATCCAACTCTTCCTTGAGCTTGGGACACTTGGTTCCAATTAAAGACACTTGATATTTTAAGCACTTTACTCTTGCATTTACCTTGCACACACCCTTGTAAACTTTTTGAATAAGCCTCAAGGTGGTAGGGTATTCAACATCAAGAGGAGTACCTCTTTGTCGCTTGCGAACATTTTTCCTAATACGTAGAAAGGTACATGGACGAACAAGTTTGGGGACCCCAAGAGAATTTCCAATAAAATCAAGTCCACGATCACGGCAAATTTGGCTAATCAAACAAGGATAGCCTAACATCTTGATGTGAGAAGTCATCGTCATCATTTGAAAGATGATAAAACCACAAATGTCAAGATTTGTATTGCCGGATTCAAGGAAGTAGACTAATTCTGCAAATTCATAACTCCACCAAGAATTCTCAATTGTGGAGGGACAAAGGTTAGAGATACCGAGTTTTCCAAACGCCATTAAAGCAATACTAAGATCATTAGTAGGAAACTTTCCTTGACTCCAAACAACCTTCTTTCCACAAAGTCCAATAGATATATCATCATATGATGGACGTTCATCACTTGGTCTAGGTAACCGTACGTTCCCCAACGGTATTTCGACCCTTGAAACTAACTCTCTATTAACGAGGAACCTTTCTCTATTTATCATGGATTTAAATTCCATCTTCGTAAAATCAACATCATGAATGTTGGCATATAATATCCTTGTTAGAGAATCAAAACCTTCACCAAGGCCTATTAAAGATATTCCCAAGATTGAACTTTTTGAAGCAACCTAAATCCTCTTCATGTCCACTAAAGGTTTCCAACTTCTTTTCTAGAATAAAACCTTTGGAAGCAATTCTATCAAAAGTTCTAGCACAAGAATCATTCACAAACCTAATTCTAAGAGAATTTTGATCACAAGGAGGATTCAAGCTAGAGGATTTTGAGATTTTAGAACTCCTTTTCATGCTTCTAGAACCCATCATAAAGAGATATACGAGAGAAAAATTACTTACTTGAAGAGAACCTCAAACACCCTTCCTTTTGATTTCTTCAAAGAAGCTTTAATGGTAGAGAAGTACAAACCCTAGTTCACGTACGCGGACGGAAGATGAGAGAGAAAAAGGTTCGCGTACCACCAACATATATATGTATATCCCTCATTCATGGGCTTGGGGTGTACACGAACGGTGACCCACAAGACTTAGGGGATATCCTTAGCCCTTTTCACATTAAGGGTATGCAACCAACATCTAACAGAAGCAATAGAAAGCTAACTAAGCACAACACAACTGTACACAATAAAAACTATTTCTTGCCCCACTTCAATATATGTACAAATGGGGTAAATGCCAATCTTGTTACCAAGAGGCATAATACGCAGAGGAGTTCTCATGCGATATGTCTGGTTGATAAGTGTGAACAGTCCCTGTAGTATAATCAAAATAATGATGATAGTCAGGGCAGTTAGAGCTTCCTATCCTTCGTTTATTCTGTCTAGAAGAAGGATTCTTCCGATTTCTAGGTTGTACAGTATCAACAAGTTTAATACATACGAAACCCTTTTCGGAATGATTCTTAGACTTAAAAGAATTAAATTTTTCTAAGAATTTGAAAACGCCTTCGAACGCTTTAAACAAATCTTTATCAATTGATCCATCACGATAGTATTCCTCATAGAGATCAAGAGTTAATCTAGTGAGGTTCCATATCCTTGAGCGTATTGAACGTTTTCCCAATTGTTCCTTCTTTTTATTTTTTCCTTCAGATTGCTTCTTAACATCTAAATCTCCCCTTTTAGATAAAGTAAGATTATCATGAAAACCCAGAGATTTTAATCATAACAATCTTTGAACAATCTTTACAGAATTCTGGCGTGCGTTACAGATGCCAGGATCAAGTTTTCCAAAGAAATTTCCCATAGGAAAATTTATATGGAACGAACAAACACAAACTTATTAGGTTTACCATGTTTTCCTGCTCTGATACCAATTGAAAAAGCGGGGGTCTAACAACACCACCCAATATTTCGATTAGCAATCTGTATGGACTAACTCCGAAAGACTTTGCTAGAGAATCAACTAGACAATCAGACTCAATCTAGATAAAAGTATCTCAAGGAGTTAATATCTCTCTCTTGATTTGATTTTTACTCAAGCTAAAAACAATAGCGAGTCTTTATAAAATACAAGGAATACTTGGACGGTACCAAAGACCAATGTCCAAGGATCAATCAACATCAATCAACAACCAAAGGTTGGATTTCCAATTGATGATCACGAACGCACAACCTGTATCATTTCAATTATATAAAATATAATGGGGAAAAGAAATAACACAGACACAAGAAATTTTGTTAACGAGGATACCGCAAATGCAGAAAAACCCCAGGACCTAGTCCAGATTGAATACACACTGTATTAAGCCGCTACAGACACTAGCCTAATGCAAACTAACTTCGGACTGGACTATAGTTGAACCCCAATCAGTCTCCCACCGATCCAAGGTACATTTGTACTCCTACGCCTCTGATCCCAGCAGGATACTGCGCACTTGATTCCCTTAGCTGATCTCACCCACAACCAAGAGTTGTTGTAACCCAAAATCACAGACTTGATAATAAACAGATCTGTCTCACACAGAAAAGTATATAAGAGGATAAATATTTCTCCCACAGATAAACCCTAGGTTTTGTTCCGTCTTTATATATAAAATCAAGGTAACAGGAACAAATTGATAATCCGGTCTTATATTCCCGAAGAACAGCCTAGATTAATCAATCACCTCTCTACAATCCTTCCTGACTACACAAGCGGATTGTCGAGGAATCACAAACAGTGAGACGAAGATGTTTTTGACTTCTTTATCTTTCCTATCAGAGAATTCTCATGATCTCAAGTCAATCAATCGATTGTACTCGTACGATAGAAGATGCAAGATCAGATCACACAACTACGATAAAGTAGTATCGGTCTGGCTTCACAATCCCAATGAAGTCTTTAAGTCGTTAACCTGATTTTAGAGAAGAAAATCAAAGGTTAATGGAGATTAACTCTAGTGGGCGCACTAGTAGCACACAGACGTGTGGGGGATTAGTTTTGCACAATGCTAGATGTCTCCTTTATATAGCCTTCAAATCAGGGTTTTGCCTTAGTTACAAAGCAATCCTTATTCACCGTTAGATGAAAACTTGATTTAGATTCAAGCTAATATTTCTCAACCGTTAGATCGAAAACTTAGCTTGTCACACACACTTGGGTAGACGTTTACTGGGTTCATGAAAAACATGCCCAAACGTGTACGTGTATGTTGGTTCAACATAGTAACCCAAAAGGTTAACCATATGAGCATTTCATATTAACCTTGTTATTCTTCACCATAACTAGTTCAATTGACTCAAATGAACTAGTTAAAGAGTTGTTCAATTGCTATGAGATCTTATGTAACTACACAAGACACAATTGAAACAAAGATGATTCGATTCGATTGAATTGGCTCATGAACATTATAGCCACGGTTTGCATAAAACTTTCCTTAGTAATTTAATGTTTCATGTTCAGAGCACATCTTTAGATCATAACCTCTTAAGTTCACAAACAAGTTCGGGGACTTAAGGTAATCGGTTGAGTTTTCCAAACTCAACAGAAATTATCGGAAAGAGAACTTCCGCCAATTCGCAGACTGGGTTTGCAGACTTAGCACACAAACGAGTTTTGGAAAATTCCAGCAGAAATTCTCGGTCGAGAACTTCCGACAGTTCGCGGACTTGGCAAGCCAATTCCACAATCCTCCCGATTTCTCTTGATCAACAAAGTTTGAAAACTTCGGTTCAAGGAATACATGGTTATGTAATCTAAACTCTCATTTCAATCATTGAGACATTCTTAGAGGACGCTATGTAGCCGTTATTCACAGACCGATTCACGTCAGAGCAATTCTCAAAGTGATTGAAACTTTTCATGACTTTCGTCACTAGGTGAAGATAAACTTGATCAAAGAGAAACGCTTTACCAACACACGATTTCGAGATAAAAGATAAGCAATGAATGCTCAGCTCGAAATGTCAAATGTGTATGATCTAGTCTATATAGCATACGACTTTTGTCTCATATGAAGTAGGAGATAGAAGAGATAGACTTTTGAGTGATAGATAAGTTCAAGTCTCCACATACCTTTTTGTTGATGAAGTTCCACGGTTCCTTGTATAGATCTTCGTCGTTGTATGATGAATCGCCATGAAGTCCTTGAGCTCAACTACACTTTTCTATCCTAGTCCGAGACTTAGCTATGTAGGATAGAAATCAAGACTTATAGTTTTGCTCACTAACATTGACAAACATGCTTGAGATAGCAACGCATGCGAGGTTGATCGAGATATGCTCTAACAGAATGAACCATCATAGTTTATGGTCACAAAATCTAATGGAGGGGGTAACCAATTAACAGAATTGCGACATATTTTTTTTGTTTGTATTGGCTATTCTGTTAAGATTTGAAGAGTGTTCTTCAATGAAGTCTCTGCATCTTTTTATGGTTTTAACTGGCACTGAGTTGAGATTCTGAAAAACTTTATCACATCTGTCAGACCATATGCACCATGCAGTAATGGCTCTACTACAGATTTCCTTCTCTGTAATTTTCTTCTGATGCAGTTCATCAAACCAACTGCCTATCCCATCCGAAATACTGTGCAAGCTATTAGAAGTATATCATGTTATTGCGAACCAAACCAATATGGGGAAATTGCAGTCCCTTAGAACATGAATTGGAGTTTCCTGAGCTTGTCCACAGAATGGACATTCATCTGAAATACCTGGGATTTTTACGCTGAGAATATCTCTTGTAGAAAGGAGATTAGACATAGCTTTCCATAATAAGTAACGGATTCTTGGAAGGACCGGAAGCTTCCACAAAGTTTTGTAATTCTTAACCATTATGGGACCCACAGAATCTGAACCATGTTGATCTTCATACATTCTGTGATAAGAAGACTTGACTGAGAAGGCACCGTTTCTTTCTAGAAGCCATATCAATATGTCCTCCTAATTCTTGTGAATAGGAATATTTAAGATGTAGTTAACCGTGGAGCTTTCAAATATTTCTTAGAGAATAGTGATATCCCATGATTTTCCTTCTGAATTGAAAAGTTGATATACATACTTGTATTGCTGATGAGAAGAACAATTCTGTTTTGGTTGAGGAGGAAAACGTAGCTCTTGAATCCATCTTTGCTTCCAAACTAAGATTTTCTTTCCATTGCCCAAACTCCAACAGCGGTGTTTTTGAACAAATTTAATCTCAGAGGTTATGCTCCTCCACGACCATGTTGTGTTTGCTTTCTTCTTCAGATTATAGAGATCTCCATCGGGAAAGTATTTGGCTTGGAGAGATTTTGTCATCATTGAATCTGAGTCTGAGCAAAGTTTCCAGGATGATTTTGCGAGAAGTGCTCTATTGAAAATATGCAGATCACGAAAGCCTAAACCTTAAGGAGAAGTATCTTGGTCTTCCTTTTTCATTGGTAGAAATAAAAAAGTACCTTTCTCTACTCTTGTTGGAAAAATGAACTCAAGATTTTCTAAGTGGAATGCATCTAATCTCGCTGAACCTGGCAGAACTGTAATGGTGAATCATGTTCTTAATGCTATTCCAGTACATCATATGACTTCCTTCAAGTTACCTGATCAAACTATAAAAAATTAAACTATATTCAAGGAAAATTCTGGAGAAGAAAGGACTCAAATAAAGGAGCAGTTATCTCATGGAAAAACTTGAGCAGAGATAAGGAAGATGGTGGTTTATGATTCAGGGACTTAGAATGTTTCAATAAAGCACTTCCCTCTAAATCTGCATGGAGATTATGTTCTAGAAGCTCAGACATTTGGTCCAAATCTATCGGAGCAAAATATTATCCAAATGAAGACATATTTGATTATACAGTTAAGGATGATTCTTCATATGCTTGGAGAAGTACCAGTTCCCAAATTAAGTTTATTCAAGATAACAGTTTTTGGAGTCTTGGTGATGGTTATTTGATTAGAATATGGAAAGATTTATGGGTTCCTGGTCTTCTTTCTCCTCCTCACCCAAAACCTGATGCAGTCAATCCTTCTTCATATTTGGTGGTTAAAGATTTATTCATTCAAGGATCTAATGCTTGGAATATCAGCCTCTTATATGAACTGTTCTCACCTGAGCTAGCAAGCACTATTACTGGATTATCCATACATACTCAGCAATCTGATAAACTCATCTGGAAGCTAGAAAGTAATGGTTCCTTTACTGTCAAATCTGCATACAAGAAATTATATGCAGATGCTCATGGACAATCATACTTCTCTGATGATAAGAAGAAAATATTCTCCTATATGTGGAATCTGTCATTAATTCCAAGAATTAAACACTTCTATGGAAATGTCTCAGATATATTCTCCCTACAAAAGCTAGAACCCTTAGATATTCTGCTCATGCTGATATCAGTTGTCCCATGTTTGGTCTCTCTCAAGAAAGTGCCTCTCATATCATAATGCATTGCCAGTATTCTAGAGCAGTCTGGTTTGGAAGTACATGTCTTCTGTTTGATTCTCAAAGTTCCATTGAGCAAGAATGTTAGAATTGGATTTCTCAGTTTAAACAAGGTGTCATTACTTTAGAAGTTCTCACTAGAAGAATGGTCACTGCCTGGGCAATATGGAAGGAAAGATGTTCTAAGGTTTTCGGTAATAAGTTTTTGGAGCCTCAAGAACTTATCCTCAGGATCTCTATCATAACCTTAGAACATATTACAATTAAAACTCAGAAAGCTCCTAAACTTCTCAATAGAGAAGCTAGAGCTTTTCTAAAATGGTCTCCTCCTGTGCAGGGTGTCTATACTGTTAATTTAGATGGTTCTTTTAATCTTTCAACTAAAAATGCTAGCACAGAACTAATCCTTCGCAATTTTACAGGTACAGACATGGGAGCAAAATGTACATACATTGACAAAGCTCTAAGCCCGGAGCATGTAGAGGGACTGGCTCTGCTGGAAGCTGTGAAGTGGATGGAGAACTTGAAGCTAGATGCAGTAAATTTTGAAACTGATTCAATGATTCTGGTGGAAGCTATCACTAAGGGCCAGTTCAACATAAATTGGCAATTTCACAATTTTATTAGAGATATTATTTCATGTTTCAAAAAGTATAAAAACTGGAAATTTTATCATGTTCCAAAGGAACAAAATAAAGTGGAAGACATTCTTTCTAAGGTAGCTCGCACTGAGAAGCTAACTAAAGAATGGTCTAATAATCCATCCAAATTGTATCTCAGATCAAATCCTTCTTGAGATGGAGGGGATCTCAGTTTGATGAATGAACTTTCTTTCGTATAAAAAAATGTTCTCTATCTAAAACATGTGGAGACTAGATTTCATTATTTATTTTTATTTTAATATTCTCTTGTTATCTTTCTTTTTGTATTCTAGTTCAAAGCTAGCGAATAATAAACCGAAACATCATACATACCTTCATTTAAGGGATTTAAAAATTAACATATATTTTCTTTCTTTTTTTGGTTAAAAGGAGAGCAAAAATGGATCCGATGAGTGTAAAAATCGTATGCGACTCGCCGAGTCTTGTAGTGAGTCAGATTTTGTTATTATGAGACCAAAATATCCCTTTTCCTATATCGGGAATAAATTTTGTTTCCAATCCTAATCAAATCATCTCTACATTGATCAAATGAAACATAAAGAAAGGCGCATATAGTTGGATTGGTTACTGTTATTATATTGTCTCCCGCTCTCAATTATATTATTACGAATATTAATATTTAAATTTGTCAAACGAGAAAAATCCAGTTGAGAAACCCATGAAAGTGTCGAACTTTTCTGTGTTTGTTGTTATATATCACGATGACGCTATGTACGACTACACCTGCTATAGCTTCATTCTTGATCGGTTTAGTATTTATGAATTGAGTATATGATCAAAGATGATAATCAGTAAAATCCACTTATATTCTTAATCAGTGTCTTTGATCACCTGCCCTATTAAAAAAAATGCTCCAGTAGTTGGAAACCAAATCGCGATGATGGCATGGTTGTTGATCAGAAATACATGAAAGCAAAAAAAAATAGGGATTTTGCTGGTGGTGGTGATAAGGGCAATTTTGAACGATTTAAAATTAGTAATGAAACTAGTCCTCGTTGGTAAGTCAATTAGAATTTTGCTCTCCTCGAATCCATTTTTGTTCTCCCTCTAACAATTTTTTTTTTCTCAACTTCCGTTAGACACGTGTGTATATCATTTCTTAGATAAGGAATAAGGCTTGGAGTTTGTTATCAAAGAACAACAAATTAATAATAATTTAATAAAAAAAACTATTTTGAATAGTGCAAAATGTAAAACAGAATATCGTTTTTTTGTTATCTAGCACGCGATTCTAAATCGTGTTCAACGTTATTCATATTAGCGTTCCACTTGGATTCCACCCACCATTCCATGAAATCATGGAACATGGGTTGGAAAAAGTGTGGATGATCTCAACTTGGAAGCCATTATACTTGACATTTCACATTTTTTCCAAACTTGGATAGCTTGGATTCCATCATAAGACTTGCTCTAAGAGTCATCGAGACGTTCTATTCGTAAAAGTAATCTCAATCAAGGCCGGGCATGATGAGTATTACTAGGTGTTTCAAAGCAAATGGTGAAAACGTGGTCCTATATTTCTACTTAAAAAACCTAACATTTTTAGGGACGGCCCCGAAGGATTAGGGGCGATTTTTTTTATTCCCATCCCATAGGTGTGGTTATGGGATGTCCTAATGGTTAGAAAATACCTATATGCCCTTTTATAATTGGTAGTTTAATTGAATTTATCAACCGATTATGACTATGTTTTTTTCTTCTTTGCTTTGTTTTGAAAGAATTAAATTTGGGGATGCTATCACAATCGGTGGATAATAAACATCACGAAACTCCCAATTGTTAACATAGAGATATTCAAAATTCCATTGGTTTTTAAAAATTTGAATATGGGGCGACTACCATAATCGGTAGATAATGAACACCATTAAACTACGTACAATCGGTAGGAAATAAACATCATGAAACTACCGATTGTGAAAATAGAGAAATCCAAAATTCCATTGGTTTTTGAAAATTTTGAATTTGGGGCTACTACCATAATCGGTAGATAATGAACATCATGAAACTACTGATTATACAATCGGTAGGTAACAAACATCATGAAACTACCAATTGTGAAAATAGAGAAATCCAAAAATTCCATTGATTTTTGAAAATTTTGAATTTGGGGCCACTACCATAATCGGTAGATAATGAACATCACGAAACTACCGATTGTACAATCGGTAGGCAATAAACATCATGAAACTATCGATTGTGAAAATAGAGAAATCCAAAATTCCATTGGTTTTTGAAAAATTTGAATTTGGGGCTACGACCATAATCGGTAGATAATGAACATGATGTACAATCGATAGGCAATAAACATCATGAAACTACCGAATGTGAAAATAGAGATATCCAAAATTCCATTGTGAAAAAGCATGGGTCTAACAACCACACACAATATTTCGTCTAGGCAATCTATATGGACAAACTCTAATATAATTCCAAGAGAATCAACTAGACAGTCAGACTCAATCAATGGAAATATACCCTAGAGTTATATCTATGTTTCTCAATGTACTCAGCAAATCAAACAGATAGAATCCGTGAGCCTGATTATTATGAGAAACAACTTGAACGCTACCAAAGACCAATGTTTTTCCTAAAACCATTATGGGTTAACGACTTAATGAGGTGTGGGGATTATGTTTCCCAGTTGCTAGAGTTGTCCCCTATATAGTCTTCAAATCAGAGTTTGCAATCAATGTTATCTTGGTAATAAAACATTCAATATTCACTGTTAGATGAAAACCTGATTAGACTCAAGCTAATATCTTTCAACCGTTAGATCGAACTTTTTTTTTCTGAATCTGTAATATGTAACATCTGGCATTTCAACTCTGGGAATAAAATTTGGTCTTCCAAGAATCATCTGTCTTTCACCTGCTGCCAATCTTGCTCCTTGCTTAGCTGCTGTGTCTGCAGAAAAGTTTAACTCCCTCAGATTGTGGTGAAAAATGATGGAAGAAACTTTACTTTTTGCCTTCTTCCATCTCATTCTAATGAACCATGGGACTTGATCTCTGGCAAAATCATCAATTACTGTTTTGGAGTCAGAACACAAAATGATGTTCTGTAATCCCCATTCACCTGCCAATTCCACCGCACACAGTAGTGCATAATTTTCTGCTATGTAATTGGTTGCAATGCTTAAGCCTCCAGATAACACTCCAATCACCTGACATACATGATCTCTAATTACAACTCCAAAGCCAGCTGTACCTGGGTTGCCAAAGGATGAACCATCACAGCAAAACATTGTATAACCAATTGGAGGAGAGAACCAATAACATTCTTTAATGCATTAAAACTTAGAATTTCTAGAACCCAGATTGAAGAATGATATAATCCTGTGATCATAATTTTGGTTCCACGTATAACCTTTCACTCTTTATCCACCTTCAAAGACCAGCTTTTTGATTCTGCATTTGAACTGTTGTTCATTTGGCTTGATATTCTCAAATATTTTCCTATTTTTTTGAAACCAAAGCTCTTTGAGGGTTGAACAAGCAGCTGTAATCCAAACTTCATTCACCAATGGAATTTTATGTTTTGCACTCTTCCATATGTCTTCAAAAGACTTTTTTATTCTAAATTCAAAGACAAAACACAGCCAACTCCATATTTTAACACTAAAAGTGCAGTCCCATAGGATGTGACTCATACTGTCAAGATTGTTTTCACAAATGCAGCATCTTGAAGCTAGTTCATATCCATTCTTGACCATTGCAGGATCATCAACATAAATGCCTTGGACAACTTTCCATACATTAATTGCAATACTTGGATGCAGAAATGTATTGCGTATGTATTTGGAGCATTTTAAAATTGGTTCTTTGTGTCTAAGCAATTAAATAGCAGAAGATGTGATAAATTTACCTTGCATATTACCAGTCCATATTAGAAAATCACGCCCTCCACCAATGTCAGGTAAGCTCATGGAAGTAAGTAGCAACTGCAGCTCTAAAGGAATGCTCCATCTACCATCCTTAATAAGTGTTAGAGCATTGCTCGGTCGAACTCGCATGGTTGCTATCTCAAGCATGTTTGTCAATGTTAGTGATCAAAACTATAAGTCTTGATTTCTAGTCTACTATAGCTAAGGTCTCGGACTAGGATAGAAAGTGTACTTGAGCTCAAGAAATCCATGGCAATCATCATACAAGACGAAGGACTACTCAAGGAACCGTTGGATCTTCATCGACTAAAAGGTATGTGGAGACTTGAACTTATCTATCACTCAAAAGTCTATTTATCTCCTATCTTGAGACAAAAGTCATTTTGCTATATAGACTTAGATTATACACATTTGCTATTTCGAGCCGAGTTTATCTCGCCTATCTATTTCTCGAAATATGTGTTGGTAAGCTTTCGCTTTAACCAAGTTCATCTTTACCTAGTGACCGAAGTCATGACAAGTTTCAATCACTTTGGAAATTGCTTACTTTGACGAAAAATAGTTTGTGAATAACAACTATAGAATATCAACGTCCTCTAAGAATGTTCCAATGATTGAAATGAGAGTTTATATTATATAACCATTGGAGGATATAAGCATTGTGTGAAAACACATATATGTATAAGTCCTTATTCCTTGAACCGAAGTTTGCGAACTTTGTTGATCAAGAGAACCGGCATGGTGGCGTGAGCCAAGTCCGCGAACTCAGTTCGCGAACTGGTGGAAGTTCTTGTCCCGAGAATTTCTGCAGGAGTTTGTGAACTCCGTCCGGGAACTTAAATCCGCGAACCCAGTCCGCGAACTTGAGTAGGTTATATCTAAAAACGATGTTTGTGAACTTATTCTTATATAAACTAAGGAATGCAAATGCAAACCGTGGCTATATAGTTCATGAACCGATTCGAGTGAATCAAATAGTTTTTGCTTCGATTGTGTCTTGTTTAGTTACATAAGATTTCCTTGCAATTGAACAACTCTCTAACTAGTTCATTTGAGTCATTTGAACAAGTTATGGTGAAGAAGAATATGGTTGATATAAAGTGATCATATGGCTAACCATTTGGTTGACTATTGTTTATTCAACAAATGTACAAGTTTGGGTACAGTTACACAAACCTAGAAACGTCCATTTCGTTTGTATGTAACAAGCTAGTTTTCGATCTAACGGTTAAAGATATTAGCTTGAATCTAAATCAGGTTTTCATCTAATGGTGAATATTGAATGCTTTGTCACCAAGCTAACATTGATTACAAACCATGATTTGAAAGACTATATAAGGGAGAACTCTAGCAACTGGGAAACCTAATTCCCACACCTTGTGTGTGATACTAGTTGTGCTAAGCTAGAGTCGATTCTCCTTTAACCTTTGGTTTCTTCTTCTAAACCAGGTTAACGACTTAAAGACTTCATTGGGATTGTGAAGCCAGACCGATACTACTTTCTCGTAGTTGTGTGATCTAATCTAGATGTTTCTATCGTACGAGTACAATTGTAATAATTGGCTTGATATTGATATCTCTGATAGGCAAGATATAAAAAAAATCACAAACACTTCGTCTCATCATTGTGATTCCTCAATATCTTTTTTCGCTGCGTCGATTAGGATTATTGTGATGTGATTGATAATACTAGGCTGTTCTTCGGGAATATAAGTCCGGTTTATCAATTGGTTCCTGTTCACCTTGATTTATCAAATGATGGAACAAAACTCGTAGGTAGATTCGTGGGAGACGTATTTATCTATTACCGTAGACTTTTCTGTGTGATACAGATTTGTTTATTAAAGTCTTCGACTTTGGGTCGTAGCAACTCTTAGTTGTGGGTGAGATCAGCTAAGGGAATCAAGTACGTAGTATCCTGCTGGGATCAGAGACGTAGAAGCATAACTGTACCTTAGATCAGTGTGATATTGATTGGGGTTCAATTACAGTCCAGACCGAAGTTAATTTGGAGTAGGCTAGTGTTTGTAGCGGCTTAATACAATGTGTGTTCAATCTGGACTAGGTCCCGGGGTTTTTCTGCATTTGCGGTTTCCTCGTTAACAAAATTATGGTGTCTGTGTTATTTCTTTTCCGCGTTATATTTTATTATATAATTGAAATATCACAGGTTGTCCGTTGTTCAATGAATTAGAATATCCGACCTTTTGGTTGTTGATTTAAATTGATTGACACTTGGATATTGGTCTTTGGTACCATCCAAGTTATCTCTTTATTATTTGATAAAGACTCGCAGATTTCTATTTGCTTGAGTATATATCAAATCGAGAGATTGAGATATAAACTCTTTTATATAATTTTTATTTAGATTGAGTCTGACTGTCTAGTTGATTCTCTAGAAAGTATATTGGAGTTTGTCCATACAGATTGCTAAGCGAAATATTGGGTGTGGTTGTTGTACCCCCACTTTTTCAATTGGTATCAGAGAAGGAAAACACGTTCAAGACCTCACAAGTCTGTGTTTGTAGCGATATGACTCTATGGACGATAAAGTCTCTTGTAACGCTTCACCAGGTTTAAAAACCAATCATAGAAAAAGTTCTGATAAACTGGTTATTCTCCATAAAAGGTTGGACGAACAAATCCGGATCAATTCTGATCTTGTTGCTAAAATTGTGATACTTAAGGATTTGAAACCCATAACAAGTCCTTAATGGATTTGAGTAACTCCAGTTGTTCCTCTTTGAAGAACTGTCATAAATCAGGTGATAAACAACGAGTAGATGTTGTGAGAACTGATTTGACTCAGAACTGCTCTGCCAAACTAAAAGGTGTTGGCCCATGTTTGTTTGGTGATTCCTCCAATCGCTTTCAACATGATTGTGTGTCTTTTCAAAAGAGTCTAAAAGTTTCAAGTAATCTTTACAAGAGAACTAAACAACTTTTTGTTTCTCTAAAAGGACATACAATACTATCAGGAAACCCTAAACAGAATAGTACTGATAGTATGAGAGCTTTTGCTTTAAAATCAACATCACCCTTTCAATGGTTTCTTGAAAGTGGATGTAGCAGACATATGACAGGTGATCTCACTTGGTTCGTCTCCTCAGACGATTATGAAGGCGGGCCTATAACATTTGGAGATGGGAGTTGTTGCTACATAAGCAAGAAGGGGACGATCAAATTACCCGGCGTACCTGAAATCCATGATGTAATCTACGTAAAAGGTATGACTGCAAATCTCCTTTCTGTTAGTCAAATTTGTGACAAAGGCCATCGAGTTGTCTTCAATGCAAATGGATGTGACATTGTAGACAAAACTTGGAAAGTAATTTTTCAAGGAACTCGTGGTAAAAAAAACTGTTATCTTCTTGATACTCAGTTCAACAACTGTTGCAATTTGACTAAGGTAGAATCTACACATCTTTGGCATGAGTGTTTTGGTCACATCAACTACCTTCTTGTAACTAAGATCATTAACAAAGAAATTTTTAGAGGCGTTCCCAAAATCAATGCAAAGATTGAAGGTGTATGTAGTGCCTGTAAAATGGGTAAACAAATGAAAGTTCACCATAAATCATCTCGAGATATTCTCACTAAAGCTCCACTTGATTTAATTCATATGGATCTCTTCGGACCAATTCAACAACCCACGGTTGCTGGTAAGAAGTATGCTTTAGTTATGGTAGATGACTAAACCAGATTCACTTGGGTTGCATTTCTTTCTCATAAGAATGAAACCCTTGATGAATTCAAGATCATTGTTAAAAGAATCCAGAACGAACAAGGTCGCAAACTAAAGAAAATTAGGAGAGACCGTGGAACTGAATTCAAGGATACTAAGGTGTTTGAATTTTGTGACGAACTTGGGATTATTCAACAATATTCACCACCCATTACTCCTCAAGCTAATGGATTTGCAGAAAGAAAGAATAGGAACATTCAGGAAATGGCCAGGGTAATGCTCCATAACAAAAACTTACCTCTAAGGTTTTGGGGAGAAGATGTCTTTACAACATGTTATTTGATCAACCGTGTTTACTTATGGTATAAAACCCTAAACACTCCTTATGAGTTGTGGTATGGAAGAAAACCCAACTTACACTATCTTAGAGTGTTCGGAAGTAAGTGTTATATCCTAAAAGATCGAGAACAGAGAGGGAAATTCGATACCAAAAGTGATGAAGGTATCTTTCTCGGCTATGCCTCTGATAGCCGTGGTTTTCGAGTATTTAATCTCAGAACCCACGTCATGATGAAATATGCTAACGTTATCATTGATGATATTAGTGATTTTCATCATGATAATCCTCCTGCTGAATTGCATCCTACCGAGACAATTGAGAAAGTCAAAGAAATACCAGAATCAGTTGAAGTTATCCCAACTGTTGCTGATCCTGATATTTCTAGTAACGAGGAGAAGAGCACCGATCAGGCTACTTCTGACGAACGAGAATGTGTCCCTCCATGACATCTCTGGGTTCAAAGGAATCATGATCCCAACAGTATTTTAGGGGGAAGAGATTCTACAGCTAAGACTAGAGGACAACTTCAAAACATGTGCAATTTTGGTTGTTATCTATCACAAGTAGAACCAAGAAATATTGATGAAGCTCTAAACGATCCTTTTGGGTGAATGCAGTGCATGAAGAGTTAAATCAATTTCAAAGACAAGATGTATGGGAACTCGTACCTTGTCCCTCCAATGTCAATATTGTTGGAACAAAATGGATATTCAAGAACAAGTCTGATGAATTTGGCACAATTATCAGAAATAAATCCAGACTTGTTGCTCAAGGATACTCACAAATTGAAGGTATCTACTTTTATGAAACCTTTGCTCCTGTGGCACGACTTGAGTCCATTAGACTTTTATTAGCTCATGCTTGTTTTCTCAAGGTTAATCTTTTCCAAATGGATATAAAATCCGCATTCCTAAACGGAATTCTAAAGGAGGAAGTATATGTTGCTCAACCTAAAGGATTTGAAAACCTTGATTTCCCAAATCATGTTCTTAAGCTCAAAAAGGCATTATATGGGTTAAAACAAGCACCTAGAGCCTGGTTTGAAAAACTTACCACTTCGCTCATTAGAAAAGGTTTTTCAAGAGGATCTGATAAAACCTTGTTTACTAAATGGAGTGGGAAAGATGTTGTCATTGCTCAAGTCTATGTAGATGATATCATCTATGGTTCAACTTCTGAGAGATTTGCCAAGGATTTCCAAGTCTCTCTTGCTAAAGAATTTGAAATGAGCAATGTTGGTGAATTAAAATTCTTCTTAGGATTACAAATTCAACAACATAAGGATGGAATTTACTTATCCTAAGAAAAGTATGCAAGGGATCTTGTGTCAAAATTCGGTCTGGATAAGTCATCTCCAAAACTGACACCTATGCCCACTATTGGTAAACTGCACAGAGATGAGAAAGGAGTAAAATTAGATCAAAAATTGTATCGATCTATTATTGGTAGCCTTTTATATCTTACAGCTACTAGACCTGATATTTCTTTTAGTATTGGTTGTTGTGCTAGATTTCAGGATAATCCAAAGGAATCTCATCTTGCAGCTGCAAAAAGGATCATACGATATGTTAATCACACTGTCGGGTATGGTCTATCTTATACTTTTGATACTAACACTGACCTTTTTGCTTATTTTGATGCTGATTGGGCAGGATGTGTAGAAGACAGAAAAAGTACATCAGGGGTTTTTTACTACGTAGGACTAAATCTTGTGACTTGGCAAAGCAAGAAACAGAATTCACAATCCCTGTCTACATGTGAAGCAGAATATATTGATGTTGGCTCATGTTTCACTCCACTCTTATGGCTGAAGAAAATGCTAGCTGATTATGGAATTGATACTGGAAGATCTTTTGTGATAACTCTAGTGCGATTCGAATCACTGAGAATCCCGTTGAGCACTCAAGAACAAAGCACATTGATATAAGGTACCATTTTATTCGAGACCTCTATGAAAATAGTATCATAAATATGGAATTTGTGCCTTCCGAACAACAATTGGCTGATATTCTCACCAAACCATTAGACACTGCTACGTTTCAACACTTACGGCTGTCTATTGGTGTTATTTTGGTTCATTAATTGTTTCTATGACTCTTGCCCCTGTGTTTATCTCGATATTTTGGGAAATTGAGTCTGAAACTCCAGTAGTGTTTACTTCAATTCTGTATTTGTTTCCGTAGGATTGTTTTTTTTTTTCTGTCAGAATTCTTTGTGTTTTGTGTCAAAAGAAATCCTTCTTTTCTTTCGAAATTAAGGTCGCTCTTGTTGTTCTTTCGGGAATGACATTTTATGGGGGAGACTTCTTAATTGAACTTGTGCTTAATTGCCAAATCTTTGTGGGGAGTGCGGCTGCAGAATATTATAGGGGTTATCTTGTATCGTTACAAACTCCTTGATGAATGCATTTAGCTTCGTCTATATGATTGCATCTAAATAAGATGATATGTGTTTCTTTCTTTTGGTCATGAAATGTCTCTTTCAGAAATTTCATTAGGATCTCATTCTTATACTTTTGCCAATTTTATTGATAAAAGGGGGAGAATTAATATGTAGTTCACACTACAAATACATATGGTTTTCAGATCATTATGTAAGGCGGAGTGGTTTCCATATGAGATGGAGTATTGACTAAGGGGGAGTGATACATATCACCATAGTATTGTTGTTGACGTTGTGATACAATTGAACTTTGACGCTGTGTAATGATACTATGATATTGTATAACAATGATTGAGAACTCTTGTTTTCTCGTTGTTATAGCTATGGATTTTCAACAACGATGATGCTGAACCTACAACCTTTGGGATCATTGGAGTACTTGGAAGTGACGAAGATTTCAAGTAATGTTGAAGATTAGACGTATGGAATAAGAGCTACAAAAGTTAATTTATTTATTTTTTGTATTCCATATGTATTGATAATTTTGTCACTAAAATTGACAAAGGGGGGGATTGTTAGAGCATTGCTTGGTCGAACTCGCATGCGTTGCTTTCTCAAGCATGTTTGTCAATGTTAGTGATCAAAACTATAAGTCTTGATTTCTAGTATACTATAGCTAAGGTCTCGGACTAGGATTGAAAATGTAGTTGATTTCAAGAACTCCATGGCAATCATCATACAAGACGAAGGACTACTCAAGGAACCGGTGGATTTTCATCGACTAAAAGGTATGTGGAGACTTGAACTTATCTATCACTCAAAAGTCTATTTATCTCCTATCTTGAGACAAAAGTCGTTTTGCTATATAGACTTAGATTATACACATTTGCTATTTTGAGCCGAGTTTATCTCGCCTATCTATTTCTCGAAATATGTGTTGGTAAGCTTTCGCTTTAACCAAGTTCATCTTTACCTAGTGACGAAAGTCATGACAAGTTTCAATCACTTTGGAAATTGCTTACTTTGACGAAAAATAGTTTGTAAATAACAACTATAGAATATCAACGTTCTCTAAGAATGTTCCAATGATTGAAATGAGAGTTTAGATTATATAACCATTGGAGGATATAAGCATTGTTGTGGAAACACATATATGTATAAGTTCTAATTCCTTAAACCGAAGTTTTCGAACTTTGTTGATCAAGAGAACCGGCGTGGTGGCGTGAGCCAAGTCCGCGAACTGGCGGAAGTTCTTGTCCCGAGAATTTCTGCTGGAGTTTGTGAACCGCGTCCGCGAACTTAAGTCCGCGAACCCAGTCCGCGAACTTAAGTAGGCTATATCTAAAAACGATGTTTGTGAACTTATTCTTATATAAAATAAGGAATGCAAATGCAAACCGTGGCTATATAGTTCATGAACCGATTCGAGTGAATCAAATCGTTTTTGCTTCGATTGTGTCTTGTGTAGTTACATAAGATTTCCTTGCAATTGAACAACTCTCTAACTAGTTCATTTGATTCATTTGAACTAGTTATGGTGAAGAAGAATATGGTTGATATGAAAGTGATCATATGGCTAACCATTTGGTTGACTATTGTTGGACCAACAAATGTACAAGTTTGGGTACGGTTACACAAGCCTAGAAACGTGCATTTCATTTGTGTGTAACAAGATAGTTGTCGATCTAACGGTTGAAAGATATTAGCTTGAATCTAAATCAGGTTTTCGTCTAACGGTGAATATTGAATGCTTTGTTACCAAGCTAATATTGATTGCAAACCCTGATTTGAAAGACTATATAAGGGAGAAATCTAGCAACAGGGAAACCTAATCCCCACACCTTGTGTGTGATACTAGTTGTGCTAAGCTAGAGTCGATTATCCTTTAACCTTTGGTTTCTTCTCCTAAACCAAGTTAACGACTTAAAGACTTCATTGGGATTGTGAAGCCAGATTGATACTACTTTCTCGTAGTTGTGTGATCTGATCTTGCTGTTTCTATCGTACGAGTACAATTGTAATAATTGGCTTGAGATTGATATCTCCGATAGGCAAGATATAAAAGAAATCAAAAACACTTCGTCTCATCGTTTGTGATTCCATAATACCTTTTTTCGTTGCGTCAATTAGGATTATTGTGAGGTGATTGATAATACTCGGCTGTTCTTCGGGAATATAAGTCTGGTTTATCAATTGGTTCCTGTTCACCTTGATTTATCAAAAGACAAAACAAAACTCGTAGGTATATTCGTGGGATACGGAATTATCTATTACCATAGACTTTTCCGTGTGATACAGATTTGTTTATTAATGTCTTCGACTTTGGGTCGTAGCAACTCTTAGTTGTGGGTGAGATCATCTAAGGGAATCAAGTACGTAGTATCCTGTTGGGATCAGAGACGAGGAACATAACTGTACCTTGGATCAGTGTGAGATTGATTGGGGTTCAATTACAGTCCAGACCGAAGTTAATTTGGAGTAGGCTAGTGTTTGTAGCGGCTTAATACAGTGTGTGTTCAATATGGACTAGGTCCCCGGGTTTTTCTGCATTTGCGGTTTCCTCGTTAAAAAAATTCTGGTGTCTGTGTTATTTCTTTTCCGCATTATATTTTGTTATATAATTGAAATATCACAGGTTGTGCGTTGTTCAATCAATTAGAATATTCGACCTTTTGGTTGTTGATTTAAATTGATTGACACTTGGATATTGGTCTTTGGTACCATCCAAGTTATCTCTCTAGTATTTGATAAAGACTCGCATATTTATATTTACTTGAGTCTGGCTGTCTAGTTGATATACTTTTTATCTAGATTGAGTCTGGCTGTCTAGTTGATTCTCTAGAAAGTATATTGGAGTTTTTCCATACAGATTGCTAAGCGAAATATTGGGTGTGGTTGTTGTACCCCCACTTTTTCAATAAGACATGATACTTTCATGGTTAGATTGTGTTTTTCATAATCACCTAGTTCAGTCTTCTCAATTAAAGGAGTTTCATCTATCCAACACTCAAACCAGACATTAACTTTGTTTCCATTTCCTACACACCATTTGAGATTTTCCTTTAAAGAACTCCAAGCCCACTTCAATCCTGGCCATATTGAAGATAACTTCCAGTTTCATTCCATTGACCATTTTTATTCAAATATTTATCTTTAGAAAATAATGCCCATTATTCTGATGAATTCATTCTCCACATCATCTTCATGAGCAATGTTTTGTTGATTGTCACAAGTCTTTGAATCCCCAAGCCACCTTCATTGTAAGGAGTTCAAACTTTCTTCTAAGACAATATTGTGAATTTTCTGACATCCCCATCACCAGACCATAAAAAGTTTCTTATAATCTTTTCAAAAACTTTAATGACAGATGCTGGCCATTTATAAACTGCCATATTGTAAATTGGAATGCTGCACAAAACTGATTTAATAAGAATCAATCTATCTTGAAAAGAAATAAGTTTCCCCTCCCAAGCAACTAGCTTTTTTTGAATCATTTCTACCATGGGCCACACAGTAGATACCTTTACTCTGCCAGGAGCTAGTATAACACCAAGATACTTATCACGGAAATCACTCAATTCCATTTGCATAAACTCTTTAATTTGATTCTTCCTCACTGCAGTAGTGCCATCTATAAACAGTTTATTTTTTTCTTTATTAATTACTTGACCAGATCCTTTTTGATACTTATCCAGCAGCATCATAAGATTTTCTACACTTTTCTTAGCACCATTGCAGAAAATGAAAACATCATCAGCAAAGAACAAGTGTGTTGGATGTACCCCTTTCTTATAACCATTGGAGCTATCTTTCCTTCTTCCACCATTTTATGAATGCATTTTCTTAAGACATCTTCCATAATAACAAAAATAGTTGGAGACAATTGTTAGAGCACTGCTCGGTCGAACTCGCATGCGTTGCTATCTCAAGCATGTTTGTCAATTTTAGGTGTCAAAACTATATGTCTTGATTTCTAGACTACTTATAGCTAAGTCTCGGTTTAGGACAGATTAATGTAGTTGAGCTCCAGACTCCATGACGATTATCTTACAAAGACGAAGAACTACTCGAGGAACTAGTGGAACTTCATCCGACTAAAAGGTATGTGGAGACTTGAACTTATTTATCACTCAAAAGTATATATCTCTATCTCCTACTCATGAGACAAAGTCGTATAAGTATGATAGTTTTCATACGTACACATTTGTTATTTCGAGTGGAGTTTACTCGCCTATCTTTTTCTCGAAATACGTGTTGGTAAGCTTTCTCTTTAACCACTTTTCATCTTTATTCATGACGAAAGTCATGATGACGTTTCAATCTTGAAAATAGCTTTGATGATGATAGTCGTGAATAACGATTGTTATAACATTATAGAAGAATGTTTCAATGATTGAAATGTAGAGTTGAGATTATGTAACCAACTATGGATACAAGCTTCTAACCCGGTGCATACGCACCGGTTATTTGTTTTTTTGGACGCAATTGAGTCTCCAACACGATGGCAGAAGCAATAGTAGTGTCTGAACATTTTTTTTTCCACTTTTGCTTCTAAGAAATTTTGGAGGAAACATTTTTGTTATACGAACAATTAAACACATCAATAAGTTCATTAGCCAGTTACCCAGTATATGTCCTAAGAAAAAAGTGATGTTTTTTTTTTGTTCCAACAGTGATGACTTCCAATTTGCATGAATTTCTTTCAAATCGTCAGTCCTTAACTTACAAAATTAAATACAATATTTTAGACACTATTTACCCAAAGGGGTCGGGAAATTCGTTGAGCTTCTATCTTTGTTGTGTTACACTTCGGCCCAAATCAATGTCCTTCGTTGTGTTTCTTCCTTCTTCCTTCATTATATTAATACTGCAAAATTGCTTCTCCTTGAATCAGTCATACCCCGTTTCTCCCTTTGTTAGAAATAGGGTGATGTTCTTTGAATGTTTAGTTCCTCCGCATTTTTTTTTTCCTTTTTTAAAACAGAATATATAGATAGCCAATATCATACATTACCTCTGAATTATTTAACTCTAAGGAACTTGATGTTTCACGACTTTCATCATTATCTGGTGTTCCTACAAATTAGTGTTTGACAAAAACAAAAAAACACTCACTTGAAATTTGGAACTCATTTAACACAGCACACATTGGTTGATCTGTTATTTGTAATTGCATCCTTGTTAGATGTAGTATGAAGTTCTTCCATCATCTGTCTCTAACATGTTTTCTTTGTATTCATCGAACCTCCATAAAGTACACTATCATGTTAAGTACACATACAAAAAGCATCATCATGAGAAGCGTTTTTCATAAGAATTGGGCCGAAGGGTCTCTTTTACTGATATGTCTTCCACATATGCAAGGATTGTTCTTTTTAACCGAAGTGCATACATTTAAGTTAACATTTATTCGCTCCAAACAAAGATAGGTTCGTCTAGGTGCCATCTTATAGCATCAACCAAGTTTCTAAACTAATAGTGAAAAATACTAGAAACCCCTACTATATGGGTTCAACATATAGAAGCCCCACTAAATGGATCATTCATTGTCAACTCCATACATTAGGAAAATGATATTGCTAGGCCAAAAAAATCAAATTTTTTTCAGATCTGGCCCATAATTAATTATTACGAATTTAATAATACTAAGACTACCCTTTAGTATTTATATGCAATGAAACTAACAATAAGATTTCATTTTCATTTTCACTTTCCCTCTCTTTGTCTCCCATCTCTGCTCTGAAGAACTTCTCTGAAGAATATTAGGGTTTTCAGATCAAACCGAAGCAAACCATTACAGAGAGCAAGAAAGCGATTTTAGCTCTATCGATCTCTGCTTATGGTGTTTACCTATTACAAACTTAAGAACAAAATAAATTATTCATTTCTAGTTTTCAGATTAAATCTCAAATCAGAACTGCAACAATTTTCTAGGTTTTTTTTCTCTATCGGTTACAACTGAATCTCTGTATTTTTCAGTTGACTCGATTATAGCTCATGTATTGATTGAACTATTCTAGTTTTCAATCGATTTTATTCAAATATGTTTAACAAGTGATCATCAATCTATAAGTTCGAATCAATCAATTGACTCTAATTTGTTGTTTCAAAGCTAGGTAAGGTTTTCGATTTGATTCAATAGGTTTTTCTCATTTAGTAGTTTTATTTTCTTAGTTTGATTAGGTTTTGATTTTTGTTTTCGTTGACTTTATTCAGATCAGAGCAAAACAACATGATTTTTCTTGATTCAACAGGTTTTGAATCTAGGTATTTTTAATTGTTGTTGTTTCTGTTGATAATACTGGTTGAATTCAATCAGCTGATCTCTCATAATTCTAATGGAGTTGTTGACTCTTGTTGTGTTTTTATTTTTCTTATCTTGCCTACACATGTTGAGTTTGATTAAAGAATCTATGGTGGTGTTGGTGGTGCAGATGCAGGTTCTGGAGGAGGATGAGGAGGCTGTGGTGGTAGAAGTGGTGGTATTGGAGCAGATTTGTAGGAGGATTTTGAAGTCAATGGTGGTGTTTTTCAGAATTGATGAATTGAAATAGATGATGAGAAGAAAGAGGATTAACTATTTTAAGTTTCTACTGCTGGCGCTAGTGGTCGCAGGTAATTAGCTGATTTCAGTTATTTAATTGCCGAGTGTTGAATCTATTTGCAGAATCTGTAACTTTGTAGTAATGTAGCACAAGGTTTTACTCTTTCTTAAATGTTTATTTTTTGTTTTGTGATTAGGGTGAACTTGTTCTGATTAAGTTACTATGTTAGCATCCCCTGTGTATGATTAGTTTTTACTGTTGAATTATGCATCGAGATAGTTTTTGCTGTTGAAAATATGAGTTTTTGGTGGAGCGAAAGTCGATAAACACAGTGAAGAATCAAATTTTCTGATGTTGCAGGAGTCGATGAGGCTAAAGAGTAATTGGAAAATATTGTGGTATGCCTAAGAACTTTCTTTATTGGTTGCGTAGACTGTTAAAAGAAGTTACACTAGCAGATGCCAATTATATACCTTTCAAATTCGTATGTTGCATTTTCAGTTGATTAAGTGCTAGTTGATCTTATTTATTGAGTAAATTTTACTGTTTAAAAATCGCAAGTAGCTCTATCTGATGGCCCTGTTTGCATCGCTAATGAAGATAACATATATGCTCCGAGTACACAAGCCATGTGGATGTGTAACTGCAGATTACACAAGCCTCATGGATGTGTAACTTCTTACTACACATGCCATACGGATGTGTAACTTCAGGTTACAAAAGCTATATGCATGTGTAACTGCCATTTACACAAGCTATTGTGTATACTCTGTAAGCATTATTAGCTACTGATGCTGCTACTGATCATTTATTTTCTTCATAGTCCTTGGTTTTCATGTAATGTAATTACAAGTCTTCTGCTCTTTGCTCTGCCTAGCTGATATATATTAGTCGTGATGTTTTATGGAGTTATTTAGTGTCTGAAGCTCGGTAATAACAAGTAAATTTGTTCAGTATCTTGGTTGTTCTAGGAACACAAGAGTAGTCTTATAGTTTGTGTGTTTTCATAGTGTTGTAATAGATGTAGCAGCAAAAACTTTCTTGTTTGAGTTTATGTTGGTTGGATAGGTAGTAGCTTTGAGTGTTTCCAGATACATGGGTAGTTTTCATAGTGTTGTAATGCTTAGTTGTTTTGTTTTGTCTGTGGTCTTGCTGAGATTGGGTTGTGTGTGATTTTTATACTTCAGGAACTATGAAGGGTTTTGTATTAAGTTTATTCTGAGGATTGTTGAGCCTTATCCAGATAGTATGAAAGTTAGAACTCAGAATTTTCACTTTCTTGCTGAATGTATTTCAGTAGTTATATGGATGTGTAACTAGTAGTTACACGAGCTATATGTATGTGTAACTTCTAGTTACACATACTAATTGGATGTGTAATTGGTAGTTACACATGCTGGTAAAACCACATATATTACCCAAGAAAACTTGCCATATGGAGTTTATAATTCTTCCGCTTGCAAGATAGTTTTATCCTTTGTTCAGTGCCATAGCTTCGTGCAAGTACATTCTTTTGGAAGTTTGCTATGTAGGTTTCTGAGAAACTTGTATGAAATGAAATGAGAATATATAAGTATTACATATTAGTAATTATACGAGCAAAAATGATATCATGTGGTTTATTTTCGAAGTGCAGGATGATGGCTTAATGTCTTGGAGGAAACTGAAGAAGCACTCTTTTGTTTTGAGTAATTCTGGAAAGCCAATATACTTCAGGTCAGTGTCATTGCTAAAATGGGAATTTAGAGATCTATTTGTCTACTTTTTTTAATGAAATTTGATACTATTGATGGGTTTTCTTGATGATCGTAACTTCGGTTACCATACTTGAAGGTACGGAGATCAGCATAAGATTGCAAGGTTTTCGGATACTTGCCTTCCTCTTGCTTAGCCTACAAGGAAAGATGCATGAACTATATAACAATATGTTGCTGAATCAGGTGTTCTTTTTGCGATATTGATATGCTAGCACAAGGTTCGTATCTATACCCTATTGGATCAGGTGTTCTCTGATTGTCTTCTAAATTCTCAACATTTTGTGTGCATCTGTAACTCTTAGTTACATTAGGAAAATGCATGTGTAACTCTTAGTTACAGTAGGGAAATGCATGCGTAACTACCAATTACACTAGAAAGATTCCCAACCAAGTTACACATGAATGTGTAACTCTTAGTTCACTAGTTATATGTATGGTTATTATCTTGATTTCTTGAAATGCTGCCAATGTTTTGGTCTTATGGTAAAATCCTTTGTTGTTTCTAATTGGCTGTGACTGAGTTATTTGTTTATCGTTAGGCACTTCATTTTCGATGACCCGCAGACAATGTTTTGGTTACTCTGCAAGAGAATCTTAGAATTTTTATGTTTGTGGTGGTGTAGGTGCAGGTTTTGGAGGAGGATTTGGAGCCGGTGGTGGTATCAGAGTATGAGGTAGGGTGTGCCCAGTGTTGAATCTACTTTGTTGAGTATGTAATTTTGTATATTATTTAGTAACATACATGGGAATTAATATAGGTGGGGATATAGGTTCTCAATGGGTTTGTTTGCTTAACTCATTTTCCCCTTTACATTTGTTTAAAATGACTTTATTGCTTAACCAACCCGACAAGGATGAGACAGTTCATGAATTGACCTCATCGTTCTATGTTCATTGCAGCTATGGCTTTGACACAATCCATCAGTTGGAAGGTAGTTGCAAAGACAACAAATTCATCAGGAATATAAGGGTATTGTTTGTAGAACAAGGAACGCAAGAACCACACCCTCCAGTAAGTTACCCAATACAAGAAGGGTTAGGACAGTATCGCTACACAAGTTATGACCGGAAACAATCAAGTTATAGAGGACAAACCAAGTAATATTTCACAAGGAGGTAAACTATATGTCTTGTCTCACTTTTACTACTTGAAGTTATTTCACATGAATATTTGTAGTTATTAATTTCTAAGTTATTGAATTTTTTTGCTAGAGTTACACAAATAGACATCGTAATAGCTGAGTATAGAAGTCATATGTATGTGTAAGCCCAAGTTACACAAGTAAGATGCATGTGTAACTCCTAGATACACAAGTCAAATGCATGTGTAATTTTAGATTACACATGCCATATGCATGTGTAATTTCTAGTTACACATGCATTTTTGTATGTGTACCAGCTGATTATAGATGCTTTGTTTTAAGAGTGTTTAGACTATGATATCTCAATATTTCTATGGAATTAATTTCTGAATAATTGTAACCTTTTCTGGATCAATTGATGTCTATGCAGGTCTCGACATGGTTTGCACGCGCTGATATGACACTAGCTTACTATTAGAAACAAAAAATTTACCAAAGCTTTGGTCTGAGAGGTGTTATTGTTGTTTTATTGCTGCAGTTTCTTCCCTTGCGGTCTTAATTAGGTTAGTGTACCCGACTAGAATAAGCTTGTAATGATCTGTTGCTCATCATTTGACTTGTCAGTCCTTTAATATATCAGTGATGTTGTTGGACTGAAGTTGTTTCAAAAATTTCAATAGATGGAGACCTAGGTTGTGGAAATTAAAGAATGAAAGCCAGGCTACTGGAAGATGTTGATACTTGTTTGAATCTATAAGAATGATTTGGAAAATTCACATCTGTTTAATTTCCATTTTAATCTTATAAATACTGATTGCTTGTTGTTATATTTCAGGTTTCAGATAACTTCATAAAAGCTAATTGCTTAAATGTGATAATGGTCTCGCTGGAACTGGAGTTGACGCTGAACACACAAGTCAGATGCATGTGTAACTCTCAATTACACTAGATAGATGCATATGTAACTCTCAATTACACTAGACAGAAGCAAGTGTACCTTCTAGTTACCCATGCTAAGAAATTATTGTAAATGAATATTAAAGTAATACATGTACTTTTTTATGCGTTCTTTTTAATGTCTATTTTTTGATATGTAACTTTGCATTACACATGTCATAAGGATGTGTAACTTCTGGATACACATGGCATATGCATGTGTAACTTCTGTTTACACATTCACACTATACTTTTATAATTTTGGGCCTAGATTTAATAATTTTGGGTTTAAATTTAATTTTTATTTAATTTGGGGCTTGACAATATATAAAAGGGCATGAATGTCTTTTAATAAATCGGGACCTATATTTAAACTTCTTTTCATTAAGGGCCTCATATTATGGGTTATCCATGGGTTGGGCCTTAACCTAATTTTCCCAAATTAATATTATAATAAAAAATCTATATTCTCGGGCATTTTCCTTGACTAAATCTGACAGGAATGCTCAATTTTCATCAAACGGTTATATAATTCTCTTTGTAAATCCATAGGAAGCCTGCACAAATGAAACAAATTAACATTGGTTGAAGGGAAAAAAGAAATACAGAAATGCAAAACAAAAAAACCACGGTACTCACTGCAAAAAAAACGACCAAAGGCTACTTGACCAATGGTAGTGGCCTATTCAAATCTTTAGTTTCCTATCAGTTTATGCAATCAATGTTAGTTGCCCAGCCGTAGTGGTGTAAGAGGATGTTGTTTTATGTTTAAAGCAACAAATTCGCAATGATTAGTTGGTCGCCATGTTCTAAAGCTACTAGTTTGACTAGTTGACCAACAATTGTCACCTAATAGGTAAAGCCCTGATTTGTGTAGTCGTCAGGTTATTAGCAAAAACAATAATTCAACAATTATCTTTTAATTGTTTAATAGATTTTGCATTTAGAGATTCATTTAGTGGCCAACAACATAAAACCACTGGCTTTTGTAGTAGTTGTTTCATATGCCTAATCCTTTAAGACACTAGTTCTTGTCTAGTTGTTCAATAGGTTACGGATAGATTATTTCATGCATTTGCAAATATATATATGCAACTAAGTTTTAATAGCCAAATGGCTAAAAGTTGCTACCATCCCGGCAACAACAGTAGCCAAATCTAAATAAAACCAACGTCGGAGTGCCTAAACTTAGAGTCACTAATTCTATAGTATTTAAATAGGTAATGCTACTAACATCTCAGATTGACCGGTGCGAAGGCTGATCTGGGCTTGACCAGTACTGCGGGCTCGGGCCTGAAAAAAAGTCCATCCTTAAATAACTTCCCAAATTTAATGCTAAGTACGTTAATTGAATTTTCATAAGCAATAATAAATATTAAAAAAGAGATATACCAAAAATAAATTTTTATTTAATAACATTCGTTAAAACAAAAAAGTTCCGAAACAAAAAAATCAAGAATATCATAATCCCATCCGAGATATCAGGACCACAAGACCAAAAAAAAGAAAAAGTTCTTTTAAGAGCTAAGCTAGATCGTTCTAAAAAGAAACTCTAAATAACAGAAATGGTAAATGCATCTAAACCTCAACCTATTCTTCTTCATCATCCTCTTCGAGTTCCATGTCTGGATTCTCCTCGTCACCTTCTTCTTGATCATCTGCAAAGGCCTCTACATCCTCCTGTTCAGCTTCCATATCACTACCTTCAAAGGCATGTAGATGTTCATGAATTTGACTCCCGTGCATATCAGCATCTTCATCATCATCTTCCTATTTCAGAATTTTTCTATCGCATGAGGTAAAATACAAGTTAATATGAAGTTAAGTATAAGAATGCAGACATATATAAGACTACATGTTAATCAGAAATCACCCACCCCAAATCTTCCAGTTCAATCTATCTATATATATATATAACCTTATGGAAAATATGCCATAACCAAAACCATACTCTTGCATATGATGTAAGCTACTGAACGCAAAAGACAATAAGAAATGATAGAAAGGGTCTGCAAAAAAATGAGTTCAACTGTACCAAGAATGCACTTGGCAGGGCATTCTTGTTTTCAAAGCAATAATGAAGTGCAATTTTAAGACAAACAAGAAAACAAATAAAAAAAGAAAAAGATAAGATTAAGATAACTTGTGTAGTGTTTTTCAGTTCCACATATCAATACCTAAATGTCCACTTATGTAAACAGTAAGCAAATAGATATACCTTGAAATCATCGGTGGTGAAGTGCGCACACATGTGAGCCCAATCACGTTTGTTTGGGGCAATCTACGGGAGGGTGTGCCAAAGCCTCCAGGTGGCCATCTGAGTCAGCGAACCTATCACCCCCAGCTTTTTTGTATGCTAGATGAAGTTTGTGCTTATATGCCTTATAGGCATTCCTCATCACGTATTTGATTACTTTCACAACCACATCATCATCAGGATCGAGGATAAAGTGGTCATATATGGCCGAAAACAACTTATTAGAGATAGCAACTAAAACCAACGGCAATTCCAAACTAAGAATATAAGAAGTAACATTAAATTTTATATAGCCGGACATTCTGGATCACTCCGTCAATCTTCTGCTCAGGCATATCATCAAATTTATCATATGTTACTGGGAAATTGTCCCTTTGCCTTACCCACGACCCAATAGAGTTTATAAGCTCTGTTGGTTAAACTTCAACATAGAAGTCACTAACAAGCTGGTTAGGACAAGATTAGGAAATTGATGTAATCCTAAGGGAATTAGAAGTCATCTAGTTCTAAGAAAAGGAAAGACATGTAATAAGGTAATAGGACTAGGAAAAGGAATTCATAGTTCTATATATATATGATCACCAAAGTTGTGGTTGATCATATGAGCAAGATTAGAGCTTGTGTTTAGTTTTGAGAGATTTTTTAAACATCAATAAAGAGAGTTGTCTTTATATAAGCTAAGTTTCATCTTGCAGTTACCATTAATTGGTATCAGAGCTTGTTTCTGAGCTATGGAAAAAGAAACCACCATTGTGGGTGCAAAACAGTTCACACCACCATCAATACAAGTTCCAATCCTCAACTCCACAAACTACACAGTATGGGCCATGAGAATGAAGGTACTGATGAAAATCTACAAAGTTTGGGAAACAATTGATCCTGGTACATTGGACCCAGACAAAAACAATGTTCCCATTGGATTACTCTTTCAAGCAATACCAGAATGTCTTGTTCTACAAGTTGGTGAGCAGGAAACTTCAAAGAAAATTTGGGATGCAATAAAGGAACGTAATCTCGGAGCTGATCGAGTTAAAGAAGCCGTCTGCAAACCTTAATGTCTGGATTTGAAAGAGTGAAGATGAAAGACACTGATACTATTGATAGCTTTGCAGGAAAGCTATCAGAAATAGCCTCAAAAGCTGCATCACTTGGACAAACTATTGAAGAGAACAAGCTTGTCAAGAAGTTTCTCAACAGTCTACCAAGATCCAAGTATATTCATATCATAGCTTCTCTCGAACAAGTCTTAGATTTAAAGAAGACTAGCTATGAAGATATAATTGGAAGATTGAAAGCATATGAAGAGAGAATCCTTGATGAAGAAAACAATGGAGAAACTCAAGGAAAACTCTTGTACACAAACTCTTACCAACAAACTCTGCGACAAGAGGAAGAGGTGGTAGAGTAAACAGAGGCCGAGGAAGGGGAGGAAGGTTTAACTCACAAGATAGAACAACAAGTAAGAATGATCAAAATCAAGGGAAAGAAAAAAAGGATAGATCAAACATTATTTGTTACAAATGTGATAAACCAGGACACTTCTCCTCTGTATGCCCTGAAAGAATAAAAAGATGGAAGAAGCAAACAAGAATGAAACAAGGGAAGCAGATACAACTCTTTTCATGCACGAAGTTGTATTCTTAAACGAAGGGAAACTAATACCAAAGAACTACGAATCAAAGGATGGTGAAGAAGGAATCTGGTATTTAGATAATGGAGCCAGCAATCACATGACTGGTAAGAGATACTACTTTTCTGAACTCAATGAGAAAATTAAAGGACAAGTGAAGTTTGGGGATGGATCTTCTGTAGAAATTGAAGGGAAATGATAAATTCTATTTCAGAGCAAGACCAGAGAACAGAAGCTTGTCACAAACATCTACTTCATCCCAAACTTACAAAGAAACATTCTAAGTTTAGGACAAGCTACAGAAGTTGGATGTGATGTTAGAATGCGACAAGATTATCTAACAATTCATGACCCAAGTGGAAGACTTTTAGCTAGAGTCTCACGCTCACAGAATAGACTCTACAAGATAAGTCTCATGGTTGGAAGGCCATTGTGTCTGAATATGAGACTGGAAGATCAGACATGGAAGTGGCATGCAAGATTAGGACACATAAGTTTCAGAACCTTAAAAACTATGTCTCAGAACAAGATGGTTCGAGGGCTACCACAACAAAACGGAGTGGTGGAGAGGAGAAACAGGACTCTAATGGAGATGACAAGAAGTTATTTAAAGGCTATGAAGGTACCTAATTATCTATGGGGAGAAGCTGCACGACACTCCACATACCTAATAAACAGGATACCTACGAAAGCTCTAAAAGACATGACTCCATATGAAAGCTTGCGAAAGAGAAAACCAAACATAGATTATTTAAGAGTGTTTGGTTGCAAAGCATATGCAAAAGTTGATTCTGCAACTCTTAAGAAACTGGATGATCGATCTCAGACTCTTGTGAATCTAGGAATTGATCCTGGATCCAAAGCCTACAGATTATTCAATCCAACAACGAAAAGAGTGATAGTGAGTCGAGATGTGGTATTCGATGAAAAAGCAAACTGGAACTGGAAATAAACTAATGATGGACCAAGTAGGGATCCAGGAATGTTTCACATGATATGGGGTCAAGTAATTGATGAAGGCAAAGGACCCATAATCATTAATACCAATGGAAACAATGATGTTAATCAAGAAGAAGAAGAGAATAATGAAAACACTGAGAATAACGAAGAAGTATAAGAAGAAGAAGAAGAAGAGATCGATGAAATAAATCAACCCATTCCACTGCGGAAATCAACCAGACAGATACAAAAGCCACAGTATCTGGAGGATTATGTTCTTCAAGCTGCAGAGAAATTTGAGATAATGCTACTTTCTGTTAATGATGAACCAAGGAATTTTCAGGAAGCAAAGGTCTCGACTAAATGGAAACAACCATGTAAACAAGAAATTATTTCAATCAACAGAAACAAGACTTAGTTTCTAGTTGATAAGCCAGGTGGGGTAAAAGTGATTGGTCTTAAGTGGATCTTCAAAATACAACGGAATGCTGATGGTACTGTCAACAAATATAAGGCAAGACTTGTAGCTAAAGGATACGTTCAAGAATCAGGCATAGACTTTGATGAAGTTTTCGCACCAATTGCTAGACTAGAGACAATTCGTCTCTTAATAGCAGAAGCATCATCAAACTCATGGGAAATTCACCACTTAGACGTTAAGACAGCATTCTTACATGGTGAATTGCGAGAAGATGTGTATGTTGAACAACCAGAAGGTTTTGAAGTAAAAGGACAAGAGCATAAGGTTTATAAGTTATCAAAAGCTCTATATGGTCTAAGAAAATCTTCTCGAGCCTGGAATACAAAGTTAGATCAAATCTTAAGAGAAATCAGATTTGTTAAGTGCTCTAAAGAAACATCAGTATACAGAAGAGAAGAAAAGGGAACGCTTCTTGTGATTGCAGTCTATGTAGATGATCTATTTTTGACTGGAAACTCCCTTAAGGTGATCAATGAGTTCAAGAGAGAAATGTCATCAAAGTTTGAGATGTCAGACCTCGGAAAACTCACTTATTACCTTGGCATAGAAGTCCATCAAGGAGTAGATGGGATTCAGATTAAACAAGAAACTTATGCATGGAGAATTCTGAAAGAAGCAGGACTTGAAACTTGTAATCCAACTAAGATACCAATGGAGTTTGGACTTAAAGTTTCAAAGGCACAAGAAGAAGCTGAGATTGATCCAACGACTTATAGAAGAAATGTTGGATGCCTTAGATACTTGTTACACACAAGACCAGACTTGGCTTTCTCTGTGGGAGTAGCAAGCCGTTATATGCAGAGTCCACGCAAGTCTCATGGTGATGTAATAAATAAGATATTAAGATATCTAAGAGGAACAATCAGCTGTGGATTGAAGTATGGTCGAGGAGGATCAAAAGGAATTGTTGGGTATAGTGACAACAGTCATAATATTGACTAAGACGATGGAAGGAGTACGACAGGTCATATCTTCTACCTAGGAGATGCACCTATCACATGGTGCTCACAGAAGCAAGAAACAGTAGCTCTCTCATCCTGTGAAGCTGAGTTTATGGCTGCAACAGAAGCAGCTAAACAATCAATATGGCTTCAAGAACTGTTGGGTGAAATCAAAGGAAGAGAATCTGAAAAAGTTCTCATCAAGATTGATAATAAGTCTGCAATTGCACTCACTAAAAATCCAGTGTTTCATGGGAAGACGAAACACATTCACAAAAGGTATCATTTCATACGAGAATGCATCGAGAAGGAGGTCATTAACGTAGAACACATACCTGGAACTGAGCAGAAAACAGATATATTGACAAAGGCATTAGCTCGGATCAAATTTGAAGAAATGAGACAACTGATTGGAGTACAAGACATGTCACGGGTAAGGTTGAAGCTTAACGGGGAGAATGTTGGTTAAACTTCAACATAGAAGTCACTAACAAGCTGGTTAGGACAAGATTAGGAAATTGATGTAATCCTAAGGGAATTAGAAGTCATCTAGTTCTAAGAAAAGGAAAAACATGTAATAAGGTAATAGGACTAGGAAAAAGAATTCATAGTTCTATATATATATGATAACCAAAGTTGTGCTTGATCATATGAGCAAGATTAGAGCTTGTGTTTAGTTTTGAGAGATTTTCTAAACATCAATAAAGAGAGTTGTCTTTATATAAGCTAAGTTTCATCTTGCAGTTGCCATTAAGCTCATGTCTATAATAACCACAAAAATTTTCTTGAAAAACTGGCACGGTTACTTTCTTCTTCCCCCTCTTGGCAACCACAAGATTAATCGTTTTCTTTCCTGTGGTGCGTTGTGGTTGACCTGTTTAAGAAACCAAAGATAGCATACAGGAAAATTATTAGCTAGCCAGAAAAAAAAACAATTGGTGAACGACTTGGAAGCACAGGACGTGTTCTTCCACCTTCCCTTCCCTCATGCACTGGTGACTTGATTGGTGCATGGTTTGGCAGCACCCGACCTGTTCTTCCAACTCCACTTCCGTCATGCACCGTTGACTGAGCTGCTTGCAGGAAACTTCTAAGATCATTCATTTGGTGTACTTGTCCTTCCCTGTTTTTGTCTCCTGCAATATGACATTTAAGTAAGGCATACATATTAATTGCTAAAATTGCCTGAAAATACACAACATCGGTTATTGGTCCTATAAGGAAGCATTCAAGAGACATTTGAAAAATTCCCAGCACTCTATTGGGCATCAATCAGCAAACAACTACATTGTGTACTATTACTTGTGATTGAAAATTATGCAGAAAATGGCATGTAAAATTCTAACTCAGTTCAATACCAAAGCAACATATGTATGTTCAAAATTGAAAATGTTATTAAGAAAAGGAGATTTAGATACCAAAAAAAAAGGTTATTAGTTACCAATAAATTGAGATTGCTTCACACTTCTCGGATTTCCTCCCTGTCGTGTGAATATGGGATTCACAAGTGCAGCTGAGGGCGCTTTAGCTCCTCGCTTCTGTACTTTTTGGTTTTTCGAAGTCGATTCTGGAAAAAAACTATGCATGATAATCGACAAACGGCACAAATAGAAAGTTAATGCCTTCATTAAATCATTAAATCATAAAGTTTATTCATAATTTACCGTATTTTCGACGTAAAGCTTCATCCCCAAAGAATAGGCGGGCGTCTCGAGCCATATCTAATGAAACCAAAACACCTAAGATTATTAAGTTCGATCTGAATTCTTCAGTAAATAAACATATAAACAAGTCAATGCCTCCTGCAACCTAAACTTAATCTGTGAGCACAACAAATCCACGTATATATACATTTAATGAAAACTAAGCCTAAACTAAACATCAAGCACACGATTCAACAACCATTTGATTAGTAAGATAAAGCCTCAAAATGTTGACAAAATCAATTTAACCACCAAAAAAACATCAGATTGAAATCGATTATACCAGTTATGTTTTAATACCTACCCTTTCACAAAACTAAATTCATGAGAGGAACAAGTTACAACACTGAAGCGCAAAACCCAAAGTATCAAAACAAGACCTAGAACTATTAACCCAAAACATGAGGAAAAAAACACCTAGAATATATTCCTTCCCAGATTAATATTCAGAAGAAATATACCAGTAAGAACACAACAACCCAAATCAGATAAGTTCCCTGTCGAAAAAAAAACAGAAAAAATTAATTAGGTTTTGATACAAAAAAATCAAGCATAGGGTTTGAAGAGAAAATTGAAAAGAAAATACACCTTCGTAAGATGAAGCTGAAATTGGATGGCACTCTTCATGATTTTATGACTCTTTATATAGCCAACAGATTCACATCAAGCGGGAATAATCCCTCCTAAAAGATTTTTTATTTGAGTTTCATCGCGCTCAAAACAATTTAGGGTTAACTGAGAAAAAAATTGAATTATTTTCTTCGATATCTTCTTTCCAAAAATCAAGAAACATAATTTACCTATTTCTCTAACGAATTCTCGAAATTTTCCTAATTTTCAGCCAAAATATCCCACGAAATTTTATCCCTTCGTTATCTCCGTTTCCCTCTGCTGCTCTGTAACTTTGTTTGCGGAGATGAACACGAAATTCTGTCACCTATATGACAGGCAAGGTGTAAACGAGGAACAAAAAAGTTCAACGTTTTTAATTTCATGAGATGGACATGTCCAAATCTTTGTTAGCACGTGCCTTATTTTTATTAGTCCGTTAGTCCACTTAGGATTTGCATGCTAATATTAAGAGAATTAGGCAGATAAACAGTTCGGGGAGCTGCAAATTATGCTTTCACGTATTGCCCCTGGAAAATGGTATAATGAATTGTTTTATAAATAAAATTGACGATATACTTTAGTTTAATTAATTTAAATATCATGGACCCCAATCCCTTCCCTACCAGGATGCCACTTATATATTCATGAATCTGTCTATATCCCAAACCACAGTGCCTGAAGCTTGAGTTTTCTACCCTCATTTAGTTTTATTTTTAGCACCTGTATAATGCAAAAATATAAAGTAATGTTTGATACTCTTTCGTTTCAAAAAGATAATATTGGTTCATGTGTAATTTATACGTGAAATCGGCATATTTTTTTAAAACATAGGGAGTATATTTGTTGAGTCATAAACACAATATATTTGAGGTTATCGATGATAATGGCATCGCGCATTCGCCAAGATCTAGTATATACAAAGAAAAATCTTTGTTATGTTTTAGGTTGGAAAGGCAAAATAAAGGAAAACGTTATTACACTGTCAGAGAGAGTAAGATAAGAGGTTTTTGAATTTGCTTCTATTCGTCTAACCATTGGTGGGGTTCATGATATTCTTTTTGAATGATGTTGTAGTAATGAGGTTCAAACTCTCGGACTTGTGAAGATTAAATTTAAAGATTTAATAAAATTATATACAAAAATATTAACAAAGTGGGCGAGAGGTAACCAAGACACTAGATTCCACTATGACGCAAAATTGAATGATACATATTTCAAAACTCTAATTATCTTTTAAGACTCTTATTTCTTAATTCACAAATAATCTGGAAAATTCTCAAAAATTAATTGTATCCCTAAGCATAGATTATCTAAACAAAGCATAACCTATCTAATTGAATCACAACTAATGAAGAAATTTTTTGCAAACAATTAAAAACTCTGCAAAAGCAGTGATTGAGTGAATTATAAATTATAAATTAGAGAGAATAAATAATTACCAACTATTCATGCGTAAATAGCTTCCTCATTGCCTTGGTTGTGAGAGAATTAGCCTCTCATCATGTTGGAAAACCTCTCAAAGAATTTCATTGATGCTCAAAAATGGTTTACAAATGATGAGAATATGAGAAATACAATAAAACCGGGTTTGTAACAGTTATAAGTGTTACAAACCAGCTGTTACAGAAAACGACAAACATAAAGTGCTGTAAACACTTTGCTGCGACCCTCGCCCCTGTGTCGCTGACACTGTTGAAAAACGACTGTCTCTGCAAGTCCGTTCTTCGTGTTCTTCAACAGCAGCAGCAGCAGAAACCGAGTTTGGGAAAACTCGAATTTCTTCTTCTCTGGCTCTCCTCATCCCCCCAAACTCTCCTGCCTTGCTCCGAATGGATTTATCTAGCCAATTTTTGCTGATTCCAAACCCCATACCATCCCCATTTAGCTGAATTTAGACGACCCAACAACAATCAGCCATTGAATCTCATTGCAACAAGCTCAAATTGCCAACCCTAATTTCGTTCTTCCAATGCAAAACTTTCCCGCCAAAACTTGGAATTTGAATAAAGAAGATGACCTCCCCCTAACAGAGATGGGGGTGCGTTTAGCAGGTGACACCCTAGGGTGCAAATAGTGATTGAGGTGCCCCTTAACCAAAACTGAGAGTAACATGTGTCCTCCGGGTGCCAAAATCAACTTTTCGAGCTGAATTTTCCAAAAAAAAATTTATTTCCCAAAAATGCCTATAAACACATAAAACACCAAAATGAGTAGAAAATCGAGTGCCAACAATATATAGTATTGAGATCAAATTAGACACAAAAATGTGTCTATCAGTTCATGATATCTATCATCCGCCATTAACTTTGATAAGTACATCCAATTCAATGTAATGTGGAGATAACAAAGTTTGAACATCGACCATCCATTTTTTTGATTAAGAACAATAACTCTCCATAAAATAAAATGCTACTTCTTGGATCCTTTTGTAAATTGAGAACTCAATAAGATATGTTCACTTGGGTTAGGTTCGAAAACGTTGGATTACGTTGCTACTGATGTTTATTTAAGTGATTTTAGTCAATGCGATACAATTATACAACAAATTAATAACCCGATTATATAGTTAATCATATTTTGGTGCAAGTGCTCTGAAATTAAAGCCACCAGGTAACTTCAAAAGTCGTCTGTGAGATTTTAAGTTTCGACTGTGTTTTTCGATCAATACCAATATCAAATGTTGGACTACATTGCGATACATGATCATTTAGGTGATCTTGGCCCAGGAGATACACCTTGTGCAACAAATAAGCAATAGTTAAATAACCTCATTATATGAGGATAGTTAATCCAATTTTGGTACAAACGTTCGAAAATTGAAGTCACCGAGGAACTTCAAAAGTCGTCTTTGAGATTTTAAGTTTCGACTATGTTTTCCGATCAATGTCAATATCAAATATTGGACTACACTGCGATAGATGGTCATTTAGGTGATCTTGGTCCAAGATATACACCTTCTGGAACAAATAAGTACGTAATAAATAAATAACCTGATTATATGAGGATAGTTAATCTGATTTTGGTTCAAACGTACGGAAACTGAAGTCACCGACGAAATTCAAAAGTCGTCTATGAGATTATAAGTTTCGACCATGTTTTCCGATCAATACCAATATCAAATGTTGGACTCCATTGCGATAGATGATCATTTAGGTGATCTTGGTCCAGAAGATACACCTTGTGCAACAAATAAGTAATAATTAAATAACCCGACTATATGAGGATAGTTAATCCGATTTTGGTACAAACGTTCGAAAATTAAAGTCACCGAGGAACTTCAAAAGTCATTAGTGAGATTTTAAGTTTCGACTATGTTTTCCGATCAATACCAATATCAAATGTTGGATTACGTTGTAATTGATGATCATTTAGGTATTGGTCCAGGAAATATACCTTGTTCAACAAATAAGTGATAATTAAATAACCTGATTTTATGAGGATAGTTAATCTGATTTTAGTACAAACGCTCAAAAATTGAATTCACCGAGGAACTTCAAAAGTCATCTGAGAGATTTCTTAGTCAAGGCTATTCTTATAACTCCGTGATATCTCACCAGTGACCTTGGATTAATAGATATCTCATTTTTTACTCAACCACCCATAAATATTAATTGGTGGGGGTGGGTAGTCAAATGGGATTTCTATGGACTTTCATAGATTTTTAATTTGAGTGACTCCCAGAGATTCTTTGAAAATCTATAGAGTCTTTGTGACTTGTGCAGAGAAAAATATGAGATTTATAGGGACAAGAAAATGAGTCTTGTAGAAATTTTATGTGATTTGTAGAGACAAAATTGTATAATATCCCCTGATTAATTCCAGGAATTGCCGATTTTTTTATTATACACGTTACAGTAATAATCAAAGTACCATGACAACCTGATAAAATATGTGTCCATTGTGAAAATAAATTTCACTGCTGTCATATGCTAAAATTTCATTAACTGTATTCCACTCGTCCCACATTGTATCTTCTTTGTTATCTCACTGGTGAAAGCACCTTGTTACATTTTTCTACTTTTTACTCATCATAATTTCACAAAAGATGGGTACTTTTTATTTTGATTTCAACAAAAAATTGTCACATGGTCGGGGCAGAAGAACCGATACAAAGAAACAGTGGGAGGATGTTATCAGTCGCATGTGTTTTTATCTCCACTTACTTTCCTTTTTTTTTTCCTTCCCTAGATCTATTTTTGTAAAGATATCTAGAAAATTTCAGCACAGAATCTCAGCAAAATCATCTCTAAAAATCACACTCAAAATATCCCGCGAAATTAACCCGCCAATTTTCGATATCCCCTAAAATTTATCTGAAAATCTCCTAAAGAAATGCTGCATAAATCTCTAAACTTTTCTATGTATCCATCGCATCCTCTCACCATCCCAAGAACAAACCTTTTCTGGTTATTCATTCAGATATGCCTTCATAGCTAAGGTTAGGTTTCTGCAAACCTTTTTAGGAATTCGTTTTGGTTTTGTTGATTCAATTTCTGTAAGTTAGGATTTTTGGTTTTATTGTTGCTGGGAAAACATGCTAGATCTAATTTTTTAAGTAACTATTGTTGGCGAAAAGAAAATCAATCTCATAATCGTTTTCATTCAAAAAAAAAAAGGAAAAAAAAGAAAAGAACATTCAATTCTCAATTTGGTTTCAATTTTCTCTATTAAAAACATCTAGTTTATCTGATTAAAGGATGTACTAGTTCGATTTATTTCTAAATAAACGATTTACGGTTTGCAATTATTTGATTAAATCTTTTAATCATGTCTATTTGGACCGAAAAAGCAATTTTATGTTAGATTTCGTAATATGAGAATTGTTCATGGATTGGTTATCAATTAGATGTGTTCCTTCAAAATTCAATTATTCACATGTACTGAAAGGGTGGTGCAATTGCTGATGCTAGACAAGTGTTTGACAAAATGTCTAGATGAATTTTGTGTTGGAGATTCTGATTTTATTATTATGTTTGGAATTGTTTATGTAAAGAAGAAAAGTGGACTTGGATTGGTTGGTTGCGTAACCAAGTAATAAATTATTAACTGTAAATCTTGTCATCATGGCATTATAAGAATTAAGCATATCTAGCAGGATTTTGGTTCAATGAACTTAATGTTAGTAATGAACTTACTGTTGTTTGTGCTACGTAGACTCAAGTAATTGCGAATGATTTTGGTGCTTGTGTAGTTCTTTTTGTTGTTGGTGGACATGTCTTATAATTTTGCTTTTTAATGTACATAAGAGAGTATTCCCGTGGTCATCTAGTTTTGTAGATTTTGGTTGTTATAAGTTATCTGGTGCATATTTTGATCTGTGCATTTTTATGTTGGTTATGATCTGTTTTTCGATTTGTATTGGTGAAGACCATTTTTAATCCCTACATTGCTGAACTAGATAGGTGACAGTTTAGATGAATTCTTGTTCCTTATGCTTAAAATTTTAATGTACTCACCTGCAATTGGGTTTAGATAAGTCGTGTTCCTTTTGTGTTTAACCAGATTATTGCTTTCGACCAGATTTCTTATCAATGTTTTATTATTTGTTTGTCTTATGTTAAAGAGATAACCTAAGTGTCACTATGGATTTTCAAGAATTTGCATCTAATTATCCGCCTTGTTTTCCCTCCATTGTTTTCCTTTCTTTTTTTTAGGATCTTCATTTTCCCCAATTCATTATTTTGCTGAGTGTTGAGACTTGAGAACAAACATCAAAAAGCAGAGGAGGAAACTGAGCAGGTATGTTTCTATTAATATTATTATTTTATTTTTTTGAAGAATTTGAATGATTAAACTTCAATTTATGTGATAATAAAGCATGCGATACCTGCGTTGTATGTCGACTTTGTGTTTATCAAATCGAATCGTGTTAGGTAGTCAGTTTGAATGGTTAGTAATATTGGGTTTTGTTTGAATTAAGGCTTACTGTGCACCACTGGAGAATGTATTTATGCATATAACATGTTTGTAATATCACCTCTATTATTGTTGGTACTTGAGTTTCAAATATATTTTCTTGTTTGATAAGGATGCAAAGAGTAGTAAAAGGATATATGGTAGAATATAAATACTTGCTATAGTTAGTCTTAGCCTCTTCCATCGTCTATGTCGATGAATAAAATTATATATGTATGGGAAGTGGAATGACTTGATTGAGAATTTGAATTTGAATTTCTTACAAGCACTTTTTTACTAATCTCATTTTATTGTTTTCCAGGGGTCCTCCTAAAGTGTATTTGTAAGCTGTTGCCCAGATTAGTAGGATGTTCAGTATGGATTTCCTAGAAGATGAAACTATCGACAAAAGTTGGTTGGAACTTCCAAGAAACCATCCCGACTATCAAGCGGGTGTCAAAAAGTTCTTGAAATTTTCATGTTGCGACTTAGAACCTGGGAAGGACATAAGGTGTCTGTGTATAATGTGCAATAACAAAAACTTACTTAAACCAAGTGTTGTGGAGGGACATATAATGTGGAAAGGGTTTCTGCAAGGATATGCCCATTGGATATACCATAGGGAGGGTGAAGAGGAGGACTATACGTCTACTGGTACTGTGATTGGGGATGAGGATTATAAATGAGATGATGCCTGCATAGTGACGCAGTTTGCACCACTGACGAAGACGATGACTTTGAACTAGGCGATATGAGATTCTAATAGTCTGCATTTGGGGAAGGTAAAGTTTATGCGCGCTGTTCACGTGTATACAATAGTCAATTTTTTATTTTTGTTTACGAGGAATTCAACCTTTTTCTGTCTTGTTTTGGTTGTATGGAACTTTTGAACTATATTTTTGGTATGTGCAGCTATATTACAGTGGCTCATTCATGTCTTTTAGTCATTGTTTTTCTCTTGGCAATGAAGTAGGCTTAGAATTGCACTACTGGAAATGTCTTTAATCCTGCAGTGGTTGCTTGGTTATGCAGTCACTTCATGCGTTGTAAAATGTTGTAGTCTCTATCTGTTGGTGATCTGTAGTCCAGGTGATACTGATCTTGGCGTCTGCATAGCGATTCTGAACATCTACAATGAATTTTCTATCTGTGCAGCGATTTCCAAATTGATGTAGGCATGTTCGCCCACTGCAAACTGCTGCAGTATACATGTATTTGGTATGCAGTCGCTGTGATCACATTCTTAGAGCGGGGTTTTGATGTATATCGAATCTGTGTTGGTCGAAAGCGTAGTGCTTTCACCTGCATTATTTTGCAGTCTCATTCCTTGTCCCAGTTCTTGTCTGTTGAGACTGGATTTTGTTTATGATGTAACCTTGTATTTGGCTTTGCCTTTTCTTTCAATATAACTTTTCAATTTTAAAAAGAAATAATAGCATTTGCTGTCATTATTCCATCTCAGAGCTCCACTATTTGCCATAAACAACCCCTTTTCAGATCATTTCTTAATAGCCAAAATAGCATGCTAAGTACTTGATGCTCCATCTTAACCATTCTTAACCCTTGAATAAAATTTATTTGGCAGCAAAAACTTAAATATAATTATGTAACCTCCATCACGCAAAAAATTGCCTTTAGACTAGACGAATGGCAATAGAGTTTTCAATCAGAATTCATGTGCACAAGCCTAATACTTTAACTAGCTATCTCGAGTCTTCTTACATCGAACTAAGGATTCGGCCCGAAAATTGTATAATTATACATAATTCAATTTTCGTTGAATTATGTATCGCATTCACCTGAATAGATCACTCCCTCATTAAATTAGTTAGTCCTCTTAAGTGAAGCTACTAAGATGCTTAAGTTGGTTCCCAAAAGTAGCTCAATGTATATGCCTACTGTAGTTGGCATGGTTAATTCCCAAAGGTTTAATCAACTAGGTTTACTGGTGGTTGTGCTACTTTAGTGGCTGAATAGAGGGTTAGGCAACTAATATGACGCCGTTGTTTTTTTCCAAGTGGTTGAATATCTCAAGCTACTACTGCATTCGTTTAGTTGGCGCATACTTATTTCTAATGGGTTTTAGAAACTGTAGTTGCTTACCGTTTAGTGGCTTAAATCAATACACACCCCCAGTTGCCTTCCCTAGTGGCTTAAACTGTTAAGCAACTAAATTTTCTCTGCTGTTGCAAATTTTTTGTAGCCTTTGGTCAGTTTTTTTGTAGTGATTTAACGAAATTTCAAGACCACAAACTTTGCTTCAATGGTTGATGTCCGGTTAGGCCCGTGAGAAGCAATCTGGGACCTCCTCCCACTGTTGAAATTATGATGCAGAACTTGAAGGTAAACCACCCCCTCAATGTGCACGTCATTTTTACAACTCATTGCGGTTCTGTAATCAAAAAAATTTACTACTCATTGCGATTTTATAATCAAACAAATTTACCCCCAATATGTTGCCAATAGAAAAATTGATGTCCAAATTTCTTTTATACCCATTTTCACTGGCCAAAATTTGTCTGTAATGCTACAGTAACCAATCAAACGCTTAGATTCAGCAAAAAAAAACTAAAAAAAAAAAATTCAAACACTTGGTTTAAAATATTAGATGGAAATTGTTGTTAGCCTGGTAAAAAATGAGAACAATAAAATTCTCCCATCATTGTTACAGTAAACTTTAGCATCTCCATAGAACACTGCATATATGTATTTCTTTTTTTCTGCTACATTGTGGTGCTCGTGCGTTCCCAAACTTTCACCCTTCCGACTCTCACCTGTAACATACACATACTATATCTTTCATTCCTCTTTAGTTTTAGTTGACTAATGCAATAATGATACAGAAACTGGACGTTTTCAGTGCATATCAATGAAAGAATGTGTATGTATTATTATCTCTGTCACCATTTACAATAGCATCCTGCAATTAAAGATGTTAAATTCATTAGCATCTCTGAAAATGTAGTACGTAATGCTTCAAAGAAAAGAAAAAACGAAGATAAAATTAGGCAGTTTGGCACTCCAACATCTTCAAGACCCCTGGGGGAGTATAAATAAGAGATAGTCAAACTTACTGAGTCCAGCAAGGCCACCATTTTTTCTTTCTAAATTTCTCAAATTAATCATCATAAAAATGGAATGCATGATTACCGAACCATACTCTTCATTATGACAATAAACTTTAGCGTCATCACTAAATTCTTGATGTACTTCGTTCTTCTACTTCGTTGTGGTGTTCATGCATTCCCCATCACACTTCCCACCCTCACCTACAAAGTTGACATCAATAATCTAACTTCCTCTTCGATTTTAGTTAACCATTATCACTGGATCGTTCATAACCGTCGACAATTCCATTTCCTCTAAGTGTCAGCAACAACAACAACAAAAAATGGAGATATGAGAAAATGAAAAAGATACATAAAAGAGTTTTTTATACATGAACAACAACTACGCACAGTAAAGGAAAAATGTTTCCGCCGGATTCTTAAACGTAGAATTTCTTCTATCAAAATCTCCGGATTCATCGACATTTCTGCAAGACAAAAACCAAATCACCAAGTTTTAAAACCCTCAATTTTGTTTCCTTTCACTTTAAAATTATCTACATAAGGAGAGAGCGAGAGACGAAGAGACATTACCTGTAAAATGTCGTCAATGTAGGGGAAGAACTATCATAAGAGAGAGGGGGATTTCTGAAACCGCTTTACTTGTCGAGGGAATAGGTCAGCTGCTTGGCATTTCATACAGATGTGTCTCTTGAACCTATCCTCTGAATGTTAATGTTTTTAACATTTAAGTTGTGTCTTTTCATAAGCTTGATTATGCGGCACATGTTAGAGACACCTTTGTGTGATAAGTGTTGTCTTTTCACATTAAGCTTGATTGTACGGCACATATTAGAGACATCTTTATGTGAAAAGGTATGATGTGTGAAAAGGTATGATGACATGTCAATGAGATGGATTGTGGTGATGACGTGGCTCAACCACAAATTAGAATGATTTTAGTGGCGTCATGTGGCACTTTTGGGGTCTCTTATTATAAAAAAAAGAAGCATATATAGTGTGTTCACACATTAGTGTATAAATCCATGTGCAGGAAATCAGTGTGCACTTGTGCGTGCGACATTGATAAAGGACACAGGTTGGGTACACGTACCCGCACGCGTACTGGCGGAAGTTTTCAGACCGAAAACTATATAAAGGAGACATCTAGCAACTGGAAAAACTAAACCCCACACCTCATGTGTGATACTAGTTAGTTTGCTAGAGTCGATTCTCCTTTAACCTTAGGTTCTTCCCGAGACCCTGTAGGTTAACGACTGAAAGACTTCATTGGGATTGTGAAGCCAGATGAAACCACTTCTCTTGTAGTTGAGCGATCTGATCTTGCCATTTTCTATCGTACGAATTCAACTGAATAATTGACTTGAGATTATATATCTCCGATAGGGCAAGATAAAAAGAAATCACAAACATCTTCGTCTCATCGTTTGTGATTCCGCAACATCTTGCTTCGCCACCATACGATTAAGATTGTTGTGAGGTGATTGATAATACTAGGTTGTTCTTCGGGAATATAAGTCCGGATTATCAATTAGTTCATGTTCACCTTGATTTATCAAAAGACAGAACAAAAACTCTTAGGTCTATCTGTGGGAGACATATTTACCTATCATAGACTTTTCTGTGTGATACAAATTTGTTTATCAAAGTCTTCGACTTTGGGTCGTAGCAACTCTTGGTTGTGGGCGAGATCAGCTAAGGGAATCAAGTGCGTAGTATCCTGCTGGGATCAGAAACGTAAGAAGCGCAATTGTACCTTGAACCAGTGTGAGATTAGGGTTCAACTATAGTCCAGACCGAAGTTAGTTTGTAGTAGGATAGTGTCTGTAGAGGCTTAATACAGTGTGGTGTTCAATCTGGACTAGGTCCCGAGGTTTTTCTGCATTTGCGGTTTTCTCGTTAACAAAATTTCTGGTGTCTGTGTTATTTCTATTCCGCATTATATTTCGTTATATAATTGAAATATCACAGGTTGTGTGTTAAGATCAATCAATTAGAATATCCAACCTTTGGTTGTTGATTTAAATTGATTGACACTTGGATATTGGTCTTTGGTACCATCTAAGTTATTATCCTTTTATTTGATACAGACTCGCAAATTTCTATTTGCTTGAGTAAAGATCAAATCGAGAGATAGAGATATTAACTTCTTGATATACTTTTCTCTAGATTGAGTCTGACTGTCTAGTTGATTCTCTAGAAAGTATATTGGAGTTAGTCCATATAGATTGCTAATCGAAATATTGGTTGTGGTTGTTATACCTTCGCTTTTTCAATTGGTATTAGAGCAGGCAAACACGTTTAAAACCTCAAAAGTCTGTGTTTGTAGCGATCTGACTCTATGGACAGTAGTGATATCCCTAACCTCACAAAACCAGATCAGAATTCTTCTGATACTGTTCAGAGTACTGAAATCTCCAAGAATTCTCTCATATCTTCCCCTCTGTCAAAAACTGTTGTAGATTGGGAAAATCGCCTAGATGAACAACTTGATGAACTTTCAGATGAAATTGACTCTATCGAGGGACCAAGTATTGATGAGGAAGTCTCGCAATATATCATACTCTTTGACGATATCATAAATGAAAAAGGATCATCTGCCTACATGGCAGAATACTTGTTTCCTCTCTGTCGTGAAAACATGAAACTAAAAAAACTCTTTAGAGGATATGATAGTGGTTATACACTACTACAATCCATCGTTAAAGACCGTGATAAAAAAATCAGGTCAAAGGACGCTGAATGTGAAAAACTTCAGAAGAGTATCTATGAGTTGAAAGAAAAATTTGCAGAATCTAAGGCAATGTGTGTCTCTCAACTGAAAGAGGCTAATGACAGATAACAACTCTTCCACGTCAAAGAGATGCAACTGAAGGATGATCTATCTAGAGCAGTCAATAAGGTAAAGTCTCTAGAAGAGAATATGAAAAGGTTCAATACTAGCTCTACAAAATTATCTTCCATGTTAGGAGCCTGTAAAGAACATCGTGATACACGTGGTCTGGGCTATAAAGAAATAGACGCTCCAAGCACTGGAAAGATAAACTTTATCCTTGCTAATGACAATTCACTATGTGAAAAATCATCTACTACTATTGGTGATGCTGTAAACAAAGATTGTCATCCTTCAAAGAAAGGTCATAGGAGAGCCGGCAAAACCTTTAACTGCTACAACTGTGGACACAGAGGTCATGTTGAACGGAAATGTCATTTTCGGATAAGGAATGAAAAACTTCATAACATTCTCATATGGATGTCAAAAGAAGTAATCAAACCTGTTTCTCTTCATACTGAGCATGTCATTATCTCGAATCCTGGAAAGAAACACATATGGACAACTAAGCCAGTTGATGTTCCAGTAAAGAGAAAAAGACGTCAAAGTAAGAAGGATATACTTCAATAAAGGAGGGAATAATTGACTTGATATTATATCTCCGATAGGGCAAGATAAAAAAAAATCACAAACATCTTCGTCTCATCGTTTGTGATTCCACAACATCTTGTTTCGCTACCATACGATTAAGATTGTTGTGAGGTGATTGATAATACTAGGATGTTCTTCGGGAATATAAGTCTGTATTATCAATTAGTTATTGTTCACCTTGATTTATCAAAAGACGGAACAAAAACTCTTAGGTCTATCTGTGGGAGACAGATTTACCTATCATAGACTTTTCTGTGTGATACATATTTGTTTATTAAAGTCTTCGACTTTGGGTCGTAGCAACTCTTGGTTGTGGGCGAGATCATCTAAGGGAATCAAGTGCGTAGTGTCCTACTAGGATCAGAGACGTAAGGAGCGCAATTGTACCTTGAATCAATGTGAGATTGATTAAGGTTCAACTACAGTCCGAAGTTAGTTTGTAGTAGGCTAGTGTCTGTAGCGGCTTAATACAGTGTGGTGTTAAATTTGGACTAGGTCCCGGGATTTTTATGCATTTGCGGTTTCCTCGTTAACAAAATTTCTGGTGTCTGTGTTATTTCTATTCCGCATTATATTTCGTTATATAATTGAAATATCATAGGTTGTGCGTTAAGATCAATCAATTAGAATATCCAACCTTTGGTTGTTGATTTAAATTGATTGACACTTGGATATTGGTCTTTGGTAACATACAAGTTATTATCCTTGTATTTGATAAAGACTCGCAGATTACTATTTGCTTGAGTAAAGATCAAATCAAGTGAGACAGATATTAACTTCTGAATATATACTTTTATCTAGATTGAGTATGACTGTCTAGTTGATTCTCTAGAAAGTATATTAGAGTTAGTACATACAGATTGCTAATCGAAATATTGGGTGTGGTTGTTATACCCCCGCATTTTCAACAATGGATGTCCTTGTCTCAGTCCCCTCCCCATAGAGATGAAACCATGTGGTCCACCATTTATCATAACTGAAATTTAGCAGATTCAAACAGTATTTGCAGCCATTGACACCAGGACTTGGAGAAGCCATACTTGCATAAAACTTGAAATAGAAAATTCCAGTTAACTGAATCATAGGCTTGAGAAATGTCAAGTTTTAATGCTATATTACCTCCTCTTCTTTTTTTCTTCATCTCATTCACCATTTCAGATGCTAATATGATTTGCTCTTGTATACTTCCACCTTTGATGTAAGCTTTGTCATCAGTGAGCTCATTCTTGTATTGATAATTTTGGAAATTATTTTAAAGCTGACATTACTAAGACCAATATGTCTAAAATGGTTGGGAGATTTTGCACCTTCAGTTTTAGGCAGAAGAACTAAAAAGTTTGAATTGAGCCCTTTTGGAATGAATCTTCTTCTCCAACAGAACTGAATAGCATGAATCACATCATCATGAATTATATGCCATCATGCTCTATAAAAATATCCAGAGAAACATCTGGACCTGGAGAGATTTCAGGATCCATGCTAAAAATTTCTTCTTTAATCTCTTCTGTACTTGGAATTGCATCAAGCATTTGTTGATCCTCTTTTGTAATTACCTCTGGAATGACTTCAAGAAGAGAGTCAACTTCTTCTGCTGCTTTATACTGAAATTTTTGCTCAAAATGGTGAACCAAAGTATGTGCAATCTTGTTTTGGTCTGAGATTATATCACCATTAATGTCCTCCAGTTCACTAATAAAATTTCTAGATTGTCTAATCTTCAGATTTGTATAGAAGAAACTTGTATTGGCAGACCCCTCTTTTACCCATTTTATTCTAGCTTTTTGTTTAAGCATAGTATTGAGTTGAACTTCTTTAGAATTATAGGTATTTTCTGCATTTATAGTCTGTCCAAAGCTTCAGTATTTGATGGACTGTTATCAGATAACTTCATTGCTTTTTGAACTTCTTCTTCTGCTTCTTTAATTTTGACATGTATGTCACCAAACACCTTCCAGTTCCAATACTTTAGAATATTCTTCAGCTTCTTTAATTTGTGTAGAAGAGCATAAGATGGATCACCAGCAACATATTCATTCCAGCATTGAGAAACAACCTCCATAAAGTTAGAGTGAGATAACCACATCTTCTGAAATTTAAAAGGAATTTTTGGAGGTTTAGGAATGCTAGCACAACCCCCTAACAAAGGAGCATGATCAGAGGAAATTCTTAACCCAACTTTATACCCGCAATCTGTGTTCTTTTGAAACCATAAATGATTGTAGACTGCTCTGTCTAAATTGCACAAGATTCTTTTATTCCCATGCTGACAATTGGACCAAGAGTATTGTAATCCAGTTTTTGGAGCCTGTATCAAATCACAAACATCTAAACAATTGTTAAATTCTTACATAACTCTTCTATTTGCTGCTCTGCCACCAACGTTTTCTCAAGTAGATATTACAGAATTGAAATCTCCTATAGCTAGCCAAGGTTGCTTTAAATCACTGATTAACTCCATCTCACTCCATAAAAATCTTCTTTGAACAACCCCCACATGAGCATGAATTCCAGAAACAAGAACACCACCAATGCTGACAGTTATCATCTGACTAGACATGGAAATAACTGTTGGTTCTGGCAAAGTTTTGTTACCTTTTTTATTAGAAATTGAGCTGTAAATTACTTTATTTTGCATTCCTGGGAGATTCAACTTATTGCAGAAAGAAGCATTGCACACTACTTTTGGTTCAGCAACAAAAACTAATGAAGGGTTGAATTGATTTATTAAAGACCACAACTTATTTTGTGCCCTAGATCTTCTAAGGCCCCTTATGTTCCAATATAGAACTTTCATTATAAAGATTGGAGACCCTTAGTGCCTCCCTTGCCTGGATTCTTTTTAAAATTATATATGACTGGAACTTGTTGAGAATTTACCTTTTGAGCTGCATTTGTTTGAAGGAAGCCAATGAGGAACTTGTCTCTGTTCAAGATCTTTTAGCTCGACTTGATTAGATGACTTTTTTTAGTAAAACTTCTTAAGAGAATTTTATTCTTGTTTTTGTTTAAGAAGGATAACTAGGGTTTGGAATAGCCATTATCGTGAGTACACATAACTATGTCCAACGTTTTCATCTTCATGTTTTTAGATTTATTTGTTTAAATTCTAAAAGTTGTCTTGGAAGATGATTTTTGCAGTATTAATCTTTATGGTTTTATATATTGCAATATGTTATGGGATATGTGTGTTTGCGTCCGTGAACTATTATTGTCCCGTACAATGTCAAAAGTTATCTCGTTTATATGTCGATATGCATGTATTGATACAAGATCGATGAACTTTTTGACAAACAAAAGTTAAGCCTATTATGTTAATTCTTTGATGGAAGATAGGTTAAAATCTTTTGTTTACGAGGATTATGTCTATTGTATTTCGTTATGCAAATAGTGATTAAAATAGAATGAATCCTTGTATATTCCGCAATATTGATCTTTCCCTGATCCATTTTTTATGCATATACTCTGCGGTTCCATAAGTATTCTTGTGTGAGCATTTCCAACTAAACTAATCATAGATTCGTTTGTGATTATTTTGGTTGTGTATTCCAGTTAAATTAATCATGGGTTCTCTTGTGGTTAGTTTAATTGAGAATTCGTTTGAATACAAAATCATTCTGTGGTTTTTGATGTCCAAAGAAATCCTTCTTTTCTTGTAATAGTAAGGTCGCTCTTGTTGTTCTTTCGGGAATGAATCAAATGGGGGAGAGTTCTTTTCAACTTGCGCTTAATTTCCATATCTTTGCGGGGAGTGCGGCTGTGAAATTTTGAGGAGTTATCTTGTATCTTTATAGCTCCGTGATGAATGCATTTATCTTCGGCTATATGATTGCATCAAAACAAGTTGATATGTGATTTTCTTTGGTCTTGAAGTGTCTCCATGAAAATTTCATTAGGATCCCGTTTTCGTACCTTTGCCAATTTTATTGACAAAAAGGGGGAGAATTAATATGTTGTTCACACTACAAATACATATGGTTTTCGGATCATTATGTAAGGGGGAGTGGTTTTCGTGTTGAGACGAAGTATTGACTAAGGGGGAGTGATACATATCACCATATTATTGTTGTCGACGTTGTGATATAAGAACTTTGATACTGTGTAATAATACTATGACACTGTATAACAATGATCGAGAGCTTTTGTTTTCTCATTGTTATGGCTACGGAACTTCAACAACTATGATGCTGAATTGAACATCTATGGAATCATGGGAGTACTTGTAAAAGACGAAGTTTTCGAGTAATGTTGAAGCACCAAGGAGATCAAGCATGTGGACGAGAAGCTACAAAGTTTTATTTGTTTTGTAATCCATATGTATTGATAGTTTTGCCACTAAAATTGACAAAGGGGGAGATTGTTAGAGCACTGCTCGGTCGAACTCGCATGCGTTGCTATCTCAAGCATGTTTGTCAAGTTTAGGTGTCAAAACTATATGTCTTGATTTCTAGACTACTTATAGCTAAGTCTCGGTTTAGGACATATTAGTATAGTTGAGCTCCAGATTCCATGGCGATAATCTTATAAAGACGAAGAACTACTCGAGGAACTAGTGGAACTTCATCCGACTAAAAGGTATGTGGAGACTTGAAATTATCTATCGCTCAAAAGTCTATCTCTCTATCTCCTACTCTTGAGACAAAGTCGTATAAGTATGATAGTTTTCATACATACACATTTGGTATTTCGAGCCGAGTTTACTCGCCTATCTTTTTCTCAAAATACGTGTTGGCAAGCTTTCGCTTTAACCACTTTTCATCTTTATCCGTGACGAAAGTCATGATGACGTTTCAATCTTGAAAATAGCTTTGATGACGATAGTCGTGAATAACGATTGTTATAACATTATAGAAGAATGTTTCAATGATTGAAATGTAGAGTTGAGATTATGTAACCAACTATGGGTATAAGCATATATAGTGTGTTCACACATTAGTGTATAAATCCATGTGCCGGAAACCAATTGTGTGCACTTTTGCATGCGACATTGGTAAAGGAGATAGGTTGGGTACGCGTACTGGCGGAAGTTTTCTGACCGAAAACTTCTGCTGGGTTTGTAGTTTACAAACTGGAAAACCAGTCACCTTAGGTACGCGTACCCGTACGCGTATCGCGGAAGTTTTCGAACCGAAAATTTCTGCTGAGTTTCCAAACTCAAATCTGGTAGCTAAGGTACCCGTACCCGTATGCGTACCCAAGCTGGTTATTTCTCAAATCGGAAGTTCATGAACTTAAAACAATAAACCAATAAGGAATGAAAGTTTTGCAAACCATGGATATATTGTTCATGAATTTATTCAAGTGAATCAAACCGACTTTGTTTCAATTGTGTCTATTAATAAAGACCTAAGCAATTGAACAACTCTATCAACTAGTTCTTATGAGTCATTTGAACTAATTATCAGAAAGATGAATATAGTTGATATGAAAGTACTCATATGGCTAACCTCGGTTAACTATTTGTGAACCAACCAAATGTACACGTTTAGGTACGATTACTCAAACCTAAATGAAACACATTCCATTTGTGTATGACAAGCTAAGTTTCGATCTAACAGTTGAAAGATATTAGCTTGGAGAAATCAGGTTTTCATCTAACGGTGAATATTGAATGCTTTTTTACCTAGGTAACTTGGATTGCAAACCCTGATTTGAAAACTATATAAAGGAGACATCTAGCAACTGGAAAAACTAATCCCCACACCTCATGTGTGATACTAGTTAGTTTGCTAGAGTAGATTCTCCTTTAACCTTAGGTTTCATCCCGAGACTCTGTAGGTTAACGACTAAAAGACTTCATTGGGATTGTGAAGACAGACGAAACTACTTCTCTTGTAGTTGAGAGATATGATCTTGCTATTTTCTATCGTACGTGTTCAGTGTTGAATAATTGACTTGAGATTATATCTCTGATAGGGAAAGATAAAAACAAAATCACAAACATCTTCGTCTCATCGTTTGTGATTCCACAACATCTTGTTTCGCTACCATACGATTAAGATTATTGTGAGGTGATTGATAATACTAGGCTGTTCTTCGGGAATATAATTCTGGATTATCAATTAGTTCTTGTTCACCTTGATTTATCAAAAGTCGGAACAAAAACTCTTAGGTCTATCTGTGGGAGACAGATTTACCTATCATAGACTTTTCTGTGTGATACAGATTTGTTTATTAAAGTCTTCGAATTTGGATCGTAGCAACTCTTGGTTGTGGGCGAGATCATCTAAGGGAATCAAGTGCGTAGTGTCCTGCTGGGATCAAAGACGTAAGGAGCGCAACTGTAACTTGAATCAGTGTGAGATTGATTAGGGTTCAACTACAGTCCTAAGTTAGTTTGTAGTAGGCTAGTGTCTGTAGCGGCTTAATACAGTGTGGTGTTCAATTTGGACTAGGTCTCGGGGTTTTTCTGCATTTGCGGTTTCCTTGTTAACAAAATTTCTGGTGTCTGTGTTATTTCTATTCCGCATTATATTTCGTTATATAATTGAAATATCATAGGTTGTGCGTTAAGATCAATCAATTAGAATATCCAACCTTTGGTTGTTGATTTAAATTGATTGACACTTGGATATTGGTCTTTGGTACCATCCAAGTTATTATCCTTGTATTTGATAAAGACTCGCATATTACTATTTGCTTGAGTAAAGATCAAATCAAGTGAGACAGATATTAACTCCTCAATATATACTTTTATCTAGATTGAGTGTGACAGTCTAGTTGATTCTCTAGAAAGTATATTTGAGTTAGTCCATACAAATCCGCATTTTCAACAACGGATCTCCTTGTCTCAGTCCCCTCCCCATAGAGATGAAATCATGTGGTCCACTATTTATCATAACTGAAATCTAGCAGATTCAAACAGTATTTGCAGCCATTGACACCAGGACTTGGAGAAGCCATACTTGCATAAAACTTGAAATAGAAAATTCCAGTTAACTGAATCATAGGCTTGAGAAATGTCAAGTTTTAATGCTACATTACCTCCTCTTCTTTTTTTTTCATCTCATTCACCATTTCAGATGCTAATATGATTTGCTCTTGTATACTTCTACCTTTGATGTAAGCTTTGTCATCAGTGAGCTCATTCTCGTATTAATAATTTTGGCAATTATTTTAAAGCTGACATTACTAAGACCAATAGGTCTAAAATGGTGGGAGAATTTGCACCTTCAATTTTAGGCAGAAGAACTAAAAATTTTGAATTGAGCCCTTTTGGAATGAATCTTCTTCTCCAACAGAACTGAATAGCATGAATCACATCATCATGACTTATATGCCAGCATGCTCTATAAAAATATCCAGAGAAACCATCTGGACCTGGAGAGCTTTCAGGATCCATGCTAAAAATTTCTTCTTTAATCTCTTCTGTACTTGGAATTGCATCAAGCATTTGTTGATCCTATTTTGTAACTCTGGAATGACTTCAAGAAGAGAGTCAACTTCTTCTGCTGCTTTATACTGAAATTTTTGCTCAAAATGGTGAACCAAAGTATCTGCAATCTTGTTTTGGTCTGAGATTATATCACCATTAATGTCCTCCAGTTCACTAATAAAATTTCTAGATTGTCTAATCTTCAGATTTGTATGGAAGAAACTTGTATTGGAAGACCCCTTTTTTACCCATTTTATTCTAGCTTTTTGTTTAAGCATAGTATTGAGTTGAACTTCTTTAGAATTATAGGTATTTTCTGCATTTACTAGTCTGTCCAAAGCTTCAGTATTTGATGGATTGTTATCAGATAACTTCATTGCTTTTTGAACTTCTTATTCTGCTTCTTAATGTCGACATGTATGTCACCAAACACCTTCCAGTTCCAATCCTTTAGAATATTCTTCAGCTTCTTTAATTTGTGTAGAAGAGCATAAGATGGATAACCAGCAGCATATTCATTCCAGCATTGAGAAACAACCTCCATAAAGTTAGAGTGAGATAACCACATCTTCTGAAATTTAAAAGGAATGTTTGGAGGTTTAGGAATGCTAGCACAACCCCCTAACAAAGGAGCATGATCAAAGGAAATTATTAACCCAACTTATACCCCCAATCTGTGTGCTTTTGAAACCATAAATGATTGTAGACTGCTCTGTCTAAATTGCACAAGATTCTTTTATTCCCATGCTGACAATTAGACCAAGAGTATTGTAATCCAGTTTTTGGAGCCTGTATCAAATCACAAACATCTAAACAATTGTTAAATTCTTACATAACTCTTCTATTTGCTGCTCTGCCACCAACGTTTTCTCCAGTAGATATTACAGAATTGAAATCTCCTATAGCTAGCCAAGGTTTCTTTAAATCACTGATTAACTCCATCTCACTCCATAAAAATCTTCTTTGAACAACCCCCACATGAGCATGAATTCCAGAAACAAGAACACCACCAATGCTGACAGTTATCATCTGACTAGACATGGAAATAACTGTTGGTTCTGGCAAAGTTTTGTTACCTTTTTTATTAGAAATTGAGCTGTAAATTACTTTATTTTGCATTCATGGGAGATTCAACTTATTGCAGAAAGAAGCATTGCACACTACTTTTGGTTCAGCAACAAAAACTAATGAAGGGTTGAATTGATTTATTAAAGACCACAACTTATTTTGTGCCCTAGATCTTCTAAGGCCCCTTATGTTCCAATATAGAACTTTCATTGTAAATATTGGAGACCCTTAGTGCCTCCCTTGCCTGGATTCTTTTTAAAATTATATATGACTGGAACTTGTTGAGAATTTACCTTTTGAGCTGCATTTGTTTGATCAATGGAAATAGAAGCTGGTTTAGCTGTTGCTGGTTTTTGAATTATTCTGGACCAAGTTGTTGTAGGAATTATTTCCTCTGATACAGACCCATCCTTACCATTTATGTACTTAACAACACTCTTTTCTAATGCATTGTCTTCAACTATTTGTAGCACTTTTGCAGGAGTTAAAATATCTTTGTCCTCATGCATAATTTTATTTTCTTCAGTCTCAGAAGGAAGTGAACCAAACATACCAGAAGTAATTTTAATTTTTTCATTTGGTTGTTGAAAAGTTTTTGATGACAAGTGAACTTGAGTGGTGGGAGTTTGACATATATCAAATTTCTCTTTGACTTGATCTTTAGGAGATGTTCCATTTATCTGACTGCTAGTACCTTTTGAAGTTTCACAAATATCAACACTCTTACTTGTTGTAGTCTTTTTGAAGTATTGATTTTGGAGAAACATTTCCATGTTGGTTACTAGCTCCTTGTGATGTTTCTTTGTTAATTCTACATTTAGCTAGCAGGTGACCAACAATCTTACAGTGACTGTAGAATTTTGGAGGCTTGACTAGTAATACATTTTGCATAAATCCTCCATACTTAGTTTTTATCCATAACTTGTTAGACACCTTTCTTTCCAAATCTATATTAATCAACATTCTTGCATAATAACCATTCTCATAATTCAAAGTAGCTTCATCTACTTTTACTGGATCTCCTAAAGCTCTTCCAATGGTGAAAAACATTTTTTCATCCCAGTATTCCAAACTAATACCTGGAAGGTGAACCCAAATCATTGCTGATGATGTTCTGTGATTCTCAGGACGAAAATTAGGAATCCAATTTTTAATCCATAAAACTTGATCTTGAACCTCCCATCTTCCTGCTTTGATTAAATTCTTATCTCTTTCATTATCAAGTTTAATTGTAAAGAACCCTTTTCCTAATGGAATCATTTTACATTGACCTTCTAATCTCCACTAATTTTTCAGATTTAAAACTGCATCTGAAAATTTCATACGAAGTAAATCCAATCTACCAATAAGAGAAAATCTCCAAGCAGCACATCGTTCTTCAGTGTCATTAACAAGATCTATTGATGGACTTTCTTCAAAAGAATTACTTAAATCAACCACAGATGAACCCATTTCTGGGTTTATGTTTTTTTCCATGAAATTAAATTTGAAGTAATCCTAACTAATGCTACTAGAAGTAATAAAGAGAGATTTAATCACCAATCATTGAAGTTTGTAGTTAAAATCACCTGAAAAGCACCTGAATTGAAGATGTTTGGTGCCATGAATTAATGATCTGAGCTCAAAAAACGAAGAAAAATGAAGAAAAAAATTGATGAGTTGATCGCCCGATTCGCAGAGCGTGACTCATCCCGATTCACAAGATCCCACTCATATGGCTAACCATTTGTTTAGATCGAACTTAGCTTGTTACACACAAATGAAAAGTGACTTCATTTAGATATGGGTAACCGTACCTCAACGTGTACACTTTGTTGGATTAATAATAGTTAACCGAAGTTAGCCATATGAACACTTTCATATCAACCTCGTTCATCTTAATCACAACTAGTTCAAATGACTCAAATGAAACTAGTTATAAAGTTGTTCAATTGTATATATTCTCACAGAAGTATACAAGACACAATTGAAGCAAAATCGATTTTGATTCATTCGAATCAATTCATGACCATTATAGCCACGGTTTGCAAAAGATTGCATTCCTTAATTTATAAATGTATTTGTTCCTGCACAAGCCGATTTTAGAACTTAACCCACTCAGGTATGCAAACGGGTACGCATACCTAAGTAGCCGGACTTGGTCTGGGTTCGCCACTATGCGAACGGGTATGCATACCTAGAATTCTCATACTTGGTCTGGGTTCGCCAGTAGGCAAACGGGTACGCATAGTTGAATCAGTACGCATACGTGTATGCATACTATGGTTCCCGGACTTCAACTATTTAACCAGTACACATACGGGTATGCATACTAAGTTCTCGGATTTGGAATATATCTACAACAGTTAGCATACAAGTACGCATACTGTGCTATATCCAATCATGGTTAATTGTTCTAAACACCCATTTGAATCATTGAAACATTCTTAGAAGACGACAATATCTGTCTCACGCAAACTATTAACTTCAAAGCAATTTCAAGTGATCAAATGATCAATACGAAATATTCTGAGTCTACACCAAATGACTGTCTCACACAAATAATATAAGATGTTACCAGGAGATTTTCACATGATCATCTTTTGACTTTCGTCAAGAATATAAGATAAACTTGGTTAAAGTGAAAGTTTACCAACACATATTTCGAGAAATATGTAAGCGAGTTAAACTCAGCTCGAAATATCAAATGTGTATAATTGGAGTTTATATAGTTATACGACTTTTTGACTCAAATAGGAGATAGAGTAGAAATATACTTTTGAGTGGATGAGTTTAAGTATCCACATACCTTTTGTTGAAGAAGTTCCACAAGATCCCCTTAGTAGTTCTTCGTCTTCAATCGATGAACGCCGTGAAGTCTAAAGTTCAACTACACATTCTATGCAAATCCGAGACTTAGCTATAAGTAGACTACAAATCAAGACTTATAGTGTTGGAAACTAAACTTGACAAACAAGCTTGGGATAGCAACTCTTGCGAGTTCGACCGAGTAGTGCTCTAACACATTGGTTTTTGAAGAATTTGAATTTGGGGTTACTACCATAATCGGTAGATAATGAATATCACGAAACTACCGATTGTACAATCGGTAGGCAATAAACATTAAGAAACTACCAATTGTGAAAATATAGAAATCCAAAATTCCATTGGTTTTTTGAAAATTTTGAATTTGGGGATACTACCACAATCGGTAGATAATGAGCATAACGAAAATTTACTACCAATTATGTTTGTGCAGAGAATTCGAAAATTTTAAGGATTTTGGCATAATCCAATTTTGGGGCTACATTATAATCGGAAGACAATTAAATATCATTTTGTACCGATTATAGATATATTTTGTCTCAATAGTTTACAATCGGTAGATATGATACTCCATTATGTACCGATTCTGGGTTGTTCTCAATCATGGGAAAATGGAATTTCCTCTATATAACAAATTTCTCCCGATTGTAAACTTAACTACCGAATATGGAGGGCATATTTGCCATTTAGAAAAATTTGGGATAAGGGGTGGCTTCGTTGTAGGTTTGGGTGATCCTATTTTTTTTATTAGTCGCCCCTAATACTTTCGGGGTCGCCCCTAGAAATGCTAGGTTAATAAAACTTTGTGTCAAAGATCCCATAAATCTATACAAAAAATTCTACTTCTAAAGTTCCAAGGGTGTTGAGATGGACAGATGGATGCTTTATTTTCTTCCTGGTAACATCTTCTTTTACGGGACTGAAGCGGCAAAAGAATTGTTTTTTACACCTTTTAAAGAAATTTTGAGAATGGATTTTGTTTCTCGCACAACTGTGGGAGTTTTATTTCATTGAGTCGTATTTATACTAAATATATACTTACAGAAGTTTACAAAGATAAGGATAAAATAAGAAAGAGAGCAAAAGAATAGAAGAGAACGGAAGAATACGAAGACTAAACCTAACTAGATACAAGGGAGGAAGACTAAAACTAGATACAACAACTAATTTGCTGAGTAGTTTATCATTTGACCTGATAAACTTAATACCCCCCCCCCCCCCCAGATGAAGCGGTAGAGCCATAACGAACGCCCAACTTGCTAACTAAACGACCAAATTAGTGAGCTCCTAAAGGCTTGGTAAAAACATTTGCGAGCTGATAAGAGGACTGAAGATGCTTCGGTAGTATCAATCCACTCATTAATTTTTCATGAACAAAACAATTAATTTCGATGTGTTTAGTATCCTCGTGAAAGAAAGGATTCTGAACAATGTGAATTGCTTCTTGACTATCACAATAAATAGATATGGAGAGGACATGATATGCGCATGCCTTTGAAAAGATATTGTAACCATTGAAGTTCAGTTATTAGATTTTCTAAGGCACGATATTCAGCTTAATGAAAGAGCGACTACAATAGGATGTTTCTTTGATTTCCAGGAAATAAGACTGTTACCTATTATAACAAAGTAACCTGTAGTATAACCTCGAGTAAGAGGACAACATGCCCAATAAGAGTCAGTATAACCATGTAGAGATGGGGAACTGTATGTAGATAAAAATATGTCATTCCCAATGTTTCCCTTGAGATAACGTAGTATACGGTGGGCGGCATCCAGATGAGCCGTACGAGGATGTTGTATAAACTGACAAATAGTTTATAGAGAATGTTATATCCGAGTGACGGTGAGATATAACAAGCGGCCGATAAGACGGAGAAAAGAGCTAGGATCAGTTAATTCCTTACCATCTGTAAGAAGTAACTTGAGATGTGAATCCATGGGAAAAGATGAAACAGTGCCCCTGTAAGGCCATAATCCTTAAGAATGTCTAGGACATACTTCCTTTGACATAGAAAAATACCTTTATCAGGTCGAGAAACCACAATACATAAGAAAATATTGTAAGCGACCAAGGTCCTTAATTAATCGAATAATGAGATGCAAGTGTTAGAGCATTGCTCGGTCGAACTCATATGCGTTGCTATCTCAAGCATGTTTGTCAATGTTAGTGATCAAAACTATAAGTCTTGATTTCTATTCTACTATAGCTAGAGTTTCAGACTAGGATAGAAAGTGTAGTTGAGCTCAAGAACTCCATGGAAATCATCATACAAGACGAAGGAATACTCAAGGAACCGGTGGATCTTCATCGACTAAAAGGTATATGGAGACTTGAACTTATCTATCACTCAAAAGTCTATTTATCTCCTATCTTGAGACAAAATTCGTTTTGCTATATAGACTTAGATTATACACATTTGCTATTTCGAGCCGAGTTTATCTCGCCTATCTATTTCTCGAAATATGTGTTGGTAAGCTTTCGCTTTAGCCAAGTTCATCTTTACCTAGTGACGAAAGTCATGACAAGTTTCAATCACTTTGAAAATTGCTTACTTTGACGAAAAATAGTTTGTGAATAACAAATATAGAATATCAACGTCCTCTAAGAATTTTTAATGATTGAAATGAGAGTTTAGATTATATAACCATTGGAGGATATAAGCATTGTTGTGGAAAAACATATATGTATAAGTCCTTATTCCTTGAACCGAAGTTTACGAACTTCGTTGATCAAGAAAACCGGAATAGTGGCGTGAGCCAAGTCCGCGAACTCAATCCGCGAACTGGCGGAAGTTCTCGACCCGAGAAATAATGGTGGAGTTTGGGAACTCCGTCTGGGAACTTAAGTCCGCGAACCCAGTCCGCGAACTTGAGTAGGTTATATCTAAAAACGATGTTTGTGAACTTATTCTTATATAAACTAAGGAATGCAAATTGCAAACCGTGGCTATATAGTTCATGAACCGATTCGAGTGAATCAAATCGTTTTTGCTTCGATTGTGTCTTGTGTAGTTACATAAGATTTCCTTGCACTTGAACAACTCTCTAACTAGTTCATTTGAGTCACTTGAACTAGTTATGGTAAAAAAGAATATGGTTGATATGAAAGTGATCATATGGTGATCGAATTTTGTATAGTGGTAAATAGAGTTGGCGTTCACTCGTACTTGATGAATTGATTTTAAGAATTAATAAACTAAAAGAAAAGAAAAAATATACACCAAATATTGTCACAGGATGAAGAGTGTTACTGGGACTAGGATTTCGTCGAATTCATAACATAGGGTTCAATTTATTTATTCTCAACAATTAAAGCTCAATGAATAAAATTAACATGGACTCTGGTTTTGCCAAGGTAGATTCTCAAAAGATTAGTTGTAAATCCTAAGCATGATGTATCAAAATATTTAAGCTAAGCATACCTCATCAAATTAAATGACAACCAATTAATTCAAATCATATTTCAAATTAAAATTAATGCAAAAGTCTTAAAAAGAATTAAATAATTTTACCCATGTATGAAATTCGTATTCCTCCGTCGTCTCAGTGTTGGGGTTTAGCTCATCACGTCGAAAACACACTTAAAATATTTATTCATGGCTCAAAAAGTGTTTACAAGATGATGAAATGTAATGAGAAGAATAAAACAATGATTTTGCTCTCCCAAAACTCCCCTCTCTCCATCCATCTGTTTGGTCCTACTAGCACCCTATTTATACACAATAACCCATTACTCAAACATCTTTCTAAAATCTTCTTACATAACTCCATCAGATCTTCTCTTTAATGAAAGATATCTCATGAATAATTTCTTTCTCCGTTATCACAAATCTTCTTTATGTGCTAGAATAAAATCCTAGGGATATTATCTTTTTTTATTTTTTAAATAAAACCCCAGATTTTCTTTCTTTTTTTCAATAAAAACCAACTCATAAATATATTATCTCTTTTACCTTCAAGATATGGAAACTTTATGTATAATAGGCAAGAAGATATCTTTGCCTCGAATCTTTAAAATATCCCATAAATTTCGTGAATTTGTTTCAAAATGAAGAAGGAGAGGGTGACTCTATCCATTTGCTGGTGCCTTTAACAAGATTGGTGCTCTTATCTGAAATGAGGATGCCTTTAACACTTTTAAGCCAATTCTTCCAAAAATGTTTATTCCCCAAAAATATCTACAAACACAAAAAACACTGTAAATAAATACGAAATCGAGTGCCAACAATATATAGTATTGAGATCAATTTAGACACAAAAATGTGTTTATCAAATTCCCCCAAACTTATTATTTGCTAGTCCTCGAGCAAATCTAATATAAAAAAATAAAATGACTACACTTAGCACGTGCAGCAAGCCGTTAAACCGCTAGGTTTCCCTACTGGCGGAGTGTTGTCTCCAGAGGGTTTACCAGAGGTGTACCCACAAAACCTTTACTCCAGACCCTAGCTATCTACGCAGAACCTTGGAAGGCACTAAATAATCTCCTTGGTTGGCATACTCTCATTGACTACAGGAGGAATTACCCTGATGCGAAATTTCAATTGCTGTACACGAGTTTGCACTCAAGCATACTAAAATTCATATAAGTGATAGAGCTCTACTCAGATAGTTTCTGTACATCATAACCGGAGTCAACCAATCACATGGAAAGATTAAGAAGATGGATGTAGAGAAAAACGTAGATGGTTTTGATGTAGACTAAGGTGAACCTATCCTAATGGACTGAGATACCGGTCTGACTAATATCAACACAGCTGGCATATACAAGGGAACCAGCGGGTGGTAATCCTAACTCTATGTCAACACAACTGGCATATACAAGGGCACCAGTGGTCGACTTTATTGAATTTATTCCGGTTGGTCTGATGGTCTAGTCTCATTTTTTTTTTCATTTTTCATTTTTCATTTTTTTTTCATTTTTGTTTTTGTATCTCAATCACTCTACTTCACCCAATCACTTTATAAGAAAACAAAAACAGAAGGTGAAAAGGATTCAACGTGATATGGCGAAACTACCATGTTTCTTTTTAATTCTAACACCTGAGCTCTATGCTTTTATCAATAGACTCTTTAGATGTTTCCATCTAATTAGATTGGTTCCTCAACTCCTACAACCAAGATGTTCCCATCCACTTAGATTGGTTAGTCCCAACTAGAGCTGGCAAACGGGCGGGCCGGGGCTGGCTTGTGACCAACCCGCGGGTTACGGGTTAATACAAGCCTAAGCTTGCGGGTTGAAATTCTTCACGGGTGGTCATTTCTCCAACCCGCACCCGTCCCGGGTAAATCTTGCGGGTTCACGGGGGCTCACGGGTTAGCTGGTTTTTGTTGAGTCAACTCGCTAGAAATCGATTTCTGGGCTATTTCCGGCCACATTCAGGCCATGTAAAGCTCCTTCCCTACAACCTAAGTACTTAACTTAACATTCATCATTTCATCTAATTCATTTGATATTTCGATTCAAAAAATCAAAATTGCAAAACTAAACTAATTTTGCATTTAAAGGATTAAAGGAACACAAATACTAGTCATTAGTAGTTTAATACTTTAGTTACAGTACTTCATCAGTTCATGATGATATTTTCAACAAAGAAAAAAAACCTCCGAGACTGTAGTAATACCATTGTTTGTAATTTGTAATTTTGTATCACCAAGTGCGAAAATAAAGATATTAACCACTTCCTGCACAAAATATATATTGTGTGGTTAATCAAAAAAAGTGTTAACTGTCCAAAAAAACATATCCAATCTCTTTTATATGCAATATTTGGAGACACTGGCAAGTGATAAATAACTGTCTGTCCAAAAAACATTCTCATATTCCATGTCTATCTTTGAGTTGCTCCAACTATTCAATATGAATCTGTAATTTCAAGAAAAAATAAACAAAACAAAAGAAAAGATTCGAGTCAAAAACATGGAATTTGCATAATTACCCCGCTTTATATTGAAGAAGTACGCATACTAATTAGATGCATAAGAACTTACTTCCTCCACATCTTCCACTGCCCCATCCTCCACTGACCCATCCTCCACTGCATCAGGTTCAAATCCTAATACATCTTCTTCAATAATCCCATTGTTCTCATCCATATCTTCTTTTCCTACATGATTAAAAACAACCAATGTTATATATAAGATTTTGACATTCAACTAAAAAAAATATTACTGATTTGCTTACCAATTCCATATTCCCAATCACGAGTTGTTATCAACGCCTGAGCATTTTCAGGTAATAAGGAACTGCGAAATCGATCAATTACCCTTCCTCCAATGCTAAATACAGATTCTGAAGCGACAGTTGAAATAGGAATTGACAAAATATCCCCTGCCATTCTTGAAAGTACTGGAAATTTTTGTTCATGGTTCTTCCAATAGTTTAGGATGTCGAGTGGTGAATTTAGACAACCTCTGTACGACTCGCCAAGATATTCATCTAACTCTGACAAGTCAGTTAGTACATCACCACCACGTTCCTGTGTTACAACATATTCCTGCATGAAACAACCTAGAAGCGAGTGAACTATGAATATATGAGTCTTAAAAGTCTTAGAAACAAGCTAACACCATCACATACTACATCCACAGTTGACAGTAATTTAAAAGACAAACAGTATTCTACTACAAGGTTCTTAAGATGAAAAGCAATAATTCAAAAGACTAAAATCTTCGCAATATAACTGGGCACCACTAAATGAATTAGAGTTAAGTAAGTTTTAAAATTACCTGAAAAAAATCACTCCCTTCTTCGGCAGCAGCATTCCCACCATTTTGAATACCCAAATTTTGAGTTGCACAACTGTTGGAAGATGTTGAACTTGACAAGGTGTAATACCCATTAAAAGGTGTTGTCATATTACTACGCACTTTATTAACTTCACGTTCTAATTCTCTCACCTCAGGATACAACTTGGAGTAAGTAAATTTCACAAAATTCATTTTCGATCTAGGATCTAACACAACTGCCATAGCCAATATAGGACTCAACTCCTTCCAATAACTATCAAATTTTGCTTGCATATCTTTTACCATGTTCCTAATGAATTCAATATCATTTCTGCTTTCTTTCTTTAGTAACACCTGAACTTGACAACTTCTTTCAAAATACAGATTGGAAGTAGGATACTTACTACCAGAAAATATCTTTGTGAGATCACGAAACACCTTGAGAAACTTTGTGACTACTTCAATTTGTTCCCATTATTCATCAGTTGGACAGTCTTCGTAGGCTGAATCTACCAACTTCAAATGAGAGAGAACTTGCTTATACAGGATACAACTATCTAACATAAGATAAGTTGAATTCCACCTGTATAAATCAAATATTCAGTGAGTATATAATTAACTTTAATACAATTAACTAACTTTATAAGTTATAACAGAATAGAAGTGGATTAGTGGAACCACACCTTGTCTTTACGTCTTGACGAATACCCCTTTTTATTCCAGACATTCCTAAAGTATCAACAATGTCCAAGAACTTTTGTTTTCTTACTTGGGACTTTTTAAGGGACTTCACTGACAATCTTATCTTAAGCACGGCTGGATCAATCTTCTTAAGTCCTTTTTTTTACAATAAGAGCTAAGATATGAGCACAACAACGCACATGAAAGAATTTTCCATCGTTCAACAAGATCTTCTTTGCAACAAGTCTACTCTTCATAATTCCAGCGCAAGCTCCGTTATTTGCAGCATTATCCAAGGTGATGTTGGATACCTTGTCTTCAATTCCCCAATCTTCTATCATTGCAAATAACTTAGCAGAAAGGTATTCACCTGTTTGAGGTAGTAGAAAGGAGAAAAGTTAACAAGAATTTATATTAAAGATAAAGAAATAGAAGTAAGTGCTTTACCTGTATGAGGTGGTGGAAGGGGACAGAAATTCAGAAGCTTCTTTTGCAACACCTAATCTTGATCAAGATAGTGCGCAGTTAAGCTTATATATCCAGTAGTCGTTACAGAAGTCCACATGTCTGATGTTACACATATCCTACCTGTAAGGGTAAGTCATACACATTAGCACATCATATTAATCAATTACTCATACATAAAAGTATAAAACAAAACATATGGGTCATTAGGATTTGAAATTTTGAATCATACCTGGAGCAAGTTTCAATCTGTTGTGAATAACTTCTTTTTGTGCTTTATGTTTCTTTACTACATCGACTTTCCCAGTATTCCTTGATATTGGTTTAGCATCCTCATTAAATAAACACATATATCCCTAAATTCTTTCCACTCCACCAAAGCAAATGGAACATTTCTTGCAATGAGTAATGCTGAAAACAGATCCCTTAATTTCATCTGATCAACTTTGCGTACGCGGGTAGACACCTGGCCATTCTTTGCAGATAATATCATTTGCCCTACGTCCTGAGACTGACGGTTAGGGCACTTATGCCTTTTCATGGCTGAGCTTCCACCTTTTTGGCTTTCATATTTATATCCTGCATTACAAGCCTTGCACACTCCCTTTTTTGTTCCATCTTTATATTTAACGAGTTTAAAAAATTCCCAAACTTGGGATCTAAGTTTATGTTTCTTTCCAAGTGAAACTGGTGCAGGTGCACAACCAACAGTTGCATCCTCATTCACAGAATCTAGCATCTCAACATTATCATCCTCCTCACCTTCACTACTCATAACATCGTTATAATGGTCTTGTTCTTGTATACTTGACATCCTGGAGTGGATGGAGCCACAAAGAATAGGTCAAAGAGTCATTCAGAAACGTGAAAAATACATTAACAAAAAGTATAAGCAAAGTAAAACATATCATTTGCAAATTACAAGTAACAAGGTACATCATACATGTAAAGAAATTCCAACAAAACTATTACAGTACATGTATTTGCAAGTAACCCAAAACAATAGCACAAAATTAGAGCTAAACACATCAGAGAGAGTGACTAATTGGAGCTAATTGAAAATCACCAAATACCAATGCTTCTGCACCCCTAATTAGCTAGTATCCAATTCAATCTAAGTACCAGATTCAAAATTCAACAAGTTTAACATTTATTACAAACCGAAACAAGTATCATTCTTGCAAGTTGCATCTAACAAACAAATCCCCTAAATCTCTGTAAAGCATACTAATGAGTAATGATACAAATATGAAACAACATAAAAAATGCAAGCAAAATTTTTTTTTTTTTTTGTGTGGAAAGAACACAAACATCATGAAATTAAGAACACATGTATTTCAAGAAGTGTTTTCAATCTTCACGAATCACAACAGTCCTAAGAACACTAAAGATTTCTCAGGATTCCTATGTAAAACCCTAGAAGAAGAAAATAAAGAGGAGAATATGATTACCTGCCTGCCTTTAATCTTTAGATCAAAGTACCTGCCTTAGAACTTTATATCTAACGCTTTTTCAATCTGTTGTTTTGTCCGTCAGGACTCAGGGAAGTATGAAGAAGAAGAAGAAAAGATGAAGAAGAAAGAAAAGGAAGGTTGCTGCTGCGCTAGGTTTTTTTTTGCTTTTATATGAGAGGGAATTGGGAAGACACGTAACACGTTATAGTGTGTGACACACGGATTATGGATGTGGGGAATGGAATTACGGGTTTACTGGTACAACTGCGGGTTTCACAGTACGGGCCGGGTTAACCCGTTCCTCCACAAGCCGCTAATTCTCCAACCCGCGCCCGTCTTGTTTAGGAACCATCCGGGACGGGTGCGGGTTTTCACGGGACGGACCGGGCCAACCCGCGGGTTTTTGGCTGGCTTGCCAGCTCTAGTCCCAACCTTAATAATCATAGATTTCTAGGCTCTGGAGTTTATTTATTGCAACTAAAAAGTTTCTCCCATACCCCCAAACTTAAATCTAACATTGTCCTCAATGTTCTAAAGATAAAATTAAAAACATGAACAAGGAGAAACTATTACCCCTTGAAGCAAAAGAGATAAGGAAAGATATTACCGTGTCGAAAAAATATTGGGTTACCTCCCAAGAAGTGCTAAGTTTAAAGTCTTCAGCCAGACTAAGAAAGGATTAGTCACCTTATGGAATCATAGAGTAATAGCCGGAATAACTGCGGATCACCAAAACCAAATAGGGCTATCACAAGTAAAAGGAATCTGCAACATGCCAAGAAAATTAGCAAATAAAGCACACCCTTGTATAGTTTCCTGTTTAAGACAACTACATCTAGTTGTGGTTCAGGTTCAGGTTCTATAACTGGGTCTAGATAAAATATTTTCATGGGCTGGAGTTCCTCAAAGGCAGAAGCCTGAAGATCAGGTTGTAGAGTCTGAAAATACTCAACTAAGAACTTAGAAGCACATAATAATAACCTGAATAATTGGGGATCCTCTAAGTCAATCAGAGTTGACTCACATTATTGACCATAATAATGGTCATTCTTAAGAAAATGTGTCGACCCTAATATCCTAAAGTAATTTGGTTTAGTCTCAAAACATAGTAATTGACACATCTGAAACTTATATGTTACCACAATTGGAAGGAAAGTTTTTGGTGGGAAAAAAAAGTCAATTTTGGTATCATAGACTGGGCTAACCACATCAACCAGAGGATGTGCTTCTAGAAACTGAACTTCTTCCTGGACATTATTAGGTTCGGGAGAGCTAGCATGAAGGTAATCTGGCACAATGATTATGGAACAAATATCAAGTCCCAAGTGAGGGACCTTTCTAAGAGTTAAAGCATATGGATAATGATAATCACCCCAAAACTTAGAGTTTTCAGTGTCTCTAGAAAGACTAGTCACAACTTCCCTAATTTCAAGGTCATTATATTCCTGAAAATGGTCAATTGATTTTTCTAAGTCTGGTTCATCCTCACTCATCTCTACGAGTTCATTTTCTTTGTCTAAGACTAATGTTTCTAAATCTCTAGACTCTAAAGCAATATTCTCAAAAGAAACTCGTTCCTCTAAACCATTATTAGCATCGTAATCAAAAGGAAATACTACATCGTCTAAAACAGGGGTATCTCTAGTCAAATCCTCGTCCTTTTGAATAGGTGAATAATTTTTAAAATTATTTGGATTTGAACTAGAAATAATATTATCGTTATAAAGCTCAATTGGAGTAACAAATTCCTGATCACTATGCCTATATGTGTCCGATTCTTCATCAACACTATCCTCATCATAATCATCATTATAATAACATGAAAATGGTTGAAACTTATATAAACAAGTAGTGTTACCAATTATAACCTCGTCATCTTGATTATGTGAATATCTATCTTCATGGTCAAGGGTACTATCGGAAACACTATATTGAAAATTAAGATTATTTCGAGCAGTTCTTTTCTGGGCCTCTAACAAAATTTTCTGAGTCGACTCACATGACTTCCTGATTTTATCTAGGAAAGAAGGTTCACATGTTGCATTGCTTTTATCCATGACTAAGTTATTGATTTCTGCTAACTTACGTGTCGACTCAGCTAACTTACGTGTTGACTCTAGTAAAGAGGAATTATTATAATTTTTCTCGTTTGACCGGTGGGTATGTGGATAGTAATTGGGCTCACAATGGTATGGACCATAACCTTCAAAAGTTTCGCGTTCCCAATCACTATTCACACTATGGTCATAAAAAGGATAATGTCCACGTTGCTCAGTCGGATACTCATAGTATTGGCTATTATAATACAAGTTTGACATTCTAACTGCAAGGGAATTCTAAAAAAACACAAATAAGGATGACTCGACCAAAACAAGCCTATTTTATCTAGCAAAAAAAAGCATGAAGGCTCCACTTAGATTGTTTCTAGACCAGTTTCTAACCCTTTGAAAGGGAATTCATTACAATTTAAGCAAACCCCTTTGGAATCAATCCGAGTCAAAGTAAGTTGAATAGAGGCGAGGGAAGCTCAGTGGAGCTTTGATACCCAAGGCCTCACCGGTATTACAAGGCGGAGCAGTCACGCATTCAACTCACAGAAACCATCATGAACTTCAAAGTATGCTTAAAAGAGTAACCAATATTTGTCGAATGACTTTCCTATTAAGCTCGTTACCCTATCGGTCTCGTTCTAGTCAGTATTTTAAGCTTAGGTTCGCGTAGGTTACGTGTTCCTAAGGCGGGCAAGAAGGAAACGGTGATGAAATCCGAGTCCTTATCTTGATTGGCCAGGCCTTGCCATTTACTAGAAAATTAAATCCGATTTCAAGTCCTCAATATATATGCATACAAAATCATCCAGTAAACCCGCTGACAGGGGATTCACGGGTGTTTAGAATTCTTACCTCCCGTTTCAGACGAGGGATGAACCGTTGAAGTTGACTCGGGCCACGAGTCCTATGTCATGTACGAACCCGAGGGGCCGAGGAGATATCGTAATCGCCGTCCTTCTCTGCAAACAGTTTACTTAAAACTACCTTTCCGTAGGGTTTTTTAAAAATAGCATAAAGTCCAATGTCCAAAAATAAAGTCCAAAAAGAAAAAAAAAAAGGTCCAAAATAAAAATATTACAAAAATATAACCCTAATTACAGTTTCTAAAAAAATAAAATAAAATTATTTACAAAATCTTCTTCTTCACTCCTTTTAGATTTCTCTTTTCTTTCCTTTTTGGAATCTGCCTTTCTTTTCAGCACTTTCTCTTTTTCTTAAACTTAGCTCCAAATCTGAAAGCAAAAAAAAAATACCAAAACGCATAAAAAAGAACAAATAAAATAAAACCTAAAAACAAATCTATAAACAAATCCGCGTCGGCGGCGCCAAAAATTGATCGAATTTTATATAGTGGTAAAAGAGTTGTCGTTCACTCAGACTTGATGAATTGATTTTAAGAATTAATAAACTAAAAGAAAAGAAAAAATAAACACAAAATATTGTCACATGATGAAGAGTGTTACTGGGACTAGGATTTCGTCGAATTCATAACATAGGGTTCAATTTATTTATTCTCAACAATTAAAGCTCAATGAATAAAATTAACATGGACTCTGGTTTTGCCAAGGTAGATTCTCAAAAGATTAGTTGTAAATCCTAAGCATGATGTATCAAAACATTTAAGCTAAGCATACCTCATCAAATTAAATGACAACCAATTAATTCAAATCATATTTCAAATTAAAATTAATGCAAAAGTCTTAAAAAGAATTAAATAATTTTACCCATGTATGAAATTCGTCTTCCTCCGCCGTCCCAGTGTTGGGGTTTAGCTCATCACGTCGGAAACACACTTAAAATATTTATTCATGGCTCAAAAAGTGTTTACAAGATGATGAAATGTAATGAGAAGAATAAAACAATGATTTTGCTCTCCCAAAACTCCCCTCTCTCCATCCATCTGTTTGGTCCTACTAGTACCCTATTTATACACAATAACCCATTACTCAAACATCTTTTCAAAATCTTCTTCCATAACTCCATCAGATCTTCTCTTTAATGAAAGATATCTCATGAGTAATTTCTTTCTCCGTTATCACAAATCTTCTTTATGTGCTAGAATAAAATCCTAGGGATATTATATTTTTTTATTTTTTAAATAAAACCCCAGATTTTCTTTCTCCTTTTCAATAAAAACCAACTCATAAATATATTATCTCTTTTACCTTCAAGATATGGAAACTTTATGTATAATAGGCAAGAAGATATCTTTGCCTCGAATCTTTAAAATATCCCATAAATTTCGTGAATTTGTTTCAAAATGAAGAAGGAGAGGGTGCCTCTATCCATTTGCTGGGTGCCTTTAACAAGATTGGTGCTCTTATCTGAAATGAGGATGCCTTTAACACTTTTAAGCCAATTCTTCCAAAAATGTTTATTCCCAAAAAATACCTACAAACACAAAAAACAATGTAAATAAATACGAAATCGAGTGCCAACAATATATAGTATTGAGATCAATTTAGACACAAAAATGTGTCTATCATATGGCTAACCATTTGGTTGACTATTGTTGAACCAACAAATGTACAAGTTTGGGTACGGTTACACAAGCCTAGAAACGTGCATTTCATTTGTGTGTAACAAGCTAGTTTTCGATCTAACGGTTGAAAGATATTAGCTTGAATCTAATCAGGTTTTCATCTAACGATGAATAATGAATGCTTTGTTACCAATCTAACATTGATTGCAAACCCTGATTTGAAAGACTATATAAGGGAGAACTCTAGCAACTGGGAAACCTAATCCCCACACCTTCTGTGTGATACTAGTTGTGCTAAGCTAGAGTCGATTCTCCTTTAACCTTTGGTTTCTTCTTCTAAACCAGGTAAACGACTTAAAGACTTCATTGGGATTGTGAAGCCAAACCGATACTACTTTTTTGTATTTCTATGATATGATCTTGTTGTTTCTATCATACGAGTACTATTGTAATAATTGGCTTGAGATTGATATCTCCGATAGGCAAGATATAAAAGAAATCACAAACACTTCGTCTCATCGTTAGTGATTCCGCAATATCTTTTTCGCTGCGTCGATTAAGATTATTGTGAGGTGATTGATAATACTAGGATTTTCTTTGGGAATATAAGTCCGGTTTATCAATTGGTTCATGTTCAGCTTGATTTATCAAAAGACGGAACAAAACTCGTAGGTACATTCGTGGGAGACAGATTTATCTATTACCCTAGTGTGATACATATTTGTTTATTAAATTCTTCGACTTTGGGTCGTAGCAACACTTAGTTGTGGGTGAGATCATCTAAGGGAATCAAGTACGTAGCATCCTGCTGGGATCAGAGACGTAGGAGCATAACTGTACCTTGGATCAGTGTGAGATTGATTGGGGTTCAATTACAGTCCAAACCGAAGTTAATTTGGAGTAGGCTAGTGTCTGTAGTGGCTTAATATAGTGTGTGTTCAAACTGGACTAGGTCCCGGGGTTTTTCTGCATTTGCGGTTTTCTCGTTTAACAAAATTCTGGTGTCTGTGTTATTTCTTTTCCGCATTATATTTTATTATATAATTGAAATATCACAGGTTGTGCGTTGTTCAATCAATTAGAATATCCAACCTTTTGGTTGTTGATTTAAATTGATTGACACTTGGATATTGGTCTTTGGTACCATCCAAGTTATCTCTTTAGTATTTGATAAAGACTCGCAGATTTCTATTTGCTTGAGTATATATCAAATCGAGAGATTGAGATATAAACTCTTTGATATACTTTTTATCTAGATTGAGTCTGGCTGTCTAGTTGATTCTCTAGAAAGTATATTGGACTTTGTCCATACAGATTGCTAAGCGAAATATTGGGTGTGGTTGTTGTACCCCCACTTTTTCAGCAAGATATAACTTTAGTGGGTTAATGAAGTTATCGTCTGTGCCACTAATAATAATGTCGTCAAAATAGACGAGAACAAAAATAGAAGTTGTACCACGATGATATGAGAAGAGATAGTTACCACTTAAGGATTTTTGAACTCCTTAAGTTATCAAAACTGAGGAAAGTTTAGCAAACCATTGATGAGAGGCTTGCTTAAGGCCATAAAGGGATTTCTTAAGTTTGAAGACTTGAAACTCACCTTTACGTGCTAGACATGGAGGTATCTTCATATAGATTTCTTCATCAAGGTCCCATTGGAGAAACGCGTTATTGATATCTAGTTGGTGTAGAGACTAAATTTTTATTGTAGCAATAGATAATAATACTCGGAGAGTGACCAATTTGCCTACGGGTGCAAAAGTGTTGTAGTAGTCTTCCTTCTTCTTGAGTATAACTGTAATATCACAATTTTGGCAGTGGTTGGACGAAAGAAATATAAGTAATGGTTTGTCCTATCCTAACACCGATGCCTGATGGGTTCACTTGACTGATATGTGGGAAAAACTTCTAAAGCGTGCTCGGACGGGAGTAGTCACGGGATGGGTGACCTCTCGGGAAGCTGTTGTTGGATATCCGCAGTAGTGCCGCTAAAATCTCACACTGCTGGGTAACCGCAGTGGGTAAGTGGGAACAACATTGGTGTTAGTTGTGATACAACCATGGAAGAGTTGTTTGTGCTTGGGTGGGAGAGTATGCTAGGACGTCGATCTAGATACTGGTCAGACAAGAGACAAGGAATGTCTACATTATACCAATGCCTTTTCAGCACAACTGATTCCAAAGTTGATATAAAAATCTGCAGTTAAGCATGCTCGAGCGGGAGTAATCCAAGAATGGGTGATCTCCCGTGAAGTTTCTGCTGGATTACCGCATTGATGCCCGTTGAAAACCCCACACTGTCGGATAACCACAATAACTAAGTGGGGACAATATCAGTGGAGGGACGGTTCATTATAGATGGTATCAGAGCCGACAGGTGAACCTGTCGTAGGTGGGAAGGAATGCTGTACGGTTTACCTGTCGTGGGTGAGAATATCTGGCTTCGGAGTTGAGAAAATCAATCGTGCATCCCTTGAAAAAACTTCATGGACCTGTCTTGATTATGATTAACCATAAAGCTCTTGCCAGCTCCACAGATACATGGTTCAGCTGTTCGGAATGAATCAAATTGATCCCACAAAGATTTGAGACGAGTATAGTACATTGTGACACTTAAATTATCTTATTAAGTATTGAAATGAATTGTTTTAAAGCATAAAGTTTAGTGGCATTGTGATTGGAAAACGCATTATGAGTTCTATCCACATATCATGAGTAGAGGGGAAGTTCATGATACTTGGTCGAATTTCCGAATACACAGAGTTGGAGATCCAGTTGCCAACCAAATCATCACAGCGTGTCCAAGAAGGGGTATCTGATGCATTTGTTGGTTTCTTGACAGTGCCATCGATGTAGCATGCCTTACCCTTTGTACTTAGGGATTTAGTCATGCCTCTTTCCTAGGTGCAATAATTCTCACTGGTGAGCCAATGAGTGAAGGTCACGGTGGCAGAATTATCAACATGATGTACATACTAAGGACTGGTTGTGGGGATACCTGAATCCTTTTTTAGAAGCAGTAATGCTGGGAGATGCTATTGAAGGAGGTTGCTCTCTTTCAACTGTCATGGCGATGCAGAGAAAAAAAAATCTAACCTTACTCTAGTATACCATAAAGAAATCTTGAGAACGGATTTTGTTTCTCACACAACTGTATAGAGTTTGGTTTCATTGAGTCGTATATGTACTAAATACATATTTACAGAATTTTACAAAAATAAGGATAAAATAACAAAGAGAGCAAAATAATAGGAGAGAATAGAAGAATACGAAGATTGAACCTAACTAGCTACAAGGAAGGAATACTAAAACTAGATACAACAACTAATCGTCTGAGTAGTTTATCAGTTGACCTGATAAACTTGATACCTTTTCACCTTGTAAAAGTTCTCAAGAATCAATTGCATTGGACGCTAATTCTACAAATATTAATTTTTAACCATGTTGCAGACAGAGGGAAAACCCCTCATCCATCTGTAGGGTGTCAACGGATTTAGTTTCATTCCGTTACTACCAGAACCGATCCCGGTTATAAGAGTCGGATTTGATACTTTAAAAATTTAGATCTGGTTCTTAACGGTTTTGTGTCTTAAATTTGTAAAGCCACCCTCGGTAGAAAAATAGGCATTTATCAAGTCCTTAAAAACAAACAATAAGCTTCGTAAAAATGTGTTGTCTTCCTCACTCTTAAGTTGCGAAACTAATAATGTAAGGAAGAGGAAAAAGAGGAGAGCTCTAATTCATAATGTATTGCGCTAAGGTGATGTAATAATGTAAGGAGGAGGAAAAAGAGGAGAGTTCTAATTCATAATGTATTGCCTAAGGTGATGCAAGACGAACAAACAAATAAATAGTTTCCGAGTAGAGGCCTAGCTAGGTCACTTCCCTCAATACCATATGATGCTCGTCGGTAAGTGTATCGTTTGTTGTGCCGGGGCGAAGCGAGGTTTTGAGGAAAGGGGTGCAGAAAACAATCAATGATTTTTAGTCTAACGGAATAAAATTCTAGGCATATCACAATGTGAGAGGGGTGGTGGGGCCCACTTCCATCATTCGATACATCGCTGTTCATTCATTCGATCCCCACAAGGTGACATTGGCGATGATTTATCCCGGCCAACATAGAATCGTTGTGCAAAAAATTCCGTTACCCACACCAAGGGATGCAAAATGGACTTGAAAGACCAATTTATACTAAAAAATGACAAAGGCAACTATTATTATTGGGATTCGGAGTCAGTTGGCCTGGGTGTGTAACCGCACTCTAAGCTGGCTTCCCACCGTTGTTGTGTTGTGATAAATGTGCCGATTAGCTCAGCACAACACAACCAGTAAAATTTATCTGTTAAATTGTGCCTCTTGTGTTTGAATTTTAGCATAATTGGCATATAAATGTATGGATTCATCGCAATTTACACCTCGATACACTTGCACTATGGCGTCTTAATATTCTTTTACTATACTTTAGCCTCTTAATTGTATTTTTATTACGCTCGTGGATGAAGAAAAATCGGTTGAAAAAGTCAGTAAATATGCGTGTGTGTACGACTCTTCTCTTATTGCGCACTCTTTTGCCGCTAGTATATGAAGGAAACCTATTATAGGGCTCTAAATATTGGATTTTGAGGGCTCACAAGATGACAAAATCGGGTTATGAAATAGTAATCAACAAAACCCCATATCAAACTATTTTTTGTAGTGGCTAAATTACCCTCGATGAATTATAAAATTAAATTTATTACCTTCTCCTTCTCTTTTCATTCATAAATCATGATGAAGATGATGATTATAATTTCATCATGACGAAGATGATGATCATATACAAAATACTAAATCTATTATCTTCTCCTTCTCTTTTCATTCATAAATCATGATGAAGATGAGGATCATAAAAATACCCTATTATTCTTCTTTCTCTCTTCTTATTCTCCGTCGCAATAAAGAAGACGATCACAAAAAGAAAAAAACTAAGAAAACCGATCACTTATTTTTGCTTTTGAAAACCCCCAACTTTGAACTATAAGCTAACCTACGGTTGGGAAAATTCATACTTCCCAACCGTACGTACAAGTTACGGTATGGAAGTATGATTTTTTTAAACCGTAGGATTTTTGAACCCGGAATATACGTAAATGACATACGGTTGGGTTTCCCAACCGTAGATATAGCGTACGGTTAGGAAACCCAACCGTAGACAGTTCTGAAACTATTTTTTCAAAAACCTAATTCGATCGATTCCATCTATCCATGCATTAAAACTAATGAAATAAGATGGGTTTTTTGATTTTTACCTTATTAAAGTCATTGTAGGTGGATTAAGTGGTGTTAACCGATAATGAATTATTTTGAGAATTGATGATTAATCGAAGAAATAGATGATGGAGGTGATGGGGAAGAAGAAAATGGAAGAGTTAAAATGAGAGGAATGAAAACGAATTAGTTTTAGGTTTCAATATTTTATAGGTTAAGAATATTTTAGTATTTTTCTTATGAATTAGGTCTCCTTATCATCATTGTAGGATATTTGAATCCTTAGGAGCCCTCAAAACTCTTTTCTTGCAACCCTACAATAGGTTTCATACGAAGACGAAGTCCAACCATATATACGAATTGATACAGCCATACAGCTACAAACACTACGCGGGGGGTCCATGACTCAGTTATTATGTACGTATATGGACAGTAGAGTTTTAGTTGTCTCTCATCATAGCGGTTTATGCAACATCAATTGGACCGACCAAATTTATCAATAGATTCAATACTGCAGTGGTACATAGTTCTGTGTGCAATACGATTAATACATTTACTTATGTTTTTGGTAAGATGCGGATGGAATAGTAGTGTGGGTGCAGCAGTATCATAAAAAGAATTTCAGCAAAGCAGAAATTGAAGGACAGGAAAATCTAGTGAAATTGTGCACCGCTATCCGCAGTTTAACCTTGAGGACAAGGTTATTCCAAGGGAGGAGGATTGATACGTCCATGGTTGTTGTACTAGTCAAACATAATGCACTATCCTACCTGTATTAGAAGTTGGTTGTTTTATTTATGTTAGTAAGATCAGTTAAGCAGTTATTATAACTGCCAGAACCTATTGTTATATATCTATTTTTTATCTAATAAGAAGATGACGAAGATTTGCAGATTATTCTACTTCTGAATTCTTCTTTTCTTCCTAGCTCTATGTCTTCTTCTTTTCTTATTCTGTAATATTCACTTTCACAGTTACTTGGGTCTATCACAATCAGTGTCGTTATTTGTATATGAATTTTGATTATCTTGTATTTTGGTGTTTTTGATAATTTTGTAAGCAATCATGTAATCACTATTTTGGTTTGAATGAATTGAAATGTGGTTTCCATCAAAAAAACAAAAAAAACAAAAAAAAACAATCACCAAGTGGTCCGGTGGTTGGCATGCTCCCTCCCACTGTGGAGGAGGTAGGGGTTCGAACCATGTAATTGCTCAAATCCACTTCAATTTAATGAGTTTGGATATAGTCTAGGAACCATTAGTTTAGGGCATCAAAAAAAAAAGAAAAAATGTACATCGCAATTTACACCTAGATGCATTTGCACTATTGCCTTAATGAACGTACGTACCTCAGCCTCTTATTTGTATTTTTATTACGCTCGTTGATGAAGAAAAATTGGTCGGCAAAGACGGTAAAAATGCATGTGTACGCCTCTCTTTTTTATTACACACTCTCTTGCCGCTAGTATATGAAGATGAAGTCCAACCATATGTATGAATGATACAGCTACAAACACTACGCCGGATGGTCCAGGACTTTATGTATTGAATTTAAAATTAGGAATTTATGTATTGAATCTAAAATTGATATGTCTACATATGGACAGTAGAGTTTTAGTTATCAATCAATTGGACCGGCCAAATTTATCAACACATTCAATAATGCAGTAGTACATAGTACTGCGTGAAATACTACTTTTCATTTTTATTCTCTTTTTTTTGGTAAGATGTAAAGAATAGAATACATAGTAGCGTATCTGCAGTCCTACAAAAAGAATTTCAGCAAAGCAGAAATCGAAGGAGAGGAAAATCTAGTGAAAATAGAAATGGAGTACTCTAAAGTACCAATGAGGTCCTCATCCATGGGTGAAGAAGATGAACATCTGGAACCATCTACTCCAACCGGACAATATTATAGCAGTTCTTCGCTCTCCATGAGCATTCTTGCAGTTTTGGAATTAGAAATTCCAATCGATGACTCCCAAACTATGTCATTGCTTGAGAATGTTTTCCTCCCCATTAACCCGCGTTTCTCCTCCCTCTTGGTATACTCTACATGCTCTAGTCTTAGTGCGACAGTTTGAGCTATATATTGTACTAAGATTTCATATAGGTTTAATTTGTCATGCAGGTTACAGGAGAAAATGGAGAAAAACATTGGAAGAAGGTTACGGTCAATCTGGATGACCACGTCAAGGTTCCATTGTTTGAAGAAGGGTTACCGGTGGAATGCTACGATGAGTACCTCCAAGAATATTTATCAAAGATAGCTATGGAGCGGCTACCACAAAGTAGACCGTTATGGGAGATTTACATATTCAAGTACCCTACAAGCAATGCAGCTGGGACAGTTGTGTTTAAACTTCATCATGCCCTGGGTGATGGATATTCACTCATGGGTGCTCTCTTTAGCTGTTTACAAAGATCTGATAATCCTTCTCTTCCTTTAGCTTTTCCAAAGATCCGATCCGACGATTACATGAATAAGAAAAAGAGTGTTTTTGAGACTTTGTCCATGTTCAAGAACACTATAACGGATTTCACTTGGAGTCTTTGGAAGGGTATGTTGGAGGATCATGCTAGCCCTATTAGGTCAGCTAAAGAGGGAGTTGAGTTTAGGCCAGTTTCAATCTCTACTGTCACCTTTTCTCTTGATCAGATCAAAGAAATCAAAGCAAAGCTTGGTGGGGTAAGATTTAATAGTCTTTCACTTCTTCCCGTCGTTTTAATTTATTAAGTTCGTAGGGTATATGTTCTTATTTGGAATTCTTACCAGTATATATATATGTTCTTATTTGGAATTCATTTCACGTTTATGGTTTCCTCAAATCTGTTAAATTTTTAATGAATAAAAATTATTTTTTTTCTGAAACAGACGCTTAACGATGTGATCGTTGGTGTAATATTTTATGGAATAAGACTATACATGGAGACTGCAAGCAAGGGTGCTGGCAATGCACGTTCAACGGCTCTAGTTCTACTCAACACTAGGGAAATAACCACTTATCAATCAGTCGAGGAAATGGGGAAATCAGAAACCAAAGGTCCATGGGGTAACAACTTCGGCTTTATCCATGTCTCCATCCCTAATGCAACCAATCTTGATAATTCCGATCCACTAGAATTTGTATTTGAAGCTAAGGAAATGATCACGAAGAAGAAGAACTCCTTGGTCGTTTATCTAACTGGAAAATTAATCGATCTAATGAGCAAACTAAGAGGTCCAGAGGTAATTGTTGCAATCAGTTTTATTCAGAATATTGCAATCATGTGATGTCTCAAAATCTATTAATTCAAACATATTAGTATCTCCAAAATGCAGGAAACCTCTAAATACATACGTGATGTCATTTGGAAGTCAAGCATGGCCATATCAAATTTGATAGGACCGGTGGAGAAAATATCTCTAGCAAACCATCCTGTTAAGAGTATCTACTTTATGGTGGTGAATGTTCCTCAGGTAAGTTAAAAATTTATTGGTTTATTTAGATTTTATCACAGGATGTAGGTATTTTTTTCTAAATAAAGCATAAGATGTAGGTATAATGAGTAGGGTATTGATATCCCAGCATATTTGTTACAATTAGAGTTTTTTTTCTTTTGACAAAACTGGTCATAAATACCCAAGGTGACCAAATTTGTGGTACAAAAACCCCACTCAAATATTGGGATTCATTAAAACTCCATCTTAAAATAAATTATACAAAAACCCCAAAATTTTAAAAAATGGATACAAAATTCCCAAATTTCAAAATTGGTTTCATCAAATTTTATGATGAAACCAAAAATCAGTTTCGTCAAATTCTATGAGGTTTCATCAAATTTTATGATGAAACCAAATTTTGGTTTCATCAAAATTTTGTTTTTTGGGGTTTTTGTGTTACTTTTGTTTTGGAGGTTTTTTTTGTGGTTGGATAGTGACTCCTTTGGGGTTAAAACTCGCGGACCGTTGACTCTTTTGATAATAAAGTTTATAATCAAGGCTAGATGGAGTTAGTAAAGTCGTCGAGAGTGCTCTAGGCGGAGGCGTACTCCCAGTAATTATCCTTATCAATTTACCTCGAACTGAAAATACATAATACTCCCTCTGCCCTATTTTATTGGTCCGGTTTGACTAGTTCAAAATATAAAGGATATCGGAGGAAATATCATGATTACCCTTATGAAATGTTAGATTATTACCAAAACTAAAACCAACATTCGTAATATTTAAAAACAAACATATATTGTGTAATTTTTGAAATGTTTAAAGAAGATAAAACATATCTCCCCACTTTTTTAGGTTATATTATCAATCTTATATTGTATTTAATATTTTTTTAAATAAATAAAAAGGAACGAAGATAAATATGATATATATTAAAATGCTTTGTTTCCTATTGATGAAGATATCATTTAAGATTTTAGGTTGGTTATACTAAAAATAGTTTTATAATAATAGAAAGTTGAAGGGTATATTTGAGAGTTTAACTAGAAAATATGAAGCTGGCCAGTATTTTAGGACAGACGAAAATAGAATAGAGGATGAAAATATAAAGACAAAGGGAGTAATGTTTTTACACGAAAAAAAAATTAAAATAAAAATACAGAAAATAGGTAGTAAATGGTAAAACCACTGATATCTCTAGAAGATTAGACATAAAACGGTGTTGGACACACATATGTTGTCTCGTTAAAACCTTGTCAAGGAATATACACATGAACAAAATCTTTACGAATGAAAGAGAGTACAACATGATAAGTCATAAAAAAGAGTTCAGTTATAAGAATGCTAGGATAACTAAAACATTTACAATTCTTCAGTAGCTTAGGAATTCTACGTTCTCCTTCAGTACCCAATGCGTTGTCTTGTAATACTTGCAGTATGTGTGTGTGTCGATAAATAAGTTTTGAAATTCGAGCGTCATGGCTCATGTTAGGACTAACAAAATAGGTTCATGAGTTCTTCTAGCAACAAGACTGATAGATGTGTCACAACGGCTTGTCTAGGAAAAGGGGGTCCTGCTAATGATTGCGGGTAGTTGAGCCATTGCCACGATCGATGATCTTTTGGTGAGAGTTGATTTTGCCTTTTCGAAAAAACATTGCCAATGGGATTACTAGCTCTTGAGATTAATCTACTTTAGGAAGAAGCCAAAATGACATAGTCAAAATTGATTTCAACTTCATGCTTTTTTTTCATAAGAGTCTTCTTTTTTCTATTCAAAGAAAAAACAGGGATGTTGATTAAATTAGACACATAACATAATTAGATGGAAATGCGAGAAAATTTTTGATAGGGGCGTTTTTTGAAGGATGCATGTGGGACAAATGATATGTTGACACATGTCTCCCATATTAATGAATTCTGTTTCCAAAAATACCAACATCAATTAAGAAAACCAATTTTCTCTCCAAAAATACACTTATTTAATATTTTTGGAAACATAATTCATTAATATGTGAGACATGTGTCAACATGTCATTTGTCCCCCATGCCCCCTTCAAAAAACGCCCCCATCAAAAAAATTCTCTGGAAATGCTAACAATACGCCACTTAAAAAGATAATATAGGCAACAACATATGAGTTGGTAAAACAAGATCAAAACCAGATAATCTGAACCTAAAAGCTATGAAAACTGTAAAAGGTGAGTCCAACTAATAAAATAGATATTAACCTAACTAATAAAACATATATTAATCAATAAACACAACTAACTAGATCTGAAAATTGTAAATAAGGAACTGGGTATTAATGTTCACTATAACCAAACAAGAGACTTAAAGTAACGCTAAGTATCAACACAACTTAAATGTCAACGTCTACTATATTATCTAGCATTCCAGACTTCACATAATAGGAAAACACCCAGAATCCTAATGTTCAATGTAATGTAGTGAACCTGAAATGATGTCATTAGAACACTGAACTAGCTGATGTTCGGATTAGTTCAAGTTAAAAACGCTAAACTAGTTGTTAAAGGATTAAGAAAGCATTAAAACTAATTATAAATAAGAAACAAAAGCAACATGGAAAAGTATAAGACAAGATACAGAAAATAAGCAGACATAAATAGTTACAGCAAAAAAAAAGTTAATTACAAACAGTTAAACTAGCAGTTAAAAGACATAAAACCAAAGACAATTACCAGCAGTTGCACTAGCAATTAAAATAAATTGATGTCAAACACTAACAATTAATCTTACAAGGCTACGCTAACATAGACTAGTAAATAAACCATTAGGCTAGCTCATGACAACTACCTCCCAAAACATATACCAAATGCAAACTATCATGACTATGTCGACAGTTTGCAGAGAAAACTTAAATTAAATAATAAGTAAACAATTAGCTAGCACCAGAGTACAGTATATTAAAAGGAAAAAATCGGTTGTACTTGAATTATGGCCATTGAAGTTTTAGTTTGAAAAACTTGATGAAGAAGTTGAAAAGAAAAGGTCATTGTATAACTAAACCAGAATTTTGTTGGATATTCCTTTACTTGGCGATTATACCAACCCAGACGTTAAAAATTTAAGTAGCAAAGAAAAAAAAGGAGACTTTATAATAGAAAAACAAGGAAAAAAGAAGCTAGCCTTTGAGTTTTGTTGGGTCAGCGGAGCGGGGGTCAAGATATGAGATTCTCTTTTGCCATACATGTGATGAAAAAGAAGTAAAATTAAGATTCGACAAAAAATGATTACTCGCAAAAACACAAGCAAATCTCTTGGCCAACCTATTAAAAAAAACAGTCAGAAAATGTCACAGAAAATCACAAAGCAAACAACACAGTAAGAAATGGAGAAATCCTAGTTAACAAAAAAACTCAATGAGAATGGGAAAGAACTAAGGCCAGAAACAAGGAGAGTAACATGAGATACCCAAAAGTCAAAGAACAAACACAGAAACTAATAAAAGAACTTAGGTAATACAAAGACGGAAAAAAAGTTGTTTGAAATTAAACATCGATACACTAAAGGAACATGGAAAATTAGAAGACCCACTGAATATAAATACGGAAACGTGGAAACTAGGATAAATAATAAAAACTCAAGAAATGTTGAACAAAATGCACATACACTTATTTTTTAAAACAAAACCAAACAAAGATATACCAAGATTAAAACCTGCAAATGCACATGGAACCAAATTAAAGATTTTAATCCATTTCTGGAACCAAATTAAAGATTTGAAAACAAAGACATAAGTGTGAACAAAACATTGAGAAAATTTTTAAGACAAAAAAGGTAACTTGAAATTGGTTTAAAAGAATAACAATATTTGGGATTTATTTTCTAAAAAAAAAACAAAATTATGTTAGCTAAAAATAACATGATAAATTCAAGACCGGATGATGGGGAACCCACTCAAACATTGGGGATCAGGAGTATCACCAAACAACTTGGATCATCCAATCACCAAACAAATTAAATATAATAAAAAAAATGGGACCCAGTTAACATTGGGATGCAATAGACAAGTCAGTTGATAAACATAAATCCGCAAACCCAATCATCTTTGGGGAACAACAATTTAAGTTAATAATAAAAATTCTGACAGATCAATATTCCAAGATCAAACATTAAAAAAACTATATCACAATCTTAAGAAGATCAAGCAAACAAATCCAAACCTCGGATCCCTTGTTGTTGTATCAAGCACACCAATGCTAACAACAACCTAAAGAGGAGAAAAAGTGCTTGAAAGATCAATACTTTACGCATAACTATATCAAAGTTGCATAAAGAAGAAATTCACTCATATCCCATGTTATTATTATATCAAATACAACAATACCCACAACAACTTGAAAGAGGACAAAAGAGGTAAGACAAAATCCTGAGAAAAAATATGAACAAACAACCAGATCCTAAGAAAGAGTTGTGTTAATTAGAACCACAACATACTTTCTCACCCCGTCTAATAGAGAGGTGTTTTTTTAAAAAAAATTATGGCAGTACGATGTAAAAAATTAAAAAACCTAAAAGAATCATCACATATATGTTTATTAAACACTCATATACATTCCTCATAACCCATAATCCATTAATCACCCGAAGATTAGCTTAGAGATTACTCATCCATGGCAGAAGAGTAAAAGTATTTGTGTTTTTGGAAGAAAAAAAAAGAAGGAAATTTAGATTTTTAATTGGTCTCAAGTTAGCATGTCTTACATATATTAGTCAATCTTTGATATGGGCTTCCTTTACGTTGATATCCAAGAAGTATATATACTCTAAAACATATTCTCTTTTAACGTTAAAGCATATTTCTCTCATAACATGATATGAATTATTTTATTTTTTATTTTTATAATATGGATAAATTGGTCAAGTGCAGAGTCTCATGGTAACAATGGTGAGCTACATGGGAAAGATGAAGATAGCAGTTGGAGCTGAGAAAGAATTGATTGATCATACATTGTTCAACGCTTGCTTAGATGAGGCATTTGAGAGAATTTTCAAATCTTCTATAGACTCAGTTCCTCGGGATTAGACAATCTATATATCATTTATTTATTTTGTTTTGCGAGTGTTAATGTTTTCTATTTGAATAATGTATCTGTGTGTGTCTGCGTGTGTTTAATTGATTCATTGATCTTATTTTATCCAAATATATGAGAATAGTGTTTTCACTAAGATACGCGTTATAGATACACTATGTGTTGTTATCCGGACAGTATTGGTTTTTTTGACCAGGTGTTCTCAGAATTAATCCATCAGAAATAATCATTTGATCTTGAAACCACCAGAGATTGCATGATGTCTTGTGTATAATTACATTACAAGTTTTAATTAGGCTATAGGGATTTTACCGTCTCAAGATCGATGAGAATGGGATATGGAACCACATGGAGTCAAGCAACGACACCTCATGAGCCAAGAAAATACAATAACTAATTCAGGTGATTTTTTCTTAAATTCAGGGGTGAAATGTGATGGTTGTTGTTAAAGTTTCAAGTTATGCTGGTGATACTCTGAAGATGGATAATTCCAGATCTGAAAGATCAGAAACTTCGATTGATCTGTCTAGTTTACATGAATGTAGAAAGCATGGTGATGAGATACCTGAAAAATCGGGGGTCTAACAACCACATCCAATATTTCGATTAGCAATCTGTAAGGACTAACTCCAATATACTTTCTAGAGAATCAACTAGACAGTTGTAGATGGTGGATTTTCTACAAGGGCTAAAATCATAAACTTATAATTATACGAAGCTCTGATCCAGAAATCAGACGTGAGTATTGAGACATGGGTCTCTCATCGAATTCTCAACGGAGAGTACTTTCTCTCGGAGTACATGTAAATATGTAGTCTCACGACTGGACAACGACATATCTCATGAATACTGAACACTTTCAGTGATTATTTCTATGTAGTATCACGAGATGGACGGCTCCTAGACAGCTTGCTCTGCTAGTATAGAGTGATAACGTCTTCAGGAACAAACAACGAGTTTACCCTGACTATATAAAGGATATGACTTACCGACAATCTCATATCGGGATAATTAATGCTCCTAGACAGCTTGCTCTGCTAGTATAGAGCAACAAAGTTAATTATTCCTAATTAAGATTAATTCTGCCGTGACATTCACTACTGAATTCCCAGAATAATCTATTATTGCTCCTATTCCATGGTAGAATCCACGAATGGTCCCATGGAATGGCAATAACAATTTGTCCTATTCCATTGTCGAATCCATGACTGGTCCCATGGAATGGAAATAAACAATTGTTCTGATTCTATGATCGAATCCACGACTTGATCTCATAGAATAGCAATAACTATATTATCTCATTACTCCGATTTCATGATCGAATCCACAACTGGTCTCATAAATGGTAATAGATAAATCTTAATTACTCTGATTCTATGGTTGAATCTACGATCCCATGGAATGGTAATGCTCCCTTTATTATTCTGAATTCGTAGTCGAATCCTCAGCTGATCCTATGAATTAATAATAAACATCTTATTACTCAGTTTTGTGAATTATTCTCCACTGAATTCCACAATTAGTAATAATTAATCAACAACCGGGCGTTTGAGCTATCTCTAAGTAAGTCCCGATTCAAATGGTGAAAGTGTATTTAACGACGATACACTAACAGTCACCGCACGAATGAGTATTTCAAAATACAACGAAACGATGAACCTATGCAAAATAAGGAAGAAAATAATAAATAATTAAAAATATCGACCTAGGTGCTGAGAGCACGGACACACGACCGACCGACCATGTTCTGATCAATCCCACGCCAGTTTTATATTTTTAATGCATTTTTATTATTTTCCATGATTTGATGAAAATTCTCTCATTTTATCAAATCTCCTTCGTCTCGAGGAAACTCCTCGGTTTCATGGTATTTTCATAAATTCGTAAAAAATAATATAAAATTAAGGAAAGAAGTGTGGGGAGTGACCGTTGGCCAACCGGCCATGCCTTGGTCCCAGACGGCCCCACACCTCACGATTTCTCATTATTTTATTATTATTATCATTATTTCTCTAATTTCATGAAAAACTCCTTGATTTCATGGTATTTTGCACAAATCATCAAATAATAAATAAAATTATGAAAACTTGTCGGACCAGGCCATTAGCCGGCCGGCCATGCCCTAGCCGGTCCGATATGCCCCTTTTTTTATTATTTTATTTTATTTTTCCTTGAATTCATCAAATTCCTTGATTTCATGGTATTTCTCTCAAATTAGGAAAAATTACCTCAAATCATGAAAAATACTTAAAAAATATAAAAAATTATGAAAATTCGTGGGACCGGGACCCTAGCCGGCTGGCCATGCCCCCACGGTCCCACACACCCGTGTTTTTATTATTTTAATATTTTTTGCTTCCTTGAACTCATGAAAACTCCTTCAATTCATGGAAACTCCCTAAATTCATCAAATTTCTTAAAATTCTTCATAAAATCATCAAAAATATTATAAAATTAAGAAAATGGCACCATGGGACCGTGATCACGACCGGCCGACCATGCCTTGGCCTCGGCGGTCCCACACCTCCTTATTCCTTATTTTATAATTATTTTCCATCGTCTCATGGTATTTTCCTCAGTTTCGTCGAAACCCTAATTTTGGCATATTTTCTCGAATGGATGCTCAATTGCACGCTAGAAAATATCAAAATTATCAAGACTGAGACGCGGACGCCTTGGGGACACGAGTACGCTATCTTGACCGACCAAGATTGGCTCTTTGGCTTACAGAAGCCGGTCCCATCAAGTTTCACAGTTTTGACCCAATTTGCACAATTGCACGTATTAGGTCCAAGACTCTTCCAAACACTTTGTATTTTCATGAAGTGATCATCAGGCGGTCACGTGACTACCCAGAGCTGGTTTCATGACCCCATGGTCGGTCCCTCACGTCATAATTAATTAGGTTTTCTCACCTAAGGCTCAGACGAATAAATGATTAAACCAGCATTTAATCATTCTTTCACCAACAAATCGTCAACTCTTCAGGAGTTCTTTGTATTTGCTCACGTGAGCATACGGACACTACATGGTTGATCCACGGTCCCATGTGGTCGTCGTTCCCTCCTTCGTCCCATGGTTAAACTTCTGACGAACCATGAATTGATCATCAATTGATCAAATTAGGGTTTCTGAATCCAAGGATCATCATTACAGATTCCAACCTTAATAATTTTACGACGACCTCATGGTCATTAATTTTATTAATTATGCTCGGTTCAACGACCAGTATTCTAATTAATATTTTTGGTACACTGCCAATAATCCATCAGATGAGCAACACATGCTCAGACGATTAAATATTCAACAATTTATCACATGAGCAACACTTGCTCAGATGATAAATATTTGCTCAAACCAAGGAATATTGGTTCAACAATCAATATAACTAATTCTCTGAATCATGATTGAATCATCAGCATCAACATTATCATCAATCTCACGTCTCATCGACAACACGAGATCATCAACTCATCAATTGAGCAACTACTCTCAATTGAGCAATTTCAATCATTCAGAGCTTATCATATTCAGAATTCACACACCCACAATCTTTGATTACCATTGATTCCACACATTTCCCAGCTTCCCTCCTACAGATCAACCCATCCTCTCTTGTGATCGAATTTACTCTAGAACGGTCATTGTCTTGATTTAGGCCGGAGTACTACAGATTGGTCTCTTGAATCTAAATCACCCCCTTTGCGGAGGTGCATCTGTGTGAGGTTTAACATTTCGCTCGGTTCGAGGAGTCTCCTCCGTACGGTCGTCTCCTCAATTCCTTAAAAACCAGCAAATCGTTTTTCCTCATCTATAGATTGGCGACCACAGTGGGAGATCATTCTCTCGGTTGCAATCTCACAACTCCACAAGATGGATGGTCTTAGGTCTGAGTTAGTCAAAGGTTTCAATGCAAACGACGCTAGCACTAGAAACAACAACAACAACGAGGATATCCCTGGAACGATTCCAGCCTCTAACACTGACGGTGGTAATGTTACTCCTCCTCACGTCAACGCGAAGGGTCATCCTTTGTTCGGCCGACACCCTGAGGAAGTCAGAGGAAATCCACCACCTACCACTGCTGATCTCATCAAAGTGCAAGAGACTCTTGCAAAGAATCAAACCGATATGGCTACAACACAGAAGGAACTATTTAATCAACTAAAGGCTCTCACTGATACAATGTCGGGGAAGACCCAAGGAAAAGGAAAAGAGAAGGAAAAATCCTCAGACGCTGATCCTGAGGTAATTCTCATTCATACAATAGATGATGAAGTCTGCAAAGCTGCAGACGATCCATCAGCGAAGGAGTCATCAAACTTCATCACTCGGGAAGATTTGGAACGTCTCTTGGAGAACCGTGGAAAATACAATACATCACATGTCCATCGTCACCAGCCTCCATACCCTGCTGCTACGCAAAGGATTCCTCTTCCAAAAGGTTATACCTCTCCAACCTTCACTCTGTATGATGGAACAGGTAATGCTCGAGAACATGTCTCTCGGTTCCTGGAAGCCTTAGGCGAACATGAACATAACCATGTTATTCGCCTCAAAGAATTTTCAAAGTCCTTGAAAGGCAGGGCATACACCTGGTACAACAACATCGCACCAGGAACTATCAACAATTGGGGAGAAATGATTGACGCCTTCTACAAAAAGTACTTCTTTGTGTCAGAGCAAATTACTCTCTCTGATCTTGGAAGAATGTTTCAGAGAATCAATGAACATCTCGATGACTACGTGAAAAGATTCAGAGTCCAGGCCCTGGACTGTCAAGATCCAAATGTCACGGAGCAACAACTGGTATACTTGTGTATCAACGATATGATCCCGGTCTACAGAGCTTTATTGGAAAATCTTCGTTTCCAGACCTTCTCAGAGCTTCACGAAGCGGCGAAGAGATCGGCAACTACTGCACCCGCTTTACTGGAAAGAGCAAAAACTACAAAAGTTGAGGAGCCGCGAGAGACTCGAGGTAGCAGGCGTCTGATCAACTAGCAGTACAACCTCCAACCTTCCATGAACATTGTTTCTGAAGGAAGCAGAAGGAAAGCCGAAGCACCGCAACAAAAGCATACTTCTCCAATCTCTCAGGATCTTCAGAAGTGCAAAGAAAGGATAACCAATCCTGAAATGCACAAACCTCAACCATGCATCAACAAACAAGGAGATGCACGACTGGGGACTGATTACCAGTCCATCTCAGAAAAATGAATTCGAAAGAATGTTGATCGATGCTGACGCCGTCATCAACATCGTTCTACTGAAAACCCTCAGAGCCGCTGCCATCACTCGACAAGAAGCTACTTGTCATCCATCATTAGAGCACTTGAGAAATTTCGAGCTTTGACGAGGTTGAAGCAAGAACCTGCAAAATGCATAGACATTCATCAAGAGGTTCTGCACTCAGGAAGTCTCATTCCTTCCATGTCTATGTCATTTATTTCCTCACATGATATCCTAGCATGGGACTCAATTCTGTCAGCAACTCTGCAATACGTCATGAATGGTAGCCTCACCGCATTAGTATTTCACCAAGTGGTTGAATCTGACACCGCTTCGAATCGAGCATCTCACCGAGACATTCACTACTGAGAGATGACGGAAGATCGAAAAGAACACTTTGGGCATTTATCCACAGACTTGTAGGAATGTCCGAGTATCAGAAATCTCTGATGTCTGCACAAGTGTTGAATCCCTCGCAGCGGAATGCTGAATCGACAGAAGATACACTGAGCCGACGATCAAGCATAAGAAATTCGACGCTTCAACGCTCAAGCTTCCAAGAATTCTTCAAATTGTACTCCCAATCAAAGAGTACACCCTTTTCATTGGCGCCTATGGCTTCAGCACAATATCGACGTGACACACTGGTTCAACACCGACATGATCAAAGTATAGCTGAATTACAATCGATAAGCCTTCACTATCCTATGATAAGACTTCTGAAGCAAATGCAACATCATTCATCAATGGATGCTACAAACTCCTTCAACTCTGCTAAGTGAATAAGGGATGCACTGAGGACTTGATTTTATTGGAAATATCAATCCAATATATTTCAATAAACGTTATCCACATATCAAGTCATTGCAACCTGATGTGATTCCATGAAAAGTCGTCAAACGGAACCTCTGTACATCAAAAGCCCCTGCACGACTGGGGAACTTCCTCTCTTCACCAGTCATATCCGGAATGAAGACTGATGCTGCTATCTACCGCGCAACAACATCGATTCCATGACGAAGCCACTTCACAGTAAAGTCATATTCAGGAGGATTTGGGTTGAAATCCTAGTACACCTTCATCTAAGGTATTCTAAACTCACTAATTGGTTCGTTCATGTAAAGGATCACTGGATGAAAATCAAATACTATCACTTTCAGTCTCTGGAGCAACTCCGTCCATGGTCTCAGCATCAGCAACGGTCTCAGGAGCAACATCACCGGCTTCATCAACTATCCATTCTCTGAAGCGTTACTCTATGGATCATAATTCTTCAAGCCCTAATGATTCATATCAAGATGTGTATATATGAAAACATGCTATCCAAAGCTTGCAAGACATCCGAGCACAAACCAAACGTTTCTACAAGATGTTCTCATCACCTCTACAAATGAGATGCAACATGCTTTAGGCCATGGGTTTACAAAAACGTACCAATGGGTGAGGAATGGGACAATGCTTCCTCAACAAAAGATGTTTTTATGTCTCTTCTACAACATACCAAAAGGGAGCATCAATCGGACATACGAGCTGAAAGATATGGCCTTTACCGTCAGGTCTACGACATCTGAAAAATTTGTACGGGATTACAAAGTACAAATGTGCACGCTTCGTTGGCTGACCTATGCAACTCCAAATTGAGTGATTCTTTGCTCATGTGAGAACTCAGTCTCTTAGCTTCGAAAAATTGGGGTCAAGCACCGAATTCCGACGTCGTATGAGGTTCCTACAGCTTCCAGAGCATACAACATGCAAGCAGCGATTCTTAGACGGGATTCATAACCTCTACAGTCGATCAATGTCCACCAGGTCCTTCCGCTAAATCCTTCATCAAGGTACCTCCAACTTCGACCACCTAGGTATTTACATCAATTTTTCTACCTGGGTCCTCTATCTACGTCTCACCAGAAGAAGGGAAAACGAAAGGGGGAGACTTGACAAAATACCTGACGGTCCACTGGTCAAGACGATCGATTTCACAATCCAAAACCAATCAAGAAATCAGAATAAAACCTCACATCTCTCAGAAGTCCAAGGTTCAAGATATCATGGAAAGAAAACTAAAGAAAGTCAGCAAAATAAGATTTCTGCTTTTCTGCATCCTCCAAGATTTGCAAAGCAGCTTTCTCCGCCTCCACCTTCTTGGTCAGCTCAACAACTTCATTCATCTTCTTCAACACGGCATCACTGGTGGTGAAAGGAGTGTCACCTTCCACTGCTTTCCTGATAGCATAAATCTTTTGACGAAGCCACTTCAGATTGAAGCCAAGTTCTTCAGCTTTCTTCAAGTTGTACTCCCAATCAAAGAGTACATCCCGGGTGACAGTATTTCCAGCTGCGATGCGGATATCATTTATAACACGCAAGATGGATTCTACTTGCCTCGTCAAGAAATAACTATGCTCCGGATCCTTGGAGTATCTCACCAAATGGAGGAGTAAAAGCAGTCCCTGTGTTGGATACTCATGCACTATTATCCGGTTCTCAGTCGTTGGAGCAACGTCAGCAATCATAGGAACAACTTCGGTTGGAGCAGCTTCTTCCATTCTCGATTCGGGTTCCACCATCTCACGCAAAATTGGAGTTTCAGTCACCTCCACGACATCAACAACAAGCGTTCCATGACCTTGAGGTACAGGGGTGGAGGTCTCATTATCAACGGCTCCATGGTTTCTCAATCATCATTGTTGGATCCATTATTCCCAACTTCAGCATTTGGCACCTAATGTGAAGATTACATGGGATTAGAATGATTCAAGCGTGGAAACCCAACACAACCATAAAATTCAGAATGTAAGTGAACTAACATCATATAATTTCCTTATTATGCACCCGAAATGCGCAAATAGTGTAGAAGTCATGAAACACGTTTTCAAACAAGCTCAGCTGAAGAGATTTTACACTTCCCTGTATTCAACGGCAAACTGGGAGTAATTGGTAAGGAACTTAAGGTTGGGTCATATACCATTCTCTTTGTATGGATGTTTTCTACAACATATAAAATTTCATAGCAATCGGATGAACGAGCTAACAGATGTGGAGCTTTGATACCCAAGGCCTCACCGGTTACAAGGAGGAAGTACCCTGATGCGAAATTCCAATTGTTGTACACGAGTTTGCACTCAAGCATACTAAAATTCATATAAAGTGACAGAGCTCTACTCAGATAGTTGCACTATGGACATCAATATCCGGAGTCAAAAACTAATCACATGGATAGATCAAGAAGATGGATATAGAAAACATAGATGGTTTTGATGTTTACTAAGTGAACGGCGTTTTCCATATCTGTCTGAAGGCCTCCGCCAAAATGAACTTATCCTAATGGATTGAGATACTGGTCTGACTAATATCAACACAACTGGCATATATACAAGGGAACCAGTGATCGATAATCCTAATTCTAGTTCACACAACTGCGTATACAAGGGAACCAGTGGTCGACTTTATTCACTGATTTTTTTTTTGATCTGTTTGGTCTAATTGGTCTGGTCTTTTTTTTTTCTTTCTTTGTAACTCAATCACTCTAATTCACCCTAGCATTGGCAACAACTTGAATCGTGGGCCCCACCTATCACTTAGAGAAACATGGCTTAGAAACAAAATAAAATAAAAATAGAAGTGAAAAGGAATCAACGAGATATGGTGAAACTATCATGTTATTTCTAACACCTGAGCTCCGTGCTTTTATGAATAGACTCTTCTAGATGTTTCCATCTAATCAGATTGGTTCCTCAACTCCTACGATCAAAATGCTTCCATCCACTTAGATTAGTTAGTGAAATCCTTAATAGGCATAAATTTCTAGGTTCTGGAGTTTATTTATTCATACTGCAACTAAAAAGTTTCTCCCATACCCCCAAACTTAAATCTAACATTGTCCTCAATGTTCTAAAGATAAAATTAAAAGCATGAACAAAGAGAAACTGTTACCATTTGAAGCAAAAGAGATAAGGAAAAATATTACCATGTTGCATGAGATTGGGTTACCTCCCAAAAAGTGCTAAATTTAAAGTCTTCAGCCATACGTCAAATACACAAAATGGCTAATTACCTTTCAAATCATATCAATAGTCGAAACAACTGTGGGTCAACAAAAGCAAATAAAATTGCCACAATTATCAGACAACTGCAACAAATCATAAAAATCAACAGACATAGCACATCCTCATCCAAGGTTTCCTGCAAGACAACTGGGTTTTTCTGTTGTGCCCATTTGGGCTTCATATGAGTGTCTTGACAAATTGACTCATTCGAACAACATGTCTTTAGAATTTCCTCCTGGACAATATCAGGAGGATCCGGTTACAGGGTCGGAAGTGACTCAAGTAATACCTCAGGTACACTAGGCTCGAATCCCAAGTTAGGGACTTCTAATGGGGATAATTGACCATTACTACCCCCAACTTAGGGTAGTCAGTATTCTCGGACAAACCTCTAACTATTTCTTGAATTTCTGGATCCTCAGAGTCTTTAAATACTCAAGAGCTTCTTCTTGTTCAAAAGTTTGGTCACCTAACTGACTTAAGAGAATTTCCTCATCAAGTTCATCTAGGGAATCACCAATAAAACTGTGTCCCAATTATCCTGAGTTAGATCCTGAACTAAAGTGCTAATCATATTCACTTCCTCTAAATTGTCAGAAGGTTGTCTATTAACATTAAATACATTTAGTTCAGTGGTCATATTACCAAAGGAGATGTTCATAAGTCCGGTCCTACAGTTGATGACAGCGTTAGCTGTGGCTAAAAATGGGCGACCTAAAATCACCGGTATTTAAGCACTAGGATCCTGAACAGGATGAGTATCTAGAAAACTAAATCCACTGGATAAATAAATTTATCAACCTCAATCAGAACATCCTCTATGACACCACGAGGTACTTTGACAGACCTATCAACTAATTGCAATGTCATTTTAGTCGGTTTCAACTTTCCAAGACCTAGCTGGTTGTATACATGATAAGGGAGTAAGTTCACACTAGCTCCTAAGTCAAGCAATGCCTTATCTACTGAATACTTACCGATCACACAAGATATGGTGGGGCATCCAGGATCTTATACTTAGGGGCTGTTTGGTTCAGAAGGATTGAACTTACCTGACCAGCTAAAAAGGCTTTCTTATGGACATTAAGCTTACGCTTTCGTGTACAAAGGTCCTTAAGGAACTTGGCATAAGCAGGCATTTGCCTAATGCTTCTAATAAATGGATGTTAATGTTACCTTCTTAAATATCTCTAGTATTTCGTTGAAAGTCGACTCTCTCTTTGTTGGAGCTAACAACTGTGGATATGGGGCTTTGGGTACAAAATGAGACCTGTCGGAACCACATTGCATCACTAGAAATTTTATCGGTTTCTTCAGTTAGTGGCTCCTTCTGGGATCATCTTGGGAACTAGAAGGTGGATCTACAGTATGTCCACTATTAGGATTGGCTACCCTATTGTATACCGTTTTACCACTCCTAAGGGTTTGATAGAATTCACTTGATTAAATGGTTTTGCACCTACTTCATGAACTCCTCTAGGGGGGCAGTCTGACTATGGAGCCTTCCGTTATCTCTCTCACTTAAGGTCTTAGCTATTTGGCCGACTTGAAGTTCTAGCTTAGCAAGGCTCTGAGCATTAGTTTGAAAGTTCTGCTTGGTTTCCTGCTGAAAAATAATTTGGCTCTGTGCTAACATATCCTGAGTTTTTGCTAACATTTTAATAGATTCCTCTAAGCTAGTCGTTTTATTTTCTGGGTATGATGAATTCTTAGTGTAACCAAAATCTGGGGGATCATTAGAATTACTAAACTGACCTAGACTCTGGCCCTTAGACCATGAAAGGTTCAGATGGTTTCTCCAACCAGGACTATAGGTTTCTGAATATGGGTCAAACTTCTGACGGTTATCAAACCTAGTGTTATTATAGAGAGCATTGGCTTCCTCTTCATTATTCTGGCCTTCCCAAAAAGGCTCTATTCTACCACTAGTATGACCCAATTCTAAGGCTTCTAACCTTTTTTCTATAGCAGCAATTTTGGCATCTGATTCAAAGCTTCCTTCTACCCTATTAACGTTTCCTCTGCCTTGAAGAATTGTTTTCTGGGGTACCCTATTACTTTCCCATTGTTGGGTCTTTTCGGCGATTTCATGCAAGTATGTCATCGCATCATCAACTGTTGGTTTTCAAACCCACCTGTACACATAGACTCTATTGTGGTTGTAGTGGGATAATCTAAACCCTCATAAAGGATCTGAACTAACCTAACCTTTTCTAAACCATGATGAGGACATTGGGATAATAAATCATTGAACCTTTCCAAATACCGATACAAAGACTCTCCCTCATGTTGCGTAAACGTGCAGATTTGCGTCCTAATAGACGAGGTTTTGTGCCTAGGGAAAAACTTGTTCAAAAAGGCAGATGTAAGTTGTTCATAGGTTTCAATTGATTCGGAAGCCAAACTATACAACCACGACTTGGCTTTATCTTTTAAGGAAAAGGGGAATAAACTGAGTTTTAAAGCATCATCATCAAGGTTTCTAATTTTCAGGGTACTACAAATTTCCTCAAAGTCCATAACATGGAAATAGGGGTTTTCATTTTCTTTCCCTAAAAAGATTGGGAGCAACTGTAAGGTTCCAGGCTTAAGTTCATAATTTGATTCAGTTTCAGGTAACCTGATACACGAGGGACGAGTAGTCCTAGTAGGGTTCAACAAAGCTTTCAAAGTTGCCATTTCTGGCGCTATTGGACTATCAGGGATTTCTCCTCAAATGGACGTTCAAAAACGGAGTCTTCACGAATCGGACTTTCTAAATTGAGGTAATAAGACGCTTAGAACTACTAGGTTTCTCTTTAACAAATATACCTAGGGCGTCTCTTTTACGTTCAGGCATGCAACAGAATAAGGTAGGGAATTCTATGCAATCACAAAACAAGGCTGACTCAACCAAATCAAACCTAAATTTCTAGCAAAAAAAAGCATGATGGTTCCACTTAGATTGTTTCTAGACCAGCTTCTATTCTTTCGAAAAGGAACTCGTTACAATCTGAGCAAACCCCTCTAGAATCAATCCGAGTCAAAGTAAGTTGAATCGAGGCGAGGGAAGCTCAGTGGAGCTTTGATACCCAAGGCCTCACCGGTTACAAGGCGGCGCAGTCACGCATTCAACTCACAGAAACTATCATGAACTTCGAAGTATGCTCAAAAGTAACCAAATTTTTCGAACGACTTTCCTATTAAGCTCGTTACCCTATAGGTCTCGTTCTAGTCAAAATTTTAGGCTTAGGTTCGCGTTTGGTTTCGTTTTCCTAAGGGGGCAAGAAGAGAACGGTGATGAAATCCGACCCTTATCTTGTATGGCCAGTCCTTGCCCTTTACTAGGAAATTAAAGCAGCGTTTTCAAGTCCTCAGCATATATGCAAACGAAGGAATACAGTAAACCCGCTGACAGGGATTCGCACGTGTTTCGAAAAACTTACCTCCCGTACCAGACGGGCGAAGAACCGCTGAAGTCGACTCGGGCCACGAATCCTATGTCATGTACGAACCCGAGGGGCCGAGGCGATATCGTAATCACCGTCCTTCTCTGCACACAGTTTTTATTTAAACCAACCTTCTGTAGGGTTTAAAAATAATAATGTCCCAGTCCAAAAATAAAGTCCAAAAAGTGTCCAAAAATAAAAGAAAAATTACAAAAATAAAACCCTATTTACAGTTTCTAAAAATAAAACAAAATAACTATATACAAAATCTTCTTCTTCACCCTTTTGGATTCCTCTTTGCTTTCCTTCTTTGGCGATGCTTTCCTTTTATAACACTTTTTCTTCCTTGTAGCTTCGCTCCAATCTGAAAAGAATCGAAAAATACCAAAACGCATAAAAAAGAACAAAAAATAAAAGAAACCTAAAACAAATCCTAATACAAGTCCGCATCGGCGCGCCAAAAATTGATGTGATTTTTGTTGTTGTAGAAAAGTTCGTTCAACTCAGACTTGTGTAGACTCGATTTTAGACTCAAATTAAAATAGAAAACTTAAAAAGAAATTGTTATCAAGATTATAAAAAGCACTGAGACTCAGGATTCACCAATCTCCAATTTTTATGTGATTTAATCTAGTCAATATTTATGCAACTCTTACGTTTAAAGTGATTTATTTTTGCCTAGACAAGTAGATTCTCAAAACAATAGTTTAAATCGAAAGCAGGAACATCAAAAGACTTAACCTAAGCATGACCCATCAATTGAGAACACAACCACTTAATCAGAATCACATATTCGATTTTAGTTCAATCAAATAATCATAAAAGAATTACAAAAATTAAATTAAATAGAATTTACCACATAATAATTGGAAAAATGGCTTCCTCCGTCGCCTCAGCAATGGGGTTTAGCTCCTCATATTAATCACTTGCTCAAAATATTTCTTTATGGTTCAAAAGTTGATTAAAAGATGAAAAACTATAACACTGATTATTTGCAACGGTGTAATGGCGTTGCAAAATAAAGGACTGACTGTTACAAAGAAGTCACTATAGCAGCGTTTAAATTTGAGACGATGTTCTTATTTGCACGTTTGTTCTTCAGCAGCAACATCAGAAACACGAGTTTTCTTGCAACCTGATCAATTCAGCTCTGTAGTGCTACAAACTCCTATGCGACTGCTCCAATAACTTCGTCACCTTCCCTGGAACTCGAACACACCTTTTATACTGCTCAGAAACCTAAAAATAGCGATTAATTCTCTCTTTTCTTTTCGTGCAAGCCACGGAAATAATCTTCTCTGCCAACTTCCTTACGCGTTTCTAAGACTTCCAAATCATCCGAAACTCTTCCTTAGATAGAATCTCACCTTAGGAACAATATCACGCCTTTAGTCTCCCTGAAATTCCTAAAATAATTCCACACAGTTTCCGTATATAATCAACCTCTGTTTCCTTTTTCCGGATTATCCAGCCCAATTTGATCGATTCCAGCTCACATACCAAGCCTGTTATGCTCAATCACATTCAACACAATAAATTCCAGCGATTGAATCTCTCTAAAACACCCTAGAAATCCAACCCAAAGTCTAGTATGCAACCTGGTTCTTTTTCCTCGCCTTTTTGATTTTTTGAAATGTTGAAGATGACCTCCCCCTATGTTGTGCTGGTCTCCCTTTAGCAGCTGCCTGGGAATGGATGCCCCTTAGTAATTGGTTACCCCTTATCCATTTGAGGGGTCCGAATAGCAAGTGTCCTCCGGGGGTGCCCCGCGCAACCTTTCGAGCAGATTTTTCCAAAAATGTTTATTGGCCAAAAATACCTACACACACACACATAAAACACCATAATAAGTAAAAAAATGAGCACTATCAATATATAGAATCGAGATAAGTTAGACACAAAAATGTGTCTATCAGTATTTCCAGCTGCGATGCGGATATCATGTATAACACGCAAGATGGATTCTACTTGCCTCGTCAAGAAATAACTATGCTCCGTATCCTTGGAGTATCTCACCAAATGGAGGAGTAAAAGAAATCCCTGCGTTGGGATACTCATTCACTATTATCCGGTTCTCAGTCGTTGGAGCAACGTCAGCAATCATAGGAATAACTCATCAATTGAGCAACTACTCTCAATTGAGCAATTTCAATCATTCAGAGCTTATCATATTCAGAATTCACACACCCACAATCTTTGATTACCATTGATTCCACACATTTCCCAGCTTCCCTCCTATAGATCAAACCATCCTCTCTTATGACCGAATTTACTCTGGAACGGTCATTGTCTTGATTTAGGCGGAGTACTACAAATTGATCTCTCGAATCTAAAGCACCCCTTTTGCAGCGGTGCATCCGTGTGAGGTTTAACATTTCGCTCGGTTCGAGGAGTCTCCTCCGTACGGTCGTCTCCTCAATTCCTTAAAAACCAGCAAATCGTTTTTCCCCATCTATAGATTGGCGACCACAGTGGGAGATCATTCTCTCGGTTGCAATCTCACAACTCCACAAGATGGATGGTCTTAGGTCTGGGTTAGTCACAGGTTCCAAAGAAAATGGCGCTAGCACTAGCAACAACAACAACAACGACAACGAGGATATCCCGGGAACGATTCCAGCCTCTAACACTGACGGTGGTAATGTTACTCCTCCTCACGTGAACGCGAAGGGTCATCCTTTGTTCGGACGACACCCTGAGGAAGTCAGAGGAAATCCACCACCTACCATTGCTGATCTCATAAAAGTGCAAGAGACTCGTGCAAAGAATCAAACCGATATGGCTACAACACAGAAGGAACTATTTAATCAACTAAAGGCTCTCACTGATACAATGTCAGGGAAGACCCAAGGAAAAGAGAAGGAAAAATCCTCAGACGCTGATCCTGAGGTAATCCCGATTCATACAGTAGATGATGAAGTATGCAAAGCTGCAGACGATCCATCAGCGAAGGAGTCATCAAACTTCATCACTCGGGAAGATTTGGAACGTCTCTTGGAGAACCGTGGAAAAGACAATACATCACATGTCTATCGTCACCAGCCTCCATACCCTGCTGCTATGCAAAGGATTCCTCTTCCAAAAGGTTATACCTCTCCAACCTTCACTCTGTATGATGGAACAGGTAATGCTCGAGAACATGTTTCTCGGTTCCTGGAAGCCTTAGGCGAACATGAACATAACCATGTTATTCGCCTCAAAGAATTTTCAAAGTCCATGAAAGGCAGGGCATACACCTGGTACAACAACATCGCACCAAGAACTATCAACAATTAGGGAGAAATGATTGACGCCTTCTACAAAAAGTACTTCTTTGTGTCAGAGCAAATTACTCTCTCTGATCTTGGAAGAATGTTTCAGAGAATCAATGAACATCTCGATGACTACGTGAAAAGATTCAGAGTCCAGGCCCTGGACTGTCAAGATCCAAATGTCACGGAGCAACAACTGGTATACTTGTGTATCAACGGCATGATCCCGGTCTACAGATCTTTATTGGAAAATCTTCGTTTCCAGACCTTCTCAGAGCTTCACGAAGCGGCGAAGAGATCGGCAACTACTGCACCCGCTTTACTGGAAAGTGCAAAAACTACAAAAGTTGAGGAGCCGCGAGAGACTCGAGGTAGCAGGCGTCTGATCAACTAGCAGTACAACCTCCAACCTTCCATGAACATTGTTGCTGAAGGAAGTAGAAAGAAAGCCGAAGCACCACAACAAAAGCATACTTCTCCAATTTCTCAGGATCTTCAGAAGTGCAAAGAAAGGATAACCAATCCTGAAATGCACAAACCTCAACCATGCATCAACAAACAAGGAGATGCACGACTGGGGACTGATTACCAGTCCATCTCAGAAAAAATGAATTCGAAAGAATGTTGATCGATGTTGACGCCGTCATCAACATCGTTCTACTGAAAACCCTCAGAGCCGCTGTCATCACTCGACAAGAAGCTAGTTGTCATCCAATCATTAGAGCACTTGGAGAAATTTCGAGCTTTGACGAAGTTGAAGCAAGAACCTACAAAATATGCTTAGACATTCATCAAGATGTTCTGCACTCAGGAAAGTCTCATTCCTCCCATGTCTATGTCATTTATTTCCTCACATGATATCCTAGCATGGGGACTCAATTCTGTCAGCAACTCTGCAATACGTCATGAATGGTAGCCTCACCGCATTAATATTTCACCAAGTGGTTGAATCTGACACCGCTTCGAATCGAGCATCTCACCGAGACATTCACTACTGAGAGATGACGGAAGCATCGTAAAGAACACTTTGGGCATTTCTCCACAGACTTGTAGGAATGTCCGCGAGTATCAGAAATCTCGGATGTCTGCACAAGTGTTGAATCCCTCGTAGCGGAATGCTGAATCGACAGAAGATACACTGAGTCGAGACGATCAAGCATAAGAAATTCGACGCTTCAACGCTCAAGCTTCCAAGAATTCTTCAAATTGTACTCCCAATCAAAGAGTACACCCTTTTCATTGGCGCCTATGGCTTCAACACAATATCTCGACGTGACACACTGTTTCAACACCGACATGATCAAAGTATAACTGAATTACAATTGATAAGCCTTCACTATCCTATGATAAGACTTCTGAAGCAAATGCAACATCATTCATCAATGGATGCTACAAACTCCTTCAACTCTGCTAAGTGAATGAGGTATGCACTGAGGACTAGATTTTATTGGAAATATCAATCCTATATATTTCAATAAATGTTATCCACATATCAAGTCATTGCAACCTGATGTGATTCCATGAAAAGTCGCCAAACGGAACCTCTGTACATCAAAAGCCCCTGCACGACTGGGGAACTTCCTCTCTTCACCAGTCATATCCGGAATGAAGACTGTTGCTGCTATCTACCGCGCAACAACATCGATTCCATGACGAAGCCACTTCACAGTAAAGTCATATTCAGGAGGATTTGGGTTGAAATCCTAGTACACCTTCATCTAAGGTATTCTCAACTCACTAATTGGTTCGTTCATGTAAAGGCTCACTGGATGAAAAGCAAAGACTATCACTTTCAGTCTCTGGAGCAACTCCGTCCATGGTCTCAGCATCAGCAACGGTCTCAGGAGCAACATCACCGGCTTCATCAACTATCCATTCTCTGAAGCGTTACTCTATGGATCATAATTCTTCAAGCCCTAATGATTCATATCAAGATGTGTAGACATGAAAACATGCTATCCAAAGCACGACAGACGAGCACAAACCAAACGCTTCTACAAGATGTTCTCATCACCTCTACAAATGAGATGCAACATGCTTTAGGCCATGGGTTTACAAAAACGTACCAATGGGTGAGGAATGGGACAATGCTTCCTCAACAAAAGATGTTGTTTATGTCTCTTCTACAACATACCAAAAGGGCGCATCAATCGGACATACGAGCTGAAAGATATGGCCTTTACCGTCAGGTCTACGACATCTGAAAAATTTGTACGGGATTACAAAGTACAAATGTGCACGCTTCGTTGGCTGACCTATGCAACTCCAAATTGAGTGATTCTTTGCTCATGTGATAACTCAGTCTCTTAGCTTCGAAAAATTGGGGTCAAGCACCGAATTCCGACGTCGTATGAGGTTCCTACAGCTTCCAGAGCATACAACATGCAAGCAGCGATTCTTAGACGGGATTCATAACCTCTACAGTCGATCAATGTCCACCAGGTCCTTCCGCTAAATCCTTCATCAAGGTACCTCCAACTTCGACCACCTAGGTATTTACATCAATTTTTCTACGTGGGTCCTCTATCTACGTCTCACCAGAAGAAGGGAAAACGAAAGGGGGAGACTTGATAAAATACCTGACGGTCCACTGGTCAAGACGATCGATTTCACAATCCAAAACCAATCAAGAAATCAGAATAAAACCTCACATCTCTCATAAGTCCAAGGTTCAATATATCATGGAAAAAAAACTAAATAAAGTCAGCAAAATAAGATTTCTGCTTTTCTGCATCCTCCAAGATTTGCAAAGCAGCTTTCTCCGCCTCCACCTTCTTGGACAGCTCAACAACTTCATTCATCTTCTTCAACACGGCATCACTGGTGGTGAAAGGAGTGTCACCTTCCACTGCTTTCCTGATAGCATCAATCTTTGACGAAGCCACTTCAGATTGAATCCAAGTTCTTCAGCTTTATTCAAGTTGTACTCCCAATCAAAGAGTACATCCCGGGTGACAGTATTTCCAGCTGCGATGCAGATATCATTTATAACACGCAAGATGGATTCTACTTGCCTCGTCAAGAAATAACTATGCTCCGGATCCTTGGAGTATCTCACCAAATGGAGGAGTAAAAGCAATCCCTGTGTTTGGATACTCATGCACTATTATCCGGTTCTCAGTCGTTGGAGCAACGTCAGCAATCATAGGAACAACTTCGGTTGGAGCAGCTTCTTCCATTCTCGATTCGGGTTCCACCATCTCACGCAAAATTTGAGTTTCAGTCACCTCCACGACATCAACAACAAGCGTTCCATGACCTTGAGGTACAGGGGTGGAGTTCTCATTATCAACGGCTCCATGGTTTCTCAATTCATCATTGTTGGATCCATTATTCCCAACTTCAGCATTAGGCACCTAATGTGAAGATTACATGGGATTAAAATGATTCAAGCGTGGAAACCCAACACAACCATAAAATTCAGAATGTAAGTGAACTAACATCATATAATTTCCTTATTATGCACCCAAGAAATGCGCAAATAGTGTAGAAGTCATGAAACACGTTTTCAAACAAGCTCACTGAAGAGATTTTACACTTCCCTGTATTCAACGGCAAACTGGGAGTAATTGGTAAGGAACTTAAGGTTGGGTCATATACCATTCTCTTTGTATGTATGTTTTCTACAACATATAAAAATTTCATAGCAATCGGATGAACGAGCTAACAGATGTGGAGCTTTGATACCCAAGGCCTCACCGGTTACAAGGAGGAAGTACCCTGATGCGAAATTCCAATTGTTGTACACGAGTTTGCACTCAAGCATACTAAAATTCATATAAAGTGACAGAGCTCTACTCAGATAGTTGCACTATGGACATCAATATCCGGAGTCAAAAACTAATCACATGGATAGATCAAGAAGATGGATATAGAAAAACATAGATGGTTTTGATGTTTACTAAGTGAACGGCGTTTTCCATATCTGTCTGAAGGCCTCCGCCAAAATGAACTTATCCTAATGGATTGAGATACTGGTCTGACTAATATCAACACAACTGGCATATATACAAGGGAACCAGTGATCGATAATCCTAATTCTAGTTCAACACAACTGCGTATACAAGGGAACCAGTGGTCGACTTTATTCACTGATTTTTTTTTTTGATCTGTTTGGTCTAATTGGTCTGGTCTTTTTTTTTTCTTTTTCTTTGTAACTCAATCACTCTAATTCACCCTAGCATTGGCAACAACTTGAATCGTGGGCCCCACCTATCACTTAGAGAAACATGGCTTAGAAACAAAATAAAATAAAAATAGAAGTGAAAAGGAATCAACGAGATATGGTGAAACTATCATGTTATTTCTAACACCTGAGCTCCGTGCTTTTATGAATAGACTCTTCTAGATGTTTCCATCTAATCAGATTGGTTCCTCAACTCCTACGATCAAAATGCTTCCATCCACTTAGATTAGTTAGTGAAATCCTTAATAGGCATAAATTTCTAGGTTCTGGAGTTTATTTATTCATACTGCAACTAAAAAGTTTCTCCCATACCCCCAAACTTAAATCTAACATTGTCCTCAATGTTCTAAAGATAAAATTAAAAGCATGAACAAAGAGAAACTGTTACCATTTGAAGCAAAAGAGATAAGGAAAAATATTACCATGTTGCATGAGATTGGGTTACCTCCCAAAAAGTGCTAAATTTAAAGTCTTCAGCCATACGTCAAATACCACAAAATGGCTAATTACCTTTCAAATCATATATCAATAGTCGAAACAACTGTGGGTCAACAAAAGCAAATAAAATTGCCACAATTATCAGACAACTGCAACAAATCATAAAAATCAACAGACATAGCACATCCTCATCCAAGGTTTCCTGCAAGACAACTGGGTTTTTCTGTTGTGCCCATTTGGGCTTCATATGAGTGTCTTGACAAATTGACTCATTCGAACAACATGTCTTTAGAATTTCCTCCTGGACAATATCAGGAGGATCCGGTTACAGGGTCGGAAGTGACTCAAGTAATACCTCAGGTACACTAGGCTCGAATCCCAAGTTAGGGACTTCTAATGGGGATAATTGACCATTACTACCCCCAAACTTAGGGTAGTCAGTATTCTCGGACAAACCTCTAACTATTTCTTGAATTTCTGGATCCTCAGAGTCTTTAAAATACTCAAGAGCTTCTTCTTGTTCAAAAGTTTGGTCACCTAACTGACTTAAGAGAATTTCCTCATCAAGTTCATCTAGGGAATCACCAAATAAACTGTGTCCCAATTATCCTGAGTTAGATCCTGAACTAAAGTGCTAATCATATTCACTTCCTCTAAATTGTCAGAAGGTTGTCTATTAACATTAAATACATTTAGTTCAGTGGTCATATTACCAAAGGAGATGTTCATAAGTCCGGTCCTACAGTTGATGACAGCGTTAGCTGTGGCTAAAAATGGGCGACCTAAAATCACCGGTATTTAAGCACTAGGATCCTGAACAGGATGAGTATCTAGAACAACTAAATCCACTGGATAAATAAATTTATCAACCTCAATCAGAACATCCTCTATGACACCACGAGGTACTTTGACAGACCTATCAACTAATTGCAATGTCATTTTAGTCGGTTTCAACTTTCCAAGACCTAGCTGGTTGTATACATGATAAGGGAGTAAGTTCACACTAGCTCCTAAGTCAAGCAATGCCTTATCTACTGAATACTTACCGATCACACAAGATATGGTGGGGCATCCAGGATCTTTATACTTAGGGGCTGTTTGGTTCAGAAGGATTGAACTTACCTGACCAGCTAAAAAGGCTTTCTTATGGACATTAAGCTTACGCTTTCGTGTACAAAGGTCCTTAAGGAACTTGGCATAAGCAGGCATTTGCCTAATTGCTTCTAATAAATGGATGTTAATGTTTACCTTCTTAAATATCTCTAGTATTTCGTTGAAAGTCGACTCTCTCTTTGTTGGAGCTAACAACTGTGGATATGGGGCTTTGGGTACAAAATGAGACCTGTCGGGAACCACATTTGCATCACTAGAAATTTTATCGGTTTCTTCAGTTAGTGGCTCCTTCTGGGGATCATCTTGGGAACTAGAAGGTGGATCTACAGTATGTCCACTATTAGGATTGGCTACCCTATTGTATACCGTTTTACCACTCCTAAGGGTTTTGATAGAATTCACTTGATTAAATGGTTTTGCACCTACTTCATGAACTCCTCTAGGACTGGGGGCAGTCTGACTATGGAGCCTTCCGTTATCTCTCTCACTTAAGGTCTTAGCTATTTGGCCGACTTGAATTTCTAGCTTAGCAAGGCTCTGAGCATTAGTTTGAAAGTTCTGCTTGGTTTCCTGCTGAAAACTAATTTGGCTCTGTGCTAACATATCCTGAGTTTTTGCTAACATTTTAATAGATTCCTCTAAGCTAGTCGTTTTATTTTTTGGGTATGATGAATTCTTAGTGTAACCAAAATCTGGGGGAGCATTAGAATTACTAAACTGACCTAGACTCTGGCCCTTAGACCATGAAAGGTTCGGATGGTTTCTCCAACCAGGACTATAGGTTTCTGAATATGGGTCAAACTTCTGAAGGTTATCAAACCTAGTGTTATTATAGAGAGCATTGGCTTCCTCTTCATTATTCTGGCCTTCCCAAAAAGGCTCTATTCTACCACTAGTATGACCCAATTCTAAGGCTTCTAACCTTTTTGCTATAGCAGCAATTTTGGAATCTGATTCAAATCTTCCTTCTACCCTATTAACGTTTCCTCTGCCTAGAAGAATTGTTTTCTGGGGTACCCTATTACTTTCCCATTGTTGGGTCTTTTCGGCAATTTCATGCAAGTATGTCATCGCATCATCAACTGTTGGTTTTCAAACCCACCTGTACACATAGACTCTATTGTGGTTGTAGTGGGATAATCTAAACCCTCATAAAGGATCTGAACTAACCTAACCTTTTCTAAACCATGATGAGGACATTGGGATAATAAATCATTGAACCTTTCCAAATACCGATACAAAGACTCTCCCTTATGTTGCGTAAACGTGCAGATTTGCGTCCTAATAGACGAGGTTTTGTGCCTAGGGAAAAACTTGTTCAAAAAGGCAGATGTAAGTTGTTCATAGGTTTCAATTGATTCGGAAGCCAAACTATACAACCACGACTTGGCTTTATATTTTAAGGAAAAGGGGAATAAACTGAGTTTTAAAGCATCATCATCAAGGTTTCTAATTTTCAGGGTACTACAAATTTCCTCAAACTCCCTAACATGGAAATAGGGGTTTTCATTTTCTTTCCCTAAAAAGATTGGGAGCAACTGTAAGGTTCCAGGCTTAAGTTCATATTTTTATTCAGTTTCAGGTAACCTGATACACGAGGGACGAGTAGTCCTAGTAGGGTTCAACAAAGCTTTCAAAGTTGCCATTTCTGGCGCTATTGGACTATCAGGGATTCTCTCCTCAAATGGACGTTCAAAAACGGAGTCTTCACGAATCGGACTTTCTAAATTGAGGTAATCAAGACGCTTAGAACTACTAGGTTTCTCTTTAACAAATATACATAGGGCGTCTCTTTTACGTTCAGGCATGCAACAGAATAAGGTAGGGAATTCTATGCAATCACAAAACAAGGCTGACTCAACCAAATCAAACCTAAATTTCTAGCAAACAAAAAGCATGATGGTTCCACTTAGATTGTTTCTAGACCAGCTTCTATTCTTTCGAAAAGGAACTCGTTACAATCTAAGCAAACCCCTCTAGAATCAATCCGAGTCAAAGTAAGTTGAATCGAGGCGAGGGAAGCTCATTGGAGCTTTGATACCCAAGGCCTCACCGGTTACAAGGCGGCGCAGTCACGCATTCAACTCACAGAAACTATCATGAACTTCGAAGTATGCTCAAAATAGTAACCAATATTTTTCGAACGACTTTCCTATTAAGCTCGTTACCCTATAGGTCTCGTTCTAGTCAAAATTTTAGGCTTAGGTTCGCGTTTGGTTTCGTTTTCCTAAGGCGGGCAAGAAGAGAACGGTGATGAAATCCGATCCCTTATCTTGTATGGCCAGTCCTTGCCCTTTACTAGGAAATTAAAGAAGACGTTTTCAAGTCCTCAGCATATATGCAAACGAAGGAATACAGTAAACCCGCTGACAGTGGATTCGCACGTGTTTCGAAAAACTTACCTCCCGTACCAGACGGGAGAAGAACCGCTGAAGTCGACTCGGGCCACGAATCCTATGTCATGTACGAACCCGAGGGGTCGAGGCGATATCGTAATCACCGTCCTTCTCTGCACACAGTTTTTATTTAAACCAAACCTTCTGTAGGGTTTAAAAATAATAATGTCCCAGTCCAAAAATAAAGTCCAAAAAGTGTCCAAAAATAAAAAGAAAAATTACAAAAAATAAAACCCTATTTACAGTTTCTAAAAATAAAACAAAATAACTATATACAAAATCTTCTTCTTCACCCTTTTGGATTCCTCTTTGCTTTCCTTCTTTGGCGATGCTTTCCTTTTTATAACACTTTTTCTTCCCTTGTAGCTTCGCTCCAAATCTGAAAAGAATCGAAAAATACCAAAACGCATAAAAAAGAACAAAAAATAAAAAGAAACCTAAAACAAATCCAAATACAAGTCCGCATCGGCGGCGCCAAAAATTGATGTGATTTTTATGTTGTTGTAGAAAAGTTCGTTCAACTCAGACTTGTGTAGACTCGACTTTAGACTCAAATTAAAATAGAAAACTTAAAAAGAAATTGTTATCAAGATTATAAAAAGCACTGAGACTCAGGATTCTACCAATCTCCAATTTTTATGTGATTTAATCTAGTCAATATTTATGCAACTCTTAACGTTTAAAGTGATTTATTTTTGCCTAGACAAGTAGATTCTCAAAACAATAGTTATAAATCGAAAGCAAGGAACATCAAAAGACTTAACCTAAGCATGACCCATCAATTGAGAACACAACCACTTAATCAGAATCACATATTCGATTTTAGTTCAATTCAAATAATCATAAAAGAATTACAAAAATTAAATTAAATAGAATTTACCACATAATAATTGGAAAAATGGCTTCCTCCGTCGCCTCAGCAATGGGGTTTAGCTCCTCATATTAATCACTTGCTCAAAATATTTCTTTATGGTTCAAAAGTTGATTAAAAGATGAAAAACTATAACACTGATTATTTGCAACGGTGTAATGGCGTTGCAAAATAAAGGACT